>NC_134357.1:508461947-509069447 GCF_048569485.1 Anomaloglossus baeobatrachus | reverse complement strand
AACATTTCAACATTAATACTTTATATTTATTCAGCTATTGAAGAAAATGTTGGGGGTTTTTTTGACGTCACCTTCCCTTTAACAAGCAATGCCACGCTTTACATTCAATTTACATGCAGTAATATCCTCCATCCTAGCCCCCTTCTAGTAGTAATGACCCCCAAACTGGATGAAAATGTGGAGCCCAAAACTGGATACTAGATTCAAGGTGTGGCCTTACAAGTGATTTATAGAGGGGTAGCAATATGTTGAAATCACAGGATTTATTTCTCTTTTTATACACCCTAAAATCTTGTTTGCTTTTGCAGCTGCTGCCTGACATTGAGTACTGCTGCTCAGCTTACTTGTAACCAGAATACGCAAATCCTTCCCCTGTTCTGTAGTCCCAAGTTGACTTCCATTTAATGTATATGCAGCAATAGAATTACTCCGTCCTTGGTGCATTACTTTACATTTATCAATATTAAATTTAATTTAACGAGTGTTTGCCCATTCAGACATCTTATCCAGATTGTTGTGTAGTATTGTGCTTTCGAGGGCAGTATTAAATATCCTACTTAGTTTGGTGTCATTAGCAAAGACCGATACTTTACTCTCAATCCGATCCACAAGGTCATTAATAAAGAGATTAAAAAGAACCGGTCCTAGCACAGATCCCTGTGGTACCCCACTGCTGACTATAGCCCAATTAGAGACTGTACCATTTACGACAACTCTTTGTTTCCTGTGTTTTAGCCAATTCCTTACCCATATGAATGTAGTTTACCCTAATCCCTGCTTGTGCAGCTTCCTTATTAGGCTGTTATGAGGTACGATATCAAATGCCTTTGCAAAGACCACATAAATTACATCAGCTGCATTATTAACATCCAGATTTGTACTTGCCTCCTCATAGAAATACAACCTGTTGGCTAGGCACAACTTATCTTTCATGAATCCATGCAGGTTATCAGTTTTTATATTCTCTGAAATATATATTTTTGCACGTCATCTCTTATAGTTGCTTCAAAACTTTGCACACCACTGATGTCAGTCATACTGGAAGTTAGTTGGATCCACCCTCTTACTTTGCATAAATATCGATATCACATCAGGGGCGTGCTAACATGCTAAGAGGGGCGACTACTCATGGGAAACAACACCCTCGCGACTAGTCCCTGCTCTCATTTGCATCTCATAAAGGATCTTTACAGATACTTTTTCTAAACATCTCTTTATGTATGCTAGTAAGTGCTGGGACAGTTAGGCAGGGATTATAAATATGCACTCAGAACTGCATGTTGTTATGGGTGCATAGGTACCTGACAGGTTCCCTTTTAAAGGAGTTGTCTGATATTAAAATAAAAAAAAATTTAAGAGCCTCTCTATTTACATGCAGCTTAACCAAACATGACATATTTTCCTGCTGAATTTCACAGTCACAGCTGGCACCGCCCGGCCTCAGTGTTCAGCCCTGCCCTCTGCACACACATTCCCTGTCAGTATTCTGCCCCAGCACCTGATGGATAAATGAATACTATGTAATGAGAATTACCGTATTTTTCGCTTTATAAGACGCACCTGATTATAAGACGCACCCCCAAATTTGGTGAAGGAAAAGAGAATTTTTTTTTAATTTAATGTTAAATGGGGTCCATCTTATAATGCCAGTGTCCGTCTAACAAATCATATAGGATATATGTCCCTCTTAGCCCCCCCATCCTAAAATTAGCCCCCTTAATCTGGATATAGCCCCCTTATATTGAATATAGCACCATATTGCTGGCACACGTCCCCCTATTGCTGGCACACGTCTCCTACAGCTGGCACAGGTCTATAGATGGCACACGTCCCCCTGTTCTGCCCATAGCCCCCTATGGATTCCCCACGTCCCCCTGTGCTGCCCATGGCCCCTATGGATGGCACACGTCCCCGTTTGTTTGATATGGCCCCCATGCTGCTGCCCATAGTAAAATAAAAAATCTCTTTACTTACCTTCTCCAGCGCTGTCCTCCTGGTGTCACCCTCCGTGCTGCTGAGCTGCTACACTTCCTGCTTCTCGGTGCGGTCATGTGATCGGCACAGCAGAGTGACATCATCTCTGCATGCCTGATCAGCGCTGGAGGAGGTAAGTAAAGCTTTTTTTATTTTAGGATGGGCAGTAGCATGGGGGCCATATCTAACACAGGGGGGCATGTGCCATCAAAGGGGGGCACTGGCACATATAATATGCGCTGCTCCCCCAGCCCATCACCGCAGTGCGGTTTCAGCACCATGGTGATGGACAGCGGCAGTGCATATTATTTGAGCGGGAGCAGGAGATCTCCCGCTGCCTCCAGCAGCATCCACCAGCCTGCCTCAGCCTCCAGCACCGCTCCAGAGCTGCCCCCACCTCCCCTGGGCCCTGCAGTATATAATCCGTATATTTGGTTTATAAGACTCACCCCCTACTTTCCCCCAAAATTTGGGGAAACAAAAGTACGTCTTATAATGCGAAACATACATATATGCAGCCCCTAATGTAAGTCTATAGGAGATTTTATATATATATATATATATATATGTATGACTTTTCCACCTCTTGCTTCATGGTTGGAATAGTGTTCTTGGGGTTGTACTCGTCTTTCTTTCTCCAAACACGGCGAGTGGAATTGATGCCAAAAAGTTCTATTTTGGTTTCATTTAACCACATGAACTTCTCCCATGCCTCCTCTAGATCATCAAAATGAGCATTCACAAGCTTCAAATAGACCTGTACATGTGCTGGTTTGGACTTTGCGTGCCCTACAAGATTTTGATCCATGACTGCATAATGTATTACGAACTGCTTTGAGACTGTAGTCTCAGCTCTCTTCAGGTCATTGACCAGGTCCTTTTCATTTAGTTCTAGGCTGATTCCTGACCTTTCTCATAATCAACCTTACCCCATAAGTCGAGATCTTGCATGGAGCCCCAGACTTAGTAAGATTGACAATTATCTTGTGTTTCTTTCATTTCTACTAATTGCACCAATAATTGTTGCCTTCTCACCAAGCTGCTTGTCTATTGTCCTATATTGTATTGTATTGTCCCAGCCTTGTGCAGGTCTACAATTTTGTCCTTTGGCAGCTCTTTGGTCTTGACCATGGTGGAGAGGTTGGAGTGTCATTGAGTGTGTGATCAGATGTCTTTCATACAGTAACAAGTTTAGACAGGTACAATTAATGAGTGGGAGGGTTTATTAAAGAAAAAATAACAGTTCTGTGAGAGTCAGAACTCTTACTGGTTGGTAGGTGATCAAATACTTCATGCAAGAAAATGCAAATTAATTATTTAAAAGTCATACAATGTGATTTTCAGGATTTTTTTTATATTCTGTCTGTCACAGTTGAAATGTACTTATGATAAAAATTACAGACCTCTCCATTCTTTGTAGGTGGGAAAACTTGCAAAATCGGCAGCGTATCAAATATTTATTTTACCACTGTATCTTTGACCTCCAGGGCGAAGATATCATAAAAGTTGGGAATCTCATAATTTTCTAAGACTAAAGGGGGCTTTACACGCTACGATATCGCTAATGCGAACTCGTTGGGGTCACGGACTTTGTGACGCACATCCGGCAGCAATAGCTGATACCGTTGTGTGTGACACCTATGAGCGATTTTGCATCGTCGCAAAAACATGCAAAATCGCTCATTGGTGATATGGGGGTCCATTCTCAATTATCGTTACTGCAGCAGTAACGAAGTTGTTCCTCGTTTCTGCGGCAGCACACATCGCTCCGTGTGACGCCGCATGAACGAGGAAGCTCTCCTTACCTGCCTCCCGGCCACAATGCGAAGGAAGGAGGTGGGCGGGATGTTATGTCCCGCTCATCTCCGCCCCTCCGCTTCTATTGGGCGGCGGATCAGTGACACAGCTGTGACGTCGCTGTGACGTTGAACGAACCGCCCCCTTAGAAAGGAGGCGGTTCGCCGGTCACAGCGACGTCGCCAGGCAGGTAAGTATGTGTGACGGGTCTGGGGTCAATGTTGTGCGGCACGGGCAGAGATTTGCCCGTGTCGCACAACAGATGGGGACGGATACCCACGCTAGCGATATCAGGACCGATATCGCAGCGTGTAAAGCGGCCTTAAGACACATCCTATAGTTGTCTGGAGCCCAGCCCTGTTAAAACTCGCCATCACCAGAAGGGAGGTGTGTGGATGTAACTTGAGTTAATAAAAATCAGTGTCAATTATGATAATCAATCTGGAAGATACACTTCTGTGTAGAGTGTATATGTTTGTAAACATTGCTTACTTTTCAGATTAAATATACAAAATGTAATAGCTTCATTCCTCTTGCTCTATAAAAACAGCATCCCTATATATATATATATATATATATATATATATATATATATATATATATATATATATATATATAATAAATATATATATATATATATAATATGTATTCCATGCTTTGGAATCTGCTGTATATGAACTATATTCTCACTGTTTGCTCCCCATAATCGGCCTAGTAGTGGAAACAGCTACGGCCCCATCCAATAATCGTCAGCAAAGTGCTGTTCATGACAAACTTTTGGCAGCGGTGGGATATCTGTGTGGTGGTACCCCCCCCCCCCTCCCCTTCCCCATCCCCCAGCTGTTCGTGACAAGTTGGTGGCAAACGGTGGGTTTATAGAGCATTAGTGATCTGGTTTGAGTAATCATTCCTGTCGCTAAAAACTTGTATGGTCCCTGCGAGGATTTTGTGCAGGAGTTTGAGGATCAATCTGAGTGTTTAATTGTATCTGGACATAACTGTACGTGTACCAATTACACCCTACCCCCTCTTTTTGTTTTTTTCTGCTTTATCTTTTATTTTGCAAGTGACTACAGAGATGGTAGCTGCTTATAAAAAGCATGAGAAAATGGTGCTGATCCATGTGTTAAGAGTGAGGTCTCGATAAGTCCAAGAAAACCAAACAGATGTCGATCTGTGCCTTGGTGGAGGATGATGGCAGGGACTACCGCAATGTTGTGCCTGAGACCAATAGAACATGAGGTGACCTAGCTATGGATCTGGTTACAGAGCGGTCTTACTCAGATCTAGCTAGCAGCAACCACAGCTTTCAGAGTGGAATAAACTCTTGCATGTCACTAATTCTGCAAATGGGAGGATGTGACCCTCAAATGCCCCTGCAGCTGTTGGTACAAGGATGCCAAGCAGAGCGAGAGTTTGCTGAGCGGCAGGCACAAGCAGAGTGTGAGGTTACAGAATGACATGCTGAATGAGAGGCTGCAGCGCAAGTGAAACATGCTCACACCATGAGCTGCAGTGGGCAAAACTCAAGATGCAACAATCTTCCCCACTTAACAGCGAGTCCAGTAATATCAACACCTTTTAAACGTTGACCTTAGCATTTCTCTGTAATGGAAAGTGACAAGGACGTGGACATGTTTCTGAGGGGATTTGAAAGACATGCAGACAGTACCAGTTGCCTGATGATTAGTGAGCCCAATACTTAACCCCAGGCCTACGGGGAAAACACAACAGGTGTTTGCTGCTCTTTTCAAGACCAAGTTGGAGACTGGGAGGTCATTAAGCTGGCACTGATCAGGAAATATTAGCTGACCCCAGATGTGTACCACAAAAGATTCCAGACCCTCCAACATGGACCACACAAAAGCTTTGGTGATGTAATGGATGGACTTAAAACAAACTACTTGTGAGTGGGGCAGTTGGGAGGGCCTTTGAAAACTTGCAACCAGTTACTGTAGTGCCAGCGTCCTTGCACCACTCACCCTCCTCCTTGAGAATCACCCACTTACTCATTGCTGCGGTTGGCCTGCACCACGCTGCATGCTTTCCCCATGGTCCTACACGTTGATGTTCTCTGCTACTCTCTCCTAGGACCTGTGCACATCACACAGGCCCTCCAGGAGTACTCCTAGGGCATGTGAGCGCATTGCTGCCCTTCTCTTAAAGGCCCATCATGACATTTCCTGGAAGTGTCAGCTTATTGCTGAGAGGCACTGGGTATTTAAGGCACTCTCCCACTAGTGGAGGTGTCTGATCAACAAGTTTAGTTAGTGGTTTGTTCCCTAGACAGCGTACAGAGTCCTTTCCTGTCTCCCGGTCCCACCGGTACTCCAGTGTCCTTTCTAGCCGTGCCATCTGTCTCAGCTACCACAGTGGTCCCAGATTTACTAGTGACTGTATCCATCCACCCCAGCCATGCCATCTGCCTCAGACTTCCCGGTGATCCTTGCTGCACTAGAGGTGCTGCCAGTTTGTCCCCGTGTCCGTCCCTGCCCTTTGGGTCAGTTGCTACAGTCCTGGTCTCTGTTCTGGGAGTGACACTTGGTGTCTGCCTTGCAGTGGGTGCCTAGTCAAGCCACTCCCGCTAAATGGTAAGCCCAGGGTCCCCCTGTGGTCCAGTGGGTCCACTCTTGCTCACCACTTTACCATCAGCAGCGGTGACTGTTACAGTTTGATCATGGACTCTGCTGACTCCGGCTCTCCACCTCTGTTGGAAATATACCAAGAGATGTTGCAGATTCAGGAATGGTAAAATCAAATTCTTGCCCATCTACGATCAGTGAATGTCCACCTGAACGCTCCAGCTCCTACTCCGCTTGTATCCGGACCTTGTTTGTCTACCCCATTTGCTTTGACGGCGACCCCAAGCAATGCTGAGGTTTCATCAACCTGTGCACCCTGCAGTTTGAACTGCTTCTCCCACCAGTTTTCTTCAGATCAGTCCAAACTGGCATTCCTGATATTGCATTTTGGTGGGGAAGCTCTTGCTTGGGTCCTGTGGGATAGAAATGTTCCAAAAAGTTTGATGAGCCAGACCCTGCTGCATCTTCTCTTTTGCATTAAATACCATGTATAAAACACGAATGGAGGCTGTATTCACAAACTAATATACATTTTATTGTTAAAATAAATATTAACACGTATTTAGTGGACATGAAGTCCACCATACATTAAATACAAAGTGCATAGATATAAAGAAGGGCTCTACCAATCCCACCCACCAATAACCAAAAAAGATATAGCCATAGGAACACATGTTTTCAAATACAAAAATGTTTATTAATTAGAAAATTTTAAAATTGTAAAAAGCAAGGAAAAAGTAATGAAAAAGGTGGCAATGAAGAACCACAAAGCTCAGCAAGGTACTTGTAAACAGATATCAGAATATATGAATAATTATGAGTGATAGAGATACAATATGAACAAATTGAACTACCAACAAATATTTGTCCCCAATCTGGGTATAAGAAATAAATTCCTGATGAGGTGTGTATATATATATATGTGTGTATATATGTATGTATATATATATATATATATATATATATATATATATATATATATATATATATATATATATATATATATATACATATATATATATATATATATATATATATATATATATACAGTGCCTACAAGTACAAGTAGTATTCAACCCCCTGCAGATTTAGCAGGTTTGGTAACATGCAAATAAGTTAGAGCCTGCAAACTTCAAACAAGAGCAGGATTTATTAACAGATGCATAAATCTTACAAACCAACAAGTTATGTTGCTCAGTTAAATTTTAATACATTTTCAACATAAAAGTGTGGGTCAATTATTATTCAACCCCTAGGTTTAATATTTTGTGGAATAACCCTTGTTTGCAGTTACAGCTAATAATCGTCTTTTATAAGACCTGATCAGGCCGGCACAGGTCTCTGGAGTTATCTTGGCCCACTCCTCCATGCAGATCTTCTCCAAGTTATCTAGGTTCTTTGGGTGTCTCATGTGGACTTTAATCTTGAGCTCCTTCCACAAGTTTTCAATTGGGTTAAGGTCAGGAGACTGACTAGGCCACTGCAACACCTTGATTTTTTCCCTCTTGAACCAGGCCTTGGTTTTCTTGGCTGTGTGCTTTGGGTCGTTGTCTTGTTGAAAGATGAAATGACGACCCATCTTAAGATCCTTGATGGAGGAGCGGAGGTTCTTGGCCATAATCTCCAGGTAGGCCGTGCTATCCATCTTCCCATGGATGCGGACCAGATGGCCAGGCCCCTTGGCTGAGAAACAGCCCCACAGCATGATGCTGCCACCACCATGCTTGACTGTAGGGATGGTATTCTTGGGGTCCTATGCAGTGCCATCCAGTCTCCAAACGTCACGTGTGTGGTTGGCACCAAAGATCTCGATCTTGGTCTCATCAGACCAGAGAACCTTGAACCAGTCTGTCTCAGAGTCCTCCAAGTGATCATGAGCAAACTGTAGACGAGCCTTGACATGACGCTTTGAAAGTAAAGGTACCTTACGGGCTCGTCTGGAACGGAGACCATTGCGGTGGAGTAAGTTACTTATGGTATTGACTGAAACCAATGTCCCCACTGCCATGAGATCTTCCCGGAGCTCCTTCCTTGTTGTCCTTGGGTTAGCCTTGACTCTTCGGACAAGCCTGGCCTCGGCACGGGAGGAAACTTTCAAAGGCTGTCCAGGCCGTGGAAGGCTAACAGTAGTTCCATAAGCCTTCCACTTCCGGATGATGCTCCCAACAGTGGAGACAGGTAGGCCCAACTCCTTGGAAAGGGTTTTGTACCCCTTGCCAGCCTTGTGACCCTCCACGATCTTGTCTCTGATGGCCTTGGAATGCTCCTTTGTCTTTCCCATGTTGACCGTGTATGAGTGCTGGTCACAAGTTTGGGGAGGGTCTTAATTAGTCAGAAAAGGCTGGAAAAAGAGATAATTAATACAAAGCTCATTGTTCTTTCTGCCTGAAATACTTCTTAATACTTTAGGGGAACCAAACAGAATTCTGGTGGTTTGAAGGGTTGAATAATAAATGACCCTCTGAATAAACTTTTCACAATTTAAAAAAAAAAAAAAAAAAAAGAAATAACATTCTTTTTTCCTGCAGTGCATTTCACACTTCCAGGCTGATCTACAGTCCAAATGTCACAATGCCAAGTTAATTCCGAATGTGTAAACCTGCTAAATCTGCAGGGGGTTGAATACTACTTGTAGGCACTGTATGTATGTGTATGTATATATATATATATATATATATATATATATATATATATATAATTGCCTTATTCTGTCTGTCTGTCTTGCTCCATAATTGTGTCGTTACAGGGAAATTGTGTCCTTACAGTGACAACCGTCGGATTGGCCGCTGGGCTCGGCCTGGCCCCGCCCCTCCACACGGATTGGCTGCTTGGCTCAGCCTGGCCCCGCCCCCCGCATTGATTAACTGTTTGGCCAGGCCCGCCCCCCGCACACGATGCCCGCTAGGCCACACCCCCCGCACGCACTGCCCGCTAGGCCACGTCCCCTGCACGCGCTGCCCGCTAGGCCCCGTCCCCCGCACGCAATGCCCGCTAGGCCACGCCCCCGCACATGATGCTCGCTAGGCCACGCTCCCACACACGATGCCCGCTAGGCCACGCCCCCCGCACGTGATGCCCACTAGGCCACGCCCCCCGCACGCGATGCCCGCTAGGCCACGCCCCCCGCACGTGATGCCCGCTAGGTCACGCCCTTGCACACGATGCCCGCTAGGCCACGCCCCCCGCACATGTTGGGCACCTGTACACCTCCCCCCCAGGACAACTCCTCCCATTATACTCCTCTTTCCCCAGGACTACTCCTCCCATTATACTCCTCCTATTATAATCCTCCTATTATACTCCTCTCTGAGGGGTTCGCAGCATGCGGGATGGAGCACGATGGGAAGTGCAGCATGGGGGATGGAGTACGATGGGGGGTGCAGCATAGGGGGTGGACCACGATGGGGGGTGCCCAGAATGGGGGGATGAAACACGATGGGGGGTGCGCAGCATGGGGGATGGAGCACGATGGGGGGTGCAGCATGGGGGATGGAGCACGATCGGGGGTGCCCAGAATGGGGGGATGAAACACGATGGGGGGTGCACAGCATGGGGGATAGAGCACGATGGTGGGTGCGCAGCATGGGGGATAGAGCACGATGGGGAATGCAGCATGGGGGATGGAGCACGATGGGGGGTGCAGCATGGGGATGGAGAACGATGGGGGGTGCAGCATGGGGGGTGGACCACGATGAGGGGTGCCCAGAATGGGGGGATGAAACACGATTGGGGGTGCGCAGCATGGGGGATGGAGCACGATGGGGGTGCGCAGCATGGGGGATGGAGCACGATGGGGGGTGCAGCATGGGGGGTGGACCACGATGGGGGGTGCACACCTCCCCCCAAAACACACACACACCGCCACACACGCACCGCACAACACACCACACACACACTGGGAACCACAAACACCGCCCTACACAGACACCCACACACACACACAGACAATGCTGCACACACACAACACACAAACACCGCGGCACACACAAATATATGCAGATACCGCGCAACACACACATTGCACAAAACATACCTCCCCCCAAAGCACACACACGCACCCCACATACACACACCCACACAAACCGCGCAACACACACAGCACCACACACACACTGCGCTCCACAAACAATGCAACACACAACGCAACACACACACAACGCAACACACAAATAACACCACTCTCACTCCCCCCCACCCAGACAACACCCAGAACATTTACAGCGCCCTACACAAACACTTGGCAACTACACACAACAACATCTATATATATATATATATATATATAAAACAAAAATCATACATTAACTACACAATACGTAAATTCTAGAATACCCGATGCGTTAGAATCGGGCCACCTTCTAGTATATATATATATATATCTATATATCTATATATATATATATATATATAGATATATATATATATATAATCTCAAGGAGGTTACATAGGGAATTAAGACCCACAATTAACTCAGACAGCCTGAAAAAGTATAGGGCTCTAGGATATCTGCTGACATAACTTACATGGCACAAATAGAGGCATCACAAAAGCATAAACCCACAGATCCCACACTGGGGGTAAATACCGGTCGCCATAGGACCACTGCTGAGCCACACAAACACGTGTTTTGGCTGTAGCCTTCGTCAGGGAGGTGTGGCCCTGACGAGGGCTACGGCCGACACACGTGTTGGTGTGGCTCATCAGTGGTCCTATGGCGACAGGTATTTACCCCCTCTATTTGTGCCATGTAAGTTATGTCAGCAGATATCCTAGAGCACTATACGTTTTCAGGCTCTGTCTAAGTTAATTGTGGGTCTTAATTCCCTATGTAACCTCCTTGAGATATATATATATACCTCATCCATAGGAATTTATTTCTTATACCCAGATTGGGGACAAATATTTTTTGGTAGTTCAATTTGTTCATATTGTATCTCTATCACTCACAATTATTAATATATTCTGATATCTGTTTACAAGTACCTTGCTGAGCTTTGTGGTACTTCATTGGCACTTTTTTCATAACTTTTTCCTTGCTTTTTACGATTTTAAAATTTTCTAATTATTAAACATTTTTGTATTTGAAATCTTATTTGTGTTCCTATGGCTATATCTTTTTTTGGTTATTGGTGGGTGGGATTGGTAGAGCCTCCGTTATATCTATGCACTTTGTATTTAATGTATGTTGGACTTAGTGTTCACTATATGTGTGTTAATATGTATTTTAACAATAAAATTTATATTAGCTTGTGAATACAGTCTCATTTCATGTTTTACACACAGTGTTTACTAATTTCTGGAGCATATTCTATCACCCTCCATATGCAGGGGTTAGGTACTAAGTATTAACTATAGTGATGTTCCAACATATTAGTAATCCCTCTTTGTCTGTGAGTAGTGTTTTATATCTTCTCTTTTGCAGTTGCGCCAAGGAGTCCAGACTGTGAGTCAATATGCGGTTTAAAGGGGTGGTTCGCCCATTTTTTTTCATTCTCTCTATCAGTGTAACTTACTATTTCAGTTGTCTTCTTAATTGCCTTCTATTTCCAGTTCTGGCACTGAGCGGCGCTATCCTGCTCGCTTAATGCCGGTCACATGACCCCGGGTGCTGTGACCTCTGGCAGCCTCTGATGTCACGTCAACTTCCAGGCTCTGAAAGTTGACGTTACATCACCAGCAGCAGCTGCCTCTAATCCTGAGTGACTGGGCAGCCCAGCATGAGGAGAAGAAAAGGAAGGTTTACTTACCCGAGGAGGAGGAGTCATGTCGATTGAGTATGTTATCGCACAGGGTAGGAGGATGAGCAGAGCACAGTATGTGTGCAGAGCAGTCTGTGTGTGTGGAGCAGTGTGTGGAGAGCAGTGTACGTGAGCAGAGAGCAATTATTTATTTTTTCACATGTTGCGTTGGCCAATCATTTCTGTATACACATATATATATATATATATATGTGTGAGATTATAATATTGTGTGTGTGTATATATGTATGTAAATATATATATATATATATATTTCTATACCTCTCTACCTCATGCAACAGGTGCAAAGACAGGAGAGATGACAGGGAAGAGTTAGTTGGAGTTCTGAGTGAGTGTGAGATTCAGGCCACTGCAAAGGATCATGGGAGTTGTAGGAACTAAACCCAGGAAAAAAATCAGTTTTGGTAACTGGACAACTTCCTTCATTCCGAACTCTCTTCTGAACTTGGATAGAATAATTAGACACTGGTGTCCACCTTTTGGGTAGGTTTATCTGGGAGAATCAAGGATGAACTGGCCGGTCATGACATTCTCGTTACTCTTGATCTGCTTAGCCACATGGGTCGATTGCCACACCAGTTGACAATTAACGCTCATCCCTTAGTTTTCTGAAGAACTTATCCTTGGAAAGACCCTGACTGTCACCGGGATTGTGGATGTTCACCAACTTTTACTGATGTCCCGGGTTTTCCTAGACTGGGGTGCCAGGAGGAGGTTAAGGGATGTGGGAGGGGGGGGGGGTCCATAAACCTCCCTACAAATGTTTTATTGGGGACCGATCTGGAACAGTTGAAAGCAAAATACGTTCCTGAC
The DNA here is from genome assembly GCF_048569485.1 of Anomaloglossus baeobatrachus. NCBI lineage: Eukaryota > Metazoa > Chordata > Amphibia > Anura > Aromobatidae > Anomaloglossus > Anomaloglossus baeobatrachus. The sequence continues at coordinate 509,056,522 of NC_134357.1, read as the reverse complement.
AGCCCTTCCTGTTCTGATAGTTCATGTAAACTAAATGTTGATGTGGATATCAACATTGTACATAAGAATGTTTTTGATGGTACAGGTGAAATCAGCCTAGTCATGCTGCAGAGTGATTTTGCTGATGATGCCTTCAAAGAAGTAAGAATCACCGCTAATCGCGATGGAGATAGGAATGAGGAACGTGGTTACATGCAGCTTGTCAGCATCACGACGTACTGTGACTTGGTCAGTGATAGCTGTTGCATAATTGGAACTGAACCTACCATATCACAGAGTGATTTGTGCCATTGTACAGAACTCAGCCATGTATCACTGCGGTGTGATATTGCTGAGGATTCCCTCAAAGTAGTAAGTCAGCGCTAAAAGGGATACTGAGACTGGCATGATGACCATGAGGAAGGTGGTTGTGGAGCACCCCACGGGGCCTTGGGGAATACTCGTCACCGGGCTGGTGAAGGGTCGCGGATGTTACAGGTGGCCCTGCCTGATTTCATAACCCCGAAGTGTCCACAAAAAGGGATGGATGATAGGATTGTAGCGCCCCTGAGCCACTCAGGACACTACTAGGTACTGCATCCCCACAAGGATGCAGGGCCTACCCTCTGGGACCTGGAATACCAGTGCCAGTAACACCTGCACACACTAAAATCCTAGTTACCACTCCACACCAGGGGGCACTGCTAGTCAAATAAGGGGAGGGCCACCCAGTGGGCAGCGCCTGACCAGGGAACTAGGCAGCCTGGTGGGAGGGGAGAAGGGAGTCTGAAGAAATGTAGTGAAGGGATCAGACGTGCCTCAAGCTGGGTCTGTGTAACTGTGACCCGGGGATACGCGGGCAGGTTGCCAGCATAGGGCAAATGAGTACCTCTGGGCTGGAGTCAAGACCCCATAGACGGTACGAGGGAGCACCACTGGAACCTGGGCACGCACGGGACACAGGGCCCTAGGTCAAGCGACAGTTTCATACGGCCTGGCAATTACAGCCGAACGAACAGACCGCTGTATCACAGCTGGGGGACCCCCAAAGTTTTAAAATTCGGGGTCTCAACCACACTGAGCATGCTGGGAACAGAGCAACCGAGTCATCAGCTGGCACTGGCAATACAGGGACCGGAACCAGCCGCCCAAGGGTTCATAGTGAGTAAGGACTGTTTAATACAATCTTCGGACTAGCCTCCCTTATTATTGCACGATAAATCTCCCAGGTTTAGCTCTACCTGCGGCGGGCCTACCACCACAGCTGCCACTATCACCAGCTCTAGGAATACCCAATTCAGCAGCGGCGGTTCTACAATCATACCCGCAACCCGCAGGTGGCGTCACATGAACATTAACTCTTATCTCCCCTGTAAATACTCCCTTTATAAAATGCACCCAGGGCACGGGACCGGGCAATGGCCACCACAGTGACATCACCAAATGCATATATTGCCCGGGACCGAGTACCTCATTCCCTGGGTGACACAGGATGATGAGGATGAAGGATGTTTGGAGTAGTAGTTGTCTCGTGACGCTACCTGCAGTATGCCGCTAGGGATTAGCCGTCACTGTCCTCTAGGCCTGAGGGTGTCAGAGCTAGAATAGTTCAGCTTCCCACAGGTGAAGCTAGGCCCCAGGGAGGATGATGGAGGTAGTAGAGACCGTTGGCGCCAAATCGCGAGGTGACGACGCCAGCAATGAAGGGCTGACACAGTAGTTGCGGTTCCAAGTCTTAACTCACTGTCCCTGGTTTGCCTGGAGGTGCCGGTCTCTACCGTGAAGGGCTCCAGCCGATCCCGGATAAATTAGAGGTAGCCACCGATGTTTGAAAGTGTCTTTTCACAAAGGATGCCCCTTCAGAAGTGAGAAACCCGGGCTGAGCTTCCCGCTCAAAGCCTCAGGTAGAGAGAAGAAAGAAAGTGGTGTCGTGTCGCCAGAACTGTAGTCCTGATTTGACTTAAGATTGTGTCCAAGCTGCTCCTACTTCTACCCCAAGTGGAGCCCGCCCCCCAGGTGGTTGTCCTAGTGACCAGGAAAGTTCCATGTCTCGTGATGGCCACCCCCAGCCTACTCTACTCCAGTCCCCAGTGAGAAAGCACTTAAGCTCTATGTAAGGTGAAATGTGGACACACCGGGTGATTAACCCCCTCTTTACCCGAGATGAATACTGTACCTTAGGTGACGCGCAGTACTCTGTGGTGACTGAAGCCTCAGGGGTAACACTGTTATGATCTGGTAACCATGGATGATCACAAAAAATCCCATTAATCAAGAAAAAACAAAACCACAAGAGTAGTTGGAAACTGAGCTGACCGCAATCCCCTATTTATCGGACAACACTAGAAGTAGCAGTGGGATGTTCTTAACACAACTAGACACCTCGTCACTGCCTGAGAAACTTGCTACACCTCAAAGATAGAAATGAGGAATCGTAACTTGCCTCGGAGCAGTCCCCAAAGAAATAGCAAGCCCCCAACATGCAACAATGGTGATGTAAGAAATCACAATACACAGATAGAAAATATACATTAGCAAAGGTGAGGCCCGACTTACTAGGTAGGACAGGACAGATAACTGATTGTGGTCAGCAAAAAACCCTGCAAAAAACCCCAATCTCCTGATAATAATAAAAAGTACTGAGACCACATGGACTCTCCCCCACTATAGCAGGTACTCGTGTGCCAGACACTTTAGACAGAACTTTAGATATAATGGAACTAAACAAAATCACAGAACAAATAATATTCAAATGCAAATAATCCATCACCTGTTTGAATGACAGATTCAAACTCGGCTTCATTACCATTCCTGGCCACCAGAGGGAGCTCCACACCAGCACCCACTCGGATGACATTCACAATAGTATCCCTCCCTCCTTGAGAAGGGGTCACCGAACCCTCACAAGAGCCACCGGGTCTGTCAGGATGGGCATGATGAAAAGCACGAACCAATCTGTCAGCGTGAATGACAAGCAAAAACCCAGGAATTGTCCTCCTGACCATAACCATTCCACTTAACAAGGTACTGAAGCTTACATCTATTAAGGCAGGAATCCAACATTTTCTCTACTTCATACTCTACATCCCCATCTACCAACACAGGATCAGGAGGCCCCGCCATGGAAACTGCTAGTTCCACATGTTTTTTCAACAAAGACTTATGAAAAACATTGTGAATTTTAAAAGACTAATGCGGGTGTCAAACGGTACGATCTATAGTGCGATCGCACGAGCGATAGTACCCACCCCCGTCATTTGTGCATCACGGGCAAATCACTGCCTGTGTGTGCTGCCCCGGGTATGATGAACAACCGGTGCCATGAAAAATAAACGATTTTTTAAACATAAGCGATGTGTACATGACTCACGATTTGTGACCGAATCAGCGTCTCTCGGATGTGCGTCACGAAAACGTGTGACCCCGACGATGCATCACATGACAGATCGTCTCGTGTGACGCCCGCATAAGGGAGAGCCAAACAAATCTTATAAGGCCCAATAAATCTTTGCTTAAATTTAGGAGAAAAAACTCTCATAGGAATATTTTTGGAGGACAACCAAACCATGTCCCCCATTTTAAACCGGGGACCAACAGTCTGCCGGTTGGCAAAACTTTGGGCATTCTTCTGGGACTGAAACAATTTGTCCACTACCTGACCCCAAATCTGCTGCGTCAACCTGCCCTGAAGAAAACCTGAGATGAAACCCAAAATTGCAGAAAAACGGAGACATCAAAGAAGCAGAGCTAGCCCTACTATTGAAAACAAACTCTGCCAATGGCAAAACGAAACCCAGTTATCCTGATCCGCAGATACAAAACACCTCAAATAAGTTTCCAAGGTCTGGTTTGCTTTGTCTGAGCATTTGTCTGAGGATGAAACGCAGAGGAGAAAGACTACTCCATTCCTAATTTAGAACAAAATGCTCTCAAAAATCTGGACACAAGCTGAATTCTTCTGTCTGACACCATATTCTCAGGAATACCATGTAAACAACCACCTGTTGAAGAAACAAGAGCACCAACTCTGATGAAGTTGGCAACTTAGGCAATGGTACCAAATGGACCATCTTAGAAGATCTATCACAAATAACCCAAATAACCGTCCTCCTCTGAGAGACTGGAAGATCAGAAAAAAATCTATAGCGATATGAGTCCAAGGTCTCTTAGGTACATGCGATGGCAATAACAACCCACTAGAACGTGAATAATAAGGCTTGGCTCTAGAACAAACTCCACAAGATTGACAGCCTGCCTGATCTAATAGTATGGGTGTCACCTAATAGGCTGAAGGCTTGTGACTGTGTCTGTATGTGTGAACAGTGCTCTATGCAAGCCATCAGTGTGCAGTTTTACCATCCAGCAATCGCCTCCTCCATTTTATTTTATTATTTTTTTTGCAAGAGTGTGTGTGATTTGCTCCTCCTGCACCTGTGATGCCTCCACTTAGTGGGGACTTAGCTGTATCCTGCTAGAGTAGTAGTTTTTGGCCTGGGCATTGTACAACTGCAGACCCATCGTTGCTGTAAGTAATGATATTTATTCCTTTTTTTGGTTGCTTATTTATATTCTAAATTTACGGTAGAAATTTGCAAAACCCAAAAATTTCTGAAGGGATTTCAAAGAAGTAGGCTGAGCCCAGTCATAAATGGCCTGAACCTTGACCGGATCCATTTCAATAGAAGACTGAGAGAAAATAAACCCCAAAAAGGAAATTTTTTGTACGCCACAAAACTCCACAAGATTGCACAAAACTCCTGACATCCCGAGATAAAGAAGGCCACAAGATTGCACAAAACTCCTGACATCCCGAGATAAAGAAGGCCACCAAAAAGACCTACTCACTAGATCCCTAGTACCAAAAATCCCAGTATGACCAGCCAAAATGGAACAATGAATCTCGGACATAACTCTACTCCTCCATTACTCAGGAACATACAGTTTTCCCACAGGACATCTTTCAGGTTTGTCCCCCTGAAATCTCTTAAGTGCTTACCTCAAATCGGCTGAAATGGCGGCGAGGACCACACCTTCATTCAGGATGGTAGATGGCTTAGCAACATCAAGAGAATCAGCATAGAAACTTCTAGAGAGGGCATCTGCTTTAATATTCTTGGTGCCTGGTAGAAAAGAAACCACAAACTCAAAAAGCGTAAAAAATAAAGCCAACCTGGCCTGCCTAGGATTCAGTCTCTTGGCAGATTCAAGGTAGGTCAGATTCTTATGATCAGTGAGCACCACAGTTTGATGTCTAGCCCCCTCCAACCAATGTCTCCATTCTTCAAAAGCTCACTTCATAGCCAATAATTCCTGATTCCCCACATTATAGTATCGTTCAGACGGAGAAAATTTCCGAGAGCAAAAGGCGCAAGGCTTCAGTTTGGACGTTATAGGATCTCTTTGAGACAAAACAGCTCCTGCTCCAATCTTTGAGGCATCTATCTCCACTTGAAATGAAAGAGAAGCATCAGGTTGCTGCAGGACCGGGGCAGAAGTGAACCTCTTTTTAAGCTCCTGGAAGGCCATAATGGCCTCTGGGGTCCAATTCTCAATATCCGCTCCCTTTTTGGTCAAATCCATCAAAGGCTTAACAATACTAGAGAAATTGCCTATAAATTTACGTTAGGCTTTGCATATTAGAGTTCCTGTCCCTGTATGGTGCACAGATGGAGTTCAGCTTGACAGCCTGCCTGATCTAATAGTATGGGTGTCACCTAATAGGCTGAAGGCTTGTGACTGTGTCTGTATGTGTGAACAGTGCTCTATGCAAGCCATCAGTGTGCAGTTTTACCATCCAGCAATCGCCTCCTCCATTTTTTTTTTTTTTTTTTGCAAGAGTGTGTGTGATTTGCTCCTCCTGCACCTGTGATGCCTCCACTTAGTGGGGACTTAGCTGTATCCTGCTAGAGTAGTAGTTTTTGGCCTGGGCATTGTACAACTGCAGACCCATCGTTGCTGTAAGTAATGATATTTATTCCTTTTTTTGGTTGCTTTTTTATATTCTAAATTTACGGTAGAAATTTGCAAAACCCAAAAATTTCTGAAGGGATTTCAAAGAAGTAGGCTGAGCCCAGTCATAAATGGCTTGAACCTTGAACGGATCCATTTCAATAGAAGACTGAGAGAAAATAAACCCCAAAAAGGACATTTTTTGTACGCCAAAGAAACATTTCGACCCCTTAACGTACAATGCATTTTTCTAAAGAACCTGAAAAACAGTCTGAACTTGCTCAGTATGAGTCCCAATCATCAAAAAATCAAAATATCACCCAAATAGACGATCAGAAATGTACCAATTAATTCCCGGAAAATATTCATGAATGACTGGAAAACGGAGGGGGCATTAGTGAGCCCAAAAGGCATCACTAGGTACTCAAAATGCCCCTCAGGGGTATTAAAAGAAGTCTCCCATTCATCACCCTCCTTAATTCGAATGAGATTGTACGCCCCCTGAAGATTAAGTTTAGTAAAGCATTTAGCCCCCTTAACTCTGGAAAACAAATCTGACATCAGGGGCAAAGGATACTGATTTTTAACAGTGATTTTATTAAGGAGGCAATAGTCAATATAAGATCTCAATGATCCATCCTTCTTGGACACAAAGAAAAAACGGCACCCAGGGGTGAAGATGACTGTCTAATATGACCTTTTTCCAATGACTCTTTAATATAAGTTTGCATACCATCATGTTCGGGCACAGACACATTGAAAATCCGTCCCTTTCGGAAATTTGCAACCTGGCACTAAGTCAATGGCACAATCACACTCCCTATTGGGAGGCAAAGAATCAGATCCAGTCTCATTAAACACATCAAGGAAGTCTGACAAATATTCAGGTACATCATGTGTCTGAGCAGAAATAGACAACACAGAAAGATCATTATGCACACATTGACAACTCCAACTAACCACAGACAAGGATCTCCAATCTAGAACTGGATTATGGGTCTGCAGCCAAGGGAAGCCCAGTACCAAAATATCATGCAAGTTGTGTAGCACTATTACTTTACAATTCTCCTGATGAGGTGGTGCAACCCTCAGTCACCTGGGTCCAAAATTGGGGTTTGTTCTCAGCTAAAGGAGTAGCATCAATGCGCCTTAAAGGACTAGGAGTTTGCAAAGGTACCATGGGAAAACCACAACCCTTAGCAAACCCAGAATCCATCAAGTTCAAGGCGGCCCCTGAATCAAGAAAAGCCATAGCAGAAAATGAGGACAATGAGCAAATTAAAGAGACCGACAAAAGAAATTTAGGTTGCACAGTACCCACAGTAAATGAACGAGCAAATCTCTTTTCTCGTTTAGAGCAGACAGTGTGAGAAGCGTCTCCACAATAGAAACACAACTTGTTTCTCTGTCTAAAACCCTGTTGCTCAGTATTAGAGAGAACCCTATCACACTGCATAGGCTCCGCAGACTGTTACGCAAGCCAAACATCAGCACATATCGTTTTGCGCTCACGTAAACGTCTATCTGAATGGCTAAGGTCATAGAGGTATCGAGACTCGAAGGGATAGGTAAACCCACTATAACATCTTTCACAGTGTCCGCAAGAACCTTCCAAAAAAGTGCCGCAAAAGCATCATCATTCCATTTGGTAAGAACCGCCCACTTTCTGAATCTCTGACAAAAAATTTCAGCGGAATCCTGACCCTGGATCAATGTATCAAAGCCTTCTCAGCTTGAGCCACAACATTAGGTTTATCATACAACAATCCCAGGGCCTAAAAAAAAGAATCCACATCAGCAAGAATCGGATCACCAGGTACCAAGGAAAAGTCCCAGTCCTGAGGGTCACCACGCAACAAGGAGATGAAAATCCTAACCTGCTGCACAGGAATTCCAGAGGATTTAGGTCTTAAGGCAAAAAATAATTTACAATTATTTTTAAAGTTCAGGAATTTAGACCTATCCCCCGAGAAAAATTCAGTAATGGGAATTTTAAGTTCTACAACCGGAGTTTGTCTAAGATAAGCTGAAATACCCTGAACCTCAGAAGCAAGATGCTTCACATGATCAGACAACTGGTTAATATCCATGCCAGCAAAATATCATCCACGGAACCCAAGGAATAAGAAGAAAAATATGCAGAATAAAAAAAAATCCTTCATTTGCATACCTGTTTTTTTGTGTGGCCGGTGATACTGTTATGATGTGGTAACTGTGGATAATCACAAAAAATCCCATTAATCAAGAAAAAACAAAACCACAAGAGTAGTTGGAAACTGAGCTGACCGCAAATCACCTATCTATCGGACAACACTAGAAGTAGCAGTGGGATGTTCCTAACACACCTAGACACCTCGTCACTGCCTGAGAAACTTGCTACACCTCAAAGATAAAAATGGGGTATCCTAACTTGCCTCGGAGCAGTTCCCAAAAAAATAGCAAGCCCCCAACATGCAACAATGGTGATGTAAGAAAACACAATACACAGGAAATATAGATTAGCAAAGGTGAGGCCCGACTTAAGAGATAGGACAGGTGGATAACTGATTGCGGCCAGCAAAAAAACCTGGAAAAAATACCAATCTCCTGATAATAAAAAAATACTGAGACCACATGGACTCTCCCCCACTATAGCAGGTACTCTTGTGCCAGACACTTTAGACAGAACTGCAGATATAATGGAACGGAACAAAATCACAGAGCAAATAATATTCAAATGCAAATAATCCAAACATGAACAGGGTGCAAGCTCCCTTTCATGCTGGAAGAACTGCCCTGCTCACAGAAGCAGCAAGACATATTCTCACATACAAGAAACCAAACGCAGAACCAAATGGAATAAGCAGAAACAACCTTCAGTGCAATTTCAGCAAATAAACACAAACTGACCTACTGCTAGTTTCTGGAAGACAACTTCAAGCAGTGGTACAGGAAGAAGTCGGTATTATTCAAGAAAAACATGATTTTGATGCAGGACAATGCTCTGTCATATGCATCCAACTACTCCACAGCGTGGCTGGCCAGTAAAGGTCTAAAAGATTAAAAAATAATGACTTGGCCCCCTTGTTCACCTGATCTGAACCCCATAGAGAAAAAGTGATCCCTCATAAAATGTAAGATCTACAGGGAGGGAAACCAGTACACCTCTCGGAACAGTGTCTGGGAGGCTGTGGTGGCTGCTGCATGCAATGTTGATCGTTAACAAATCAAGCAACTGATAGAATCTATAGATGGTAGGCTGTTGAGTGTCCTCATAAAGAAAGGTGGCTATATTGGTCACTAATTTTTTGGGGTTTTGTTTTTGCATGTCAGAAATGATTATTTCTAAATTTTGTGCAGTTATATTGGTTTACCTGGTGAAAATAAACAAGTGAGATGGGAATAAATTTGTTTTTTATTAAGTTACCTAATAATTATGCACAGTAATAGTTACCTGCCCAAACATATATCATCCTAAGATAACCAAATCTAAAAAAAAAATCCAACTTCCAAAAACATTAAGCTTTGATATTTGAGTCTTTTGGGTTGATTGAGAACATAGTTGTTGATCCATAATAAAAAAATCCTCTAAAATACAACTTGCCTAATAGTTTTGCACAGAGTGTACTGTCTTGCACCTTTTGCTTGCATCTGTAAAATCGCATCTTTATCTCAGTGGCTGTACGGTATCGAAAGTTTACTTGAGTTTAGTCAAAATGTCCTTTGCCACTCTTTTATCGGTCTCCGGCCAGGACTTGACTTTTCGCCGAGCTGCCCCAGTCAATTGGCCAATAAGGATACTGGCTTTCTGGTCCTCTGTCATAGGGTACACTGGGAATAAGCTGTATAGTCTCTCCTTAAAGTCAGCCAGGGTATACGCCTCCCCGGAATACTGGGGTAGCCATGTTGCTCCTGGGAGGTACAGAATGGTAAATAGTAGCAGCGGAGCTGGAGTTAATGCTGCAGTTCCAGCAACAGGGATGGTTTAGTTTCCTTCCTCACTGGACATGCCTCGACCAGTGGTCTTCTGCTCTGGTTTAGAGGCACGGGATCTCCTGCTCGTTTCCGGCACTGCGGCTCTCCTTCGTGCTCTTTCTGGGCTCCAACCACGCTTTCGTGCTCTTTTTGGGTCCTGCCCCAATGGCACGCCGCTTCTTTCCTTGCACGGAATAGTCAATGGCGACTGTCCTTTTTTAAGCAATACGTTTTAACAGTTCTGTAAGGCGCACAGTACCCGTGGCTGTGGGCATGTAACCCTGTTTGTGAAGCCAAGTTGGAGCACCCCATGGGGCCTTGGGGAATACTCGTCACCGGGCCGGTGAAGGGTCATGCAGATGTCATGGGTGGCCCTGCCTAGTTTCGTCACCCAAAGGGGTCCACAGAAAAGGATAGATGAGATGATGGGGATGAAGGATGTTGGGAGTAGTAGTTGTTAGTTGTCTCGTGATGCCAACTGCAGTATGCGGCCAGGGATTAGCCGCCACTGCAGTCACTGTCCTCTGGGGCGGGTGGTGTCGCAGCTAGGATAGTTCAGCTTCCCGCAGGTGAAGCTAGGCCCCAGGGAGGATGCCTGAGGTAGTAGTGGCCGTTGGCGCCGAAGTGCGGGGCGCCGGCAATGAAGGGCTGACACAATAGTTGCGGTTCCAGGTCTTTACTCACTGTCCGTGGGTTTCCCGGAGGCACCGCTCTCCGCCATGATGGGCTCCAGCCGATCCCGGATAAATTATAGGGAGCCACCGGTGTTTGAAAGTGTTCTTTCCCAAGGGATACTCGTTCAGAAGTGAGGAACCCGGGCTGAGCTTCCCGCTCCTAGCCTCAGGTACTGAGAAGAAAGAAGAAAGCGTTGTCATGTCACCAGAAATGTAGTCCCGACTTGACTGAAGATTGTGTCCAGGTTTCTCTTACTTCTACCCTTCTAGGTGTAGTACCCTGTGGCGACTGAAGCCTCAGGAGCGCCACAGTTGCATGCAGCTTGTCCATGTAACGACTGACTGTGACATGGCCGGTGGTAACTTCTCCAGGATTAGCCCTGGATCTGATGTATTCCAGGAGGATGGGAAAGTGTTTCACACAAACTGTCATGATGGTGGGAAAGTGGTAACCACTGCTTTTCAAGATGATGGGAAAGTGTTACCCACAGCCTGTCCCGATGATAGGAAAGTGTTTTCTACAGCCTGTTATCGTGGTGGGAAAGTGGGAACCTGTCAGGGTCATGGGAAACTGTTACTCATAACCTATCAGGGCTTATTATAAAGGGACAGTTGATAACTTACTAATTAGTGTGTGTCCAAACTCCAGGACCCATGGTGATTGGGAAAATGTTATCTTTGTTGAAGGATGGAGTAGCAGGTTGAATGTCTGATCACTGCTCCACTCATTCAGTGTGGCTGCCGGAAAAAAACAGAACATTGCTTGGTAGCTGTGAGGTAAATCCGGAGATATGACGATAAATCATGACATTCAAGTCATGTCAGGAAGCCCCCTCCTGGTGTCACCCCCCCCCCCCTTCCCTTCACACAACTGGTTTAGCAACAAATCCATGGCCATGTCCTGTGATATGGAAATGAGGTGGCTTAGGGACAATGGACACAGGATGACTCCCTGCCGTCACCCTGTAGTGGGGGCTGCTAGCTAGTTAGCAAGGCTATGGAAGTAGCCAGACAGAACGACTCCAGTAAAAAATGGTTCATATCTCGCAAGCCATATTTCCGATAAATATGGCAACCATAAAAATGGTGTCTCCGCATGAGGACGATGCTGGCACACCCTTTTTATGGGAGCAGGACATTGGGAAATGCCCCAGGCGTGATATCAGCCAATGGGGAACTGGCAGACAGGTCATGAGTCCCCTCGTTCTGTAGCTAAATTCATAACTGTCACAATGAGAGCATTGGCGTCCGCCTACGACGCTCCCAGGCAAAGTTATGGCCAATATCCCCTTGGCTGGATAATTCTGATCCATGCAGGGGGAGTGGCAGTGCTTCCCTGTGAGGTCACTAAGGTAGGAGGGGACCTGGATCTGCCCAGGTTGATAACCCTACTTCGGCCATTTTCCAGCGTTCTTCTGCTCGGGGGCCTGGTTGGGAAAGACCTGTGAGAGAGTTCCTAGAAACCTGGTCTACAGCGCCCCCCTGTGGCCAGACGCACAAGGTAACTGATTGAACTGTGTGTGCCTGTTTGTAACCCATGCTTTGATTGTAACTGTACTCTGACATAACTGTATATTCTGTAGATTCCTTATTGTATATATTGTAGTTTCTAGTGTGCTTTAGGCGATTAAATTATATAATTAATCTTGGGCTGTTCTGTTATCTCGATCTTGAATCCCACGTCTGTGTGTTCGGCTAATAGTTACCGTAAATCGGTTGGTGGCAGCGAGTTGTGCCAAGGATTATTGTGGGGAGGCCAGTGAGATTCGGGAAGATATTATATATTCCGCCCGCGGAGGTCGGGGGAATATATACCCTACTCTCACCGGGGACCCTTCAATAATCGGCATAAGTAGTATAGCGGCCTCCTTGCTTATTGTCGGGCAATTCCATAATTGGCCTGACTATAAGAGGGGCGCTAGAGAGCGCGTCACGTGCTCTGTCTGTCGGTCGGGAGGTATAAAGTAGGGGTGACCCCCACTTGTTACCCCCCGATTGTGACGTACTGGTAGCCAGCGCGGGGGATTTCTGAGTGACCCCCCCGGTGGTTTGTGACATATTGGTGGCAAGCGGTGGGATCGAGATAATAGTGTGTGTGAGTGTGAGACCCATACTCCCAGACACTAAAGACTGCCTGCAGCAGCTGTGGCTGCTGGGGTCTTCAGACTAGCTCAACACTAGAGTGTCAGAGTGCAGATACTGTAAGGTGTGTGGAGGCATCAGGTGTCAGTTCTGTGTCAGTGACCAAAAGTCTGCAAGAATGGCTGAGAGCACCAGGAGCAAAGCCAAAGGAATGGCCGATGCTCAGGCCAGAGACGATGAGGAGGTTGTCCACGAGTCCTCCAGGAGCCCGACGCCAGAGAACAGCTCTGCAGAGGACATCGCACAACCTTGCACTGCTGGACAAGATGAGGAGGAGCCCGCCCAAGGTTCCTCAACGAGCCAGATGCCAGCCCTCCGCTCTGCAATGGACAGTGAAGCACCAGGCTCCGCAGCGGGCCGCAGATCACCACGTGCCATTCCACCGAGCCTGGGAGGCTCGGATAGCCTTCTTCAAATGGCTATGGCCCTACTCCAGGCTGGAGACCGGGAGGGCTACCAGGCACTCCTGGCAGAGCGCAGGGCAGCGTGTGAGGCTGAGGCTGCGGAGCGGCAGGCAGCGCGTGAAGAGCGCCAGGCAGAGCGTGACTACCAGCTGCAGCTAGCTCAGCTCCGGCCCTCATCAGCCGCACGTGACCTTCAAGACACCAAACTTCCAAAGGTCCGTGTTGAGGACTTCCCAGTGCTGGAGAAGGATGGAGACTTGGACTCTTTCTTGACTGCTTTTGAACGGACTTGCTTGCAGCACCATCTGAACAAGGACCAGTGGGCCAAATACCTGACCCCCCGTTTAAGGGGTAAGGCCCTGGATATCCTTGGGGACTTGCCTGCTGAGGCAGATCAGGGCTACGACACCATCAAGCGGGCCCTGATCCAACAGTACAACCTCACCCCGGAGTCCTACCGCAAGAAGTTCCGGAGCCTACAGAAGGGACCAAAGGACTCCTGGGCTGACCACAGGCGGGCACTTGCCCGAGCTGCCGACCACTGGACCCAAGGCCTGCAGCTTTCCACCGGACCGGAGATCCTGGACTTGTTCATCACGGAGCAACTCTTGTGGAACTGCCCTGAGGATCTCCGCCAGTTCATCCGAGACCAGAAGCCAAAGGGGTCCACGGCTACAGCTGCCCTTGCCGATGACTACACCAACAACCGGGCCCCTGAGGCCAGGAGAGCGGCCACCAGCAGCACCTGGAGAGGGGGTAAGATGAATTCTGCGACTGCCCCACCTGCCCCTAGACTGCAGGGGGTGTCCCCCTCAACTCCCCTCTCCAGGCCCGTGGCGGAACCAAGACGGTGCCACCAGTGCAACCTACCTGGACACTTCAAGGCCATGTGCCCTCAGCGTCCCAAGGCCCCGGCTCCGTCCCCGTCCCAAGGGCCGCCCAAGGTGTATTGTGTGGGTGGGGGTGGTGGTAGGTCCCTGGACAGCTTCCAACCTGTCACCGTCGGCCGGTCTGTGACCATAGGACTGCGAGACAGCGCCTCGGAGGTGACTCTGGTGCGGCCTGAGATGGTGTCCCCCCAAGACTTGATCCCTGGAAAAACCCTCGCTGTCTCCGGGATTGGAGGCATTGACCCGGCGCTGCCTGTTGCTGACATTTATGTGGACTGGGGCGCAGGGCGGGGGGTGAGGGAGGTGGGGGTAACTGATCGGATCCCCGCAAACGTGCTACTTGGGACAGATTTGGGGCAGATAACCTCCCAGTTTGGGCCCCAACCAAGGGCTGAACCTTCAGCCCGTACTGACTTGACTCCTAACAATGTTAATGTGTTATCTATGAATGATGTAAGGGAGGAGGGAGTGAACTCTGATATTTCTGCTTGCATAGACACCATAGACACACACTCAGCTGCAGCTGTGACAGGGGAGGGGGTCAGAGAAAGGTGTGACAATGCCTCTACAAGTAACCAGCCTGTGAGCTGGGATCTGCTGCCCTCTGCAGGGATAAGCAGAGAGCAGGGTGCTGCAGGGGGAGGACCAGTGTGTGGGGTGGGGGCTACCACAGCAAATGTGGGGTCCCCAGAGATTTCCCAGCGGGGTTCTGTTGCTGCAGGAGGGGAACAGGCAGGTGAGATTGGGGCCGGTCCAGGAGCGGAAGTGCTCCCAGGTAAGATCTCGGTGCAGGGTTCCCCCACAACCGGGGTGTCAGGAAGCCAGGTAGGTCTGCCTGAACCGGCGACTTGGTCAGGAACGGAGGAGGAGCAGGCGCGACCCACGGTCGCAGCGGCTGTGGCCGCTGTCACCCGCAGTGGGAGTGCTGGAAGCCAAGGGGCCTCCCGGAGGTCCGATAGCTCTTCCCCTTCTGACCAAGTGGCAGCCGAGTCAGGTGGAGGCCAGGACACAGGTCCCGGGGTACTGACTGAAGATGTGACAGTCTCGTCGATTCTGGCCACATCTAGTCAGGAGTTTCAGGCAGCGTTAGAAGCTGACGACAGCCTGAAAGCTCTAAAGGAGCAGGCGGCACAGCCTCCCTCGGACTCGGACCCGGAGCGAGTGGTCTGGGACCAAGGACGGCTGTACCGGGCCACGGTCCAGCAGGGTTCACCGGAGGCGTGGCCCAGGGACCGACAGTTGGTGGTACCCTATCCGTTCCGGACGGAGTTGTTGCGGATCGCACATGAGATTCCGATGGCCGGACACCTAGGGATCGCTAAGACCAAGGCCAGGTTAAACCAGCATTTCTACTGGCCAAAAATGGGGGCCGATGTGGCTGCCTACTGCCGTTCGTGTGAAACCTGTCAGAGAGTGGGGAAGGCGGGGCCACACCCCAAAGCCCCACTAGTATCTCTGCCAATCATCGATGAGCCTTTCAGGAGGGTGGCTGTGGATCTGGTCGGCCCGCTGGCCATCCCCAGCAGCTCCGGGAAACGCTTCATACTGACGGTAGTGGACTATGCCACCCGGTACCCAGAAGCAGTGGCCTTGTCGTCCATTCGGGCTGACAAGGTGGCCACCGCATTGCTGGAGATTTTCTCCCGAGTGGGTTTTCCCCAGGAAATGCTCACCGACCGGGGGACCCAATTCATGTCCCAGCTGATGGAGGCCCTCTGTAAGCAAGTCCAGGTGCGACATCTGGTGGCCAGCCCGTACCATCCACAGACTAATGGCCTGTGCGAGCGGTTCAATGGCACCTTAAAGCAGATGCTCAAGATGTTGGTCGACTCCCATGGGCGTGACTGGGAGCGGTATCTCCCACACCTGTTATTTGCTTACCGGGAGGTTCCACAGGCCTCAACAGGATTCTCACCGTTTGAGCTCCTGTACGGGCGACGTGTGCGGGGCCCCCTGGCTCTGGTGAAAGAGGCTTGGGAAGGGGATTTGGCCACCCCTGGAGTGTCGGTTATCGAGTATGTCATGCGCTTCCGGGACAAAATGCAGGCCTTGACGCAACTGGTACACGACAATATGGCTCAAGCCCAGGCCGATCAGAAGCGTTGGTACGACCAGAACGCTTGTGAGAGGACCTACCAAGTGGGTCAAGAGGTGTGGGTACTGGTCCCCGTACCACAGGACAAGCTTCAGGCAGCCTGGGAAGGCCCATACCTCGTGTACCAGCAGCTCAACCCTGTAACGTACCTGGTCACCCTGGACCCTGCCCGTGGAAGGCGGAAGCCCTTCCATGTGAACATGATGAAGGCACATCATGAGCGGGAGGCATGTGCACTCCCTGTGTGCAACCTGCCCGAGGAGGGAGAAGCGGAAACCCTCTTGGATATGCTAGCCCAGGTTAGGGCAGGCGGATCCATTGAGGATGTGGAGGTCGGCCACCAGCTCTTGGAGGACCAACGGTCCCAGCTGTGGGCCACCCTACACCCCTTCCGGGGGTTGTTTACCAACCAGCCCGGAAGGACTGACTTGGCTGTCCATCACGTGGACACTGGGGATCATCCCCCGATCCGGCGTTCAGCATATCGGGTCTCCCTGGAGGTGCAGCAACACATGCGCCAGGAGATTGACGAGATGCTGAAGCTGGGGGTGATCCAGGCATCCAACAGCGCTTGGGCCTCGCCTGTAGTTCTCGTCCCTAAGAAGGACCGAACCACTCGGTTCTGCGTGGACTACAGGGGGCTCAATGCTGTCACGGTCGCCGATGCGTACCCAATGCCACGCATCGATGACCTGCTCGATCAGTTGGCCGGGGCTCAGTACCTGACCATCATGGACCTGAGCCGGGGATATTGGCAGATCCCCCTGACTCGCAAGGCCAGGGAACGCTCTGCCTTTATTACCCCATTTGGACTGTACGAGTCCACGGTGATGCCATTCGGGATGAGGAATGCCCCTGCCACTTTCCAGCGGATGGTCAACACCCTGCTCAAGGGACTTGAAGGGTACGCGGCCGCGTATCTGGATGACATTGCCGTCTTCAGTCCCACCTGGGAGGACCACCTAGAGCATCTAGCACAGGTGCTCAGGCGGATCCACCGGGCAGGTTTGACCATCAAGCCGGGAAAGTGTCAGCTGGCCATGAGCGAGGTCCAGTACCTCGGTCACCGGGTAGGTGGGGGAACGCTGAAGCCCGAGCCTGAGAAAGTGGAGGCCATCGCATCCTGGCCCACCCCCAGGACCAAGAAGCAGGTGATGTCCTTCTTGGGGACCGCTGGGTACTATAGGAGGTTTGTTCCATGCTATAGTAGCCTGGCAAAGCCCTTGACGGACCTCACCAAGAAGAAGCTGCCCTCTGCAGTCGATTGGACAATGGACTGCGAGACAGCCTTCCGGGCCCTAAAGGACGCCCTGTCTAGCCCGCCCGTGCTACAGGCAGCCGACTTCACGCGGCCGTTTGTAGTACAGACCGACGCCAGTGACTTCGGCCTCGGTGCGGTGCTCAGCCAGGTGGACTCTGCGAGCCAAGAGCACCCAGTCTTGTACCTGAGCAGGAAGCTGTTACCAAGGGAAGTTGCCTATTCCACGATGGAGAAGGAGTGCCTGGCCATAGTGTGGGCCCTGCAGCGTCTGCAACCCTATCTATACGGGCGCCACTTCATCGTGGAGACGGACCACAATCCCCTCAGCTGGTTGCACACCGTCTCTGGGACGAATGGGCGATTGTTGCGATGGAGCCTTGCGCTCCAGCAATACAACTTCACCATTCGCCACAAAAGGGGCCGTGACCACGGTAACGCAGACGGGCTGTCCCGACAAGGAGAGGTCGCGGACGGGCGCACGGGGGAACACCGGAGTGTGCTGCCCCCTAGCGCCCTCAAAAGGGGGGAGGTGTGAGGTAAATCCGGAGATATGACGATAAATCATGACATTCAAGTCATGTCAGGAAGCCCCCTCCTGGTGTCACCCCCCCCCCCCCTTCCCTTCACACAACTGGTTTAGCAACAAATCCATGGCCATGTCCTGTGATATGGAAATGAGGTGGCTTAGGGACAATGGACACAGGATGACTCCCTGCCGTCACCCTGTAGTGGGGGCTGCTAGCTAGTTAGCAAGGCTATGGAAGTAGCCAGACAGAACGACTCCAGTAAAAAATGGTTCATATCTCGCAAGCCATATTTCCGATAAATATGGCAACCATAAAAATGGTGTCTCCGCATGAGGACGATGCTGGCACACCCTTTTTATGGGAGCAGGACATTGGGAAATGCCCCAGGCGTGATATCAGCCAATGGGGAACTGGCAGACAGGTCATGAGTCCCCTCGTTCTGTAGCTAAATTCATAACTGTCACAATGAGAGCATTGGCGTCCGCCTACGACGCTCCCAGGCAAAGTTATGGCCAATATCCCCTTGGCTGGATAATTCTGATCCATGCAGGGGGAGTGGCAGTGCTTCCCTGTGAGGTCACTAAGGTAGGAGGGGACCTGGATCTGCCCAGGTTGATAACCCTACTTCGGCCATTTTCCAGCGTTCTTCTGCTCGGGGGCCTGGTTGGGAAAGACCTGTGAGAGAGTTCCTAGAAACCTGGTCTACAGCGCCCCCCTGTGGCCAGACGCACAAGGTAACTGATTGAACTGTGTGTGCCTGTTTGTAACCCATGCTTTGATTGTAACTGTACTCTGACATAACTGTATATTCTGTAGATTCCTTATTGTATATATTGTAGTTTCTAGTGTGCTTTAGGCGATTAAATTATATAATTAATCTTGGGCTGTTCTGTTATCTCGATCTTGAATCCCACGTCTGTGTGTTCGGCTAATAGTTACCGTAAATCGGTTGGTGGCAGCGAGTTGTGCCAAGGATTATTGTGGGGAGGCCAGTGAGATTCGGGAAGATATTATATATTCCGCCCGCGGAGGTCGGGGGAATATATACCCTACTCTCACCGGGGACCCTTCAATAATCGGCATAAGTAGTATAGCGGCCTCCTTGCTTATTGTCGGGCAATTCCATAATTGGCCTGACTATAAGAGGGGCGCTAGAGAGCGCGTCACGTGCTCTGTCTGTCGGTCGGGAGGTATAAAGTAGGGGTGACCCCCACTTGTTACCCCCCGATTGTGACGTACTGGTAGCCAGCGCGGGGGATTTCTGAGTGACCCCCCCGGTGGTTTGTGACAGTAGCCCCATAGAACGAGAATGAAGTTCCTTTGTTTTCCGATAGGCATCCCGGATCAGATTTTTAGGCAATCCTGTCTAGAAAGCTCCTCTGCAAATTTTGAGACTATCGCAAAATTGTCGTTAGAGGTGCAATTTTTGCTTATTCGCCAATATTGGCCGTTGTGAATATTTTTCAGCCATTTGGGTAGATGACTGCTATTGAAATTCTGCCGGATTGGAGAGGTGATAAAGGGGTTGTCCAGTGAAAACAAGTTCTCCCTGCTCATGCTTGGAAGCACTGTTATACGTTCTCCCTAATAGTGAGTTCTTAGTATTATGTATACTTACAGTAGTATACAGTAGATTGGACTTGCTGAAAATCATGTTCTCCTCTTTGGCTAAAAAATACTTTTCAAAATTGCCAAGAGGACTATTGTTTTCCCTCTGTAAAGTGTATAGTGTGACCTCTGCTGAAACCGGTCCTATGGAACAGTGGTGGCACCAGCTTCATACCCTCAGCGAAAAGCAACTTATCTCCTTTAAAAAAAACTAAAAATAAAAATAAATGTTTCGCCCCATATATGTACAACTACTCACGCTGTATGAGCCACATCAATACTAAGTCTAAACAGAAGGCAGAATACACTGGGAAACACTGCTGGGATCCTAATAAACTTCCTGCATAAGCGAGTATCATGTTTTTTTTTAAGGGTGCTGCTGAAGACATAAAATAAATTATCAGTGAGATCTGAACAATTTAATGGAGGTCTACATGTGAGGACTTTGCAATTTGTTGGAGAAACTACCTACAGCAATGTGTGAACACATCCCGATACAGATCCAACCGGCAGTTACTATTCACTCTTTATATAAATTGAAATTCAACCCATAGATCTCAAACGGCTTTAATAAAACAATACATATATATTGTGTGTATGTATGTGTGTGTATATATATATATATATATATATATGCTGTATATATGAAATGTATAACATCAAAATGTAGAAAGTCACATTGGAGATTGGTGACAATGACCGCAAATCCTTTTGTACCAGAGTCCCCTGCACTTTAGTTGCAAAAATTGTTGAAACATTGGATTTCTGTATTTACCATAAAATTCCTTTCTTGTTGAATATATTGGAGGACTTAAGAGTGCCTGTATACTCCCTGAAACGAGACGGCATTCGATCTTGTAGCCTTGAGATATATTAAGGTCAGGGGGTGGTGTCCACGTGAGCCATCCAGATCTCCCTGATAGAGAGATACAACGTTAGCTCAGAAGTGAGCAATTAATTAATTTTTACATGGGGCCACATGATAGACTGACTTGTGTGGAGGGCCAAAACAATAGGCTTAAATTAATTCTGCTTAATATTAATACTAATTAAATTTTATATTGATATGGATTGCATTACTTAATATTGAGCAGAATTGCGTATATTGATAACTCTCTATATACAGTGTAAGCATTCACACAGCCTCTACATACAGTATGTGCCCACACACAGGCCCATACATACAGTACAGCATGAGCCCCCACACAGCTTCCTACAAACAGAATGAACCCCCACACAGCCCCTATATACAGTATAAGCCACCCACATAGTCTCCTATGTACAGCATAAACCACACATAGCCTCATATATACAGTATGAGCATCAGATTGCCTAATATATACTATATACTTTGAGCCTCACATAGTCTCCTGTGTACATTTCTGAGCCCCACATAGCGTTCTACAGTGTGTCCACCCATACCCTGTCCACCGCCATTAACTTGAGAATGGCGGCAGCTATAGGCATAGAAGTGGTTATACATATTACAGATGCTTGTGCAAACGTGTCACCTACCATATTGCACAACGTGCAGCAAGATACAGTATGCTGTCCAGAGTCCAGATGTGCATTGCAGCTGACGGTGGCCACTTTGAGCATCAAAGTTAAATGAGCGCCATATGAGTGACCAGCATTCAATGTTTTGGGGGGGTCATGGGTTTCATATCATAGCATTTCTGTATGCAAGGTGTCAATTCGTATTGAATTGATGCCCTACAACTTTGTAATTCACTTTTTTTCTCTATCTCGTTCCGTTTTCAAGATAAAAATGTTAACTCTGTTGTTTTCCACCTGGTGGCGCTATAGGTGGTTTCATTGCGTAGCGCATGGATATTTTACTATACCTAGACACCACTTCGATGCCTATAGCTGCCGCCGTTCTCAAGTTAATGGCGGTGGACAGGATATGGGTGGACACACTGTATATACATTATATGCCACCAAACAGCATCCTCTAAACATGCAAACATCCCATGCACATAAAAAAAAAAATCGCCACATATTCACCTCGCTCTGGTTCCACCAACACTCTACTCCAGCCTCCATTGCACTGATGCACCACACAGTACACTCCATGATGTGACATCATTGCATCTGCTATGTCTCACGCTGGTTGGTGGAAGACTGCGCCAGTGTCACCATCTACCACCAATGTGTTCACCACTGTGGCAACCTGTGGATGAAATATTGGTGACATTGGGAAGTGAGCACTTAAAGACGGACGGTGGGGAGGGCACAATGCGGCCTATGGTCCATTGTTTTCAGCCCTTTGGTGATCTCAGTCCGGGTGCCAGACTGGAACAGCCAAAGAACCAGATGTGGCCTCCTGGCAAAACTTTGTCCAGCCCTGCCTTAGGTGACAAGTAAGGGTGCAGGCGCTGTGAAAATATGCCATCTGGATCTTCTGCCTGGATAGACAGAAAAAAATTTGAGACACTGTTGCGAGAAAAGCTTCAATTAGTGAGACTATCCCACAATTCGGACTCTTGGAACAGAAGGCAGTGGAAGATGTTCAGAGTCTGGGAAAAAAGAGGCTGCTGCTCACAGGGAAGAGGACATTGGTGGACCCCGTACCAGGGATAATGCCTCATAACATTGTGCAAAAACACCACAGCACTGGAAAAAAAGCCTTAGAGATTGTCAAGAAAGTACAGAAAGGGGCTACAAAACAGAAGACAGGAAAGTAGGGAAGGACTTGCCCAAAAGAAATAAAAAAAAGTGGGACCACAATGGACAGACCCTAGCAAGCCAACAGAAATGGAGAGACGGAGGTTCTTTGGAGGCATTATACTCATTTATCTGGCATGATTGGACACCCACATTGTCACCCCTTTAGTGGCCTCACTGGATTGTGGAGACACCAGCATTCCACCTGGTGGAGAGATGACCAGTGATATCGGGTCATCCACAGAAAGATGCATTAGAATAAAACAAAAAATCACGCAGAAAACTCCTATGGACACTAGATTGAAATTGATCTGCATAGTGTTGTTAGGACCAGGAGGACGGGTAGACCCAGGAGGTGGAGCCACTGGGCTGAACACCTCACCGAGGGCAAGGTGCCCGGTAGCCGGAGCACTACGGGTAGCAGGACAGTCCGTACAGAGGAGTGAGTGTAGAAGTCCCTGGGACCACTGAGTCTCTGAAGGTAGTCCGGGTGACGGAGCTCAGGTTCGGAGGCCGAGATGATGTCAGGCAGGATCCGGAACCAACGGAGCGAGGAGGTGGGTCACCACACGGATCCAGGGATCGGAGATGGTAGGGACTGACGGGATGGCGGACAGTCACCGTTCGTGGTTCAGGAATCGTCAGGACCGGTTGGCGAGACAGGAACGACTCTACAAGAGAGATATGTGAGTACGAGGCAAAGCACAGGGAGACCTGACTCCTAGCTTAGCAAACACGAAGAACAGGCCCCGCCCACTTGGAAAGGAACCCCCTATATACCCTGCACCTGAATCTTCAATATCCTGTTGGAGGATGCTGGCCCTTTAAGAGAGGGTCAATGACCGCGCGCGCGCCCTAATGCGCATGCGCGAGGCCCGGGTGCCAGAAGCCAGAGCAGGGAGCGGTGCACAGGAGGCAGGAGCGCTCAGCATCGCAGATGGGCGCCGGGACCGAGGATCGGGTTGCCTGGAGGACGCAGGTGAGGATGCATGGAGGCTGTGGAGCGGGGGACGCCTTGCAAGGGAGCCGGGGAGCGTGGCAGGGGAGCCGGGGAGCGCGGCAGGGGAGCCGGGGAGCGTGGCAGGGGAGCCGGGGAGCGCGGCAGGGGAGCCGGGGAGCGTGGAAGGAGAGCCGGGGAGCGTGACAAGTGTCTGAGGAGAAGATCAAGCCCATTATGTGGAGCCAAAAGGTGAGATATATAGCACACAAAAATGGCCAGTTTTATATGAGAGAGACATTAGTTTGATAAGGACCCAAATAAAAGGAAGTTGCCTTGCTGTTGACTGTTGGGCTCACAGAAAACTGGCCATTTTTGGGTGCTAAGTATCTCAATTTTTACATGTTTTTCATAGCAGTAATGCATGACTATATTCGCATATGCATTGCTCCACATATCTTAACACTACAGAGTGCAACTGTCTCTTTTTTTTTTTTTTTACTATGTTCTATATTCAGTTTGCAACTGTTCACATTAGAAAGGTTGGATGTGCCATTAATCTTTTTCTTACATTATGTAGAGCCAACATTTTTTTTTTTTTTAAAGCAGTTTCTAGCTTCCTACTGGCCGGGTGTAAATGTGAATTCCTGTGTCCCTGAATACTATTAATGAGAAGAACAGTTTTATGTACAAAACAAGACTCATTCTCACCTTTCCGCCCCATCACGCAGGTGGTCTCATGAAAAAAAAAAATCTCATGTAAATAACATAAATACTTCCTTTCAGATCCCCAAACATTACCCCCTTTCCTATTCCACCAAACCCTCCAAGTAGCACCAACCACTTCCTTCACAGCCCCTTCACAACCCCTCCCCCACATACAGCCCAATGCAAGTGACATCACACACTATTCTTCCACAGCACCTTGTAAGTGACATCACCCCCTTCTCTGCACAGCCCCCAATACGCAGCCCCACATGAGTAACATAATACACGTTTCCTGCACATTACCATGTAAGTGACCTCACCCTCTTTCCCCAAGCAGACCCACACGAGTAACATCACCCCCTTCTTCCCTATGCACATCCCCACCACGCAAAGCCAAACTAGTAATGTCACCCGCATGCACTCCAATGCATGTAACATGATCCCTTTCCCCAAGCAGCCCCTCAGTACGCAGCCCACACAGGTAACATCAATACCTTCCCATGTATCCAGAAGCCCCAAGCATGTAACGTCAACCTGATCCCCATGCAGCCCTCCAGCTCTGTGAATCATCATCCCCCCTCTCCCATGCAGTCCCATGTGTATATCACACCCTTAACCACATAGCCTCCCACACATAACATCAACCTTTTCCCCATGAAGCCACCTCATGTAGCCCCCAGCACATAACATCATCCCCACGCACATAATGTCTCCCTCTTTCCCACACTACCCTATGCGAGTAACATCATCCGGTTTCCTGTAAATCACCTTTCCCCATGCAACCATAGCACGAAGCCCCACTCAAGTAACATCACTCTTTTTTTCCCCTCACAGCTCCCCAAAAATAACATACCTTCAACACGCGTAATGTCCTCAACCCCTCAGTCCTCTCATCAAAATGTCAGCAGCACTTCAGTCCTCTCAGCAAAATGTCCGCAGCCCCTTAGTCCTCTCTGCAAAATGTCCGCAGCCCCTCAGTCCTCTCAGCAAAATGTCTGCAGGCCCTCAGTCCTCTCATCAAAATGTCAGCAGCCCCTCAGTCCTCTCATCAAAATGTCAGCAGCCCCTCAGTCCTCTCATCAAAATGTCAGCAGCCCCTCAGTCCTCTCAGCAAAATGTCCGCAGCCCCTTAGTCCTCTCTGCAAAATGTCCGCAGCCCCTCAGTCCTCTCAGCAAAATGTCCGCAGCCCCTTAGTCCTCTCTGCACAATGTCCGCAGCCCCTCAGTCCTCTCAGCAAAATGTCTGCAGGCCCTCAGTCCTCTCATCAAAATGTCAGCAGCCCCTCAGTCCTCTCATCAAAATGTCAGCAGCCCCTCAGTCCTCTCATCAAAATGTCAGCAGCCCCTCAGTCCTCTCAGCAAAATGTCCGTTCGGTCCTGCATTTTTTTATGTCACCCCACAAGTGTTCTATTGGATTAAGACCCAAGGATTGGGCTGGCCACTCCATAACCTCAATTTTGTTGAAATAGAACTAAGATTTTGCTCATTTACTGGTGTGTTTAGGGTCGCTGTCTTGTCAAAACGCCCATTTCACGGGCATTTCCTCTTCAGCATAAGGCAACATGACCTCTTCAAGTATTTTGATATATGCGAACTGAACCATGATCCCTGGTATGCGGTAAATAGGCCCGGCACTAGAGATAAGCGTACCTGAGGTTCGATGTTCTGAGTTCAGTTTCGGAAACAGACTTCGAAAAAAACAAAGCTCAGGTTTAAAGCTTGAGTGAGTTACAAGTGCAAACCACTCAATGTAAAGCGCCATGGAATTGATGGCACTATAATAATAAATAATAAAATAAAAGCGCTTGTTATGAAGAACCTGCCTGACCTGATCAAAATTTTCCTCCCAAGAAGGAGAGTAAATCAAGGTCATCCAGGGAAATTACCACAAATCTACCCACCAGTGAGCAAATAATTTTATTTATGAAATTTTTAAAAACTGCTGGAGCATTGGTTAACCCAAATTAAATGACTATAGGGGGCTTTACACACTACGACTCGTTGGGTTCACGGAATTGGTGACGCACATTCGGCCGCATTAGTGATGCCGTTGCGTGTGACACCTATGAGCGATTTTGCATCGTTACAAAAACGTGCAAAATCGCTCATCGGTGACATGGGGGTCCATTCTCAAAAATCGTTACTGCAGCAGTAACGAGGTTGTTCCTTGTTCCTGCGGCAGCACACATCGCTCCGTGTGACACCGCAGGAACGAGGAACACAGCTTACCTGCCTCCCGGCCACAATGCGGAAGGAAGGAGTTGGGCGGGATATTAAGTCCCGCTCATCTCCGCCCCTCCGCTTCTATTGGGCGGCCGCTCAGTGACGTCGCTGTGACGCCGCACGGACCGCCCCCTTAGAAAGGAGGCGGTTTGCCGGTCACAGCGACGTCGCCGGGCAGGTAAGTATGTGTGACGGGTTTGGGCGATGTTGTGCGGCATGGGCAGCGATTTGCCCGTGTCGCACAACAGATGGGGGCGGGTACCCACACTAGCGATATAGGGACCGATATCGCAGTGTGTAAAGCCCGCTTAAGTTTTCAAAATGACCTTCATGCGTATTGAATGCAGCCTTCCATTTGTCACCCTGGCGAATGCATATAAGGTTATATGCCCCTCTCAAGTCACGTTTGGAAAACCATTTAGCTTCAGTTAATTGGTTAAAAGATTAGGCATAAGAGACAAAGGGTAAGTATTGCAAGTTGTAATATTTGTGATCTCTCTAAAATCCAAACCCAGACACAACCCTTCTTTATTTTTAATATTAATAAACTCCCACAGCAACTAGAGAGGTGCATGGGTCATATACCCTTAGGGCGCAGTCACATGGCTATATGACCCATCTGTGGCATCGAGCGAACCTTAGGCTTGAGGATCGGGATTCAAGCTCGGAAAATGACGTGAAAATCACCAAGGTGAGTATAGCGCTTTGCTTGTGTGTGTGTGTGTTGCCCTGTATTGTGTGCGCTGCAGTTAGTGTTCAATTGACTCAAATTTGGCTTACATTCAGAGTTGTCAGATGTTTTGTTCACCTCCAGGAGTTTTTGCTTTTTGTCCATAGCAAAACAATTCCTGAGGTGATTGGGCATCTGACAACGCTAAATGTAAGCCAAATTTGAGCCGATCAAACACTAACCACATAACCACAGCGCACACAATGCACAATCCATTAGAGGCGACAAGCCCGACGCTTTACCCGGCTCTTCCCGATTGTCCTTGTTCGGTGGCAATCGGGTTGATAAGGAATTAATGGCAGCCGACAGTTGTCACTAAGTCCTGGATTAGTAATGGCAGGCATCTATGAGACACCCCCATCACTAATCTGTAAGTGAAAGTAAATAAACACAAACACCAAAGAAATAATTTATTTGGAATAAAATACAATAAAAGCCCCCTCTTTCACCACTTTATTATCCCCCAAAATGCTCCTGCAGATCAAACATAATCCACACAAGGACGCACCCATCTAGTTGGATTCTGGCCGGGAATCTGCAAATCACATACTTGTGGACAAGTGGCTGCCATTCCAAGCTGTGACCGCAGAGACTCCTTACAGTGCAGTGTGTCTGATGTGAGGAGTCATAAATTTGGAGAGAAAAGGAGAGCCAGATTGCAGACTTGTTATTTTACACCGCAAAATCTCTTTAAGGACTACTGTAGTGGAATGTGGAGGGGCACGCAGCTTTTTCCATACTGTAGATAGGTATTGATATTTAGCTGTATGTATAGATACATATATATTCTGCATAAAAGGCATAGACATCACACACACGGCTCCGCTCCATACATGCCATATTATTATTATTATTTATTATTATAGCGCCATTTATTCCATGGTGCTTAACAAGTGAAAGAGGGTATACGTACAACAATCATTAACAGTACAAAACAGACTGGTATAGGAGGAGAGAGGACCCTGCCCGCGAGGGCTCACAGTCTACAGGGAATGGGTGATGGTACAATAGGTGAGGACAGAGCTGGTTGCGCAGTGGTGTACTGGACTGAGGGTTATTGTACATACACACATTTCCACTCCGTACACGCACATGCCATACACACGGCTTCGCTCTGCACATGTACACACACGACTCTTCTCCATACACACACGACTCTTCTCCATACACACACACACACGACTCTTCTCCATACACACACACACACACGACTCTTCTCCATACACACACACACACACACACACACAACTCTTCTCCATACACACGCACACGCACACACACACACGACTCTTCTCCATACACACACACACACGACTCTTCTCCATACACACACACACACGACTCTTCTCCATACACACACACACACGACTCTTCTCCATACACACACACACACACGACTCTTCTCCATACACACACACTCACGACTCTTCTCCATACACACACACACACACACACACGACTTCTCCATACACACACACACGACTCTTCTCCATACACACACACACGACTCTTCTCCATACACACACACACACGACTCTTCTCCATACACACAACTCTTCTCCATACACACACACACACACGACTCTTCTCCATACACACACACACACACACACGACTCTTCTCCATACACACACACACACGACTCTTCTCCATACACACACGACTCTTCTCCATACACACACACGACTCTTCTCCATATACACACACACACACGACTCTTCTCCATACACACGACTCTTCTCCATACACACACACACGACTCTTCTCCATACACACACACACACACACGACTCTTCTCCATACACACACACACGACTCTTCTCCATACACACACACACGACTCTTCTCCATACACACACACACACACACACGACTCTTCTCCATACACACACACACACACACACACGACTCTTCTCCATGCACACACACACACACGACTCTTCTCCATACACACACACACACACGACTCTTCTCCACACACACACACACATGACTCTTCTCCATACACACACACAC
Source organism: Anomaloglossus baeobatrachus (assembly GCF_048569485.1). Lineage (NCBI taxonomy): Eukaryota > Metazoa > Chordata > Amphibia > Anura > Aromobatidae > Anomaloglossus > Anomaloglossus baeobatrachus. The sequence continues at coordinate 509,027,757 of NC_134357.1, read as the reverse complement.
ACGACTCTTCTCCATACACACACACACACGACTCTTCTCCACACACACACACGACTCTTCTCCATACACACACACACACACGACTCTTCTCCAAACACACACACACACGACTCTTCTCCATACACACACACACACGACTCTTCTCCATACACACGACTCTTCTCCATACACACACGACTCTTCTCCATACACACGACTCTTCTCCATACACACACACACACGACTCTTCTCCATACACACACGACTCTTCTCCATACACACACACACACGACTCTTCTCCATACACACACACACACACACGACTCTTCTCCATACACACACACACACACGACTCTTCTCCATACACACACACGACTCTTCTCCATACACACACACACACGACTCTTCTCCATACACACACACACGACTTCTCCATACACACACACACGACTCTTCTCCATACACACACACACACGACTCTTCTCCATACACACACACACACGACTCTTCTCCATACACACACACACAACTCTTCTCCATACACACACACACACGACTCTTCTCCATACACACACACACACGACTCTTCTCCATACACACACGACTCTTCTCCATACACACACACGACTCTTCTCCATACACACACACACGACTCTTCTCCATACACACACACAACTCTTCTCCATACACACACACACGACTCTTCTCCATACACACACACACGACTCTTCTCCATACACACACACACGACTCTTCTCCATACACACACACAACTCTTCTCCATACACACACACACACGACTCTTCTCCATACACACACACACGACTCTTCTCCATACACACACACACGACTCTTCTCCATACACACACACACACACGACTCTTCTCCATACACACACACACACGACTCTTCTCCATACACACACACGACTCTTCTCCATACACACACACACGACTCTTCTCCATACACACACACACAACTCTTCTCCATACACACACACACACGACTCTTCTCCATACACACACACACGACTCTTCTCCATACACACACACACGACTCTTCTCCATACACACACACACACGACTCTTCTCCATACACACACACACACGACTCTTCTCCATACACACACACGACTCTTCTCCATACACACACACACGACTCTTCTCCATACACACACACACACGACTCTTCTCCATACACACACACACACGACTCTTCTCCACACACACACACGACTCTTCTCCATACACACACACACACACGACTCTTCTCCAAACACACACACACACGACTCTTCTCCATACACACACACACACACGACTCTTCTCCATACACACGACTCTTCTCCATACACACACGACTCTTCTCCATACACACGACTCTTCTCCATACACACACACACACGACTCTTCTCCATACACACACGACTCTTCTCCATACACACACACACACGACTCTTCTCCATACACACACACACACACACACGACTCTTCTCCATACACACACACACACGACTCTTCTCCATACACACACACGACTCTTCTCCATACACACACACACACGACTCTTCTCCATACACACACACACGACTTCTCCATACACACACACACGACTCTTCTCCATACACACACACACACGACTCTTCTCCATACACACACACACGACTCTTCTCCATACACACACACACAACTCTTCTCCATACACACACACACACGACTCTTCTCCATACACACACACGACTCTTCTCCATACACACACGACTCTTCTCCATACACACACACGACTCTTCTCCATACACACACACACACGACTCTTCTCCATACACACACACACGACTCTTCTCCATACACACACACAACTCTTCTCCATACACACACACACACGACTCTTCTCCATACACACACACACACGACTCTTCTCCATACACACACACACACACGACTCTTCTCCATACACACACACACACGACTCTTCTCCATACACACACACGACTCTTCTCCATACACACACACACGACTCTTCTCCATACACACACACACACGACTCTTCTCCATACACACACACACAACTCTTCTCCATACACACACACACACGACTCTTCTCCATACACACACACACGACTCTTCTCCATACACACACACACACGACTCTTCTCCATACACACACACACACGACTCTTCTCCATACACACACACACACGACTCTTCTCCATACACACACACGACTCTTCTCCATACACACACACACGACTCTTCTCCATACACACACACACACGACTCTTCTCCATACACACACACACACGACTCTTCTCCATACACACACACACGACTCTTCTCCATACACACACACGACTCTTCTCCATACACACACACACGACTCTTCTCCATACACACACACACACACACACGACTCTGCTACATTCACACTACACCCCTCCTAACCCCAGGCATAAACTTCACCTCATCCATCACAGCAGAGTCCTGCACACACTGAGGAGCTGATCATGTGACTCCTGACTCCTCCCCTCCATGTGACATCATCACAGGTCCTGTAAGCACAGAGCAGCCATATATCCAGTGTGTGGCTCTGCAGGTGGAGGTATGTGGAGATTCCCCATTACATTAACCCCCTCAGTGCTGCGCTCACACTCCACGAGACAAAATCTTAACTTGTTTGGATTTCAGCCTGTGAAAGCAGGTGATAGAGACCGGTCTGGTCACTCTGTTGGATCTCTCCTGACATTTTGTAGTTGCTCCCTGCGCAGTTGCAGGATGGACTGGTGCCTTTGTCCGTTAGTCATTTTCAGATGGAATTATCTCTTATTGTTGTTTATGGGGTTTATATATTTGGGGGTTATTTTTATTCTTTCAGTCATTACCATCTTAGTGTATTGGCAAAAACGCTCTCAGACTATGTCGCACAGCTTGAAATTTGGGTTCTATGCATATGTATACCACTAATGTTCAGATGTATGTATGTGTCTTGGGGGGGGAGGATTTGCCCTGGAGGCACACTCTTCCACTTATATATTTCCTTTGCAGCATTATGGCCGATAACTGTGTGAATTCTCTCTTGGAATGTGAGGGGTCTGGGGATAGCAGAAAAAGAACGGCGGTGATCGAGTTTGCCCGAACGCTATTCCCAGTGATCATATGCCCACAAGAAATGCATTTTGAAAAAGGGAAAACTGAGTCACTCGATCGGGTGTGGATACCCTGTTTTACCGAAAATAAGACACTGTCTTTTATAAAAAAAAATTTGCCCTGAAAAAAGCACTAGGTCTTATTTTCAGGGGGAGTCTTATTTTTGAGGAGAGATGGTTGGGGGTAAGTTTACCCCCCACATAAAGCAAACCCCCCTCCCAGGATCGTCATACTTACCAGCCCCGGGCGTCTGTATAGCTCCCACATCTCCCTGTGATCTCCCAGCAGCTGTGCTCCCCTACATCTGACTGACACTCGCATACATCAGATCACACATACCCACCCATCACATCATTTCTCCCTGTGATCTCCTTGCAGCTGTGCTTCCCTGCATCTGGCCGACACTCACACATCAGAACACAGTCACACATCAGACAGCATACACACACACACAGCTTTCACATCATTCCTCCTTGTGCTTTCCAGTGGACGCTCCCAGCAGCTGTTCTGCACGCCGTCCTCCTCTGCCTCCTGCTGACACTCACAGATCCAATCGCATACATTCACACACACTCACACATCAGACAGCATACACGCACACATCTGATCGCATACTCACACACACTCATGATATCGCACATACGCGCGCACACACTCACAACATCCAGAGATACCACATGCTTCCGGCCATGTGATCCTCCAGCAGGTCCTGGAAGCTCACTGCACTGCACAGTAGCGCCACCGAGAAGCAAGCAATATCGCTGGATGTGTGTGTGTGTGTGTGTGTGTGTGTTTTCCACCGTAGGACCTTGACACGCTCACCTGCTCCGGCACCTGGTGAATATGATCGGGGGTCTTCTCTCTTCTTTCTTTAGGGGGTGTCCACTGTCTATAATGAAGTGTCCTGCAGTGTCTTTAGCTTTTTTTACGGCTGCATAACACTTCATTATTGACCGCAGCTAGGTCTTATTTTCAGGGGATGTCTTATATTTAAAAGGGTGGTTCACCCATATTTTTTATTGTCCAGATCGATATTATATTGAGAAACGATGTTTCTCTCAAATACCTTGTGTTGGCAATAGTGCCTGTGAGAGGCGCTATTGCAGACCGCTGTTCCCGCCCCAGTGACGTCTCCGTCAAGTGCTGCACACGTCACATCCGTGCAGCCGGCTGTATTCTTCGCTGCAAGCAAGAGACGCGACGCGCTGTGCTGTGCTGTGAGGGAGGAGGGAGGGGGAGCAGGGAGCAGATGGGCTGTGACAGTGGTGAAACACCACTCACAGCTCAGTGAGTGAGGAAGAATACAGCCGGCTGCATGGATGTGATGTGTGCAGCACTTGACGGAGACGTCACTGGAGCGGGAACAGCGGTCTGCAATAGCGCCTCTCACAGGCACTATTGCCAACACAAGGTATTTGATAGAAACATTGTTTCTCAATATAATATCGAACAATAAAAAATATGGGTGAACCACCCATTTAAGCATCCCTGAAAACTCCTGCTAGGTCTTATTATTGGGGGAGGTCTTATTTTCGGGAAAACACGGTAGGAAGTGGCTTTCACTTTTCTTTCTCTAGCTATGCCACAGGAGTCAGTATTTTGGTTTTGTTCATAAATGTATCCCATTTGAATTGATAATATCCAGCGTGGATGGGGATGTTGCACAGCACAGCTTCTAGCTTCCCAGTTGCAGAAGAAAGTTCACAGAGCAGATTACATGGGATAACAAACTTTACTTCTGAGAGAACATGAGGTATGCAGTCATACAGCATTGCATCAGGAAAAGAAAGCGAAACCAAAAAGAAGAAACATCTAGAAACCTTTTACAATACAGTGAATAAGGAAACTGCACAACATCAACATCTACTGTTAGATCAGCATAAAGTCCTCCTTCACACAAAGAAGTCCTTCAACTGTTGTATATACCAACAGGGGAGGGTAGGATGGTGGCACTCCACTGTAAAATAATGACCAACGAAGTAATATTGATCGATGTTTACATACCTCCGCCCTTTAACAGTACAGTGTTGGAAATTGTGGCGGCATTTGTGGATAAGATACCGAATGTACTAGTGCTTTGTGCAGTGGATTTTAATAATATCTTACACCCGTATTTGGACAGGCTTAAATCAGCAACAAAAAATTTACCTCTGTCTAAATTTGGGGTACTTATACAGGTGATGTTGATTTTTTTTTTTTTTTTTTTTTATATTGCGCTGCAGGAACCCCAAGGATCGTCAGTTTTCTTGGTATTCCAAAACACATTATTGTGAATAGATATGGCCCTGGGCACGGAGAGTATTTTTTCAGTGGTGGAGAAGGTTGAATATTTGCCCAGAATTCTATCCGATCACTACCCGTTACTGGTTAGTATTAATCTTTTGCCCTGACCGCTGTCACCTGTCACCATGTGATGACTGGCTTCAGATGCTTGATATGGAACCAATTAAATTTGTTTGAGGAAAACGAAGGCTTGGTCACTCAGAACATTCTTTGGGACTCTATAAAGGTCTGCTTGAGGGGGCATCTCATACAAGCTATAATCAGATCTAAAAGCAAAACAGAGCTGTTTAAGATTTTTCTTAAAGACAGAGTGAGCGCCACAGAAAAGCAATTTGTCTTGACGGGAGTAGAGGATGACTTGCGTGATTGGGAAGGGACGCAAACGGCGTATAATACCCACGTCATAGAGAAGGCCAAAAACAAGAGATTATTTGCCAGGCAGAGATTTTTTGAGGAAGGGGAGAAAGGTCATTTATTTGCTTTCATTGCAAAGGTTCAAGTGGGAACATCATTTTTAGGCGCCATAAAAGACAAAACAGGCACAATCGTTAATAGCTCGCTGGAAATATTGTCGTTTTTTTTCAGAATTTTACCAAGATTTACACAGTACTAAAGTGCTTTGCACTAAAGACCAAACTAAGGCATACATACATTAGATTCAATAAACTTCCCCATGATCTCCACAGTTGATCGGACTTATTTAAATGGCCCTCTAATACTAGATGAATTACAATTGGCGGTGGAGTCCATGGCCAACAATAAGTCCCCAGGATTAGTTGGTCTTCCTTTGGAAATTTATAAGAAATTTGGGAATGTATTGTTATACTTTTACTTTCCACCCTCCAAAGAGCTTTTAGCGAGGGGTGCTTGCTGAGATCCATGAAAGAAGCTGTGATAGTAGTCATTCCTAAGCGCCGGGCAAAGATTCCTTGCTCCTAGACTCATATCGGCCCATATGACTGCCTACTACCGACATCAAGATCATTGTAAAAGTTCTCGCTTCCAGGCTCAGTAAGGGTGATAACTAAGGTTGTACATATGGATCATCAGGATTTATGTCTGCTCAGTCCAAAGCAAAAACATCAGATAATTATTCCTTACTCTTCAGTTACCACTGGATAACCTGGGTGACAGAGTCATATGTTCACTGGACGCGGCTAAAGTGTTTGATTCAATATAACGTGAGTATTTGTAGGAGGTCATGGATAAATTTTGGATGTGTGCGTACTTCCTTTCATGGGTTGAAATGCTATACGTAATCCCGACGACTAGAGTGAGGGCGAATGGGGGCTTATCAGCATCTTTTGAGTTGCATCAAGGAACATGTCGGGGGTACCCCCTATCCCCTTTACTCTTCGCGCTGTCCATTGAGCCCCTTGCTATAATTATTAGCGCTCATACGGGTATACGGGGTTTCAGAGGAGACCACTGCAGGAGAAAATTGCACTTTACGAGGATGATGCCCTATTATTTTTAGCAGAAGCCTCGCCATCCTTAAAGGTGGCGATGGATGTTATAGGTGACTTTGGCCGTTACTTGTTTCTAGGATGGGAACAGAGATAATTAACACATTTATGCTGAGTCTGGGTTAAAGGTGGTTTCAGAGTTTAAATGTCTTGGCATTAATATAATGGGGAAGGTGGGTAACTACGAGAAATTAAATCTTATCCCGTTGTTGGAAAAGTTTCAAAATAAGCTGAGCATGTGGGTAAAGCTGTCAGTGGTGGGACGTACTAACTTACTTAAAATGATCTGGATGCCACAATTACTGTATATATTGCATAACTGCCCAGTGTGGCTCTCATAAAGGTATTTTTACAAAATGAATAGTGTGTTCAGGGAGCTGATCTGGAGGAAAAGTCCCCTCGAATTAAGCTGGAACAATTGCAAAGGGGGAGGGGAGCTGGCAGCTCCAAACCTCTGGGCGTATTTCATGGCTGCCCATCTGCAACATATTAGAGGTTGGAATGACCCGGGAGGGGATGGGATACAAAGATTACTCTTGCAGCAATTCCTTAGTTCCGGGAACTTATACGGGGCATTAAACGCACAAAGGTTTGCGCTTCAGGGAGAGAGCATACCACCTATACCAACTTTATTGCTACTGTGCAAACTGTGGTGGATAATAAGAACCATTAAAGTGAACCTGTCGGCAGAAATTTCGCAATAAACCTAAAAGATTCCCCCTCTGCAGCTCCTGGGCTGCATTCTAGAAAGGTTCCTCTTGCTATTGTGCCCCCTTTGAGACCTAAATAAATACTTTATAAAGTCTTACCTTTTTGTATGCAAATGTTTTTTTATGGTCACGGGGGCGGGCTGTCTTGCGTCCGTTATTCGCCTCCTGCCGCTTTACGCCGTCCCCCATTGCTCATTTCCATACATGAGGACGCCGCCCAGTGCTCCCGAGGTTTCGCGCATGCCCAGTGGCACTATCGCGGGACACCACTGTGTAAAGCGTGACCGCTGGTGAGGTGATTGCGCAGGCGCGAGATTATGGGCAGCGCTGTGATTGTCATCAGCAGCGTCATCCAAGTACCCGCCCATAATCTCGCGCCTCCGGTAATAGGTGACGTGGGTTCAGATGGCCAGCGCTTGCGCATAACGGTGGAGGCAGAGGGAAAAGCGCTTGCACGAGATTATGGGCGGGTACTTGGATGACGCTGCTGATGACAATCACTACGCCGCCCATAATCTCGCGCCTGTGCAATCACCTCACCAGCGGTCACGTTTTACACAGTGCTGTCCCGCGATAGTGCCACTGGGCATGCGCGAAACCTCGGGAGCACTGGGCGGCGTCCTCATGTATGGAAATGAGCAATGGGGGACGGCGTAAAGCGGCAGGAGGCGAATAACGGACGCAAAACAGCCCGCCCCCGTGACCATAAAAAAAATTTGCATACAAAAAGGTAAGACTTTATAAAGTATTTATTTAGGTCTCAAAGGGGGCACAATAGCAACAGGAACCTTTCTAGAATGCAGCCCAGGAGCTGCAGAAGGGGAATCTATTAGATTTATTGCGAAATTTCTGCTGACCTTTTCCCTTTAAGAATTTACCCGGGATATCCCAGTTTACCTCAATTTGGGCTACCGCATGGATTCCGAACCTGTATAAATTGCAAGGAATTAATATGTGGGAAAGGAAAGGGAAACGGGGATTCACTCATATATTGGGGGAAAATGGTCAGCTGAAGGAATTTGTACCGTTGTAGGGAGAGTTTTATCTACCTTGACTGGAGTACTACAAATATTTATAGTTGCGGCACGCATGGCGAACAGAGGAATACCACTGCAGCAGGGGGTCCCTCAAAATAAAATTATAAATAGAATTGCTGAGGTTAAAATATCTGGGGGCCTAATTTCAGTAATATATTCTGTAGTATTGGATTTAGTACTCTCAAAATATTCGTCGAAAGGCCACTTTACACGCAATTGGGGTCACGGAATTCGTGACGCACATCCGGCCGCGTTAGCGATGTCGTTGCATGTGACACCTGCGTGCGATCGAAAATCGTCACAAACACATTCAAAATTGCTAATCGTTGACATGCTCCCCTATTCCCAATTATCGTTGCTGCTGCAGGTATGATGTTGTTCGTTATTCCTGCGGCAGCACACATTGCTATGTGTGACACCGCAGGAACGACGAACATCTCCTTACCTGCGTCCACCAGCAATGAGGAAGATAGGAGGTGGGCGGAATGTTTGTCCCACTCATCTCCGCCCCTCCACTTCGATTGGGTGGCCGCTTAGTGACGTTACTGTGACGTCGAATCACAGCGACGTCGCTAGGCAGGTAAGTAGTGTGACGGGTCCGTGCGATTTTGTGCACCACAGGCAGCGATTTGCCCGTGACGCACAAACGATGGAGGCGGGTACGCACGCTAGCGATCTCGCTAGCGAGATCGCAGTGTGTAAAGCGACCTTAAGTCTAAAGAGTAATGGAAGAGAGCTATAGTTCTCATTGAAGAGGGCCAATGGATGGAGATTTTAGGGAGGGTACCAGATCTGTCCCTCAGTGAGCCCACCGTTTATCCCAAATATATTTACTACACCAAAAATGAAAAACTCCAAAATTTCTATGCAATATCGGGCTTAGAGGTAATCCTCTGTGTAACAGATGCAAAACCCAGTGTGCAGATCTCATCCACATGATGTGGTCATGCCCCAAGCTTGACCCTTTTTTGGAAAGAAACAATTGAAATTATTAATAGTCTTCGGTGGGGGTGGTTCAGTCCCCTCTGGTGTGTGTTTTAGGGTGCGTTGAAGACCTGGTGATGGATGAGTATGGCGCAACAGTGATAGCTAGAATGTTATACATGGGTAGGAAGCTGATAGTACAGTATTGGTTGGATGACCAGACCCCCTCTATCCTGGAGTATATTAGCAAAGTGAATTGACTCAGCATGGATTTATGAAGGATCGCTCCTGTCAAACTAACCTGATCAGCTTCTATGAGGATGTAAGCTCTCACATGGACCGAGGAGAATCATTGGATGTCATTTATCTCGACTTCGGTAAAGCATTTGACACTGTCCCACATAAAAGATTGATAAGCAAAATGAGAAAGCTTGGGCTTGGGGAAAATGTGTGTAGATGGGTAGGTAGCTGGCTTAGTGGTAGAAAACAAAGAGTGGTTATTAATGGCGCATACTCAGATTGGGCCAGGGTTACTGGTGGGGTACCACAGGGTTCTGTATTGGGCCCCCTACTATTTAATATATTTATTAATGATCTGGTGGATGGCTTACAGAGTAAAATATCAGTATTTGCAGATGATACAAAACTATGTAAGGTAGTTAACACAAAGGAGGACAGTTTGCAACTACAGATGGATTTGAGTAAATTGGAGAATTGGGCTGAAAAATGGCAAATGAGGTTTAACACAGATAAGTGTAAGGTTATGCACATGGGAAGGAGAAACAGATGCCACGATTAATTACTAAATGGGAAACTGCTGGGGAAATCAGACATGGAAAAAGACTTCGGCATCTTAGCCAATAAGAAGCTAAACTGGAGTGCCCAGTGTCAGGCAGCTGCCACCAAAGCAAATAGGGTGAAGGGATGCATTAGAAGAGGTCTGGGGGCACGAGATGAAAACCTCATTCTCCCTCTGTACAAATCACTCGTCAGACCACACTTGGAGTATTGTGTGCAATTTTGGGCACCGGTGCTCAAGAAAGACATTACTGAACTTGAAAGGCGGGCAACTAAAATAATGGAGTGGCTGCATTACAACATCCAGAAAGGTTATCAAAATTAGGTCTATTTACTCTAGAAAAGAGAAGACTTAGGGGGGAGACCTAATAAATATGTACAAGTATATCAGAGGGCCATACAGAGATCTCTCCCATGATCTGTTTGTACCAAGGACTATGACAAGAGCAAGGGGGCATTCTCTTTGTTTGGAGGAAAGAAAATTTCTGAACCAGCATAGAAGAGGGTTTTTAACGGTAACAGCAGTAAGGCTCTGGAACTCTCTTCCTGAGGAAGTGGTGACAGCCAACTCACTGAATGAATTTAAGAGAGGAATGGATGCTTTTCTTGATAGCAAAAGTATAGAAGGTTATAAATAGCATAATATTACAGGTAGATAGTTGACCCAGCTTAGGGGTCGGGAAATATTTTTTTTCGCTATGAAGAAAACTGGCTTCTACTCTGTGGGTTTTTGCCTTCCACAGGTTCAACACTGGAGAACAGCAGCACTAAAATAGGCTGAACTAGATGGACATAAGGTCTTCCTTCAGCCTTAGAAACTATGTTACTATGACTCATAAATATGGAAAAGGTGATATGTTGCGCCCCACGGGTCCTAAAGGGTTTACTTATCCCCGGCCAGTGGTATTTGGGGTTGCTGCTGTGACAGGCCTGACCCGGCTCCCTGGCCCCGTCGGCTACATGTAAAGACAAACAGGCGGTTGCAAGACTGTCCGCCGGTGTTGAGGGGGATGGAAGGAGGGCGAAGGATCCCTGGGAAGCGTCACCGGTGGCAGTGGTGACTGGGGGTCTCGGCCGCCGACCCCTTCTGCGACTTCTCCTCTCCTTGGAGTGGTGTTGGATGCGGATGGGGGATGCTTTGCAGCGCCACCAGCGTGGTGTGCGGCCAGGGATTAGCCGCCGCTGCAAAATGTTTCTTTCCTCCTGGGGTGATATTAATGCAGCCCAGATAGTCCAGCTCCCCACAGGTGGAACGAGCCCCGGGAAGGACGGTGGCAATCGGGGGAGGGGGCCGATGGCGCCGAAGCGCGGGGCGACGGTAATAACAGGCCGAGGCAGCGGCCGCAGGTCCATGTCTTTTACTCAGTTCTTTAGAAGGCTGCCATCGGGGTACCGGTCACAGCCATGACTATGTAAGACCTTTCTCCTCTGCGCTTGTAGTGTAATGTGGATCCCCGTGGCATGAAGCGATTTGGGGGTTCCAGTTCCACGTTGTCCCATTCAGAATGGGGTTAGCCTGGGGACTACCTAGTCTAAACGTGGCCCTGCAGAATTGATGAAGCAACATGAAGTATGGTCCATCCTAGGGGTCTGCAACCTGTCTGTGGCCTCCAAGGGAGTGATTCAGTAAGCTTGCCCTCGGCTGCCGTGTCCTCCTCAGTCTCACAGGCTCACCCGACCGTCTGCAGCTACTCCCGGTCCACCCGGTTCCCTCCAGTCTACCCGATTCTACGAGTCCATGATGTCATGGTACTCTCTCTCTCTCTCTCCTTCAGTGTCTCTGACTGGCTGTTCTGCCTGGTCGGTCTCCCTGAAGGGAGTTGGGTCACAAACCCTCCTGAAGTCACACTGTTTGTCTCTTTCTACCTACTCACTGAGAGCAGCCCCCACCCACTGGTATGACTCAGCAGTGCTGGGAATTACCCGTTGCTATGGTGCCCACCTACAGTCTAGCTTCCTATGTGTGGTGACTCATGCTAGATGTTTGTGTAAAGTTATAGAAACCAGTGGTTCACCCTTTCTCAGCTGTATCAGTACAGCATTGTAAATCAAATGCAGTACCCTGTGGCGACTGAAGCCTCAGGGGTGCCACAGATATATCTGAAAAGAAACTATATCTCAACGTTTGACAAATTCTGGGTGTCTTGGATAGATGGCTCAGGCTTTGCCTCTAGAGAACTGCAGAGATTTCGACTAGTTCTCTTCTGAGAACTGACATGGTGGATTAAAGTGGATTTCATATTAATAATGTCTAACTAAGAACCCTTTACACAGAGCTGTGATAAATTTATTGGATATTATTGCATTTATCTTATATGTTGGGGATTGTCTGTGGGGTGGGTTTGGGGGACTGCGTTTCCCGGGAATGTTATAAAATCTGTTCTGTTTGAAAAATTTTCAATAAAAATATTTGATTTAAAAAATTTTTTTTATAACAAGAAGACCTAAAGATTCAGATATTTTAGATTTTTCCTTTTAGATTTGTTCTGTGTTTTTTGCTACTGTATTGGAGATATTCTGTGATAAATCTGTGTGACTATAGTTATATTGTGTGTTATACCGGGGGCAGGATGGGGCCAGGACTGGATGTAGTGATCATGTGAAGCCGGTAACAACTCCAGAGTAGAGTTGATCGAATCCGCCAAAATCCGGGACCGGCGGATCACTGCCAGATTGAAAAAAAAATCCGTATCCGCTGCGGATTCCGCTGCACATATAAGTCTTTTGTGACTAGAATCCAGAGATTAAAAATGTTTGTGGAAGGGATATGGAGGCAGGAGCGCACGCGGAAGACTCACCGGAGGCTGTGTCATGGCAGCAAACTCCTTCCGGGTCACGCTTTTCCCTTCCGTAGCTGACAATTCAATATTCATTGTTTTGCCCGCCAACCGACACGTGTAATTGGTTGCAGTTAGACTCGCTCCACCCTGAGTGGAGCGTGTCAGCTGACTGCAACCAATCACAGGCGTCAGGACAGCCGGTGGCCGGGAAAGCAAGTGCAACTGTCTGCGGGTCAGTATGGTGAACGTGCATGTGTTTCAGAAACACATGCACGTTCCTGTCAGAGTATGCTTCTGAGCCGATAATGCGATGTTAGACTCGTACAAGTCTGACATGACATCAGCCGGCACAGCCTGCGCTCTCTGAACATGAGCGTGCATGTACACAGAAACACATGCACACTCCTTTCAGAAGTGTGTGCAGCTGTGCTGCGATGTCAGACTCACGGGAGTCCCTCGCAGTGTGACTCCGTCCTAAAAGCAACCACATGAAGCTTTTTTGTTTTAATAATTAAAAAAAAAACGACATGCGGTCCCCCCCCTAATTTTGATACCGAGCCATGATAAAGCCGGCTGGGGGCTGGTATATTTTCAGCCCACAGCCGCCCGGTATTGCCGCATCTATTAAACGTGACAATCCCGATGCAATACCGGCTCTTCCCGTTGCCCTGTCGTGGTGGCAATCGGGGAATTAAGGGGTTAATAGCAGCGCACAGCTGCTACTAAGCCCTAGGTTAATCATGGCACAGGCGTCTGTGAGACACACACATTATTAATCTGTACATGAAAGTAAATAAGAACAAACACAGAGAAAAATCCTTTTTTTGGAATAAAATACAAACACACACTCTCCTTCACTTTATTAACCCCAAACACCTTGCAGGTCCAGGGTAATACACACGAGGTCCCAGCAGATTTCAGCACCAAATTTCCACATCCTGGCAAAAAAATTTTTTTTCCATTTTTGGGCCAAGGGATTCAAATTTGATGCTGAAATTTTTACACCACATTCCTGCATCCAATCTACACCTCCTGGCAAAAAAACCCACTCGTTTTTTGCCACGGTTTTTGCCATGGGTTTTTTGCCATGATTTTTACCGTGTTTTTTTGCACAGGTGCACATTAGGTGCTGAAAACATCTGCACCAGATTTCAGCACCAAATTTCCACCTCCTGGCAAAAAAAATTAAAAAATTAATTTTTGGCCAAGGGATGCAAATTTGAAGCTGAAATTTTTACACCATATTCCTGCATCCAATTCACATTTCCTGGCAAAAAAAACAACCCGTGGTTTTATTGCCGCTGTTTTTGCCACAGATCAGCAGGCTGCAACCCCAGCCCTGTATTTATCTTAGCTGTGTAGCAAAAGAAAAGGAACCACATGCGACTTTTCTTTTGTTAAATAATTAAAAAAAAAAAAAAAAAACGACGTGCAGTTCCCCCAATTTTGATACTCAGCCATGATAAAGCCGGTCGGGGCTGGTATTCTCAGCCGCCCAGTATTGCCGCATCTATTAGATGTGACAATCCCGGTGCTTTACTGGCTCTTCCCGTTGGCCTGGAGCGGTGCTAATTGGGGTAATAAGGGGTTAATAGCAGCGCACAGCTACCACAAAACCCTAGGTTAGTGATGGCACAGGCGTCGATGAGATACCTGCATCACTAACCTGTAAATGAAAGTAAATAAACACAGACACAGAGAAAAATCCTTTATTTGGAATAAAGTACAAAACACCCCCCTTAAACTCTTTATTAACCCCCAACACCCTGCAGGTCCGGAATAATCCACACGAGGTCCCACGCCACTTCAGCTCTGCTACATAACACATAGAGCCATTGAGCATGACCGCTGGCTGTGCAGACAATGACTGAGCTGCAATAACTGCACGGCAGACACTGTCACAGGCTGGGGGCGTGTCTGCCTGCAATCAATCACAGACGAGAGGACGGCCGATGGGAGGGAAAAACACAGAAAGCTGTGTGTATACGATGCACAGTACAGGAAGTGAATGCGCGACCCGGAAGCAGTGTGCTGCCATGACACAGAGTCTCGGTAAGTATGAAACGCTGTTTTATTTCTGTTTTTCTTTATATTTTAATTATTTTCCCTGGAAATCTTTGAAACCGTGCAGATCCGGAGTTTTACAATCCAGATCCGCTCAGCCCTACTCCGGAGATTTCTTACATGGGATCTTTCTGATGTTACATCGTCATCTTCTCCCCATTCAGGTCCCTACAATATTGGATCCTCTCAGATCTTCTATATAAGAGAATTTTCCCTATTGACCCGTCAAGGATGCATAGGGACAGGGACAAGATGGCGGAGAGGATATTACACCTCACCCTAGAGATCCTCTTCCGGCTTACTGGAGAGGTGAGAGATTCTGATGACGTCACATTACATCATTCTTATCTATGGGAATAACAGATGGACAGAACTGTAGAGGTGAGGACTCTGGGAAATGTCTGTAGTGAGATTTATTAATGTGTCTCTCCATATCCAGGATTACACAGTAGTGAAGAAGACCTCTAGTGATCGCTGTCAGGACCCTGTGTCTGAGGGATGGGGAAGACTCCTGAGCCCAATCACGGGGCCTCCATCTCACCCCCTGATATCTGAGGACATCAATGACCAGAAGATCCTAGAACTCACCTACAGGATGATTGAGCTGCTGACTGGAGAGGTGACACTGCTGGGAATGCTGGGACATTATACAGTAACACTATGAAGGGATCGGGGGATGATGGTATCATTGTATGTGTCAGGTTCCTATAAGGTGTCAGGATGTCACTGTCTATTTCTCCATGGAGGAGTGGGAGTATTTAGAAGGACACAAAGATCAGTACAAGGACTTCATGATGGAGGTTCCCCAGCCCCTCACATCACCAGGTAATAGACAGGACTAAATACACATGACCTATAATTATCTGTATGTAAAGAATTAATTCAGTCCCTGTATGTGTTTCCTCCAGTTCTATCCAGTGAGAGGACAACACCAGAGAGATGTCTCCGTCCTTTTCTTCCACAGGACTGTAAACAAGAAAATCCTGATCTTCCTCAGGATGATGAGGTAGATGTGTAGACGGCTGTGAAGGTCTTGTGTTTATCCTCCAGTATTATACACTGAATGGCCAATGCATTAGTGATACTGGTGCTTCCCTGATATAAAGTTTTCTGAATGGAAATTTGACCAGTGACTCCAAAGTTCAGAAGAAAATCCAGTGATCAGATTTGTGGATCACTTACAGTGCGAATCTATAGTAGAATGGAAATATTGAGTCATCTGATCAACTTTAAACATTTAGTACACATAATGGCGTTGAGATTATACTGAGGGTATTGTGATAGAGATAAAACATGCAGAAAAAGTGGGTTTTATGAATATAATGAACTCCTCAGTGACAGGAGTTCATGCACAACCATTCTGAAGAACAGTCGGTGCTCAGACTTGTACTGCAGCTAAAGACACTGATGCTACAGCTAAAGTGTCTGAATGAACAAATCTTCAGCTTACCTAGATGCTTACCTAGGGCATGTCGGAAATCAGAAAAAGGAGATGCAGTACCGCCATGCCATGTTACTTGGTCCAGGGCTGCAATGAGGAGGAGGCACAGGGATAATCCAACAATGCTTTGTGGCTCGGTGATCACAATACAGAAAGTCAATCCAGAACGTGGCAACACGCTAACACTTAAAACCTTGCTTTATATACGATGCATAAAAAGCGGGTCCGACAACCAGATGCTGGCACTCAGGAGGATGACGGCCGTTTCGCGCAGTCGTGCTTCTATAGGTCCTTACTGCACCAATGTTTGATGTTACAATGGTTGGATAGTCAGGAATTGCTTCCAGAAATATGACAGGCATTTTTCTAGCTTCTGTGGGCTTCACAGCCTTCAGATCTTCATCCTATAGAGCATCTCCAGGCGGAGGTAGATTGGGCTGTACAGAGTAGGTCAGTACCTCCATCTTATTTGTGGTATCTGTAAAAAAAACTGTCCTGTCCTCAAGGGCCAATATTCCTGCAGAATGATCAACACAGACTGGAACTGAAGACATAGAATTCCTATAGTTCTGAAGACCAAAGGTAAATGTACGCGTTACTAGATGGGTGTCTCTAAGGCTGGTTTCAGACGTCCGTGTTTAATCAGGTACCAGTCACACGCATGGTTATGGTCACACATGTGTCATCCGTGTTTGCATACGTGTGACACATACCGGGTAAAACACGTGTCTCTGCAATGAAAAGATATTCTATATTTACCTGTATCCAGCGATGCTGTCGTCTGCTCTGCTGCCTCCCGCTCCTAACCCCCGCTCATTATTTTCATTGTTTATTCACTGCCCGAGGATTTGGAAGCCGGAGCATCACGGGCACAGCGCCGGATAGCACCGCCGAGGACATCGCCGGTGACAGGTGAGGTGAGTATACAGCAGTTTGTGCAGTGACATCATCGGAGTTCCCAATGAACTTTCATGAACCCCTGGAAGTCACAATTGTGACACTCACTGTAGCGCAGTTGTCGCAGGGGTGTCATAAGGAGGTCATCAGAGTTCATTGGGAAACCCAATGACCTCCTGGACGTCCCTGCACACACACTGCTGGCAGGATACTCACCTGTCACTAGCGATGTCCCCAGTGATGCTGTCCTTGGCGGTGCTGTCTCACTGCAGTTAATAATAAATGAATATAATGAGCGGGGGTCAGGAGCGGGAGGCAGCAGAGCCGGAGACAGCATCGCTGGATACAGGTAAATATAGAAAATATTTTTATTTAAAAACTTGTGTTCTCTCCGGTCCGTGTCACACTGATGTCACACAGATCACATCAGTGTGTGGTCCGTGTGACACCCGTGCTGCCAGAGAAAAAACGGACACGTCTCCGTGTGAAATAGCGGGGTCAC
The DNA here is from genome assembly GCF_048569485.1 of Anomaloglossus baeobatrachus. Lineage (NCBI taxonomy): Eukaryota > Metazoa > Chordata > Amphibia > Anura > Aromobatidae > Anomaloglossus > Anomaloglossus baeobatrachus. The sequence goes on along the minus strand of NC_134357.1, from coordinate 509,009,733 downwards.
ACTGTGCGTGGGAAAACGCGGCCGTGTGAGTACACAATAGGGTAACATGGGTACGCGTGACATCCGTGTTAAAATCGGATGTCACACGTACCTAAAACACGGACGTCTGAAACCAGCCTAAGAAGGTGGCCATTCAGTGTATGGTTTATACTTGGTGGAGATGACAGGATAAATCTGATCATAGGCATTAGATGTTGTCTGGATCTTCTCACAATTTTGTGGTTATGGAGACTGCTGGTTACAATTAGGAGCCGACAGGTTGGATTATACAGGAGATCTGCAGCTCTGTGATATCTACTGCTGTCAGTTTTGGTTGTTTTGTTAATTTTTGATCTTGTCTGTTTTTCTGAATCATTTCTAACAACTTCTCCATCTGTCTGTGACTTTAAAAATATTGTTTCAGGGTGACAATCTGCCCCATATTAATACTACAGAGACATATGTGAGGGGTGATGAGCGGTGTAAAGAGGAGATTCCTACAGATAACCGCACAGGTGAGTAGTGACCACTAAATGCAGAGAAGTCACAGATTTTACTCAGTCACTGGTTGTAGATTTATGGGCCCAGTTCATTGAGACTGGTGTTGTGCATGTCAGTCTTAATATGTAGTGCCACTGGCATGAGATGCACCTAATTCATTTAAAGGTGAACGTCAGGGGCTGGAGAATATTTCTGGAGTGAGTTATGCCACTAATGTCGTGCATTTTCATAAATTCTAAAAGCAGGTATAGCCATGTGTCACGCCCCACCAGGGCCATCCAAGGGGACACTCTGATCCATAAATAAAAATCTAAGGCTTGATAGGAGACCATCACCTTCCCTATATACTGTAATAGGATATCATTGTATTGCAGTATACAGAACTATTGTTCATGTAATCACAGGTTCATATCTCTTAACTCCTTCCCCACATTAGATGTATTGGTACGTTCTGTTTAGTAGTGAATTTCCGCAACTTAACATACCGGTATATCCAGGTGATTATGCGTGTGCAGGAGTTGTGCCCACACACTCCCCACCGGGAGCTCGACTGACAGCTGAGGTCCTGCTGCTGAAGAAAGGCCAACAGTGTACAGAGTAACTCTGCCTCCTCATCATAGTGAATGGATCTGTCGGGGGTTTCATCTGTGACATTTTTCAAACATTTGGATGAAACCTCCGATTTAAGCGTTCAGCGTAGAGCTCAGGATAAATGTGACTCTAGCCTTAAAAGTGATCCAAAATCTTATGTACCCCAAAATGCCAGTAATGTACAATCACATATGGGATATTGCCACTTTCCCGATAAGTTGTGTAACAAATTACGGGGCTATTTATATGTTTATTTCTTTTTGTGGAAATGTAAAACCTGGTGCTAAAACAATAACTTAGTTATACATTTTTTTTTTTACTGCCCAATGATAAAAAATTCTGTGACACACCTGTGACGTTAAAATACTCAGTGGCCCCCTAGATGAAATCACTGAGGGGTGTATTGTGTAAACTAATAATTTATGGGGGATTCTGTTGTTTTGGCACCTCAGGGGCTCTGCCAATGTGATACGGCATCCACCATCCATTCCAGCAAAATCTGAATTCCAACATGGCGCTCCTTCCTTTCTGAGCTTTGCACCATGACGAAAATGGACCCTGCAGTATATTGTGCAATTTCTCTTTTTATCTGTGTGAAAATGAGAAACTTGCGCTAAAGCAACATTTTCATGGAACAAAACATAATATTTAATTTTCATGACCCGATATTATAAAATTCTATTAATCGCGAATAGGTTCAAGATGGTCATCACACCCATACATGACTTCATTGGGAGGTGTTGTTTCACTTATGGAGTTTTCTACTGTTTGTTTAGCACCTCAGGGGCTCTGCAAATGATGCAACAGTGTCCACAATCTATTCCAGAAAAAATTCAGGAAGGTGAAAACAGACTTCATGGGAAGGGGTTAAGACGAGTTGCTGTCATTCCTGAACATCTTACACAATAAAAAAAACTTACACATTTTCCATCATTATAATCGTTCTGATCTGAGGAATCCTGCTGTAACAAACCAGCAGTGGGAGCTGGAGCACCAGGAAAGTGCTAGACAGAAAATCTCCACTAGATGGGGTCTGAGCCAGGAGGTTCACGTGGTACCAAGGATGAGACAGAGTAAAGGGAGAGTCAGAAACCAAGAGAGAACGTCAAAGACCGGAGGAGTGGTGAAGCCAAAGTTTAATAACAAGCCGAGGTAGGAAACCGGTAGAGCAGGTGATAACAGGGAGGACAGGGAGACGGAACAACAGAGGAGGGAGGACGGGAGTGAGGAGGATGGGTGTCGGAGGACGGACGCAGTTAGGAGGACGGGAGGCAAGGAGGATGGACAAAGTCAGAAGGATGGAAGGCAGGGAGGACGGACGCAGTCAGGAGGATGGGAGGTAGGAAGGACGGACGTAAATATAATGTTTCCTTAAAGAGTTAATATCTGAAGAGGGTTTATTTGGTTGTATTTTGAATATATTGTGTGGATAGGAGCCTCGCTGCCACTGATAATATCAGGGAGAAATAAAACTGAAAGACAAAGGCGCAAATGGGGTCTTATCCTAGATGGTGGATAAGGGGGTGGCGGAATCGCTCACCTGGTATGGGGCGGGTTGTGAGAAGTCACAACCACTATGAAAGCTTGTAAACTGCCGCCGCAGTCCCCATGTGGAGTAACCGCAGAGTGAAGAGACAAGGGGTTAACACCGCACTCCCGGTGGTCTTTTCTATATATACATGTCTATTGCTTTCGCTCGATATACATCTGTGATCCTATTCCTGAAGAAGGAGATTAAATCTCCTAAAATTGTAGAATAAAAGATCACTGTTCAGGACATCTATGTGTTCTTCACTCTGTGATTACTGATAATATATGTATATATATCCATTTTTGGTTCTAGACTAGGCATGTCCAACCCAAGGGACGCATGCAGCCATAAATGGTCCTTAGTGCAACCCAACACAGATTTCCAGTGGGCTGCAGTGCTAAAATGCATAGTGGACCTCCACTGTATAATTAGGATTATTATGTGAGGACTTTTTTGCTCATCTCTGGTGGCAGAAATCATTTGTGGATCTTTCTTTTGCTCATCAGCTTTCATTAGTGTTTGTGTATTTAATGTGTAGCCTAAGACAACAGCTCTTCTTCCAATGTGGCCCAGAGATGGCAAAAGGTTAGACACCTTTTTCAGATTGTAAAACGCACTTTTCCCTCACAAAAATGTGGGAGGAAAATGAGGGGTGTGTCTTAAAATCCGAATGTAGCTTACCGGCAGGTAGAGAATGGGCACTGTACTGGCTGCGATGTGGGCTGTGTGGAGTGGGGCAGTGCGGCAGGTGAGCTGCTCTGTCGGCGGTGCGGCAAGTAAGATGCTCTGTCTACAGTGTGCGGCTGTGCTGGCTGCGATGGGGGCTGTGTGGAGCAGGGCGGTACGGAGGGTGAGATGCTCTGTCGGCAGTGAGGACTTCAAGTAATGCCGCCCGGAGTTGGCGCGTACGCAGATGGAGCTCTCGGCTCAAGATCTCATCTGCACATGTGCCGCCTCTGGCCCATTGATCTCTCAGCAGCGGAGTTAAGGAAAATGGTGCCCGGAGGCAGCGCGTGTGCAGATGACATCTCGGCATGTCATTGAGCATAGAGCTCACTCTGCAGATGCAACGATTCCGAGTGCCATTTCTTTGAAGCCCACAACACCAAAAGAGCATCTGCATCTCCCGCCATACCGCTCTGTTCCACGTAGCTAGCACAGCAACCCCCACCGCACTCAGCACAGCTGCTAGCACACCCGCCCCCATCGCAGCCAGCACAGAAGCTAGCATTGCCCTACCCCAGCAACCCCCCGCCTCCTGTGACCCTGCTCCACCACCGCTGCCAAACCCTCCGTTAAGACACCACTGGAGCATAAGACGGACCCCTGTTTTTTGTTTTTTTTGTTTTTTTTTTTTCATTTCTAAATTTGGGGTGCGTCTTATAATCCGTTGCATCTTACAAAACAAAAAAATATGGTATATCGTTCGCCCTGGACTGATACAGCACCAGTGTTGTCAGAATGTGCCATAGGCTATCTCTCAGGAGTAGTGATGGGCAGTCTCGTCTCACTGGGTTAGAAAAAAAAAATTTGGTTCCGGACCAAAATTTACCCTGGGTATCTGTCCAGACACCGGTCCCCATATAAGTCTTTGGGGACCAGAATCTGGCATTTAAAAATGGTGGTAGAAAAGAGAGGGCTATAGGAACAAGCAGGCTATACTTACAGAGTCTCCGATGCAGCTGTAACTGCTCACACAGCCACTCATTCCCTTCCGGGGCCACTCAGTACCTTCATTGCATATGCACAAGCTTTCCCCGCTTATCAGTGTCTGTGATTGGTTGCAGTCAGATGTGACCCCACCGTGAGTGTCAGCTGACTTCTTTCAATCATAGATGCTGTGTGCGTCTACCATGGTATAAAAAATAATTTAAATTTAAAAAATTGTCTGAGGGTCATCCCAAATTATGATACCCAGCATACAGCTACAGGCTGCAGCCCCCAGCGATGCGCTTATCTTGGCTGTATATCAAAATAAGAGGAACCGCATGCGGCTTTTGTTTAAATTATTTAAATAAATAATTTTTTAAAAAAAAACAGCGTGTAGTCCCCACTCCAATTTTGATATTCAGTCAAACATAAAGTTCCACAGCTGGGGGCAGGTATTTTCAGGCTGGGGAGACCTATGCTTATGGAGTCCCCCAGCGTAAAAATAGCAGCCGTCCAGGATTACATTAGATGCGACAATAGCAGAACTTTACCTGGCTCTTCCCGATTGTCCTGGTATGGTTGCAATCGGGGTAATAAGGGGTTAATTACAGCGCACAGCTGCCACTAAGCCCTCGATAAAAAATGGGAGGCGTCAATGAAGGAAGGAGGCGGGTCGCCGGCCAGAGCGATGGTCGCAGGGCAGGTAAGTGCATGTGAAGCTGGCGTAGCGATAATTTTCGCTACGCCAGCTATCACACGATATCGTACCTGCGACGGGGGCGGGGACTATCGCGTGCGACATCGCAGCATTGGCTTGCGATGTCGCAACGTGCAAAGCCGCCCTAAGAGTTGCTGATAGATATTTGAAATTAAAACCGTTGTATTTTTTGTCGTTACTATTGAGTCTAGTAAGGAATTTTTTCGTATATCTGGTACTGTATCGCTAAACTCAGTCTGATATGTATGTTGAAGTTGTAGATATTGAAAGAAGAAACTGCGAAGCAATCCAAACTCTTGTAGTTCATAAAAAATTTTAAGAATTTCATTTTCTATTAACTGATCTAAAGTCTGAATTCCCCTTGATTCCCAACCTCTGAAACCAGTCAATTTCTCAAACTCTACCAGTCACTGATTCTGCCATAATGGGGTAAAATTTAGAGCATTCATTAATTCCCAACAGTCTTTTTCCCCTATCCCACACCTTATACATCAGTGCTCTCTCTCACAGTCCCTCTCTGTCTGTGCCCTTGCACTTAGTACCCATCTCCAGCACGTATATGGGCGATGCCCATTTTTTGTCGTATAGGATGAGACTACTATATTTGTCCATGATTTCCCCCCCCCCCCCACCCAGGACAATGCTGCATTTGCAAAGCTATACATTACACTGGAGATCAAAATTAGAGTCCACCACACAATTTCCTGAATGTTAACGTAATTGTGTAGTCCTATGTAATTATTTCCTAACATGAGTAAACTAGCAGTATTTTAAGCTTATTTCATAAATTGAATTCATTCCAAAGCACCTAATAAAAATGTAAATGAGAAAGAACACTGATCAAAATTAAAGAACACTTTCAGGTACCTGCAAGTTATTTGTGTTAATGTGGCACCTGGTGCTAATTTTCTTATTTATCTGAGAAACAGTATTTAACTGACAGCCTAACTTTCCAGTTTGCACTGACTTTGCAAAAATGGTGTGCCGTTCCAAAGGGACTGAAACCTTCCGGCCGCAGGTTGTCCAGATGAAAGCCAAAAGGGTGACCCTATCATCAATAGTAAGAGAAGTTGGCCGTTCCAAGTCTGTGATTTCGAGAATATTGCATCTTTAGAACATCACAAACTCTTTCAAGTTCCCCAAGAAGGCTGATTACCCTCAAAAGATAAATACATGAGAGGACAGGAGAATCTCCATGGGTAATAGTTTCAACACTGCAGATGGAATTACTCGCCAGTTCAGCACTGAGTAGGGTTACTGTTTTGTTATTAAGTATCACAACATTTAAGAGCATTTGTACTGAAAGCCCACTCTGCAGTGACCAAACCTCTAGCAAAAATAGAATTCCAGTTAAATACAGTGAAGTGCTTACTCCTTTAGGGCATATTTTACACAAAATGAGCTGGAATATTTTTAGCACAAAGTAAGAACACAACATTTTATTGAGGAAGTTATTAAAACATTTTATATGAAAACAGTAGATCACTTCAGATGAAAGGCTGCATGGGCCCTTTGTCACATACATTTACACCAGAAAAGTCAAATTACAAGGTTTGTGTTCCATATTGATAGTTATTTGTAGTTACATACAGGATAAATGATTTAATAAATTAAATACAAAAGTACTGCCATCTAGTGGTTGTATCAGAACGTGATATCAATCCAATATCTTAAAATGTAAATTAATTTACAATTAAATCCAGGTTAATTCATCAAACAGTGTACATAATTCCTATGAAGCAACAATAAGCTAGTACAATAACCTTCCTCTCAATGTTGAACTGGACAGTTAACAGATCACTACTAAAGGGACAAAGTTGCCATCATTCCATAAGCAGTATCAGCATTAAGAGGTTGAAACAAAGGTTATTGTCAATTCCTGAGCAGCATACATTAAACCTATAAGGTAACCATGACTATTGCAAAGAAGCCTCCTCCCCATATTCAGCTGTACATGTAGCAGATCTCTATTTCCACACGTGTCTAAATGGGCACAGTTGCCATCATTCCATCGGTGAGATTCTCATCAGTGCAAGACGCAGCGTAAATGCATGCAATACACACACGTGCGCACACAGCCTTAGATCTGTGGAAGAGACTGGAAGAAAAGTGGACCAAAATCAAACCAGAGCAGTGTGAGAGACTAGTAATGTGCTGTGGCCACAGATGTGCTTTAGTCATTCAAAGCAAAGGCCTTTAAACGTCCTACTGATGGATGATTGTTGTTCCGTCAGAAAATGTACATATAATCTTTCTCCGTGCTACAGCCATTGCTGTTCTCTAATTATGATCATCTTGATTGGGTAAATAAAGGTTTTATGTTGCTAAACTTTGGATCTTTCGTAATACACTGTTCTAGTGGCATGGTCTACCCCTTACAAAAAACCTTCAAATGTTCATTAATGTAGATTACATTATTTCTGAAAAAAGCAAGTGATCATACATTGTTCTCCAATTTTGATTTCCAGTGTATATTCATGGAGCTGAAATTGCCAGACCTACCCCAGTTCTGCTCCTCTGAAATGATGCCAGTTTTATCCTTGCATTGTGTTTGCATCGGTTAGGAGATGTTTTACTTCTGTATTTTTTTTAAAATGTACCTGACACTGGCATATTAAAACATGGACCAATGACCAAGTTATCTTCAATAGCAAAGTGAAAAATTAAATAAGTACAAACCTCGTGGCCTGATATTATAATCTATGAGACTCTGCTTTGGAATTTCTTGTTGCCATCACTGCATTCATCAGTTCAAATTTAATATTACTTCAGTTTGTATAGAAATGTTATACAATTTATATATATCATAATTAATATTATTTCAAGGGTGTGTTAATGAAAAATAATATATTCAGTTTTATTTTTGGCAGATGACTTCACCAGCAAATCAGGGTCACAACTGATATTTTCAGTTTTCACAACAGATGATCATAATATCAATCTGGTTGCTCATGAAGAACATGATAGTATCCCACATATATCTCCGACCCTGCACAGTAAAGATCTGCCGTCTGATCCTTCTCAACAGCTCCTATCTTTGAATTCATTGCAGACTGTTAATCAAAACAAAAATAACGGAATCGATGGTGAACTTCACAGTGTACATACAACAAAGAAGCCATATTCATGTTCAAAATCTGGGAAATGTTTTCCAAGAAAATCAAATGCTGTTGCACATGAGAAAGTACACACAGGGGACGAACCATTTTCATGTTCAGAATGTGGAAAACATTTTATAGAAAAATCAAGTCTTGTTAAACATCAGAGAATTCACACAGGGGAAAAGGAATTATTATGTTTAGAATGTGGGAAATGTTTTACTTTAAAAGATCAGCTTGTTAGACATCAGAGAACACACACAGGGAAGAAGCCATATTCATGTTCAGAATGTGGGAAATGTTTTAGAGATAAATCATATCTGGTTAAACATCTGAGAATTCACACAGGTGAGAAGCCATATTCATGTCGCAAATGTGGAAAATGTTTTACACAGGAAAGATATCTTGTTAACCATGTGAGAACTCACACAAGTAAGACCCTATTTTCATGCTCAGAATGTGGAAAATGTTTTACAGACAAAGCATATCTTGTTACACATCAGAAAATTCACACAGGGGAGACCCCATTTTCATGTTCAGAATGTGGCAAATGTTTTAAAAAGAAAGGACATCTTGTTAGCCATCTGAGAATTCACACAGGGGAGAAGCCTTTTTCATGTTCAGAATGTGGGAAATGTTTTACAGAGAAAACATCTCTTGTTAGACATCAGAGAAATCACACAGGGGAAAAGCCATTTTCATGTTCAGAATGTGGAAAATCTTTTACACAGAAATCAAATCTTCTTTCACATCAGAGAATTCACAAAGGGAAGTAGCCATTTTAATTCTTTTTAAAACCATATTGTCAAATGGTACAAAAACAAAATACAAGTTATAGTCTACGAGAGAAGGGAATTTAATGTACAGTACTAACTGCTTAATAGTCATTGTAAGCAACTACCAAGAAACATCTTTTATTGAAAAATAAAAAAGAGCTCCTCTTCATGTCAATGTATCAATCCCTTGTATAAATTGACTCTGGTTATAGAAATGCTGCTTTAAGTGATCAGGACCAATGCTGAGTTAAGCGGGCTTTACACGCTACGACATCGCTCAAGTGATCTCGTTGGGGTCACTGATTTTGTGATGAACATCCGGTCGCTTTAGCGATGCCGTTGCGTGTGACACCTATGAGCGATTTTGCATCGTCGCAAAAACGTGCAAAATCGCTCATCGGTGACATGTGGGTCCATTCTCCAATATCGTTACTGCAGCAGTAACGAAGTTGTTCCTCGTTCCTGCGGCAGCACACATCGCTCCATGTGACACCGCAGGAATGAGGAACCTCACCTTACCTGCGTCCCGGCCACAATGCGGAAGGAAGGAGGTGGGCGGGATGTTACGACCCGCTCATCTCCGCCCCTCCGCTTCTATTGGGCGGTGGTTCAGTGACGTCGCTGTGACGCTGAACGAACCGCCCCCTTAGAAAGGAGGCGGTTCGCTGGTCACAGCGACGTCGCAGGGAAGGTAAGTCCGTGTGACGGGTCCGGGCGATGTTGTGCGACACTGGCAGCGATTGGCCTGTGTCGCACAACCGATGGGGGCGGGTACGCACGCTGGCGAAATCGGTACCAATATCGCAGTGTGTAAAGCGGCCTTTAGCCATCTGCAACTGTACTGATCACGAATAGCAAAATATTCCCACAGGTTATTATAACAAATCAGGTGGGAGTGATGGTGAGACAACTTTTTATAAAAATGTTACAAATTATTTTCAACATCAGTTTTTATTACTTATATCCTTATGTTTAGATCTATATATTTTTCTGATCCCAAGTATCGATCAAATTGGATTGGACTCCATAATAATACATTTACATAAGAATTAATTTTATTTTCATATAACTAAACAACTAAACCATTCCTTAAACCACTCATGAGATAATCTATGGAATAGCCTAATTATTTTCATGTGATTACAGTCCTCACATGTGACTATTGAATTTGGAAAATACGGCACCATCATAATAATATATTCAATATACAAAGGATAAGGCAAAGAGTGCACTATTCATAAAAAAATATTTTTCTTATTAATTGATATAAAAATCACCAATTCACATCAATAATTAACAATAAGAAAAACAAGGGATCCTGAAGGTTCTCAGGAACTCAGGTAAGTATTGTTACAATTAATCATGTCTTCCTTCAACAGTACATGTAATAATCATCTAAATAGGGATGATCGAATACCTCAATTATTCGGCTTCGCGAATATTTTCCGAATAGGCCGTCGCTATTCGACTATTCGCGAATATTTGATGCGCAATGTAAGTCTAGGGGAAACCCGAATAACAACTATTCGGGCTTCTCACAGACTTACATTGCGCATCGAATATTCGCATAGCGGCGATCTATTCGACGAATATTCACGAAGCCGAATAATTGAGGTATTCGATCATCCCTAGTAATTAATAATACTACAATCCACTCACTATTAGGGGGTGCAAGGCAATTCAGTACATTGAAAGTTTTTTGACTCTGAAAAAAAACCGTATAGGCGCGATACAGCGTGATTTACAATGGAAGCCTATGGACGCCGGATACGGCACGATGCGGCAAAAAACGGATGCGGCCGCCGAATCCGTTGTTTTAAATTGAGCATGCTCCAATTTATTGAAAAAAACGGATCCAGCAAAAAACGGATGAAACAGATGCAAAAAAACGGATGAGCAGGTCAGTTTTTTTGACGGATCAGGTATATCGGATCCATAAAAAAAGGATCAGGCACATCCGTTTTTACATATTCTGTGCCGGATCTGTTGCATCAGGCACATGCCGCATTGTGCCTGATGTCAAAAAACTGATGTGTGAACGTAGCCTTAGCATGAATTTGATCCAAGGGGTAATTTACCATCAGTTGATTACACTACATAATTACACAGAATAGACCATATCCTCCTATAGCCCTTAGTAAAATTTGATCTAGAGAGTTAGTTAAGGTTGTGTATACCAGATGCATTGGAATACTTTTCACTGGATTTTCCGGATGCATCTCTGACATGAAATTAAAATTCATAAATTGATAATTATGTATTGATTTCCCTAGTACAACATAGAGGATTTGTTGTGATCATCATTGACAAGATTATAGTGGATTATAACCCTATAAGTGGACTAAACGGATCAGTCTTGTTTTGATTGGGATCTTATTACTGTGATGATAGGCATAATTTTTTAATCTTTTGTATGTATTAAATCTAAATAAAAAATTTGTATATTTTTGATACTGACTCAAGTTCCTTATGTTTCTAAGTTGTTGTTGGAGTCATAAGGTATCTATACAATGGGTTCTTTGAACTTTTGTGTTTTGCTAAAACCATATCTAAGTTGCATTTTACAGGAATAAATGTTAAGAAACATTTTTTTCTTGTATAATGACTTGTATAAAAGGCAAAAGAAAAAAAAATCCTCCCTTTTAGTCTATGTTCACACGTAGCCTTTTTGCTTTTTTTTTTCTTATTGCTTTTATCCTGAAAAAAAGTTCACCGGGAAATGGAATATTAACATTTTACTACTTTATCTGAGCATGTGGTGTGTGTGACACGCTGGTAAAAAAAAATGATTCATCTTCCATCTGGCATTGTCAAACATGTCAGATGGGATATGAATGTCCTCTCTGGTCCCTGATGTGGCAAAGTCTCCTCCCCCCGGTCCCTGCCTCCCATCCCCATCCCAATGATCTAAAGTTGCGGCTGCACGAGTTGTGTGCCAGCTGCATTCATTCTCTCTAGCTTCTGTGCAACCTGACATGTCAGATGACACAGAAAGGTCCTCCCAGGTCACCCCTCTCCCCCCCCCCCCACCGTTCTAATTCGGTCCTCCTCTGGTCTCCCGTTACCTCCTGCAGCTCTGATCCCCAGTGACCCCTTCTTCGCCTCGTCTTCAGAAGAAATGCTGACGCTTAGCCGGCTTTGCACGCAGTGACACTGAGCTTACTGCAGCTGAGCTCACATTGCCGTGCTATGAACCTGGTTAGTGTGAGTACAGTATTTTCAGATCACTGCACCCCCACACTCCTCAAATGGGGTGCCTGCACTTCCAGAAAATGGCGGATTTGTTAGCTGGGCATGCCCCCCATAGTCTGGAACATAGAGTCGTCGTTGGACCTCCAAAATGGATTACAGCGGACTGAATTTTTTTCTTTTTTCAATAAATTGGTGAAAGAGGGAATGTGTTGGGCAACATTTTTTCAAATAAATTTTTTCATCGTCTATTTTTTTTTTTCTTATTACTGACTGCGTTAGTAATGTCGGGTATCTGATGGACGCCGTGATATTACAAATGTCTGGGCTTGATGGCAAGTGACATTACACAGCTGGTATCAACCCATACCAGCGTTGAGAAACATGTGATGGTGTCTCCGCGGCTTCCTTGTTTTGCATATTTCCCAGGGGGCATTGCTCTAGAATCACTGCGTTGAGAAAACACGTGATGGTGCTCCGCAGTGCTGGATGTTGATCTCCCTAAGGTCAACTATCCTTACCTATATAGTCTTCTACTAGGCATTGCTCCCACTAGCCAGTTTCCTACTCCACACTGATGAGGGGCAAATACCCTGAAACAGCTGTCTGTGGATGGATACCATGTTTTGGCATAGGTGGTTTCCGTGACTGGAGACTGCCCTTCCCGTGGTTGTTCCTTCCCGGTGAAAGACCTGTCTAGTTACCTGCCAGCGTTGAGAAACATGTGATGGTGTCTCCGTGGCTTCCTTTTTTTGCACAATCCCACCAAGGAAACCAACTGCAAGGAGTTTGTATGTTCTCCCCGTGTTTGCGTGGGTTTCCTCCGGGTACTCTGGTTTCCTCCTGTGACGGGGTATGTGACAGAGCAGTAAGGGACACCAGACCGATGAACAGTCCAAGAAGATTTAATGAGGCAGGGAGCATAAAACATCCAATATCCAAATGGTTCTTTAGAGTCTACACAAAGGAAACAGATCTGGGACAATCCGACGCCAATGAGAATGTAACAGTCCTCAGATGCATTCCCTAAATCCAGCAGCGTGGCAGCTGATCCTCAATGTCCCATAGTCCATACACAGGCTCTAGGAGTCAGCCTCTGCTATATATCCTAATCCTTCTCCAGCGGAGATCCAACTAACTGAACTAACATGGGTCTCATTGTTCTTCTCTCCTGGGATCAGCCCCTAAGGTGGGCACACCTCCCCCTGGACATTTGATACATGAATGGACTTTGAACGTCCTGGCTCTGTTCTGTTTACCAAGTTGTGGTTGTAGAAGTCCCATGCTGAGAAGAACAAACAATCCCCCACCAGTAGTACATACAGGACAGTCAAGGAGAGACAGACTATTACACCATGAGCACAGGTCGGGGAGGAACATGCTGTTACAATCCCTTCCCCTCTCAATTTGTGTACGGATTAGTGACCTCAACAGGTCGCTTGTCAAGTACACGTGAACATGGTGGACCTGACTCAGGGCTCCTCCTGTCTGGACAATCCGTCTGCATTTTGGGTGTTGGCTCCAGGTTCTTTAGTGTATGATGAAGATGTAGGGTTGAATGTTCGGCCCCAGTTTGTATCCTCCTTCACTTCAACTTTGCTTCCTGCACCCACAAATTGGCATTGTATATCTCCCACATCATTGCCTAGGAGAATGTCTGCAGGAAGGCCGCTCATCACACCGATTATGCATTGTTTTGCCCCAAAGCCATAATCCAGGGTTACACTTGCTCTTGGAATATATCTCTGAGTACCTCCAGCCAATTCAATAGCAATTCCTGGTCCTTTTTGAATTGCTTCTGGTTGAATTACTCGGGGATCTGCTATGGTGAGAAAAGCCCCAGTGTCACAAAAGCCAACAACTTTTTGGCCATCTAGCACGACCTCCTGTAGATGTTTATGCTGAAGATCATAACAACAGGTGGCTGTGGCTCGCACTCCATAGACTCCTGGTAGGGAAGTCAACATATCAGAGTCACTTGGCAAATCATCAGGGCCTGAATCCAGCTCTTCTCCTGCTGAGGGTGTCTGTAGATAATGGACAGGCAAAGGTGGTCTGCAGCTGTTCTGCCTCCGAACACCTGGACAGTGAGCTTGCAGATGACCAGGCTGCCCACATTGATAACATCTGCGCTGCGTCTCACTCCTTCCAGTTTGCCTTCTGGAGAAGTAGGTAGGAGACCTTGGTGACTGATAGGGAGGTGCAGGTGCTGGAGGTGGTTGTCGATTTGGAGGATGACTCCACGGGATAGATGGGCATGTGGCCCGCAAATGCCCGGGACGCCCACAGCTATAAGATCTTCGCTCTTCTACTTTCTCTCCTCGTCGCATTTCAGAAAATGTGGTAGAAACAACTGGAGGCACATACACACGGGTATCCACATGAGGTGGTGATCTAGGAGGTTGAGGAACATTGGGCACTGAAGGACAAGGAACCTCTGGTGTTGGGGGGCTGGTCATTTTTGCTCCCTCTGTTAGCAGCTTCTTCCACTGAGGCTTGATAGTGAGTACCTCATCAGCTAGAGCGGCAGCTTGTTCCACTGTCTCTGGTCTCCTCTCACGCACCCATTCCCGGATCTCAGTAGGGCACTTGGCATAAAACTGTTCTTTTAGGATGACCTGGAGGAAGGTCTCCCAAGTTAATGCCCCCTCTCCCTCCAGCCAGCGATGGCATACGTGTTTCAGTCTATGGGCATACATTTTGAAAGACACTTCCCCATCACAGGCTAACATACGGAACTGAGTCCTATAAGTATCTGGGATCATGGCATAATGTTCTAGAATGGTCTGTTTGATCTCCCCATACTCACAATTCCACTGAGGGTCCATAGTTCTATAGGTGTCGGCAGCTCCACCCTCCAAGAGGCCCACCAGGTGTCTGACTCGCTCTCTTTTTGGAACTTCCATTAATCGGCACCGATGCTCAAAGTCCTGGAAGAAGCCCTCAATGTCGCCTGCAGCTTCATTAAGTGGCCTAAAGTCCTTGAGGGACACTCTGGAGAATTCCCTCATAGTGGGTGCTGTGGGTACAGTTTGTCTGGAGCCTCTAGCTGCTTCCATAGCAAACCTCCTCTCCAGCAATGCCCTCTCTTGAGCTCTGCGAATAGCATCCATCTTATATTCAATGCTGACCTCATCTCCAAGCAGTGCCATCTCCTCCTCATACCACACAAACCATTGACTTTTTTGGGTATTTACCTCCAGCTCCCGTCTTTCCTGTCCTTGCTGTGGAAATTGTTCCTCGGTGCCATCTTGCAAGCAAGTGTTTTCCAAAGCCTCAATTAGTTGATCCTTGGAGAGTCCTTTGTAGCCAACTCCTAATTCACCTTCCTTTGTTTTGAGGTTCGACATAGTCCAGTTCCTGTATCCTGAGGTTCTGGTTTCAGACGTTGATGGGCCGTTGTCCTCCATTATTTCTGCTCTGATCCCACCGCTGCCACCAGTTTGTGACGGGGTATGCGACAGAGCAGTAAGGGACACCAGACTGATGAACAATCCAAGAAGATTTAATAAGGCAGGGAGCATAAAACATCCAATATCCAAATGGTTCTTTAGAGTCCACACAAAGGAAACAGATCTGGGGCAATCTGACGCCAAGGAGAATGCAACAGTCCTCAGATGCGTTCCCCTAAATCCAGCAGCGTGGCAGCTGATCCTCAATGTCCCATAGTCCATACACAGGCTCTAGGATTCAGCCTCAGCTATATATCCTAATCCTTCTCCAGCGGAGATCCAACTAACTGAACTAACATGGGTCTCATTGTTCTTCTCTCCTGGGATCAGCCCCTAAGGTGGGCACACCTCCCCCTGGACATTTGATACATGAATGGACTTTGAACGTCCTGGCTCTGTTCTGTTTATCAAGTTGTGGTTGGAGAAGTCCCATGCTGAGAAGAACAAACAATCCCCCACCAGTAGTACATACAGGACAGTCAAGGAGAGACAGACTATTACACCATGAGTACAGGCGGGGGAGTAACACGCTGTTACACCTCCCACACTCCAAAAAAAAAACATACAGGGAACCTAAATTGTGAGACCCAATAGGGACAGAGTTGCCATTGTATGTAAAGCACTGTGGAATTAACAGCGCTATATAAATGAATAAATATTATTAATATATTATATATTACCACTGCACTAGGGCAACGGGATGATTGGTGCATCTAATGGATGTGCCACTTTTGGGGCGGCTGCAGCCTGCTATTTTTAGGCTGGAAAGGACCCAATAACCATGGCTTTTCCTATCCTGAGAATACCAGACCACAGCTGCCCACTGTACGTTGGCTGCTGATCCAATTTGGGGGACTCCACTTTTTTTTCTTATTATTTATAAATAATTTAAGAAAACAGCGTGGGGTGACCTCTAAATTGGATCACCAGCCAAGGAATAGCTGACAGCTGGGGTCTGCAGGCTGCAGCTGTCTGCTTTACTCTAGCAGGCTATCAAAAATGGCCATTTATTTATAGTTATTTATTTTTTGGCTAAATACAAGGTTAAACACCCTTTTGCCACATGAAAGTCACTTAATCCTGCCCATTGTGCTTCTTTTCTCCGCAGCATAAACTGACCTGCGGAATAGCTTTCTGGGGCTCAGCATGTCAATTTATGCTGCACAGATGAGTGTGTTCTCTGTGGGGAGAATAGAGCTACAGTCCATAGTAGCCTGAACCCGGATCACTGGAACATTTTCTTGTGGGAAACACTCACATTTCTGCAGAAGGGCTGGCACTGCATCCTAGACGCAGTGTTGCTGTATCGTGGGCACATAGCCTAAAAGTTACAAATTTGCTGCTACAGCAACATTTTTGTGAAGTACCTATGGATTCAAAATGCTCACTATACCCCTGAATAAAATCTCTGAGGGGTCTAGTTTCTAAAATGAGGTCACTTGTGGGGGTTTCTGCTGCATAGGCACCCTAGGGGCCCTGCAAATGCGACATGGTGCCCGCAATTTATTTAAACTTTTCCAATTTTCAAATGGTGCTCCTTCCATTCCAAGTCCACCCATTTGTCCAAACAGAGGTTTTCGACCACATGTGGTCTATCCCTACGCTCATAAGAAATTGGATAACAAACAGTGGGGTCCACGTTTTGGTGTTGCCTCTTGAAAAAGTGAGACATTTGGTGCTAAAGCAACATTTAAAAAAAAATATGAAAATTTTCAATATGACAACCTAAGATTTATCAAGTTCTGTGAAGTATCTGTAGATTCAAATTGCTCACTATATTCCTGGATAACATCCTTGAGGGGCTATTTTTCAGAATGGGGTCACTCTTGGGGGAGTTCCAACGTTTAGAAGGGGCTCTCTAAAGGCAACATGGCATCTGCTAATGATTCCAGCCAATTTTGCAGTCAAATAGCGCTCCTTCCTTTCTGAGCCCTGCCGTGCACTCAACAGTTGATTTCCACAACATGTATCAGCGTATCATCGTACTCAGGAGAAATTGCACAATAAAGTGTATGGTGCATTTTTTCCTGATACCCTTGTGGAAAAAAAGTTATCTGGTTGAAGTTACAATTTTGTAGTAAAATTTTATTTTATTTTCACGGCTCAACGTTATAAAATTCTGTGAAGCCAACAGGGGTTCAAGGTTCTTACCAAATGTCTAGATAAATTCCTGGAGGGGTCTAGTTTCCAAAATGGGGTCAGAGGTGGGGGAACTGCACTGTTTAGGCACCTCAGGGGATCTCCAAAAGCGAAATGGCATCCATAAATGATTCCAGCCAATTTTACAGTCAAATGGCACTCCTTCCCTTTCGAGCCTTGCTATGCGCCCAAACAGTTGATTTCCTCCACATATGAAGTATCTGTGTACTGAGAAGAAATTGTCCAATACATTTTATGGTGCATTTTATCCCGATACACTTGTGGAAAAAAAGAGCTACCTGGTTGAAGTAACAATTTTGTGTTAAAAATGTTTTATTTTTATTTTCACATCTCAATGTTATAAAATTCTATGAAGCACCAGGGGGATCAAGGTGCTCACCAAACATCTAGATTCCAAAATGGGGTCACTTGTGGGGAGTTTCTGCTGTTTAGATACCTTAGTAGCCCTACAAATGCAACATGGTACCTGCAATTTTTTTCGCCAAATTTGCTTTCCAAAATTCAAATATTGCAACTTCCATTCTGAGCCCCCCCATTTCTCCAAACAGAACTTTGACTATATGTGCGGTATCACTGCGCTCATATGAAAGTGGGTAAGAAACTGTGGTGTCCATTTTTTGCCGGTACTTCTTGAAAAAGTGAGAAATTTGGTGCTAAATCAATATTTTTCAATATGACGGCCTAATATTATCAAATTCTGTGAAGTACCTGTGGGTTCAAAATGCTCACTATACCCCTAGATAAAATCCTTGAGGATTTCTTTTGTTTCTATAATGGGGTCACTTGTGGGGGGTTTCTGCTGTTTAAGTGCCTTAAAACTACTGGACTCGTGACACCTATATAGAAATACATGGTGCAAAGTAGTCAAAATGACTACCTCAGTAGTTTTAGTGTTAAGGGCCCTGCAAATGCAACATGGTGCCTGCAATCTATTTCAGCCAAATTTCTATTCCAAAATTCAAATAATGCTCCTTCTGTTCTGGGCCCTCCCATCTGTCCAAACAGAGGTTTCTGACCACATGTGGGGTATCAGCGCGCTCAGAAGAAACTGGGGCACAAATTTTGCGGTCCATTTTGATTTCTTCTAAAAGTGAATAAATTTTTAGGTAAAATGATATTTTTCATTCCACATTGCTTTAGTTCCTGTGAGGCACATGACGGGTTAATAATCTTCTTGGATTGATTCCAAGATTCTGGAAACAGAGGAAGGTACCTACCAGAGCAGAACTTTTAGCTGAACTCAACGACATTTGCAGAATGGAAGACTTGTTGGCACAGACTACTGGGGGTATGGAGGGGTTCATGGGGGTATGGTCAGCCTGGATCTTATTGCGAGACTCTCCTGACCTGTTGTCATGGTTGGAGGGAACTAACTTCTGCGCCGTAGTTGGAAATTAATTCTCCCTGAAAGGGGCCGACCGCCCACACAGTCCCTTACCCCTTTCCTTCTTCACCCTTCATTTCACTCTTTTCTAATCCATTGCTAAACCCCATACTTCTCCTCAATAAGTCTTGCTTACCTAGCCCTATCATCTTCTCTTTAAAATTCACGTTTCATTTCTCATTTCAATTCTTCAGACTCTTGGAATTTTACTCCTGATTGTGTTGAGAGATCTTGTATCTCAATTTTAACTGAATATTCCAATGCTCCATGTATTCTTGTTACTTATACTGTTATGAGTCTAATGTTATTAAAGGGAACCTGTCATCAGAAATTTAGCTTGAAACCTAAAAGTTTCCCCCTCTGCAGCTCCTGGGCTGCATTCTAGCAAGGTTCCTGTACTTTTTGTGGCCCCTTTTAAACCAAATTAAATACTTTATAAACTTGTCCCTTTTGCTATGTAAATTTTGTAAATCGTCCATGGGGGCGGGCTTTCTGCTGACCGTTGCTGTTCCTCCAGCACATTGACGCCGTCCCCCCACGCTCCATTTCATCCAGCAGGACGCCGCCCACTGCGCCCGAGGTGCCGCCCACGCCAGGATCGCTGGTGACGTGTGTCACAAGCACAAGATTATGGGCGGCGTTGTGATTGCATCGAAAGTGCCCGCCCATAATCTCGTGGACGCGCTTTCCCCCACTGCCTCCAGCGTTCTGCACAAGCGCTCGCCAGCCAAATGACCTGATGTCACCTCCTTCCCATCTTACCCTGCAGCAGGGCAAGATGGGAAAGAGGTGACGTCGGGTCATCTGGCCAGCAAGCGCTTGCGCAGAACGCTGGAGGAAGAGGGGAAAGTGCGGTCACGAGGTTATGGGCGGCACTTGCTGATGACACTCACAGCGCCGCCCATAACCTCGTGCCTGCGCAAAACGTCACCAGCGGTCACACGTGCACACAGTGCACAGTCCCGCTACAGTCGCACAGCGCATGCGCAGGACAACGGGCGCCCAGGGGCGGCATCCTGAGATATGAAATTCAGCGTTGGGGGGCGGCGTAAATCTGCTGGAGGAACAGCAACGGTCAGCAGAGAGCCCGCCCCCATGGACGATTTACAAAATTTACATAGCAAAAGGTACAAGTTTATAAAGTATTTAATTTAGTTTAAAAGGGGCCACAAAAAGTACAGGAACATTGCTAGAATGCAGCCCACGAGCTGCAGAGGGGGAAACTTTTAGGTTTCAAGCTAAATTTCTGATGACAGGTTCCCTTTAAGTCTTGATTTAACCCCTTCACGACCGCGGGCAGTAAAATTACGTCCTATTTTAACGTGACTTAACGACCAGGGACGTAATTTTACTGCCTAAACTTCATTTGATTGCCGTGGCCATAGCAACGGCTTTCAAATGATGTCCCCTGCTGTTTCTTACAGCAGGGGACCTTTGCTTGACCCCAGGGGGGGTGGCATCGCCACCCCCTATCGACGATCGATGTGATTGGCTGTTCAAATCTGAACCGCCAACCACATCGATCGCACTAATTTCGGCAAAAATAATGCCCGAATTAGTGCGATCCTGTGAGATCCAGCTATGACATGCCGCAGCTGCTGCAGCATATCATAGGTGGACCTCAAACATGCCGCCCCCAGCCCCTGCAGCACTGATTGGAGCGATCGTGCTATGACGCGCAATCGCTCCAATCAGTGTGCAGTGGGGCGGTCTGATCTGCCGGTGGCCGCCCTCCCCAGGCCTGTACTGCTCTGGGGACCCTCCCCCAACATGGCTGCAGCGTGGAGTGGCTGGTACTTTTGGTACCACGCCACCGCTGCTGCCGCCGCAGACGCCGCCTCTGCTGTCACCGCGCCAGCTCCAAAGGTAAGTATTGCGCTCCGGCGATGGCCCCTGCGCGCTCCCGTGAAGGCCCCTGCGCGCTCCCGTGAAGGCCCCTGCCCGTGCCCCCCCAGATCTGCCCCCCTACGCCCCGATCTGCCCCCCTACGCCCCGATCTGCCCCCCGGCATCCCGATCTGCTCCCCACGCGATCTGCCTGCCTCCTCTGTCATCTCTATTCTGCTTCCAAGGTTCCTTCCTTCTGCCTTTGCTTCTCCGCCCCCTCTGCTCTCCCTCTAACCCCCCCCCATCTGCCCCCCCCCTCTCCCCATCCCCCCCTGCCCCCCCCCCCGACGTCCTCTTACCTGCCTTCACGGGTCGTCCGAGGTCTTCACTGGCCCGATCACATCTGCCTCCATCGCTGGGTCCTTCTGCTGATCTGTCCAACGTCCTGCCTGCTGCTGGTGTAAAGCTGTCTATCTCACTGCCTTCTTGTTCCTCTGCAACTCTTCTAGTCAGTGATCCTCTTGGTACTGTGAGTATAACTTTTTTTTTTTTTTTTTCTTGTATCCTGTCCATTTTTACACTTCATCTGTCCGTGCGTCCCGCCAAGCGCTGATCAGGGATGCAGATAACGGATCTGCATCCGTGGTCAGTTTTTGGCATGACTTTTTTCCGTATTCGCGACGCTTTTTGTATCGCGTCCGTCCGTGCGTCCCGCCGAGCGCTGATCAGGGATGCAGATAACGGATCGGCATCCCTGCTCAATTTTTGGCGTGACTTTTTTCCGTATTCGCGCCGCTTTTTGTATCGCGTCCGACCGTGCGTCCCGCCGAGCGCTGATCAGGGATGCAGATAACGGATCGGCATCCCTGCTCAATTTTTGGCGTGACTTTTTTCCGTATTCGCGACGCTTTTTGTATCGCATCCGTCCGTGCGTCCCGCCGAGCGCTGATCAGGGATGCAGATAACGGATCGGCATCCCTGCTCAATTTTTGGCGTGACTTTTTTCCGTATTCGCGACAATTTTTGTATGGCATCCGTCTGTGCGTCCCGCCGAGCGCTGATCAGGGATGCACATAACATATCTGCATCCATGGTCAATTTTTGGCGTGACTTTTTTTTTTACGTATCCCAGACGCTTTTTTTATCGCATCCGACCGTGCGTCCTGCAGCGGCCGATCAGTGCACTGCGTCTGTGCGTTTGAAAAGTCAAATGGCGCTCCTTCTCTTCTGAGCCCCGCCATGCGCCCAAACAATTACTTTCCACCACATATGAGGTATCTGCGTACTCAGGAGAAAATGCACAATACGTTTTATGGTGCACTTTTTCCTGATAGCCTTGTGAAAAAAAAAGCTACCTAGTTGAAGCAACCGTTTTGTGGTAAAAAAAATTTTTTTCTTTTCACGGCTCAACGCTATAAACTTCTGTGAAGCCCCCAGGTGTTCAAAGTGCTCACCAAACATCTAGAAAAATTATTTGAGGGCTCTAGTTTCCAAAATGGTGTCACTTGTGGGGGAGCTCCACTGTTTAGGCACCATAGGGGGTCTCCAAACGTGACATGGCGTCCGCTAATGATTCCAACCAATTTTGCTGTCAAATGGCGCTCCTTCTCTTCTGAGCCCCGCCATGCGCCCAAACAATTACTTTCCACCACATATGATGTATCTGCGTACTCAGGAGAAAAAGCACAATATATTTTATGTTGCATTTTTTCCTGTTACCCTTGTAAAAAAAAAAGCTACCTAATTGAAGCAACCGTTTTGTGGTAAAAATTTTTTTTTTCTTTTCACGGCTCAACGCTATAAACTTCTGTGAAGCCCCCAGGTGTTCAAAGTGCTCACCAAACATCTAGAAAAATTATTTGAGGGCTCTAGTTTCCAAAATGGGGTCACTTGTGGGGGAGCTCCATTGTTTAGGCACCTCAGGGGGTCTTCAAACCTGACATGGCGTCCGCTAATGAGTGCAGCTAATTTTGCATTTAAATGGCGCTCCTTGCCTTCCGAGCACTGCCGTGTGTCCAAACATTTGATTTCCACCACATATGAGGTATCTGCGTACTCAGGAGAAAATGGACAATACATTTTATGTTGCATTTTTTCCCAATACCCTTGTGAAAAAAAAAGCTACCTAGTTGAAGCAACAGTTTTGTGGTAAAAAAAAAATTTTTCTTTTCACGGCTCAACGTTATAAACTTCTGTGAAGCCCCCAGGTGTTCAAAGTGCTCATCAAACATCTAGAAAAAATATTTGAGGGCTCTAGTTTCCAAAATGGGGTCACTTGTGGGGGAGCTCCATTGTTTAGGCACCTCAGGGGGTCTTCAAACCCGACATGGCGTCCGCTAATTAGTGCAGCTAATTTTGCATTTAAATGGCGCTCCTTGCCTTCCGAGCACTGCCGTGTGTCCAAACATTTGATTTCCACCACATATGAGGTATCTGCGTACTCAGGAGAAAATGGACAATACATTTTATGTTGCATTTTTTCCCGATACCCTTGTGAAAAAAAAAGCTACCTAGTTGAAGCAACAGTTTTGTGGTAAAAAAAAAATTTTTTCTTTTCACGGCTCAACGTTATAAACTTCTGTGAAGCCCCCAGGTGTTCAAAGTGCTCATCAAACATCTAGAAAAAATATTTGAGGGCTCTAGTTTCCAAAATAGGGTCACTTGTGGGGGAGCTCCATTGTTTAGGCACCTCAGGGGGTCTTCAAACCCGACATGGCGTCCGCTAATTAGTGCAGCTAATTTTGCGTTCAAAAATTCAAATGGCGCTCCTTGCATTCCGAGCACTGCCGTGTGTCCAAACATTTGATTTCCACCACATATGAGGTATCTGCGTACTCAGGAGAAAATGGACAATATATTTTATGTTGCATTTTTTCCCAATACCCTTGTGAAAAAAAAAGCTACCTAGTTGAAGCAACAGTTTTGTGGTAAAAAAAAAATTTTTTCTTTTCACGGCTCAACGTTATAAACTTCTGTGAAGCCCCCAGGTGTTCAAAGTGCTCATCAAACATCTAGAAAAAATATTTGAGGGCTCTAGTTTCCAAAATGGGGTCACTTGTGGGGGAGCTCCATTGTTTAGGCACCTCAGGGGGTCTTCAAACCCGACATGGCGTCCGCTAATTAGTGCAGCTAATTTTGCGTTCAAAAATTCAAATGGCGCTCCTTGCATTCCAAGCACTGCCGTGTGTCCAAACATTTGATTTCCACCACATATGAGGTATCTGCGTACTCAGGAGAAAATGGACAATACATTTTATGTTGCATTTTTTCCCAATACCCTTGTGAAAAAAAAAGCTACCTAGTTGAAGCAACAGTTTTGTGGTAAAAAAATTTTTTTTTCTTTTCACGGCTCAACGTTATAAACTTCTGTGAAGCCCCCAGGTGTTCAAAGTGCTCATCAAACATCTAGAAAAAATATTTGAGGGCTCTAGTTTCCAAAATGGGGTCACTTGTGGGGGAGCTCCATTGTTTAGGCACCTCAGGGGGTCTTCAAACCCGACATGGCGTCCGCTAATGAGTGCAGCTAATTTTGCGTTCAAAAATTCAAATGGCGCTCCTTCCCTTCCGAGCTCCGCTGTGCACCCAAACAATTGATTTTTACCACATATGGGGTATCGGCGTACTCAGGAGAAAATGCACAATAAATTGTAGGGTGCACTTTCTCTTTTCTCCCTTGTGAAAATGAAAATTGTATGGCTAAAGTAACATTTTTGTGTTAAAAAGTAAAATTTTCATTTTTTCCTTCCACATTGCTTTGGTTCCTGTGAAGCACCTAAAGGGTTAATAAACTTTTTGGATGTGGTTTTGAGCAGAGTGAGGGGTGCAGTTTTTAGAATGGGGTCACTTTTGGGTATTTTCTGTCACCTCGGTCTCTCAAAGTCACCTCAAATGTGATGTGGTCCCTAAAAAAAATTATTTTCTAAATTTTGTTGGAAAAATGAGAAATTGCTGATGAACTTTGACCCCTTCTAACTTCCTAACGAAAAAAAAAATTGTTTCGAAAATTGCGCTGATGTAAAGTAGACAAGTGGGAAATGTTATTTAGTAACTATTTTGTGTGACATATTTCTCAGATTTATGGGCATAAATTTTCAAAGTTTGAAAATTGCGAAATTTTCAAAATTTTCGCCAAATTTCCTAAATTTTCACAAATAAACGCAAAAAATATCGGCCTAAATTTACCACTGACATGAAGTACAATATGTCACGAAAAAACAATCTCAGAATCGCCAGGATCCGTTGAAGCGTCCCAGAGTTATAACCTGTCAAAGTGACACTGGTCAGAATTGCAAAAAATGGCCCGGTCATTAGGGTGTTTTAGTGGCCGGGGGTGAAGGGGTTAACCAATAATCTTCTTGGATGTGGTTTTGTGCAGTGTGAGGGGTGCTGTGCTTAGAATGGGGTTACTTTTGGGTATTTTCTGTCACCCAGGCCTCTCAAAGTCACTTTAATGTGATGTGGTCCCTAAAAAAATGGTTTTCCAAATTTTGTTGAAAAAATGGGAAATTGCTGATGAACTTTGAACCAATCTAACTTCCTAATCCAAAAAGATTTTGTTTCAAAAATTGCGCTGATGTAAAGTAGACAAGTGGGAAATGTTACTTAGTAACTATTTTGTGTGACAGAACTCTCTTATTTATGGGCATAAGAGTTATAAGTTTAAAGATTGCGAAATTTTAAAAATTTTCATCAAATTTCCAATTTTTTTCCCCACAAATATTGGACTACATTTACCACTATCTTGAAGTACAATATGTCACGAAAAAACAGTTTCAGAATCACCAGGATCCGTTGAAGCGTTCCAGAGTTATAACCTCATAAAGTGACACTGGTCAAAATTGTATAAAATGGCCCGGGCATTAGGGACAACACTGGCTTCGTCCTTTAGGGGTTAATCATGATTACGTTACAAATAAATCAAGCAAAATAGCTTATACTTACTCTCCTACACATGAAGCTTAACTATTTACAACACATGATTTCGCTGTGTGCCCTTCTGTATGTTTCGCACCACATTATAAGACTCGCCAAATTGAGAGGCCATGAATCACATTTCATTCACTGGTAGATCCCCAATTCAGCGAGGCTGCGCCAATCTAGTCAGATTCTGGCCAGGAGTCTGCAAATCACATACTGTGACTCCATTCTGCACATGATGTACACGTCGTACACACACGGCTCTGCTACATCCACACACTAAATCCCTCTTGACCCCACACATAAACTTCACCTCATCCAGCACAGCAGAGTCCTGCACACACTGAGGAGCTGATCATGTGACCCCTGACTCCTCCCCTCCATGTGACATCATCACAGGTCCTGTATCAGCCATATATCCAGTGTGCAGCTCTGCAGGAGGAGGTATGTGGAGATTCCCCATTACATTAACCCCCTCAGTGCTGCTCACACTCCAGGAGACAGAACGTGTTCCCGTCTGTGCGGCTCTATCAGGAGATCTGTCTGTATGGGATTAGATTGGGTCACTTCCCTCCTGACGCCGCTCGCTGCTCTGTTACTGTACAGTCTCCATTATGGCCGTCACCCGCTCCATGTTGTCACTAAAACAAAGAGTATTCATAAATGGTACATACTCTAAATGGGCTATAGTCAGCAGTGGGGTGCCGCAGGGATCTGTGCTAGGACCAATTCTGTTTAATCTCTTTATTAATGACCTTGTGGATGGGATTGATAGTAAACTGTCAGTCTTTGCTGATGACACCAAACTATGTAGGATATTAAAAACTCACCTTGATAGTATAATATTACAGAATGATCTGGATAAGATGTCATAATGGGAAGATACTTGGGAAATGAGATTTAATGTTGATAAAAGTAAAGTAATGCACCTAGGATAGAATAATTATTTAACTGCGTATACATTTAATGGAAGTAAATTAAAAAAGAAGAGATAACCGGGCACCACTGATCTCTTTAAAAAGCTGTTATTAAAAGCACAAGTTGTTCGAAACGGCCACTTGTCCAACGTCTTAGCCTCCCTCACCTACCCGCCTTTGTAACAGTTTTACCACATGTAAGAGCACCGCCACTAAGAATAAATGTACCGTGCTTTCCTCTCCAGTGAGTGCTGCCTTTCTGTTTAACCTTATTTAATGGAAGTAAACTCGGGACTACAGATCAGGAGAA
The DNA here is from genome assembly GCF_048569485.1 of Anomaloglossus baeobatrachus. Lineage (NCBI taxonomy): Eukaryota > Metazoa > Chordata > Amphibia > Anura > Aromobatidae > Anomaloglossus > Anomaloglossus baeobatrachus. The sequence goes on along the minus strand of NC_134357.1, from coordinate 508,982,734 downwards.
GGACTTGGGTATTCTTATTACAAGTAAGCTGAGCAGCAGCACTCAATGTCAAGCAGCAGCTGCAAAAGCAAACAAGATTTTAGGGTGTATAAAAAGAGAGATTAGATCCCGTGATCCCAACGTATTGTTACCCCTCTATAAATCACTTGTAAGGCCACATCTGGAATATGGGATCCAGGTTTGGGCTCCACATTTTAAAAAGGACATTCAGAAGTTAGATAGTAGAATAAACCTGGCTCACTATATAATTGGGTGCGCTGGTGAAATATATCCACTAAAACAAAAAAGTAGCTCCAGTGTGCCGGAGCTACTTTTTTGTTTTATTCAGAAGTTAGAGTCCATTCAGAGGCGGGAAACTAGACAACTACAAGGGATGGAAGGCCTCCCATATGATGACAGGTTGGAAAAGTTAGATTTGTTTAGTTTAGAAAAAAGACGTCTCAGAGGAAATCTCATTTTTATGTATAAATACATGTGTGGTCAATATAAAGGACTGGCACATGCCTTATTCCTCCAAAAAACAATACTAAGGACCAGGGGACACTCACTGCAAGTGGAAGAAAAGAGATTCCGGCAGCTAAATAGGAAAGGCTTCTTTACAGTTAGAGCAGCTGTAGCGCCCCATGGGGCAGGTGCGTTTAACCTACTCATTGCCGGGCCGTCAACTGTCGTCACAGGCGGCCTAGCCCGGCTCCGTTGCCCCGAGGCATACAGAATATGGCTGGGGAGGGATGATGGGGGTAGTAGGGAGGTGAATTTCATGACGCCACCTGTGGTATGCGGCCAGGGAATTGGCCACCGCTGCTGTCGCTGTCCTCCAGGGCGGATGGTAGTAGCAGCTATGGATGGTATCGCTTCCCACAGGTGGAGCGGGCCCTGGGGAGGATTACGAGGGGAGCAGTAAAGTCGTCGCGGAGCGGCAGTACCGGTAATAAAGAGTCAGTCTATGGCTGTAGTTCCAGGTTGTTTACTCAATTTTGTGCGGTACTGCTCACCCAGGTAATACCGGTCACTTGCTATGATGGGCTCCGTCGAACCCGAATCTCTTTACAGATCAGTCCAGTTTGCTGTTCTGTGGGTTTCCTCCTTATAGCACCTGTCTGGAAGCTACATGGGGCCCCAGGTTTTCACGAGTAGTACTCTTGTCCCTACATGCAGGTGCCGCAGTTCCGATATGGGGTCCGGCTTGATGCAAGGCCCCGGATCCTCTCTGACACTGGGCTGTCGGGCTCTGTGTGGTCAGGGAAGCTTGAAAATTACCATGTCCAAGCAGATTCTGGAAAACCAACGTGAAGTATGATCTTCCCTAGGGTCCTGCCGCCCTGTGTGGTGCTGGTTCCGAGAGGAGCAGATGCACTCTCCCCACGGCAACCGTGTGAACTCTTCCTCCTTCCCATGGGAGCACCTGGTAGGCATGTCTGCTCCATTGCTCTCCTGCTGGAGAACTTTCTAACTGTTGTGTTGTCTCCTGACTCCCCCTGCTGGCTGCACCTCCTCCCTCCCAGGTCCTAAGCTAGTGGGACTGGGGACCTCTGTCGGCGACCCCTTTATTACCCAACCCTAGACCAGTCCCCAGTAGGAACACGGCAACCTAATGTGTTTTTGAGTGTGTAATGTAGTCAAACCGGGACTGACCTCTTCAGGATCCGGGCTTAGCATTACATCCAAAATTGGGTGCAATACTCTGTGGCGACTGAAGCCTCAGGGGCGCCACACAGCCAGACTGTGGAATGCCCTACCACAAGAGGTAGTAATGGCAGATACTATAACAGCTTTTAAAAAAGGACTGGATGATTCATCAGTACACACAACATTGTTGATTATAAATGACAAAATATATAATTAGTGGGGGAAGGATGAACTACATGGACCTAGGTCTTTTTTTTCAACCTATGTAACTATCAGGAGATATTAGCTCATTCACCACTTTGTGATTTTTCCTTTTTTTTCCCTTACCTTCTTCCAAGAGCTGTCATTTTTTTTATTTAATTTTTCTATCAATATAGCCATATGAGGCCTTATTTATTACTGGACTGTGAATGAAACCATTAATTTTACTATATAGTGTAGTAGAAAATGAAAATAAAAATTCCAAGAGCGGCGCAATTGCAAAAAAGTGCATTTCCACAGTGGGTTTTTTTTTAATTTATTTACAAATTCATAAATTTTACATACAAATTTTATTTACATGCTCACTATATGGTAAAACTGATCAAGCTGTATGATTCTCCATGTCAGTACAGGTATGTAGAAACCAAACTTGTATAGTTTTAGTTTGTTGGTGTTTTTTTATTTAGTTGGTGAAAAAAAATTCATAAGTTTGTCAAAAACAAAATTTTCCCTTTTTGTCGCCATTTTCCTAAACCCATAACGTTATCATTTTTTGGGATAAAGGGCTGGATTAGGGCTTATTATTTGCACAATGAGCTGACATTTTTACTGATGCCACTCTTGGGTAGACATGATGTTTTAATCACCTCTTAATGCGTTTTATTGCAATGTTGCGGCTGCATCAGCACTGCTCCGTACAGCTGAAATGATGACTTTTTGTGAATGCTAGCACACAGCCAGCATTCACAGGAAGTTTGTCATCACAGACACAGGGGTCATCAGTAGAGATGAGCGAACCTGAAGTTCGATGTTTGAAGTTCGGGTTCGAACACAGACTAGACAAAACAAAGTACGGGTATGAAGTTCGAGCGAGTTATGAGTGCAAACCACTCAACCCAATGCTGTGCTTGGGTATGATTGCTGCTCAGCCCTGTGTGAGCCGCTTGCGGTGTTTGAATGGCTCGCAATGGGGGTAAAATCAACGTGATCGGATGTAGTGTGCACACACAAGCAAAAAAATAAAAAAAAATATAATAATTGAAAAACCTTGCCTATCCTCCCCATGGAAGTGTTCTGCTTATGGCTGGCTGCATGTGGGTGGAGATATGAACTGCCCAATTACTCACTAAGGCCTGTTTCACACATTAGTGAAAAACACAGACGTTCTTCACTGACGTGTAAAACTTGTACATGTCCCTCCGTGTTCACGGCACATGTGGGTTGACCATGTGCAATCCGTGATACGTGATACGTTATCCGTGATTGCACATGGACGTATGGTCACCTGCCCCATTCCTGCTCTCCATGGTGCTGAACTCCTCGGCTCTGCAGCATCCGCCCATTGCTTTCTGCAGCTACTTCTGGGTCGGCTCTGACTGCATTCATGAATATTCATGATCCGGTAAGGAAGCTGCAGATGTGGCGCCCCCGAGTATATCAGGGTGCCACAGGGTACTGCAATCCTTATCAGGGTGCATGACCTACCCCCCCATGGTTCCAGGTTCTTAAGAACCCGGTGTCACTACCATCAGCAAAAATCTCAATGAGACCTCAAATCATGTCCTGTCAGACACACCAGTGGGTTGGTTAAGCAGAATAAGGCCACCCACCTAGGGGTCAGGCAGACTGGTGGGAGGGAAGTGAGTAAGTTCAGTGGAGTATGGAGGAAGAGGAGTTGAGTGAGGCCCCTCAAAGAGTGAGGAGCTGGGGAGTAGTATCTCCCGGGGAGCTACACCGAGGTTGGGTCGCAGATGGTAGTCCGGGACCAGAGGAGTCGGGGACCAGTGGCAGCGACATTGGAAGGGTGCAACGGACATAGTCTAGGAGGACTGTCGGCATCAGACATCCAAAAGAACTGACCGGTACCGAGCACGACGGGGTACAGGACCCTAGTTCATCGTCCTGATAATTAACCTGAGAGGGAGAGTCTCTTTATGAACTTCCTTAGAAACTCAGAGATTGAAGGCGACAGCATACCGCAGGGGATATGGCTTTCCAGTAACGCGGCCCACTAAAATCCTAAGTGCCAGTCATCAAGAGCACAGCTACACGAAAAACCTAGTGAGCGGGGCCCCAACAGCTTCAAGCCGAGGGGCCACACAGAGAACTAACTTGTGCACGGAGGTGGCTCTGGATTAGCCAGTGACACCGGTGGGAGTGGACACCTGAACGGGCTCCTTCCAACAGCGGCGGTACTCCCATTACCGCAACCCGCAGGTAGCGTCACGAACTTCTCCTTTGTAAATAATCCCCTTTTTAATGATCTGAGTGTCTGCCGAGACCGGGTCTGGACCTCTCGAGCCACGACCACCCCGCATCCGGGGTGGCACACAGAGAGCAGAGGCTACACAGAACGTCACTGGAAAGGTGAGTTGAAAATGTTTATTATTTTAAATGTCCGTGTTTTTCTGGTAAGTGTTTCATGGATCACACCATAGTGTGGTCCGTGGGACATCAGTGATGCCAAAAAAAGCGGACATGTCTCCGTGCAGACATTAAGGAATAACGTTTGGAACTCCATTCTATGTCTGAACTGGGTGCAAAAAACCTAAAAAACATCACTATGGGGAGATAAGGTATGCACACCAGTGACTATGGAAGGGGAATACATGGAATAGCAGAAACTGCTGTGTGAATACTGACATGAAAAATTCAATAGCTATTTGTTAGAATGAAATGTGAAAAATGGAACCTGCATTACTGCCATGAATATATGAATAAAGAGAAATTTAGCTACTGAATTGATCAATGCAGAAGAGCCCCAACACTACGCCAAAGTATTTCTCTACGTTGGGGTCCCTAGCTTGTGTGTGTCCTCTCATGCAGTTAAAAAACTTACCGTGTATGGGACGCTGAGACCCAGGCTATATATGCGTATAATGTGGATTGGCAATAGGTGTGTATGGGGAGGGTTCACAAACGAAAAACTACTAACATTAAGGAATAACGTTTGGAACTCCATTCTATGTCTGAACTGGGTACAAAAAACCTAAAAAACATCACTATGGGGAGATAAGGTATGCACACCAGTGACTATGGAAGGGGAATACATGGAATAGCAGAAACTGCTGTGTGAATACTGACATGAAAAATTCAATAGCTATTTGTTAGAATGAAATGTGAAAAATGGAACCTGCATTACTGCCATGAATATATGAATAAAGAGAAATTTAGCTACTGAATTGATCAATGCAGAAGAGCCCCAACACTACGCCAAAGTATTTCTCTACGTTGGGGTCCCTAGCTTGTGTGTGTCCTCTCATGCAGTTAAAAAACTTACCGTGTATGGGACGCTGAGACCCAGGCTATATATGCGTATAATGTGGATTGGCAATAGGTGTGTATGGGGAGGGTTCACAAACGAAAAACTACTAACATTAAGGAATAACGTTTGGAACTCCATTCTATGTCTGAACTGGGTGCAAAAAACCTAAAAAACATCACTATGGGGAGATAAGGTATGCACACCAGTGACTATGGAAGGGGAATACATGGAATAGCAGAAACTGCTGTGTGAATACTGACATGAAAAATTCAATAGCTATTTGTTAGAATGAAATGTGAAAAATGGAACCTGCATTACTGCCATGAATATATGAATAAAGAGAAATTTAGCTACTGAATTGATCAATGCAGAAGAGCCCCAACACTACGCCAAAGTATTTCTCTACGTTGGGGTCCCTAGCTTGTGTGTGTCCTCTCATGCAGTTAAAAAACTTACCGTGTATGGGACGCTGAGACCCAGGCTATATATGCGTATAATGTGGATTGGCAATAGGTGTGTATGGGGAGGGTTCACAAACGAAAAACTACTAACATTAAGGAATAACGTTTGGAACTCCATTCTATGTCTGAACTGGGTGCAAAAAACCTAAAAAACATCACTATGGGGAGATAAGGTATGCACACCAGTGACTATGGAAGGGGAATACATGGAATAGCAGAAACTGCTGTGTGAATACTGACATGAAAAATTCAATAGCTATTTGTTAGAATGAAATGTGAAAAATGGAACCTGCATTACTGCCATGAATATATGAATGAAGAGAAAGTTAGCTACTGAATTGATCAATGCAGAAGAGCCCCAACACTACGCCAAAGTATTTCTCTACGTTGGGGTCCCTAGCTTGTGTGTGTCCTCTCATGCAGTTAAAAAACTTACCGTGTATGGGACGCTGAGACCCAGGCTATATATGCGTATAATGTGGATTGGCAATAGGTGTGTATGGGGAGGGTTCACAAACGAAAAACTACTAACATTAAGGAATAACGTTTGGTTCAGGTTCAGGTTCTCCGTGCAGAAACACGGCCACGCATGTACTCCGCACGGAGACACGGTCAGTGAAAAATCACATGTGTGCGCAGACCCATTGATTATAATGGGTCTGCGTATGTCAGTGATTCTGGTATGTATAAAAAAAAAGCACATACGTACCAGAATCACTGACATCTGAAACAGGTCTTCCTTGGAGGTTTGGGTCATGACTAGAGATGAGCAAACCATAAGCTCGGGTTTCGGGGTCGGAAAATGACATGAAAAGCAGCCAAGTGAGTGGTCGCGTGTCTGCGTAATGCCCTGCATTTAGCATGCTGCGGGTACTGTTTCTTTGGCCCAAATTAGGCTTACATTCAGTGCACTAAAATGTGTAGTTCACGGAGAATTTAAAAAACAAACACCGCCCACACACCTCCGGAGATGTTTTGCTTTTGGCCCATAGCAAAACACTTCTGGAGGTGTGTGGGTGATGTTTTTTGTTTTTGTTTTTTTAATTCTCCGTGAATTACACATTTTAGTATGCAGAATGTAAGGCTATATTGAGCCAAAAAAACAGTACCTGCAGTGCGCACAATGCAGGGCATCACGCAGACATGCACCCTGGCTGATTTTCACGTCATTTTCCGAGCCTCGAACCCCGAGCCTAAGGTTTGCTCAACTCTAGTCATAACAACACACCAGCATCCCACAGACACGTCACGGAACCACTGATAGGAGCAGAGAATTGTGCGCTCCTCACTGACGCTTGTTAAAAACTGCTGTCTCAGATTAACAGCGGGATATAACTGGTTAGCAGCAGAGGGGGGCTCTCTAATGTGTCCATCGCTGTTAAAGGAACATGTCGGCTGATTCAGCTGTCATGTGCAGGGAAAGATGCGGGCTCAGTGTATCTAAGGTCAAGAAGACGATAGTGTTCTCAAGGTCCCCCATTCTGTCGTCCCAATCTCTGTATTTGATGCAGTTTATAACTTTTTATTAAGTATTTCAGAACAACAAGACATAAAGATTCAGATATTTGTGGTGTGTTTTTTTTTAAACACCAAATTTTATTCCAAATTTTCATATGCATTACATCTTGTTAAACAATATAGCAAGTATGGATTCACCATGTCCATTAACAGGTTATTGGCAATTAACTATTCCTCCTGTTTCCCTTGTTTCCCCCCCCTTCTATTCTAAAATAACCCCCCCAACAACTTAGCACACTTTTTTCCTCCTGTCTAGCCCACACGAAGAATACCCAACCACGCCACATTTTGTCATTTGATATTTGTGTTTTTCCTTGTAGATTTTTTTCTCTATTTTTGGTGCCGGATTGTGGATATTATGTCATTAAATCTCTGTCTGTGACTCTAATTGGATTGTCAGTTATACCGAGGGCAGGACGGGGCCAGGACTGGATATAGTGATCATGTGAAGCCGGTAACAGCTCCGGAGATTTCTTACATGGGATCTTTCTGATGTTACATCGTCATCTTCTCCCAATTCAGGTCCCTACAATATCGGATCCTCTCAGATCTTCTATAGAAGAGAATTCCCCTGATTGACCCATCAAGGATGGATAAGGACAGGGACAAGATGGCGGAGAGGATATTACACCTCACCCTAGAGATCCTCTTCCGGCTTACTGGAGAGGTGAGAGATTCTGATGACGTCACATTACATCATTCTTATCTATGGGAATAACAGATGGACAGAACTGGAGAGGTGAGGACTCTGGAAATGTCTGTAGTGAGATATAATATTGTGTCTCTCCATAACCAGGATTACACAGTAGTGAAGAAGACCTCTAGTGAGCGCTGTCAGGACCCTGTGTCTGAGGGATGGGGAAGACCCCTGAGTCCAATCACGGGGCCTCCACCTCACCCCCTGATACATGAGGACATCAATGAGCAGAAGATCCTAGAACTCACCTACAAGATGATTGAGCTGCTGACTGGAGAGGTGACACTGCTGGGAATGTTGGGACATTATACAGTAACGCTATTAAGGGATTGGAGGTAATGACGGTATCATTGTATGTGTCAGGTTTCTATAAGGTGTCAGGATGTCACTATCTATTTATCCATGGAGGAGTGGGAGTATTTAGAAGGACACAAAGATCTGTACAAGGACGTCATGATGGAGGTTTCTCAGCCCCTCACATCACCAGGTAATAGGACTAAATACACACAGCCTATAATTATCTGAATGTAAAGAATGAATTCAGTCCCTGTATGTGTTTCCTCCAGTTCTATCCAGTGAGAAGACAACACCAGAGAGCTGTCCCTGTCCTCTTCTTCCACAGGACTGTAAAGAAGAAGATCCCGATTTTCCTCAGGATCATCAGGTAGATGGAGAGAAGGTGTCATGAAATCTCCCTAAGATGTGTAGATGGCTGTGAAGGTCTTGTGTTCAGTCTTGTTTTGTCCACAAGTAGTTTACACAGAATAGCCAATATACAGTATTAGCGATGCTGGTCCTTTCCTAATCTAAACTTTTCTAAATGGAAATTTGACCAGTGACTCCGAAGTTGAGGAGAAAATCCAGTGATCAGAGTAGAATGGATATATTGAGTTATCTGATCAACTTTGAACATTTAGTACATCCAAAGGTGTTGAGATTATAGTTCGAGTATTGTGATAGTGTTAAAACATGCAGAAAATATGGGTCTTGTAAATATATTAAACTCATCAGAGAAGCAGTGACAGGAGTTCATCCACAACCATTCTGAAGAATAGTCGGTGCTCAGTCTTGTACTGCAGCTGAAGACACTGATGCTACAGCTAAAATGTCTGAACGAACAAATCTTCAGCTCAGGAGCTTACTTAGGACTTGTCAGCAATCAATTTCATCTGTTCATGGCAGAAATTCACTTATGACAGAGCAAGGCTCAATGTTACACTAGTCGGATAGTCATGAATTGCTTCCTGAAATATGACACGTTTTTCTAGCTTCCGTGGGCTTCAGTCTTGAGACTTTAATCCTATAGAGCATCTCCAAGATGAGATAGAATGGGCTGTTGAAACTTGGTCAGTACCTAGGGCCTCAAGGGACAATATTCCTGCAGAACGATCAAGACACACTAGAACTGATGATATAGAATTGCTATAGTTCTGAAGAATGAAGCTGAATATACATGCTACTAGATGGTGTCTGTAATAATGTGGCCATTGAGTGTATGGTTTATACTTGGTGGAGATGACAGGATAAAGCTGATCATAGACATTAGATGTCTGGATCTTCTCACAATTTTCAGGTTATGGAGACTGCTGGTTACAATTAGGAGCCAACAGGTTGGATTATACAGGAGACCTGCAGCTCTGTGATATCTACTGCTGTCAGTTTTGATCGTCAAGTTCATTTATGATCTTTTCTGTTCTGAATCCTTTCTTACGACTTCTCCATCTGTCTGTGACTTTTACAATACTTGTTTCAGGCTGAAGATCTGACTCATATTAATACTACAGAGACATATGTGAGGGGTGATGAGCGGTGTAAAGAGGAAATTCCTACAGATAACTGCACAGGTGAGTAGTGACCACTAAATGCAGAGAAGTCAAAGATTGTACTCAGTCACTGGTTGTAGATTTATGCATGTCAGTCTTATTATATGGGGCCGCTGGCATAAGATGCACCTAAGTAATTTAAAGGTGAGAGTTAGGGACTAGAGAACATTTCTTGAGCGAGTTGTTAGTGTCGTGAATTTTCATGAATTGCAGAAGCGGGCCTAGCCATTCCCCTTCTTCCCCAAGCGCCATCCATTTAGAGGGCGGAGATTGGATTAAAAAAATGCCAAAAGTCGCAACTTTAGAGTTGTGCTAGAATTCTAGCATAAACATCTTAATGAATGTGGCCCATTCTGTTGTATTTTGTAGGATATGTTCCACAGAATGTTAGTGTGATTGAATTGGCAGAAACATTTAATGCCGAAATGAAAACATTTCAATTGATCAAATATTGTTGTTTTTTTCCCATAAATAAAAATCTAAGGCTTCTTAGGAGACCCTCACCTTCCCTATATACTGTAATGGGATATCATTGTATTGCAGTATACAGAACTATTGATCATGTAATCAGGTTCATATCTCTTAATTCCTTCCCCACATTGGACGTATTGGTACATCCTTTTTAGTAGTGAATTTCCGCACCTGGACGTGTTGGTATATCCAGGTGATTGTGTGTGTGCAAGAGTTGTGCCCACTCACCACCGGGAGCTCGACTGACAGCTAAGCTCCTGCTGCTGGAGAAAGGCCAGACAGTGTACAGAGTATCTCTGACTGCCTCATCATAGTGAATGGATCGGTCGGGGGTTTCATCTGAGACATTGTTCAAACGTTTGGATGAAATCTCTGATGTAAGCGTTCAGTGTAGAGCTCAGAATGAATGAGAATCCAGCCTAAAAAGTTATCCAAAATCCTATGTACCCCAAAATGCCAGCACTTTACAACCACATACGGGATATTGCCACATTCCCGATAAATTGTGTAAGAAATTATGGGGCTTTTTATTTTTAGTTCCCCTTGTGGAAATGTAAAACCTAAGGCAATAATTTAGTTATACATTTTTTTATTTTTTTTTTATTGCCCAATGGTCAAAAATTCTGTGACACACCTGTGGTGTTGTTAATATGCTCATTCCCCCCCTAGAATTCACTGACGTGTGTAGCTTGTAAAATAGTAATTTATGGGGGTTACTGTTGTTTTGGCGCCTCAGGGGCTCTGCCAAAGTGATATGGCACCCTCAACCCGTTGCAGCAAGATCTGAAATCTAATATGGCGCTCCTTCCTTTCTGGGATTTGCACTGTGGCTGAAAAGTAGTTTCTGACCACATGTGGGTTATTTGCGTGCTCAGAAGAAGATGGACCCTGCAGTCTATTGTGCAATTTTTCTAATTATCTCTGTAAAAATGGGACACTTGGCCTAAAACAACAAAATGCAATTAATTTTCACAGCCCAATATTATAAAATTCTATGAAGCGCGAATAGGTTCAAGATGGTCATCACACCCATACATGAATTCATTGAGAGGTGTAGTTCAAAAACTGTGGTCACTTGTGGAGTTTTCTGCTGTTTAAGCACCATAGTGTCCACTATCTGTTCCAGAAAAAAAGTCAGGAAGGTGAAGATAGGCTTCGTGGGAAGGGGTTAAGGTGCTAAAGCTATAATAATAATCATGGAAGGGTTAAACAAGCATGTATCAAATAACAGAACTTTTATATTTTTCAAACACCGCATTAAAATATGTTTACACCTAGTGGAAGAGTATGATAAACAGTGGAATCATATGTGGGGGCCGTCAGGGATAGAAACAAAATTACCAGAAAGAAGAGTTCCCGATTATCCGCATCTTTCCACACTTTGCTTTTTTTTATTTCATTCTACAATAAATCACTTGGTAACGTGAATGGCGTTATTCAAAACAACAACTCGTCATCGCAAAAAATATATAAAACAGCCCTAATGCCATTATGTTGATAGGAACCAAAAAAACTAGCTCTTGCTAAAAGAGGAGCAAAGAAAATGAAAACGCACATTATATTTATTTTTATCCTCAAAGGATTAATATCTGAAGAGGATTTATTGGGCTGTATTTTGAATATATTATGCAGATAGGAGCTTTGTTGCCAGTGATAATATATGTATATACTTTTCTGTCTCTAGACTTGGTGTGTCCTATCCAAGGACCATATGCATCCATAGATGTTTCTTAGTGCGGCCCAATACAGATTTCCACTGGGCAGCAGTGCTAAAATGTATAGTGGACCGCCGACCTAGTTTTTCATTTTTTCTTACATGCAGCGTTCTTTCAGGGTGCTTTACACGCTGCAACATCGCTACCGATATATCGTTGGGGTCACGTCGTTAGTGAGGCACATCCGGCGCCGGTAGCGACATCGCAGCGTGTGACACCAAGGAGCGACGATCAATGATCGCAAAATCGTTCAAAAACGGTGATCGTTGACATGTCGCTCCTTTCCTTAATATCGCTGGTGCCACAGGTACGATATTGTTCGTCGTTCCTGCGGCAGCACACATCGCTATGTGTGACACCGCAGGAACGACGAACATCTCCAACCTGCGTCCACCGGCAATGCAGAAGGAAGGAGGTGGGCGGGATGTTACGTCCTGCTCATCTCAGCCCCTCCGCTTCTATTGGCCGGCCGCTTAGTGACGCCACTGTGACGCCGAACGCACCTCCCCCTTGAAGGAGGGATTGTTCAGCGGTCACAGCGACGTCGCTGACAAGTATGTTCGTGTGACGCTGCCGTAGCGATAATGTTCGCTACGGCAGCAATCACCAAATGTCGCACATATGACGGGGGCGGGTGCTATCGCGCTCAACATCGCTAACAATCGCTAGCGATGTCGCAGCGTGTTAAGTACCCTTTACTTAATGCTACCAAACACAAAAGACTGGATTAAGCTTGACACTGGAAAATGTTAGCATGGGATATTCTTTATTGGCAGACTAAGTACACTCCTACCTATTGTTCCACTCCCGCCATAGCAGATCTGTTGCTTCGTAGCTTTGCATCTCCATATTCTGGCTGAGTCTATATACCGCAGACTCAGTGTATCGCTTGTGATGTATATACAGCAGCCTCAGTGTTTTCTTTGTGATGTAACTATCTCTATGTATATACAATATATCTAATATATAAAGCTGAATATGTGTGTGTGTGTGTGTGTCCGGGATTGGCATCTGCACTGTCGCAGCTACAGCCACAAAACTTTGCACACTTACACGTCTGGACCCCGAGAGATATTCCACACAGATTTAACTGAATTGGCCAAGTAATGTGCTCCGTCTGTCTCTTTCCAGGTCTGTCTCTTTCCAGGTCTGTCTCTTTCTCCGTCTGTCTCTTTCCCCGTCTGCCTGTCTTTGTCTGTCTCTTTTTTTGTCTGTCTCTATCTCTCTGTTTCTCTCCCCATCTGTCTCTTTCTAGGTCTGTCTCTTTCTCAGGTCTGTCTCTTTCCTCGTCTGTCTCCCCGTCTCTTTGTCTGTGTCTTTTCCTGTCTGTCTCTTTCCCTGTCTGCATGTCTCTGTCTGTCTCTTTCCTTGTCTGTCTCTATTTCTCTGTCTCTTTCCCCGTCTGTCTCTATCAAGGTCTGTGTCTTTCCCCATCTACCTTTGTCTGTCTCTCTGGTTGTCTCCTCCTTCCCTGTCTGTCTCTGTCCCTGTCTGCATGTCTGTCTGTCTCTTTCCCCATCTGTCTCTTTCCCCATCTGTCTCTTTCCAGGTCTGTCTCTTTCCAGGTCTGTCTCTTTCCAGGTCTGTCTCTTTCCAGGTCTATCTCTTTTCAGGTCAGTCTCTTTCCAGGTCTGTCTCTGTCTGTCTCTTTCCAGGTCTGTCTCTTTCCAGATCTGTCTCTTTCCCTGTCTGTCTCTGTCTGTCTCTTTCACCGTCTGTCTCTGTCTGTCTCTTTCACCATTTGTCTCTGTCTATCTCTTTCCCTGTCTGTCTCTATCTCTCTGTCTCTTTCCCTGTCTGTCTCTGTCTGTCTGTCTCTCTGTCTGTCTCTGTCTGTCTCTCTCTATCCATCTCCCCACCGACATCTTATTACCTCACATATAAGCTTCTTCTACTATGAATGTCTTTTGTTCTTATAGCAACCAATCACAGGTCCTACTGATAACTAGAGATGAGCGAACCGGTAGCGGTTCGGCTCGAGGTCGGTTCGCCGAACGGAGGTCCCGTTCGAGTTCGGTTCGTCGAACGTTCGACGAACTGAACTCAAACCGCATAGGAAACAATGGCAGGCAATCACAAACACATAAAAACACCTAGAAAACACCCTCAAAGGTGTCCAAAAGGTGATAAACAACTCACAACACAACACAAACACATGGGAAAGTGACAAGAACAAATTCTCATGCGAAAACAAAAGAGCGTAACGAGGAAAAAGAGGACGAGACACAGATATAGTCATGGCATGCCCTTCTAAAATCATGTAAAACACTGCAAGGTGACTCCAAGCGGAGTCTCCCTTTTTTCCAAAAATTGGGCCACACAGACACCCACCCCTTCAGTGGCAGCACTTGTGCCCCAGTTGTACACTTCACAGCTAGATTTGCATCAAGCACATTCAAAAATATGCCATTCTTAACCGTCCCCAGGATGACACCGGGGTAGGTAGCAAAGTCTTTCCTGATCCCAGCTCTGTTCATCTTGGATCATTTTTAAAAACAATGTAAGTAAGGGTTACTCCAAGCGGAGTCTCCCTTTTTTTCCAAAAATTGTGCCCCACACACACCCACCCATTCAGTGGCAGCACTTGTGCCCTAGTTGTACACTTCACAGCTAGATTTGCATCAAGCACATTCAAAAATACGCCATTCTTAACCGTCCCCAGGATGACACCGGGGTAGGTAGCAAAGTCTTTCCTGATCCCAGCTCTGTTCATCTTGGATCATTTTTAAAAACAATGTAAGTAAGGGTTACTCCAAGCGGAGTCTCCCTTTTTTCAAAAAATTGGGCCACACACACACCCCATCAGTGGCAGCACTTGTGCCCTAGTTGCAAACAGGATGTTTTGATTTGCATCAAGCACATTCAAAAATACGCCATAATTAACTGTCCCCAGGATGACACCGGGGTAGGTAGCAAAGTCTTTCCTGATCCCAGCTCTGTTCATCTTGGATCATTTTTAAAAAACACAGCAAGCAAGGGTTACTCCAAGCGGAATCTCCCTTTTTTCAAAAAATTGGGCCACACAGACACCCCATCAGTGGCAGCACTTGTGCCCCAGTTGCAAACAGGATGTTTTGATTTGCATCAAGCACATTCCAAATCCACAAGCATTTACTCTCCCCAGGATGACACAGGGGTAGTAAATTCCTTGTGGATCCATGACTTGTTCATTTTGATGAACGTTAGTCTGTCCACATTGTCACTGGACAGACGCGTGCGCTTATCTGTCAGCACACACCCAGCAGCACTGAAGACACGTTCAGAGACAACGCTGGCAGCTGGACATGACAAAATCTCCAAGGCGTAAGTGGAGAGCTCTGGCCATTTTTCAAGATTTGAAGCCCAAAATGAGCAAGGCTCCATTTGCAAAGTCATGGCATCGATGTTCATTTGGAGATACTCCTGTATCATCCTCTCCAGCCGTTGACTATGTGTTAGACTTGTTGTCTCTGTTGGCCTTGCAAAGGAGGGTCTAAAAAAATTATGAAAAGATTCCATAAAATTGCTGTTACCAGCACCTACTGGTCCTACTGGTACGGGTAGACTGTTGAAGATGACGAGACCGTCCCATGTTTGTCGAGTTACAACTGGGAGATTCACTCCCTGCACCTGCACGGTTGTTTGGTGGAAAAGCCGAGCTAAGATCGAGTAACAGCTTCTGCTGATACTCCTGCATACGTGCGTCCCTTTCTATGGCTGGAATTATGTCACAAAATTTGGACTTGTACCGGGGATCTAATAGTGTGGCAAGCCAGTAGTCATCATCACTTCTAATTTTGACAATACGAGGGTCATGTTGGAGGTAGTGCAGCAAGAAAGCACTCATGTGTCTTGCGCAGCCATGCGGACCAAGTCCACGCTGTGTTTGTGGCATAGAGGTGCTAACCGTTCTTTCTTCCTCTGACATCTCCCCCCAACCTCTTTCAACTGAAATTTGACCAAGGTCTCCCTCATCCGCTGAGTCTTCCATGTCCATGGACAGTTCGTCCTCCATTTCTTCATGTTCTCCTGCACCTTCCTCAACATTTCGCCTGCTACCATGCGCCCTTGTTGATCTCTGTCCTCCATGGTCCCATGCCTGCCGCGTTGGTGATGATGAACGTCTGGACCTTGGAGATGTTGTTATGTCTTGCGCATATGAATCCTCCTGTAGTTCCTCCCCTTCCTGTTGTCCCACCCCCTGACTCCGAATAGTGTTTAGCGTGTGCTCCAGCATGTAAATGACTGGAATTGTCATGCTGATAATGGCATTGTCAGCGCTAAACATATTCGTCGCCATGTCGAAACTGTGCAGAAGGGTGCATAGGTCCTTGATTTGAGACCACTCCATCAAGGTGATCTTCCCCACCTCTGCATCTCGTTGGCCCAG
Organism: Anomaloglossus baeobatrachus; assembly: GCF_048569485.1. Classification (NCBI taxonomy): domain Eukaryota; kingdom Metazoa; phylum Chordata; class Amphibia; order Anura; family Aromobatidae; genus Anomaloglossus; species Anomaloglossus baeobatrachus. Next base: position 508,966,585 of record NC_134357.1, on the reverse strand, counting down.
GCTATACGTCATGACGTATTGCACCAGGGCTCGGCGGTGCTGCCACAGTCGCTGTAACATGTGGAGAGTCGAATTCCAGCGTGTCGCCACATCGCATTTCAGGCGATGAACCGGCAGGCCGAAAGACATCTGGAGCGATGCAAGTCGCTCAGCTGCGGCGCTTGAACGGCGGAAGTGAGCAGACAGTTTTCGTGCCCTGGTCAGAAGGCCATCTAGGCCGGGATAGTGTGTTAAAAATTGCTGGACAACAAGGTTCAACACGTGAGCCATACAAGGTACGTGTGTCACCTTGCCCAGGCGAAGGGCCGCACCCAGGTTTGCAGCATTGTCGCACACAGCCTTACCAGGCTGCAGGTTGAGTGGAGACAACCATTTATTAAACTCGGACCGCAGAGCTGACCACAACTCCTCAGCTGTGTGACTCTTATTCCCAAGACATGTCAAGCTAAAGACCGCCTGATGACGTTGCGCTCTGCTGCCAGCATAGTAATGAGGGGTGCGTGATTCCTTCTGCGCAGTGAGAACGCTGGTGGCCTGACCAGGCAGGCTTGGGGCGGAGGTGGAGGACACAGATGAGGTGGAGGAGGCAGAAGCAGTGGCGGAACTTGGACAGACAGAGGATTGACACACAAGTCGTGGGGACGGCAAGACTTGTGCAGCAGACCCTTCACCATCTATCACCATAGTTACCCAGTGCCCAGTCAGCGACATGTAACGTCCCTGTCCATGCTTACTGGTCCAAGTATCGTTGGTAAAATGCACCCGTTCACACATAGAGTTTCTCAAGGAAGCGGTGATGTTGTGTGCGACATGCTGGTGTAGCGCGGGCACACCTGTCTTAGAGAAGTAGTGGCGACTTGGCATCTGGTACTGGGGCACAGCGACAGACATAAGGTCTCTAAAATCCTGTGTGTCCACCAGGCGGAAAGGCAACATTTCGGTAGCCAAGAGCTTACAGAGGGATAAAGTCAACCTCTTAGCTTTGTCATGGGTTGCAGGAAATGGCCTTTTATTTGTCCACATCTGAGGGACAGAGATCTGGCTGCTGTGTGTAGTCGGTGTTGAGTAGGGTGTCCCTGGAAAAATGCAGGTTTGTGAGGAAAGTGCAGTCGGAGACATGATGTTGCCTTCATCCAACGTTGGTGCTATCGATGTCTGAGAGAGCTGTACACACGCACTTGTTTCCCCTTCCAAACCAACTGACGACCTACCAAGCAAACTGCCTGTTGCGGTTACAGTGGTGGAAGTTGTGCGTGGAAAACCAGGTGTGACAGCTGTCCCCACAGTCCTAGAATATGAAGAGCGCGCGGATGCACTGGAAGGGGCAGGCCGTGGATGGTTTGCTCCGCTAGGCCGCATTGCAGCACGGTGAGCTTCCCACTGGGAGCTATGATATTTATTCATGTGACGATTCATGGAAGAAGTTGTCAAACTGCTGAGGTTCTGACCTCTACTAACAGAATCACGACAAATTTTACACATCACATAATTTGGGCGATCTTTTTCTATGTCAAAAAAGGACCAGGCTAGGCAAGGCTTAGAGGGCATGCGACCTGCTGAGCCCCCCCGACTAGTGCTCAGAGGCAGAGTGGTGGCTGATGATGCAGTTGTAGACGTGCTACCAGTGCTCCGACTCTGTCCAGGAAGGCGCAAGTTAACTTCGTCGTCGGTTGCATCCTCCTCCACCGCCTCTGTTGACCTCCTCGAGTGCCTGACTGTGGGTTGACAGTAGGTGGGATCTAGAACTTCCTCATCAATTGTTGTGTTTGCACTCCCCTCACCCTCAGACCGAGCCTCTTCTTGCCCTGACCGAATATTTAAGTTGTCATCCCAATCTGGTATCTGCGTCTCATCGTCATCAGTATGTTCCTCATTGTCTATAACCACAGGTGTTACAGTTTGTGACAAAGGGTCAACATTATGCTCAGAAACTTGGTCCTCACGGCCTGAATCAGAGTCACAAAGGTTCTGGGCATCACTGCAGACCATTTCCTGGTCTGTACTCACTGTAGCTTGGGAGCAGACCTCTGATTCCCAGGCTATAGTGTGACTGAACAGCTCTGCAGACTCAGCCATCTCACTTCCACCATACTGTGCAGGGCTGATGGAGACTTCAGAGCTGGGAGAAAGCAAGTTTGATTGGGATGACAACTCAGAGGACTGGTGTTTTTTGGATGCAGTAGTTGAGGTGGCTGAGAGGGCACTTGTTGGACCACTTGAGATCCATTCAAGCATTTTCTTTTTTTGGCCATCATCTACCTTTGTTCCTGTTGTTCGTGTCCGTAAAAAAGGGAGCACATCGGATTGTCCACGGTAAGTAGTACACATCTTACTTTTGCTGGTAGATGGTCTATCTTCAGCAGATGTTAATGGAGCAACGCAGACAGACGTGCTGCAAATATCTTTGCACTACTGGGGCAATACAGAAGTCCAATAGCCACGTTTATGATGCCACTAAGTTCACTCAGTGTTTGCTAGTATAATGGCTTAGTAACAATGAGTTGGAGTGTGCAATGCAGGCAGAGGTGCTGCAAATATCTTTGCACTAGTGGGACGATACAGAAGTCCAACAGTCACGTTTAGGATGCCACTAAGTTCACTCAGTGTTTGCTAGTATAATGGCTTAGTAACAATGAGTTGGAGTGTGCAATGCAGGCAGACATGCTGGAAATATCTTTGCACTAGTGGGACTATACAGAAGTCCAATAGCCACGTTTATGATGCCACTAAGTTCACTCAGTGTTTGCTAGTATAATGGCTTAGTAACAATGAGTTTGAGTGTGCAATGCAGGCAGAGGTGCTGCAAATATCTTTGCACTAGTGGGACGATACAGAAGTCCAACAGCCACTTTTATGATGCCACTAAGTTCACTCAGTGTTTGCTAGTATAATGGCTTAGTAACAATGAGTTTGAGTGTGCAATGCAGGCAGAGGTGCTGCAAATATCTTTGCACTAGAGGGACGATACAGAAGTCCAACAGCCACTTTTATGATGCCACTAAGTTCACTCAGTGTTTGCTAGTATAATGGCTTAGTAACAATGAGTTGGAGTGTGCAATGCAGGCAGAGGTGCTGCAAATATCTTTGCACTAGTGGGACTATACAGAAGTCCAATAGCCACGTTTAGGATGCCACTAAGTTCACTCAGTGTTTGCTAGTATAATGGCTTAGTAACAATGAGTTGGAGTGTGCAATGCAGGCAGACGTGCTGCAAATATCTTTGCACTAGTGGGACTATACAGAAGTCCAATAGCCACGTTTAGGATGCCACTAAGTTCACTCAGTGTTTGCTAGTATAATGGCTTAGTAACAATGAGTTGGAGTGTGCAATGCAGGCAGACGTGCTGCAAATATCTTTGCACTAGTGGGACTATACAGAAGTCCAATAGCCACGTTTAGGATGCCACTAAGTTCACTCAGTGTTTGCTAGTATAATGGCTTAGTAACAATGAGTTGGAGTGTGCAATGCAGGCAGACGTGCTGCAAATATCTTTGCATTAGTGGGACTATACAGAAGTCCAATAGCAACGTTTAGGATGCCACTAAGTTCACTCAGTGTTTGCTAGTATAATGGCTTAGTAACAATGAGTTTGAGTGTGCAATGCAGGCAGAGGTGCTGCAAATATCTTTGCACTAGAGGGACGATACAGAAGTCCAACAGCCACTTTTATGATGCCACTAAGTTCACTCAGTGTTTGCTAGTATAATGGCTTAGTAACAATGAGTTGGAGTGTGCAATGCAGGCAGACGTGCTGCAAATATCTTTGCACTAGTGGGACTATACAGAAGTCCAATAGCCACGTTTAGGATGCCACTAAGTTCACTCAGTGTTTGCTAGTATAATGGCTTAGTAACAATGAGTTGGAGTGTGCAATGCAGGCAGACGTGCTGCAAATATCTTTGCACTAGTGGGACTATACAGAAGTCTAATAGCCACGTTTAGGATGCCACTAAGTTCACTCAGTGTTTGCTAGTATAATGGCTTAGTAACAATGAGTTGGAGTGTGCAATGCAGGCAGACGTGCTGCAAATATCTTTGCACTACTGGGGCAATACAGAAGTCCAATAGCCACGTTTAGGATGCCACTAAGTTCACTCAGTGTTTGCTAGTATAATGGCTTAGTAACAATGAGTTGGAGTGTGCAATGCAGGCAGACGTGCTGCAAATATCTTTGCACTAGTGGGACTATACAGAAGTCCAATAGCCACGTTTAGGATGCCACTAAGTTCACTCAGTGTTTGCTAGTATAATGGCTTAGTAACAATGAGTTGGAGTGTGCAATGCAGGCAGACGTGCTGCAAATTTCTTTGCACTAGTGGGACTATACAGAAGTCCAATAGCCACGTTTAGGATGCCACTAAGTTCACTCAGTGTTTGCTAGTATAATGGCTTAGTAACAATGAGTTGGAGTGTGCAATGCAGGCAGACGTGCTGCAAATATCTTTGCACTAGTGGGACTATACAGAAGTCCAATAGCCACGTTTAGGATGCCACTAAGTTCACTCAGTGTTTGCTAGTATAATGGCTTAGTAACAATGAGTTGGAGTGTGCAATGCAGGCAGAGGTGCTGCAAATTTCTTTGCACTAGTGGGACTATACAGAAGTCCAATAGCCACGTTTAGGATGCCACTAAGTTCACTCAGTGTTTGCTAGTATAATGGCTTAGTAACAATGAGTTGGAGTGTGCAATGCAGGCAGACGTGCTGCAAATATCTTTGCACTAGTGGGACTATACAGAAGTCCAATAGCCACGTTTAGGATGCCACTAAATTCACTCAATGTTTGCTAGTATAATGGCTTAGTAACAATGAGTTGGAGTGTGCAATGCAGGCAGACGTGCTGCAAATATCTTTGCTCTACTGGGGCAATACAGCAGTCCAACAGCCACGTTTAGGATGCCACTAGGTTCACTCAGTGTTTGCTAGTATAATGGCTTAGTAACAATGAGTTTGAGTGTGCAAAGGGCAGGAGGGTACAGTGGCAGGGTTGTGGGTCTCTGGGTAGAGGAAAGGAAGCCTGCTTTTCTATCCCTCCTAATGGGGAAATGCAGCGAGGAAATCCCTGACCTTAGCTACACAGATGCTGTCATCTTCTGTAGCTGTCACCTATGGCTCTGACCCTGCCGGTACGAGCCCTTAAAAGGACTGATAGAAAGTGCTATCCCTAAGCTGTCCAGCGCTGTGTATGGAGCATATACAGCAGTATCGGCGATAGGAGCTGCGCCAGTGATGTCTGACACCAAGGACGCAGAAGGCAGATAATGGCGTGCTGGAGGAAAATGTCCAGTTTTATAATGCAGGGACATGTGACATGGACATCCTCTCACACATGCCATTGCTTCTCTGGCTAAAAGTCCACTTAGCTGTGTGTGTGTCTGGGATTGGCTGACATGCTGGCCCGCCCCACTACACGCGTGCGCTTAGGGAAGGAAGACAAGGAAAAAAAAAAAAATGGCGATCGCCATTATCCATACAGCAGTGATCTGAATGCGCTGTTCCCGCACACTATACACTGAAATGTCATAATAGTGTGAGTCACAGTGTGACTTACACTATTACAGCGGAAAGCCAGCTAGGAATTAGCTGTTTTTTTTGCTGCTAGAACCGTTCTCGAACGTATCTAGAACTATCGAGCTTTAGCAAAAAAGCTCGAGTTCTAGTTCGATCTAGAACAGCCCCAAAATCACTCGAGCCGCGAACTGGAGAACCTCGAACCGCGAACCGCGCTCAACTCTACTGATAACCTGTAGTTCCAGGCTCCATTTACTTTAATGGAGCCATGTTTTTTGGAGAGTAACTGTAAAGCGCGGGGTTACATTTTCCTGTCAAAACATAGTCTATGACGTTCCCTGAGTCACATGAGGTGTCTCTGCAAAATTTCGTGATTGTAAATGCGACGGTGCGGATACAGTTTTCGTTTCACTTTTCCCCCATTATGTAGATAGGGGCAAAATTGATCGGTAAATTGGAACGCGCGGGGTTAACGTTTCACCTGACAACATAACCTTTGATGCTCTCGGGGTCCAGAAGTGTGAGTGTGCAAATGTTTGTGGCTGTAGCTGCGACGTTGCAGATGCCAATCCCGGACATACACACACACATACATACATACACACATTCAGCTTTATATATATTATTATTATATAAGTTTGGACACACTTTCTCATTCAAACAGTTTTCTTTATTTTAATAACTCTGAAAGTTGTAGATTGAAGGCATCAAAACTATGAATTAACCCTAGAACGCGCAACCGTAGAAATGTACAATAGAAAACAAGTGACCTAGTAGGCCTGCGAGGCCCCAGATATGCGTTCTAGGGTTAACACATGTGGAATGAAATACTCAACAAAAAAGTGTGAAACAACTGAAAATATGTCTTATATTCTAGGTTCTTCAAAGTAGCCACCTTTTGCTTTGATTACTGCTTTGCACACTCTTGGCATTCTCTTGATGAGCTTCAAGAGGTAGTCATCGGAAATGGTTTTCACTTCACAGGTGTTCCCTGTCAGGTTTAATAAGTGGGATTTCTCGCCTTATAAATGGGGTTGGGACCATCAGTTGTGTTGTGCAGAAGCCTGGTGGATACACAGCTGATAGTCCTACTGAATAGACTGTTAGAATTTGTATTATAGCAAGAAAAAAACAGCTAAGTAAAGAAAAACGAGTGGCCATCATTACTTTAAGAAATGAAGGTCAGTCAGTCCGAAAAATTGGGAAAACGTTGAAAGTGTACCCAAGTGCAGTGGCAAAAGCCATCAATCGCTACAAAGAAACTGGCTCACATGAGGACCGCCCAGAAAAGGAAGACCAAGAGTCACCTCTTTTGCGGAGGATAAATTTATCCGAGTCAGCAGCCTCAGAAATCACAGGTTAACAGCAGCTCAGATTAGAGACCAGGTCAATGCCACACAGAGTTCTAGCAGCAGACACATCTCTAGAACAACTGTTAAGAGGAGACTTTGTGCAGCAGGCCTTCATAGTAAAATAGCTGCTAGGAAAACCCTGCTAAGGACAGGCAACAAGCAAAAGAGAATTGTTTGGGCTAAAGAACTCAAGGAATGGACATTAGACCAGTGGAAATCTGTGCTTTGGTCTGATGAGTCCAAATTTGAGATCTTTGGATCCAACCACTGTGTCTTTGTGCGATGCAGAAAAGGTGAACCGATGGACTCCACATGCCTGGTTCCCACCGTGAAACATGGAGGAGGAGGTGTGATAGTGTGGGGGTGTTTTGTTGGTGACACTGTTGGGGATTTATTTAAAATTGAGGGCATTCTGAACCAGCATGGCTACCACAGCATCTTGCAGCAGCATGCTATTCCATCCAGTTTACATTTAGTTGGACCATCATTTATTTTTCAACAGGACAATGACCCCAAACACACCTCCAGGCTGTGTAAGGGCTATTTGACTAAGAAGGAGAGTGATGGGGTGCTACACCAGATGACCTGGCCTCCACAGTTACCAGACTTGAACCCAATCGAGATGGTTTGGGGTGAGCTGGACCACAGAGTGAAGGCAAAAGGGCCAACAAGTGCTAAACATCTCTGGGAACTCCTTCAAGACTGTTGGAAGACCATTTCCGGTGACCACCTCTTGAAGCTCATCAAGAGAATGTCAAGAGTGTGCAAAGTTGTAATCAAAGCAAAAGGTGTCTGCTTTGAAGAACCTAAAATATAGCACATATTTTCAGCTGTTTCACACTTTTTTGTTAAGTATTTCATTCCACGTGTTAATTCATAGTTTTGATGCCTTCTATGTGAATCTACAATTTTTAGAGTCATGAAAATAAAGAACACTTTTTGAATGAGAAGGTGTGTCCAAACATTCGGTCTGTACTGTATAAATATAAATAAAAGCTGATATATATCAGGTTTAGTGTGTCTCCTATCTGATGTCCCTAATGTGTATATAACTGACTTAGTATCTCCTTTGTGATGTATACTGAGGGGTCTGACTTATATACACCAGTCTCAACATATCTTATGTGATGAATATATAGCAGTGTCTGCTATGTGATGTATATACAACACTCTGTGTATGCTATTTCACATACACAGCAGAGTCTCAGCATATCTTATATGATGGATATACAGCAGTCCCAGTGTATTCTTGGTGATGTATACACCAAGCTCAATGTAGTGTTTTAGTCTACATTTTCTATATCATTGAATACAATTTTAGGAATCAACAATTTTAAAACCCTCTCTGAACGTGCCACTGTATAATTAGTATTACTATGTCAGGACTTTTTTGCTTATCTCTGGTGGCAGAAATCACAATTATGCGTGGACCATTTTCTTTTTCTGCTCATCTACTTTCATTAGTATTTGTGTATTTAAAGTGTACCCAAGACATCAGCTCTTCTTCCAATGTGGCTCAGAGATGCCAAAATGTTAGACACCCCAGCTCCAGACTCAGACTAGATTTCTGTATGTTTAAGTGGTTTGGACATGTTTTACTTTTGTATTTTTTTAAAATGTACTTTAGATTTAACTGTAAGGGGTACTTTGCACGCTGCGACATCGCTAGCCGATGATAGCGATGCCGAGCGCGATAGTACCCGCCCCCGTCGCACATGCGATATCTTGTGATAGCTGCCGTAGCGAACATTATCGCTACGGCAGCTTCACACGCACTTACATGCCCTGCAACGTCGCTCTGGCCAGCGACCTGCCTCCTTCCTATGGGGGCGGGTCGTGCGGCACCACAGGGACGTTACACGGCAGGCGGCCAATAGAAGCGGAGGGGCGGAGATGAGCGGGACGTAAACATCCTGTCCACCTCCTTCCTTCCGCATAGCCGGTGGAGGCAGGTAAGGTGAGGTTCCTCGCTCCTGCGGCTTCACACACAGCAATGGTAGCGATGTCGCAGCGTGCAAAGTACCCCTAAGTGTTGAATATTTCTTACATAAACACTTTCTCCAGTTGTTTGTTGTTCTATAGTTGTTATATTGAAAGAGAATTTGATTTTTGTGAGTTGATCTTTATGAGTCCCCATTGAATAATTCACTAAGTATAGATATTTATTGTTGCCACCACTGTCATGGGTTCATAATTGAATTTTACTACAGTTTGTGTAGACATGTTAGACAATTTATATATGTTATAATTAATATTTATTAAAGGGTGTGTTATTGAAAAATAATATATTCAGTTTTATTTTTGGCAGATGACTGGACCAGCAGATCAGAGCCATATCTGATATTTTCAGATTTTAGAGCACATGATCATAGTATCACTGTGGGTTCTTATGAAGAACATGACAGTATCCCACATATATCTCCAGCCCTTCACAGTAAAGACCTATCATCTGATCCTTTTCAACAGTTCTTATCTTTGGATTCATTACAGATGGTTAAGCAAAACCAAACTAACAGAATGGATGATGAACTTCAAAATGTACATAGAACAAAAAAGCCATATTCATGTTCAAAATGTGGGAAATGTTTTACAAGAAAATCACATGTTGTTACACATGAGAAAATTCATACACGGGATGAACCATTTTCATGTTCAGAATGTGGAAAACGTTTTATAGAAAAATCAAATCTTGTTACACATCAGAGAATTCACACAGGGGAGAAGCCATTTTCATGTTTAGAATGTGGGAAATGTTTTACAGTGAAGAATCAGCTTGTGAAACATCAGAGAACACAAACAGGGGAGAAGCCATTTTCATGTTCAGAATGTGGAAAATGTTTTACAGATAAATCAAATCTGGTTAAACACCTGAGAATTCATACAGGTGAGAAGCCATATTCATGTTCAGAATGTGGAAAATGTTTTATAGCAAAAGATTTGCTTGTTAGTCATCAGAGAATACACACAGGAGAGACCCCTTTTTCATGTCGAGAATGTGGAAAATATTTTACACAGAAAGGACATCTTGTTATCCATCTGAGAACTCACACAGGGGAGAAGCCATTTTCATGCACAGAATGTGGAAAATGTTTTATAGATAAAGCACGTCTTGTTACACATCAGAGAATACACACAGGTGAGAAGCCATTTTCATGTTCAGAATGTGGAAAGTGTTTTACAAAGAAATCAAACCTTCTTGCACATCAGATAATTCACACAGGAAAAAAGCCATATTCCTGTTCAAAATGTGGGAAATGTTTTGCACGGATATCAAATCTTATTGTACATCACAAAATTCACAAAGAGAAGTAGCCATTTTATTTTTCAACTTTAATTGTCAAGAAAAAAATACAGGTTATTGTCTTACAAGGGAAGGGAATGTAATTTGCAGTACTAACGGCTTAATAGACAATGTTAGCAACTACCAATAAACATGTTTTATTGAAAAATAAACAGGCGCTGCTCTTCATGTCAATGTATTAATCATATATATAAATTGACAAAGGTTAAAGACAAATGCTGCTATAAGTGATCAGGACCAATGCTGTGTTAACCATCTGCAACTATCTTGATCATGTACAGCAAAATATTTCCACAGCCTATATCAAATCAGGTGTGAGAGATGGTGAGACAACTTTTATAAAAAAATGTACCTATTATTTGCACACATCAGCTTTTGTTACTTCAGAATGTGGAAAGTGTTTTACAAAGAAATCATATTTGCTTGCACATCAGATAACTCACACAAGGAAAAAGCCATATTCCTGTTAAAAATGTAGGAATTTCTTTTGCCCAGATCTCAAATCCTATTGTGAATCACAAAATGCACAAAGAGAAAAGAGTTTTTATTTTTAAAACCATTTTATTGTCAACTGGTACAAGAAAAAAATACAAGTTATAGTCTACGAGATAAGGGAATGTAATTTACACTACTAACTGCCAAATAGTCAATATAAGCAACTACCAATAAATATTTTTTCTTGAAAAATAAACAGGAGCTACTCTTCACGTCAATGTATCAATCATATGTATAAAGTGACACTGGTTATAGAGAGATGCTGCTATAAGTGATCAGGGCCAATGCTGAGTTAACCTTGTGCGACTATCCTGGTGACGTTCAGTGTCATCTTCCCACAGTTTATATCAAATCCGATGTGAGAGATGATGGGGCAACTTTTTAAAAAAATTGGAAGTTATTATTTTCAAACATCAGCGTTTATTACTTATAATCTTTTGTTTGGATCTGTATTTTTTCCTGATCCCAACTGTCGATCAAACTGGATTGACCTCCACAACAAGAAGTTTATGCATTTACATAACCATTCATTTTATTTTGATATAACTAACCACGTAAGCCATTTTTTTAAAACCATTAATGGTTCTCTTGGTGACGAGTTCTTGAGATTCCATAGATTCATTCTTTTCATTGTAAAAAAAAATAAAAAATCATGTCACCAATCGAGAATGAACCTTTTCTCTCCAGACGAACAAAGAGCTCTCTCATCTCTTGAGGTGATTTTCAGTGGAACAGCTTTTCATAATCTTTTTATCGGTCATTTATATACTTGTGCTGGACATGTTAATCATGTCCCACCTTTGATGTCCCTTCTCAAGACTAGGTAAATGTAATCCTTCCAATCTAATGGAATATATGATGGAAACAAAATCTTTAAGACGATCATTGTGCCCCCATAGAATGTCCTGATTTGGCAGCACATCACCTGTTTACACCGAATGTTGTGCTGATGATAACAGTAATTTTTATGTGTAAGAAAATATCCAATCATCCTGACAAATTAGCATTTTGTTCTTTTGTTGAGTGATTGCCATCATGTTTACACAGACTGACAATCAGGTTGATTATCAGGTTGTCTAAATGTATCATAAGACACATTATGCCCAGTATCATTTTTTTGTTAAAAAAAAATATCCAAATAAGTGAATTGTGCTCAACTCACCAATCCATCAGCTATGTGAATTCTTGTTCTTAGAAATCCAGTACGGGGCACGGAAACTCAAAGACAGTGAGCAATGAAGATCAATTCAGAACACAGTTGTGTAAAATCCAGCACCAAAGGTTAAACCTTCTGCACTGTAATGCATCATATTAAATCACACACATCCAAGTGTAGTGGTGGGCAATACATAGACTACATGTTTCTGGTACATGCCAATGTTAGTTATAAGTACCGCACTGTTGGGTTCATTGTTATTATGATACAATAAACTATTGAAGAACCTTTGGGTGCTGGATTTGTGTTAAAAGCCAAATTTGATATTAATTAATACACAACATTATATTGGATACATATATATTTGCTGACATTATTTGTGTTTATTTCTGTATACTTAGCTCTAGTGAATGATTACATCATGTTGTAAGCCTAGAATTCCCTTAGATGGACACAACAGGTGCCAAGTAAACATATAAATATATCATCACATGACACTCAGGGGTGCCACTCATTTGAGGGTCTTCACAGAAGCAGACACAATTTTGCTTTACCCACAGTATCTTCAAACCATGGCTTAAAGCTGACATAGCTTTCATTTAGGATCCCAGCAAAGATGGGTGAAGAAAAAACAAACTTCTAATTCGATAGAGAAATGTACTTTCGTTGCAACAATTTTTTTTATGTATTTCACTACAAATATCCTTTTTAATAATATTAAACTACTATGTTTTTTATATATTGTTTGGTCATTTTGTTACTTGAAATATCAGCATTTGATACAGGAATTAAAAATATATAGGAGGACTTTGTATGTTCTCCCTGTGTTTGCGTGGGTTTCCTCCGGGTTCTCCGGTTTCCTCCCACACTCCAAAGACATACTGATAAGGAATTTAGATTGTGAGCCCCAATGGGGACAGTGTTCCTGATGTATGTAAAGCACTGCGAAATATGTTAGCGCTATATAAAAATAAAGATTTATTTATTTATATACACAGAAAGTATATTTAACAATGGCGAGCCAATGTGACACTGAATCTAAAAGCTTAAAGGGGGAAGGGGGTATGACAAGTGATGACTGAACCAGAAATATCAAGCTTCTTCGATGGTTGGGTGAGCCCAGAATCTTCTGATGAAGATTACAGATGCCAGATGTATTGCGAAGTACTAAAAGTGTCAGATGTGCTGAAACGTGAGCTATACTACACGTATCTTGAAAGTCAGAGCCAGCAAAGTCACAAAGGAGCTACAAGCTGAGTTATCTCCAGGTTAGAAAATTAATTTTATTTCTTCTCTTTCTAAACAAAGTAAGTTAAGATTTACATCCTCAGATACAGTGGGGAAAAAAGTATTTAGTCAGCCACCAATTGTGCCCGTTCTTCCACTTAAAAAGATGAGGTTGGCCTGTAATTGACATCATAGGTACATGACAATTATGAGTAACAAAATGAGAAAACAAATCCAAAAAAATCACCTTGTCTGATTTGGCAAGATTTTTTTGCAAATTATGGTGGAAAATAAGTATTTGGTCAATAACAAAAGTTCATCTCAATATTTTGTTATATATCTTTTGTTGTCAATGACTGAGGTCAAACGTTTTCTGTAAGTCTTCATAAGGTTGGTACACACTGTTGGTGGTATATTTGCCCATTTCTCCATGCAGATCTCCTCTAGAGCAGGGATGTTTTGGGCCTGTTGCTGGGCAACACAGACTTTCAACTTCCTCCAAAGGTTTTCAATGGGGTTGAAACCAGGAGACTGGCTAGGCCAGTCCAAGACCTTCATATGCTTCTTACAGAGCCAAATCAGACAATGTGACTTTCTGGCTTTGCATTTTCATTTTGTCTCTTATAGTTGTTATAATGTCAATTACAGGCCTCTCTCATCTTTTTAACTGGGAGAACTTGCACAATTGGTGGCTGACTAAATATTTTTTTTTCCCCACTGTAAGTATAACTTAAAAGTTTTTTGGCTTAGCTTATATGCAGTGTGTGAAATGGAGAAAATAAAGTTATGTTCTAAGTTGCTGTCTTTCAATAGAGAAATAGAAAATTAAAAATATTTTACATTTGTTTGATGTATTTCATACGTTTGTGTCAGAGAAATGCAAAAATTGTGAAGAAACTATAGTGTCAGAAGATACTAGTAATATTGATTATAATGTCATTGATTTTGTCTGTAATGAGGAAAGTCAACAAGATGGTGGGAGATACACTGCCTTGCGAAAGTATTCGGCCCCTTGAATTTTTCAACCTTTTGCCACATTTCAGGCTTCAAACATAAAGATAAAAAAATTGATATTATGGTGAAGAATCAACAAGTGGGACACAATTGTGAAGTTGAACAAAATGTATTGCTTATTTTAAACTTTTATAAAAAAAATAATAAACTAAAAATTGGGGCGTGCAATATTATTCGGCCCCTTTACGTTAATACTTTGTAGCACCACCTTTTGCTGTGATTACAGCTGCAAGTCGCTTAGGGTATGTCTCTATCAGTTTTGCACATTGAGAGACTGAAATTCTTGCCCATTCTTCCTTTGCAAATAGCTGGAGCTGAGTGAGGTTGGATGGAGATGGAGAGCATTTGTGAAAAGCAGTTTTCAGCTCTTTCCACAGATTCTCGATTGGATTCAGGTCTGGACTTTGACTTGGCCATTCTAACACCTGGATACGTTTATTTGTGAACCATTCCATTGTAGATTTTGCTTTGTTTTGGATCATTGTCTTGTTGAAAGACAAATCTTCATCCCATTCTCAGGTCTTTTGCAGACTCCAATAGGTTTTCTTCAAGAAAGGTCCTGTATTTGGCTCCATCCATCTTCCCATGAATTTTAACCATCTTCCCTGTCCCTGCTGAAGAAAAGAGGGTCAAAACCATGATGCTGCCACCACCATGTTCGACAGTGGGGATGGTGTGTTCAGGGTGATGAGCTGTGTTGTTTTTACGTCAAATATATCATTTGGCATTATGCCCAAAAAGTTCGATTTTGGTTTCATCTAACCAGTGCACCTTCTTCCACATGTTTTTTGTGTCTCCCAGGTGGCTTGTGGCAAACTTTAAACAACACTTTTTATCGATATCTTTGAGAAATTACTTTCCTCTTGACACCCTTCCATAAAGGTCAGATTTGTGCAGTGTACAACTGATTATTGTCCTATGGACATGACTCGCCCACCCCAGGGCTATGGGAAACCCGGTGCCAGGCCGGACTAGTCCGGAGGTAGTCAGTGCTGGTGGGGCCCGGCTCCGTGGCCCTGGTGGGTGTCAGTTTAAATATGGCTGGAGACTTGGGGTTTGAATAAAGTTTGTGTTCGTGACGCCACCTGTGGTATGCGGCTATTAAGCCGCCGCTGCTGTGTAAGGTCTCCGGGGTGATGATATGGCAGCAATGATGGTACTGCTCCCTACAGGTGGAGCAATGCCCCGGGGCACAGTTGGTGCTTGTGAGAGTCTATGGTGTAGTGAAAGTCTAAGCAGACGGAATAACAGAGGCAACTCCAAGGGTGCAGTTTCAAGTTCTTTACTGACACATCCTGGTATGCGCACACTGGTGCCCTCAGACGACTGGAACCCACTGTCAGGGACCTCCGCCGTTTCTGGGTGATTCTTGGAGTAAATACCGGTACCCTTCTCTCTAAGGTGTCTCTGTCTTCAGCTGTCTTCCTAAGCCTAGCTCTTTTAGGATGAACCTGCTCGGCCTCCACTACAGCCTCCACGCTGGGGAGTCACCTGTCGGATGATTATCCCCTTTCTAGAGGTTCTGCTGTGGGCTGTGGCCTGGGGAGTTTACAACTTTCCCTGGGCCTCGGTTTTTACTGTTTGGAGATGATTTTGCACTCCTCCGGTTTCTAGGGACCGTCCCCTGTTGCAGCTTGATCCCTCCACCGATGTTCCTGTGGAACAGGCCACCACAGCTCTACAGCTATCCGTGGCCCTGGAATCCCTTCTTTTCTCTGCTTGGTGTTACCTGGACCCTCTAAGTCCCAGGATCTTCACCAGGAAGCGTCTCTTTCTTCTTCTTAGCTCCTGACTGACTCGAGCTGTCTCTCCTTCTTGCCTGCCTCCTGCAGACCTCCTCCTCCTTCCCCACTCTCTCTCCTTCTGCTCAAACTTGACCTTCCTTTCTCTGACTGCTCTCTGCTGGGTCCTCCCACCTCCCCAGTTGCTAAGCTGTACCCTATAGGAGCAGGGATGGGTCTTACGGCCCCTCCCAGCATGCAGCATGGGAGGGTTACTGCCACTGTCCCTGGTCCCAGTATGTACCTAACAATGGGTGTTGTGTAGATTTACCAGGGGACCGGTGTTCACTCCTTTCCTCACCCAGAATGGGGCATCACACCGCTGGATGGGGTGCAATGTCCTGTGGCGACGGAAGCCTCAGGGGCGCCACAGACAGACTCTGCCACCTCAGCTGTAGATCTCTGCAGTTCATCCAGAGTGATCATCGGCCTCTTGGCTGCATCTCTGATCAGTCTTCTCCTTGTTTGTTTGTTGAGATGAAATTTTTGAGGGACGGCTGGGTCTTGGTAGATTTGCAGTGGTATGATACTCCTTCCATTTCAATATAATCGCTTGCACAGCGCTTCTTAGGATGTTTAAAGTTGTGGAAATCTTTTTGTAACCAAATCCGGCTTTAAACTTCTCCACAACAGTATCACAGACCTGCCTGTTGTATTCATTGGTCTTCATGATGCTCTCTGTGCTTTAAATAGAACACAGACTATCACAGAGCAGGTGCATTTATATGGAGACTTGATTACACACAGGTGGATTATATTTATCCTCATCAGTCATTTAGGACAACATTGGATCATTCAGAGATCCTCAATGAACTCCTGGAGTGATTTTGCTACATTGACAGTAAAGGGGCCGAATAATATTGCACACCCCAATTTTCAGTTTATTCTTTTCTACAAAAGTTTAAAATAAGCAATAAATTTCGTCCAACTTCACAATTGTGTCCCACTTGTTGTTGATTCTTCACTATAACATTAACATTTTTATCTTTATGTTTGAAGCCTGAAATGTGGGGAAAGGTTGAAAAATTCAAGGGGGCCGAAAATTTTTTTAAGGCACTGTATGTGTCTGTAGTCTTTGCTGAAGGTCACCTCTGAGGACATAGGAAATGATGAAGAGAAACAAGGAGTCAGAGGAAATGGCATGGAGAGAGATGATGGAGGAGGAAACAGAGGAAATGACATAGGGAGGTCACTAAAAATAGAAGCACAGCTACAAACAAAAGACATGAAAAATGCATTAAATTTATGTAAAATGATCCCCACATATGATACTAAGCTTCATATGTTTAGAAATTCAGAAATATTTGAGAGTTTTGCTGATAAGTTTGATTTAACCAATGATGAGAAAAATCAAATTTTTAAAAAGTGGCTACCTTTTAACTTTTTCAGATATTTTGCATTAAAGAAGTCTTGTGATAGTGAGTCACATGAGTGGTCAAATTACATCAACAGACTGAGATTTGATTTGCTGTGAAACAAAATATAGTACTCCAAATTTTGAAATACTAAAGAAATTGCAAATTGGAGAAAAAGAATATACATTTACTTTTATATCCAAATTTGAACGATTGTACATAAAAATTGTTGAAAATGTCAAATCACAATCAATGATTCAGACATTTGTGAATACATTATGTTTTTTTTTATTCAGTCACATGCGATATTGCATCACAAATACATTCTTTATATGACTTATACAACATTTCTTGATATTGTAAGAAAACATGAGAATCAAAATCAGGAAAAAGGAAAATAGCTGACTGTATAAATCTCCTAGATTAAGTTATTCCTGGGATAAAATTTATGAAATTCGTAGGAAATCACAAATTGGCTATAAAACTTCATAATATAATTAAACTGTCATTTAATGATTAAAATTCCGCAGGAAAAACAAATCTGATTTTCTCTCTAAAGATACAGATCACTTCCAAGGAACTTAACATCCAGAGACAGGTGGTTCCTGAGAGTGAGGTTCTCACTCACATGGAATGTAAGCTGAGGAGTTCAATTATCTGAGATTTTCAGAGATTCCTTCAGTCTTAAAATGGCTATTCTAATTAGAACTTTTGAAAAGAGCTTTTGACGAAAAAATAACATTTGGGTTTGAATTTGGTTAAAATATGAATATATCTTATTATTCAGAATTATTCGTTTACAGTATATTTGTGTAGTTACATAGTTTTTGTAGGTTTACAGTATGTGTGTATACGCATATATTATTTATTATTATAGCACCATTTATTCCATGGTGTTTTACATGTGAAAAGGGGCATACATAGTAGGGACTAGTACAATGATCATAAACAAAACAAGGCACAGACTGGTACAGGAGGAGAAAGAACCCTGCCCACGGGGGCTCACAGTCTCCAGTGGATGGGTGAGGATACAGTACGTGAGAGTAGAGATGGTCGTGCAGTACTATAGTGGACTGAGGGTTACGGCAGGTTATAGGCTTGTCGGAAGAGGTGGGTTTTCAGGTTCCTTTTGAAGCTTGTCAAGGTAGGCGAGAGTCTGATATGTTGTGACAGAGCATTCCAGAGTATGGGGGATGCACGGGAGAAATCTTGGATGCAGTGCTGGGAAGAGGAGATTAGAGGGGAGTAGAGAAGGAGATCTTGTGAGGATCGAAGGTTATGTGCGGATAAGTGTCTGGAGACTAGGTCACAGATGTAATCCTATAAAAGCTAACAAAAGTGGTAGGTATACCCCCCTCCCCAAAAAAAATTACAAGTAAGCCCATATTGTGCTCAGTGCATTGTAGTGCCCATACATTGGGCCCAGCTTGTGCTTCTGGAAACCTACACCCCATAAATTAAGCTGGCTCTCCTCAATGTCAAACATGTGGTTTACTCTAGAACCACCAAAAAATATTTATCTAGCAAGGTAGAATATTCATAAACCACCAAAAAGAACTACCTATTAAAAATATATTTTATTAATATATATTAAAAGGAACACTTAACATATTCTCTCATTCGACAGAAACAAAAACACACGAAAAAGACACAGATGTGCATGTGTCAAACAGTGCTATGCCCATACCAGATGATAACACGGGAAAGAGGATGATGATAACACGGGAAAGAGGATAGTTTAAAGGAAAATAGATAATTTCCAATATGTATAAGGACGGGACCAATCTGTATGAATCCTGTATTTCCCTTTCCTGGCAGCGAAGGGTGCCTTAACTTTTTGGACACCCCCCCGCTCCAGATGGCTCACCCTCTTTGTCCCTATCTTCCTCTAGGTAGGTAGGTAGGTAGGTAGTTCTTTTTGATGGTTTATAAACATGTGGTTTAGTCACATTATGGGGCTCAGAAGGGGGAGGGTTTTTGGATTTGGGAGCAATGATTTTGCTGTATTTCTTTTCTGAGGAGGGGAGCAATAGCATTTTTCTAGAGCCTTTCTGCTACCAGTAACATATAAGCCCCCCTATTTCCATTAGCAGATGACAGATGTGAGTGGTGACTTGTGTTTTTGTGGGTTCCAAAACGTCTTTCTTTTAACTAAAAATGTGGGTTGAGTTGAATGCAATTTGGCGATTTGGGGTACAAAAAATTTTGGATCAGTTCACGTTTTCCTGTGCTCTATACTGAGCACTTACATCAAGGTTTCCAGGCTACATCTCTGAAATGCATGATTCAGGCAAAAGCCATGAAGGATCCATTCACTAATGAGGCAGCAGAGTTACTGCAGACTACTTTGGCTTTTGTTTAGTGGTGTTCGTCTTTTCAAAGGTGAACAAAACTGTTGATGAATGCACTTTTGTACATGTCTAAAAATATGCATTAAAAGATGGGCATCGTTGAACCATAAGCCACATGGGAGTTCAAAATTACTTCCTCAGCCTCATTACAGTGCATTTTCCAGTGTAAATTTTATTTGAATCATGATTTTCAGAGATTTAAACGTAATCCCCGATGAAAACACTCAGCGTAGAGTGCAGGATAAATGTGAGCTGCGCAGTATCTTTGAGAGGCAAAATGAACAAATCAACAGCAGTTGAAGAATTGGCTTTGTTTATTTTTTACGTCACTCACCTTACGGTATAAATGATTAGGCGCCTTTATTCCTCAGGTCAGTATGATTACAGCGATACCAGGTTTATATTGTTTTAGGTTTGGCTAGTATCACTAAAAAAGCTTTCTTAGAAACAAAGATTTTTTGCATCACCAAATTTTGAAGGCTATAGTTTTATTATTTTTCTACCGAGATAGTCACATGAGGGCTTATTTTTTTGTGGGATGATATGGAGTTTTTATTGGTACCATTTTGGGACACTTAATATTTTTTCATTGCTTCGTAGTCCGCTTTTTCTGGGGCAGAATCAAGAAGAAACCGGAATTCAGAAATTGTTTTATTTTTTTTTACACTGCTCATTGTATCGTAAAAGTAATAACAGTTTTATTCTTCAGGTCAGTACGATTACAGTGATTTACTATTTAGTAGAAAAAAAATTGTTTTTGCATTACTGTATTCTAGCTTTTTTATTTTTTAGCTGACGGAGCTCTATGACAGCTTGTTTTTTGCGTGATAAGATGACATTTTCAGCGCTACCACTTTTCTTTACAGTCATATGAAAAAGTTTGGGCACCCCTATTAATGTTAACCTTTTTTCTTTATAACAATTTGGGTTTTTGCAACAGCTATTTCAGTTTCATATATGTAATAACTGATGGACTGAGTTATATTTCTGGATTGAAATGAGGTTTATTGTACTAACAGAAAATGTGCAATCCGCATTTAAACAAAATTTGACCGGTGCAAAAGTATGGGCACCCTTATCAATTTCTTGATTTGAACACTCCTAACTACTTTTTACTGACTTACTAAAGCACTAAATTGGTTTTGTAACCTCATTGAACTTTGAACTTCATAGGCAGGTGTATCCAATCATGAGAAAAGGTATTTAAGGTGGCCACTTGCAAGTTGTTCTCCTTTTTGAATCTCTTATGAAGAGTGGCATCATGGGCTCCTCAAAACAACTCTCAAATGATCTGAAAACAAAGATTATTCAACATAGTTGTTCAGGGGAAGGATGCAAAAAGTTTTCTCAGAAATTTAAACTGTCAGTTTCCACTGTGAGGAACATAGTAAGGAAATGGAAGAACACAGGTACAGTTCTTGCAAAGCCCAGAAGTGGCAGGCCAAGAAAAATATCAGAAAAGCAGAGAAGAAGAATGGTGAGAACAGTCAAGGACAATCCACAGACCACCTCCAAAGACCTGCAACTTCATCTTGCTGCAGATGGTGTCAATGTGCATCGGTCAACAATACAGTGCACGTTGCACAAGGAGAAGCTGTATGGGAGAGTGATGCGAAAGAAGCCTTTCTGCAAGCACACCACAACAGAGTCACCTGAGGTATGCAAAAGCACATTTGGACAAGCCAGTTACATTTTGGAAAAAGGTCCTGTGGACTGATGAAACAAAGATTGAGTTGTTTGGTCATACAAAAAGGTGTTATGCATGGAGGCAAAAAAACACGGCATTCCAAGAAAAGCACTTGCTACCCAAAGTAAAATTTGGTGGAGGTTCCATCATGCTTTGGGGCTGTGTGGCCAATGCAGGCACCGGGAATCTTGTTAAAGTTAAGGGTCGCATGGATTCAACTCAGTATCAGCAGATTCTTGACAATAATGTGCAAGAATCAGTGACGAAGTTGAAGTTACGCAGGGGATGGATATTTCAGCAAGTCAATGATCCAAAACACCGCTCCAAATCTACTCAGGCATTCATGCAGAGGAACAATTACAATATTCTGGAATGGCCATCCCAGTCCCCAGACCTGAATATCATTGAAAATCTGTGGGATGATTTGAAGCGTGTTGTCCATGCTCGGCGACCATCAAACTTAACTGAACTGGAATTGTTTTGTAAACAGGAATGGTCAAATATACCTTCATCCGGGATCCATGAACTCATTAAAAGCTACAGGAAGCGATTAGAGGCTGTTATTTTTGCAAAAGGAGGATCTACAAAATATTAATGTCACTTTTATATTGAGCTGCGCATACTTTTGCACAGGTCAAATTTTATTTAAATGCGGATTGCACATTTTCTGTTAGTACAATAAACCTCATTTCAATCCAGAAATATTACTCAGTCCATCAGTTATTAGATATATGAAACTGAAATAGCTGCTGCAAAAACCCAAATTGTTATAAGGAAAAAAGGTTAACATTAATAGGGGTGCCCAAACTTTTTCATATGACTGTATATATGACTTTTTGATCATGTGTTATTCCACTTTTTTGTCCGGGTTACTGTGGGCACACCGCCGACGGTGGTATCCGGGGGTACATGACCAATCATGTAATATTACGCTATGGGTTGTGATGGGGTTAAGTGATGTCACTTATAATGTGTTGTCCACTACTGGAAAGCCCCTTCTTAATAACTCCTTAATAATTCTTGTGCAAAAAAAAAAAATCGAAAAATATTTCATACTTGCCTCCTAGACACCAGTCCTCCATGTCGTTAGTATTCTATTAAAGAATCTACAATCACAGGCTTTATTAACACATAAGTATTTGTAGTCCAAAACCAGGAGGGTCTCCAAAACACAGAACAGGCGGCAATTTATCAAGTTTACCATGCATAGACACACAGCTCCACTCAGTACACACGCGGTTTCGCTCCACACACGTTGTACACATGTAGCTCTGCAACATCCTCACTGACGCCACACACAAACTTCAACCTCAACCAGCACAGCAGAGTCCTGCACACTGAGGAGCTGATCATGTGACCCCTGACTCCTCCCCTCCATGTGACATCATCACAGGTCCTGTAAGCACAGAACAGCTGTATACACGCCCCTATCACGTGACAAACCTGGAAGGGGCCCATACATTCTAGCATCTACCCTGCAGGTGGAGGTATGTGGAGATTTCCCATTACTTGGCGCATTAACCTCTCAGTGCTGCGCACACACTCCAGGAGACAGAACGTGTTCCCGTCTGTGTGCCTCTATCTGTCTGTATGGGATTAGATTGGGTCACTTCCCTCCTGACGCCGCTCGCTGCTCTGTTACTGTCCAGTCTCCATTATGGCCGTCGCCCGCTCCATGGTGTCACTATCAGGAGATATTAATGTTCTATCATTATCTGTTACTGACGGCCCCGGTTCTGCCGTCCCCATCTCTGTGGAGGTTCCCAAAACTTTATGTCTTTATTAAAGAGATCCTGTGATAAATCCCTGTGTGTGACTATAGTTGGATTGTGTGTTATACCGGGGGCAGAACGGGGCCAGGACTGGATGCATCTAAGGCTCCATCGACTAGTCAAGGCCCTAATTTACATGTGGAAAACAGGTAATAAATGCTCTTTTTTACACATTGATTTTAGAGAATGATGTTATACTGGGCTGGTTAGGAAGGAGATTTTGACTTGCAAAGGCGAATGGAGCTGGCTTGGATGGCATAAGGGACCTTACAAGTTCTCTTTAAATAATAAAGACCTAATAATAAGACCTAAAGATTCAGATATGTTACACGTTTCTTGTAGATTTGTTTTGTGTTTTTGGTGCTGGATTGGAGATATTCTGTTAAAAATCTCTGTGTGTGACTATAGTTGGATTGTGTGTTATACCGGGGGCAGGACGGGGCCAGGACTGGATGTAGTGATCATGTGAAGCCGGTAACAGCTCCGGAGATTTCTTACATGGGATCTTTCTGATGTTACATCGTCATCTTCTCCCCATTCAGGTCCCTACAATATCGGATCCTCTCAGATCTTCTATATAAGAGAATTTTCCTGATTGACCCGTCAAGGATGGATCGGGACAGGGACAAGATGGCGGAGAGAATATTACACCTCACCCTACAGATCCTCTTCCGGCTTACTGGAGAGGTGAGAGATTCTGATGACGTCACATTACATCATTCTTATCTATGGGAATAACAGATGGACAGAACTGGAGAGGTGAGGACTCTGGAAATGTCTATAGTGAGATTTATTAATGTGTCTCTCCATAACCAGGATTACACAGTAGTGAAGAAGACCTCTAGTGAACGCTGTCAGGCCCCTGTGTCTGAGGGATGGGGAAGACCCCTGAGCCCAATCACGGGGCCTCCACCTCACCCCCTGATACATGAGGACATCAATGACCAGAAGATCCTAGAACTCACCTACAAGATGATTGAGCTGCTGACTGGAGAGGTGACACTGCTGGGAATGCTGGGACATTATACAGTAACGCTATGAGGGGATCAGGGGATGACAGTATCATTATATGTGTCAGGTTCCTATACGGTGTCAGGATGTCACAGTCTATTTCTCCATGGAAGAGTGGGAGTATTTAGAAGGACACAAAGATCTGTACAAGGACGTCATGATGGTGGTTCCCCAGCCCCTCTCATCAACAGGTAATAGACAGAACTAAATACACACGGCCTATAATTATCTGTATGTAAAGAATGAATTCAGTCCCTGTATGTGTCTCCTCCAGTTCTATCCAGTGAGAGGACAACACCAGAGAGATGTCCCCGTCCTCTTCTTCCACAGGACTGTAAACAAGAAGATCCCGATGTTCCTCAGGATCATCAGGTAGATGGAGTCATGAAATCTCCCTATGATGTGTAGACGGCTCTGAAGGTCTTTTGTTCAGTATAGTTTTATCCATCAGTATTATACACTGAAGAGCCAATGTATTAGTGATACCGATCCTTTCCTGATATAAACTTTTTGGATTATACAGGAGACCTGCAGCTATGTGATATATACTGCTGTCATTTTGATAATTTATTATTATTTATTATCATTATAACGCAATTTATTACATGTGAAAGGGGTATACATAATAGGGACAAGTACAATAATCAAAAACAATACAAAACACAGACTGGTACAGGAGGAGAAAGGTCCCTCCCGCAAGGGCTCACAGTCTACAAAGGATGGGTGAGGATACAGTAGGTGAGGGTAGGGCTGGTCAAGCGGTGCTGTATCAGACAGAGGGTTACGGCAGGTTGTAGGCTTGTCGGGAGAGGTGTGTCTTCGGGTTCCTTTTGAAGCTTGTCAAGGTAGACGAGAGAGTCTGATATGTTGTGGCAAGGTGTTCCAGAGTATGGGGGTGGCACGTGAGAAATCTTGGATGCAATGGTGGGAAGAGAAGTTGAGAGAGGAGTAGAGAAGGATATCTTGTGAGGATCGAAGGTTACGTGCAGGTCACAGATGTAGGGAGGAGACAGGTTGTGGATGGCTTTGTAGGTCATGGTTAGGGTTTTGAACTGGAGTCGTTGGGCAATGGGAAGCCAGTGAAGGGATTGGCAGAGAGGAGAGGTCGGGGAGTAGCGGGGGGACAGGTGGATTAGTCAGGCAGCATTTTTTTAAATAGATTGTAGGGGTGCGAGGCTATTAGAAGGGAGGCCACAGAGCAGGAGGTTGCAATAATTTAGGCGGGAGATAATAAGGGCACGCACTAGAGTTTTTGCAGCTTCTTGGGAAAGGAATGTACGGATCCAGGAAATATTTTTGAGTTGGAGGCAGCAGGAGGTGAAGAGGGCTTGGGTGTGTGGCTTGAAAGAGAGATCAGAGTCTAGAGTTACTCCCAGGCAGCGAGCACGTGGGACTGGGGAAAGTGAGCAGCCATTGACATTGATGGATATGTTAGGTGGGGGTTTGAGTGAGGAGGAGGAAAGATGATGAATTCTGTTTTTTCCATGTTCAGTTTTAGGAATCGAGCAGAGAAAAAGGATGAAATAGCAGAGACATTGTGGGATTCTGGTTAGTAGGGAGGTGATGTTAGGCCCAGAGAGGTAGATCTGCGTATCATCAGCGTAGAGGTGATACTGGAAGCCGTGGGACTCTGAGCTGTCCCAGGACAAAGGTGTAGATGGAGAACAGCAGGGGTCCTAGAACTGAACCTTGGGGGACACCGACAGATAGGGGGCAAGATGAGGAAGTGGTGTGAGAGTGGGAGACGCTGAAAGTTCGGTCGGTTAAGTATGAGGAGATCCCAGGATAGGGCCAAGTCTGTGATGCCCAGAGATGAGAGAATTTGTAGTAGAAGGGAATGGTCTACTGTGTCAAAAGCAGAGGACAGGTCCAGGAGGAGGAGGACAGAGTAGTGTCGCTTGGCTTTGGCAGTTAGTAGGTCGTTAGTGACTTTCGTTAGGGCAGTTTCAGTGGAATGATGTGGTCGAAAGCCAGATTGTAAACAGTCAAAGAGGGAGCAGGAAGAGAGGTGTGAGGACAGTTCAAGATGGACATGCTGTTCCAGTAGTTTTGAGGCATAGGGGAGAAGTGATATGGGGCGATAGTTTGACACAGAGGAAGGGTCAAGGGAGGGCTTTTTGAGGATGGGTGTAATAGAGGCATGTTTAAAGCATGAAGGGAATACACCAATTTTTAGTGATAGGTTGAAGAGATGGGTTAGGGTTGGGATGAAGACTGTGGTGATATTGGGGATGAGGTGGGATGGGAGTGGATCAAGTGGGCAGGTTGTGAGATGTGTTCTTGAGAGTAGAGTGGAAAGATGATCTTCTGTCATGGTGGAGAAGCTGGATTCGGAAGAAGAAGGCTGAGTAGTAGTGAGAAGGGGCTGTGGTGATTGTGGGCCAAAGCTTGCTCTGATGTTATCAATCTTCTGCTTGAAGAAAGAAGCAAAGTCTTCAGCTGAGATGAGAGGGAGGTGGTGCTGGGGGATGGAGGAGAGAGTTGAAAGTGTTGAATAGCTGTTTTGAGTTGTGAGATAGAGAGGATATGAGAGATGAGGAGTAGGTTTGTTTTGCAGCAGTGAGTGCTGACGTGAAAGTGGTGAGAGACTGTTTGTATGCAATGTAGTGCTTGGTGGAATGAGACCTTTTCCAGCTATGCTCAGTGATTCTGGAAGACCGTCTCAGTTCTTTAGTCTGGCTCGTGTGCCAGAATTGACTGTTGATTGTGTGGGTATTGGTGTGGTGTGTGTGTGTGAGGGGGGCAGCTGATTTGAGAGCTGCAGAGATGGTGGAGATGTATAAAGTGGCAGCAGCATCTGCATTGTGTAAAGAAGCAATGTCTGCAAGAAGGAGAAGGGCCTGAGAAAGTGCGTGTAAATCAAGGTGTTTGCTATTTCTGTGAGGGTGTGAAAGTTTGTGGAGAGGGGGTTGCATACTTGGAGAAGAGAGGGAAGAGAATGTTAGTAGGTTGTGGTCAGACAGGGGGAGAGGTGAGTTAGAGAGGTTAGATAGGGAACAGAGGTGGGTGAAGATGAGGTCCAGTGTGTGGCCATCTTTGTGAGCAGCTGCAGAGGCCCATTGGGTGAGGCCGAAGGAGGAAGCGAGTGTTAGACGTTTAGAGACAGATGAGTGAGAAGTGTCAATGGCGATGTTAAAGTCACCCATGATGATGGTGGGGATGTCGGTGTAAAGGAAATGAAGTAGCCAGGTGGTGAAGTGGTCAAAAAAGGCGGTGGCTGGCCCTGGAGGGCGATAAATGACAGCTGGTTGGAGGGGGAGTAGATGCGAACAGAGTGCACCTCAAAAGAGGAGAGAGTAACAGTAGGTGGCAGTGGAATTGATGTAAAGGAGTATTTTTCGAAGCAAACCAACTCTTCCACCATGCTTTTACTGGGGCGAAGGGTGTGAGACGGAGAGCACCATAAGTAAGTGCAGCAGGAGAGGCTATGTCAGAGGGGGTGAGCCAGGTTTCAGTGATGCCAAGGAAGGAAAGTTTATTAGAGATGAAAAGATCATGGATGTAGGACAGTTTATTGCAGACAGAGCGAGCGTTCCACAGAGCTCCTGTTAGTGGGACTGGGGGTTGGGTGGATGGGTATGAGGTTAGAAGAGTTGCGTAAATTTGTCGTAGATTGTGGATGGCAGTTAGATGTGACAATGGGGATGTGGTGAGGAGGGCCAGGATTAGGAGAGATATCCCCAGCAGTGAGGAGAAGCAGAGAGAGTGTTAGTAAGTGGGAGCAGGAGAGGCCATGAGGTGGTCATGTGTGTCTGGAGACACAGGGTGTTATGTGGAGGAACAGATCTGAGGAGAAGGTGAGGTGGGTGGGGAGGAGGGAAGGAGAGATGAATAGTTCATTACTGGGTGTAGGGATCAGAGAGGAAAGTAGAAAGTGAAGTATTATAGGGATGAAAGTGGCAAGACAAACATTGTTTAAAGTGACTATGCATCCAGTTACCTTCCGGTCCCTTCTTGCCCAATTCGGCCTAATTCATTATCTGCACACTTATAGATCCACACTTAGTGATCCACATGCCGACATTTATGATATTTTCTGTTTTTCTATATCATTTCTTACGACTTCTCCATCTATCTGTGACTTTTACAATATTTGTTTCAGGGTGAAGATCTGACCCATATTAATACTATAGAGACATATGTGGTAGGTGATGAGTGGTGTAAAGAGGAGTTTCCTACAGATAACCACACAGGTGAGTAGTGACCACTAGATGCACAGAAGTCACAGATTCTACTCAGTCACTGGTTGTAGATTTATGGGCGGGCCCAATTCATTGAGACTGGCATTAGTATACATGTATACATCTTTATACATGGGGCCACTGGCTTAAGATGCACCTAATTCATATAAAGGTGAACGTCTGTCACATTTGTCAAACATTTGGATGAAATCTCCGATGTTAGCGTTCAGTGTAGAGCTCAGGATAAATGAGAATCTCGCCTAAAAAGTGATCCAAAATCTTATGTTCTCCAAAATGCCAGTAATGTACAATCACATATGGGATATTGTCACTCTCACGATAAATGGTGTAACAAATCATGGGACCATTTATTTCCCCTTGTGGAAATGTAAAATCTGAGGCAAAAACAATTAATTTAGGTATACAAATATTATTTAATTTTTTTTCACAGCCCAATGGTTAAAAAATTCTGTGACACACCTGAGGTGTTAATATTCTCAGTGACCCCCTAGATGAATTCACTGAGAGGTGTATTGTGTAAAAAAAGTAATTGATGGGGATACTGTTGTTTTGGCATCTCAGGGGCTCTGCCAATGTGACATGGCAACCCATTCCAGAAAGATCTGAAATCTAATATGGCGCACCTTCCTTTCTGAGATTTGTATTGTGGATGAAAAATAATTTCTGACTGCATATGGGTTATTCGCGTACTTAGGCTTCTGCCACACTCACGTGAAATTCACGCACGTGCCGAGAGACACGTATTTTCCCTGCGTGTTGCGTGCAGGTAAGTACGTGTCTCTGGTACGTGCGTGACACGTGTGTTCTACGTGTGCTATCCGCGATAGCACACGTAGAACCGGTAATTATTATACTCACCTGGTCCTTCCTGATGTCCGCGCTGCTGTCCGTGGTGCTGATCCTCGGTCTCCAGCCCTCCCGTCTCCCCGCTGCTGCTGCTGCCAGGCAGTGAAGTGAATATTCAATGAGAATAATGAGCGGCGGTCGGCAGCAAGAGGCAGCAGCGGCAGAGACAGGAGGGCTGGAGAAGGTGAGTTAATGTTTTGGTTTTTTTTCACTGACATGTGTGTTTTCTCCGGCGCGTGTCACACGGGACCGCATCCACACTACACCCGTGTGGTACGGGTGCGGGCCGTTTGACACCCGTGCTGCCGGTGAAAAAACGGACATGTCAGCGCTTTGAAAATCGCACACACGTACAAACGCACACGGACACACGTTTCGTGTGGTTTTACGTGTGTGTGCCTGCTACCATAGGGTGGCATTGCTGTACGTGTCTCCGGTACGTGTAAAAAATGCCAAACACGTACCGGAGGCACAGATGTGTGGCGCTAGCCTTAGAAGAAGATGTTCCCTGCAGTCTATTGTGCAATTTTTCTTGTTATCCTTGTGAAAATGAGAAACTTGGGCTAAAGCAACAGTTTCATGGCACAAAACATAATATATAATTTTCACTGCCCAACATTATAAAATTCTATGAAGTGCGTATAGGTTTAGGTCATCACACCCATACATGAATTCATCGTAGGTGTAGCTTAAAAAATGGGGTCACTTGTGGAGTTTTCTGCTGTTTTCGCACATCAGGGGCTCTGCAAATGCAGCATAGTGTCCACAATCTGATCCAAAAACAACTCTCACGGAGGTGAATACAGGTGGGAAGTGTTTAAGGTGTTAAAACAAGTTGCTGCCATTCCTGAAAATCTCACAGAATAAAAAAAAAACGTACACATTTTCCATCATTATAATCGTTCTGATCTGAAGAGTCATGCTGCAGCACAATGAAAACGATAAGTAAAATCCAAAAATAATTGCTAATTTTTTTTTCCTTCTCACTATTTAAGCATAATTGGAGTTGAATTTGCTGTTTTCCTTTACGTTGTATGGTAAAATGAATGGTGTCATTCAAAGCTAGACTTCATCCCATAAATAATAATCCAGCTCTCATATGGCTATGGAGATGGAAAAATAAGAAAGTTGTGGCTCTTGGAAGAAGAGCAAGAAAAACAAAATGCAAAAAGAATCACAGAGGGGTTAAACAAATATGCATATAATAATAGAACTTTTTTTGTTAAAAATTTTTCAAACATCACATTAAAACCCTTTTACACATAGTTGTCACGGCGGAGCAAGGGAATGCTCGGCGTGCAGCACAAGAGGAGAGGTAAACCAAGGAAGGCTTTGACAATAGGAAGAGGGGTCACCACCTAACTCATCCGTGAGCTACCCAGAAGGGTCCTTATACCCCTTCCCCCTGCCCCCCCAGTGCATGATTACGTGCCTAGGCTCTGGCTGACACTGGATGAGCGCTAATTAGTGAGTATGCCAGCAAGACACTATTCTTACTACTAACTGTAACGCTCGCTGCAGGAGATGGTAAGGCGGTGACCTGAAGTAAACTCACTGGACCACAGGGGGAACCATGGCTTAACTTTTTCGTGGGACGGACTTGACTAAGCGCCTGCCACGAAGCAGACACAAGGTGACACCAGGACAAATAAGGCAGATAGCACAGCCAGAACAGACAGACAGAATCACTAGTATAGACCGAGACCACTGGGATGGCTGAGGCAGATCGCACAGCCAAAACGGACAGGCACAGTCACTAGATTGGAGAGGGGCTATGGGACGGTTGAGGCAGATAGCACAGCCAGGGTGGACAGGCACAGTTACTAGCATAGACAAGGGCCACCGGGACAGATGAGGCTGATAGAACGGGTAGGGCGAACAGGTACAGGGTATCGTTAGGGTAGGGATACAGGAATGTATTCTGGCTAGGGAACAGACAGTGGACAAGGGCACCTGACAACTAGCTTTCTACGGAACAAATCACTAGATATCTAATCACATTACTCAGGCATCCGTCCCAGTGGGAGAGTGCCTTAAATACCCATTGCCTCTCAGTGATAGGCTGAATGGCACTTCCAGGAAATGGCGCTGGCCCTTTAAGAAAAGGGCAGAGGTGGGTGTGTGTGTGTGTGTGCATGCCCCAGGAGCACTCCCAGAGGGCTTGCCCCGGAGAGGGAAGCAGAGAACACCCACATGGAGAATCGTGGGAAAGGCAGGCAGCGTGGCGCAGGGGGGCCGCAATGGTGAGTGAGTCAGCGTCTCTGCAGGGGTGAGTGCGTGTAGAGCAGGGACGCTGGTGCTACACGAATATAAAGACAATACAAGGAAGGGGAGACAGACAAGGGAGACTTCTGCAATTAAAAGACATTTGGTCATCTGACTGAAGTTATCAAAGGTCCTTAAACAATCTAAACCTCGGAATACAACTGCTGGGGTCTCTAAGAGAGTGAGGCTTTGAGAAAATGCAAAGTTTGACTATCCCTAATGCCGGCCCTGACTGTAGCTAGGGCGTATTTTTGGACTAGGGCTTATATTTGAAGCATACTTCAAAAATCCTGTAAAATCATGCTAGAGTGTATTTTCGGGGTAGGTATTGACATGGTATTGTCAAATACCACCAATTATAATTGCAGTATAGTTATTCTGATTCACTACGTCGCTTACCTCATGTGCAGGGTACTTAGGACCTTAGGTATCCATGGTTACAACCTCGAGCAACTAACTAACTGTCATTATATCCGTGCTTGTAACCATGGATACCTAATTTGCCCTGCATATGACAAGTGAATCAGAAGAACTATACTACATTTCTAATTGGAGGTATTTACTAATATTATTACACCTACTACATATTAATATAGGATCTTGGAGGTAGAACTAACCCTTTAAGTGTGACAAACATGCAAAAGAATAAGAAATCAGGAAGGGGGCAAACACTTTTTCACACCAGTGTATATACAGCACTCCCTGTATATGCTATGTGATGTATACAGCAGAGTCACGGCATATCCAATATAATGAATATACAGCAGTTCCAGGATATTCTTTATGATGTACAGTACAGACCATAAGTTTGGACACCTTCTCATTCAAAGAGTTTTCTTTATTTTCATGACTCTGAAAATTGTAGATTCCCATTGAAGGCATCAAAACTATGAATTAACACATGTGGAATGAAATACTTAACAAAAAAGTGTGAAACAACTGAAAATATGACTTCTATTCTAGGTTCTTCAAAGTAGCCACCTTTTGCTTTGATTACTGCTTTGCACACTCTTGGCATTCTCTTGATGAGCTTCAAGAGGTAGTCACCGGAAATGGTTTTCACTTCACAATTGTGCCCTGTCAGGTTTAATAAGTGGGATTTCTTGCCTTATAAATGAGGTTGGGACCATCAGTTGTGTTGTGGAGATGTCTGGTGGATACACAGCTGATAATAGGCTGTTAGAATTTGTATTATGGCAAGAAAAAAAGCAGCTAAGTAAAGAAAAACGAGTGGCCATCATTACTTTAAAAAATTAAGGTCAGTCAGTCCGAAAAATTGGAAAAACTTTGAAAGTGTCCCCAAGTGCAGTGGCAAAAACCATCAAATGCTACAAAGAAACTGGCTCACATGAGGACCGCCCCAGTAAAGGAAGGCCAAGAGTCACCTCTTTTGCGGAGGATAAGTTTATCCGAGTCACCAGCCTCAGAAATCACAGGTTAAAAGCAGCTCAGATTAGAGCCCAGGTCAATGCCACACAGAATTCTAGCAGCAGACACATCTCTAGAACAACTGTTAAGAGGAGGCTGTGTGCAGCAAGCCTTTATGGTAAAATAGCTGCTAGGAAACCACTGATAAGGACAGGCAACAAGCAGAAGAGACTTGTTTGGGCTAAAGAACAGAAGGAATGGACATTAGACCAGTGGAAATCTGTGCTTTGGTCTGATGAGTCCAAATTTGAGATCTTTGGATCCAACCACCGTGTCTTTGTGTGACGCAGGAAAAGGTGAACGGATGGACTCTACATGCCTGGTTCCCACCGTGAAGCATGGAGGAGGAGGTGTGATGGTGTGGGGGTGCTTTGCTGGTGACACTGTTGGGGATTTATTCAAAATTGAAGGCATACTGAACCAGCATGGCTACCACAGCATCTTGCAGCGGCATGCTATTCCATCCGGTTTGCGTTTAGTTGGACCATTATTTATTTTTCAACAGGTCAATGACCCCAAACACACCTCCAGGCTGTGTAAGGGCTATTTGACTAAGAAGGAGAGTGATGGGGTGCTACACTAGATGACCTGGCCTCCACAATCACCAGACCTGAACCGAGATGGTTTGAGGTGAGCTGGACCGCAGAGTGAAGGCAAAAGGGCCAACAAGTGCTAAACATCTCTGGAAACTCCTTCAAGACTGTTGAAAGACCATTTCCGGTGACTACCTCTTGAAGCTCATCAAGAGAATGCCAAGAGTGGGCAAACCAGTAATCACAGCAAAAGGCGGCAAGGTGGCTATTTTGAAGAACCTAGAATATAAGACATATTTTCAGTTGTTTCACACTTTTTTGTTGAGTATTTCTTTCCACGTGTGTTAATTCATAGTTTTGATGCCTTCAATGTGAATCTACCATTTTCAGAGTCATGAAAATAAAGAAAACGCTTTGAATGAGGTGTGTCCAAACTTTTGGTCTGTACTGTATACACCAAGCTCTGTGTAATGTTTTATTCTACATTTTCTATTATTGATTACAATTTTTGTACCCAACGATTTTAAAATCCTCTATGAACGAGCCACTGTAATGTTAGAATTATTATGTGAGGACTTTTTTGATTATTTGTGGTGCAAGAAATCACAAAAATTATGCATGGACCTTTTTGTTTGCTCATCAGCTTCATTAGTGTTTGTGTATTTCATGTGTAGCCCAAGACAACAGCTCTTCTTCCAACGTGTCCCAGAGATGCCAAAATGTTAGACACCCCAGTTCTAGACTCAGACTAGATTTCTGTAAGTTTGAGTGGTTAGGACATGTTTTACTTCTGTGTTTTGTTAAAATGTACTTTAGATTTTACGGTTAGTGTTGAAAATTTTTACATAAACTCTTTTTCCAGTTGTTCCATAGTTGTTATATGGTTCAAAAAGTATAGGAAAGCAGGTTGATATACCGCGCCACACCACAGAAGTCAAAAATGTTAAAAGTAAATCCCTTTTTCTTTATTTTCACAGGTCTACGCGTTTCAGGGACATATCCGTCCCCTTCCTCAGGACAATGTACAGAAAATACTATAACAAGAGGCAGGTTGTGAGCTCTTATATATACATCTGAAAAAAAGGGCCATGTAATCATTCAGTGCGTCATGATACTATGACTCATAGGTGCACGAGGTGTAGGATAAAGCTGTGAACATTGACAAAGGGAAAAAAAGGGGAAGAAAAAAAGGGAAAAAAAGAAGAGAAAAAAAAGGGAGAATAAAAAGAAAAGAAGAAAAAAGAGAAAGAAAAAAGGAAGAAGGAGCTATAAAAAAGAAGGAGAATGAAGAGAAGAAAAAAGAGAAGAAAAAACGCAGTGAACAAATGTTTTTTAATATTAAAAACGGAAGGATTTCAAGGCCGTCAAATAAATGCGAAAACCATGAGAAAATATATTGTATATGAAAAATATGTATATGTGTAACTATTGAAAAAATACAAATAATAAATAAAAATTTGAGGAAAAAATAAATAAAAATAAAAAATGAAAAAATACCATTCTGATCTGTAAGGTTGTTAATTTTGCCTTCAAGATCACAATTAACAACCTTACAGATCAGAATGGTATTTTTTCATTTTTTATTTTTATATTTAATATACATATTTTTCATATACAGTCAGGGCCAGAAATATTTGGACAATGACACAAGTTTTGTTATTTTAGCTGTTTACAAAAACATGTTCAGAAATACAATTATATATATAATATGGGCTGAAAGTGCACACTCCCAGCTGCAATATGAGAGTTTTCACATCCAAATCGGAGAAAGGGTTTAGGAATCATAGCTCTGTAATGCATAGCCTCCTCTTTTTCAAGGGACCAAAAGTAATTGGACAAGGGACTCTAAGGGCTGCAATTAACTCTGAAGGTGTCTCCCTCGTTAACCTGTAATCAATGAAGTAGTTAAAAGGTCTGGGGTTGATTACAGGTGTGTGGTTTTGCATTTGGAAGCTGTTGCTGTGACCAGACAACATGCGGTCTAAGGAACTCTCAATTGAGGTGAAGCAGAACATCCTGAGGCTGAAAAAAAAGAAAAAATCCATCAGAGAGATAGCAGACATGCTTGGAGTAGCAAAATCAACAGTCGGGTACATTCTGAGAAAAAAGGAATTGACTGGTGAGCTTGGGAACTCAAAAAGGCCTGGGCGTCCACGGATGACAACAGTGGTGGATGATCGCCGCATACTTTCTTTGGTGAAGAAGAACCCGTTCACAACATCAACTGAAGTCCAGAACACTCTCAGTGAAGTAGGTGTATCTGTCTCTAAGTCAACAGTAAAGAGAAGACTCCATGAAAGTAAATACAAAGGGTTCACATCTAGATGCAAACCATTCATCAATTCCAAAAATAGACAGGCCAGAGTTAAATTTGCTGAAAAACACCTCATGAAGCCAGCTCAGTTCTGGAAAAGTATTCTATGGACAGATGAGACCAAGATCAACCGGTACCAGAATGATGGGAAGAAAAAAGTTTGGAGAAGAAAGGGAACGGCACATGATCCAAGGCACACCACATCCTCTGTAAAACATGGTGGAGACAACGTGATGGCATGGGCATGCATGGCTTTCAATGGCACTGGGTCACTTGTGTTTATTGATGACATAACAGCAGACAAGAGTAGCCGGATGAATTCTGAAGTGTACCGGGATATACTTTCAGCCCAGATTCAGCCAAATGCCGCAAAGTTGATCGTACGGCGCTTCATAGTACAGATGGACAATGACCCCAAGCATACAGCCAAAGCTACCCAGGAGTTCATGAGTGCTAAAAAGTGGAACATTCTGCAATGGCCAAGTCACTCACCAGATCTTAACCCAATTGAGCATGCATTTCACTTGCTCAAATCCAGACTTAAGACGGAAAGACCCACAAACAAGCAAGACCTGAAGGCTGCGGCTGTAAAGGCCTGGCAAAGCATTAAGAAGGAGGAAACCCAGCGTTTGGTGATGTCCATGGGTTCCAGACTTAAGGCAGTGATTGCCTGCAAAGGATTCGCAACAAAATATTGAAAATAAAAATATTTTGTTTGGGTTTGGTTTATTTGTCCAATTACTTTTGACCTCCTAAAATGTGGAGTGCTTGTAAAGAAATTGTACAATTCCTACAATTTCTATCAGATATTTTTGTTCAAACCTTCAAATTAAACGTTACAATCTGCACTTGAATTCTGTTGTAGAGGTTTCATTTCAAATCCAATGTGGTGGCATGCAGAGCCCAACTCGCGAAAATTGTGTCACTGTCCAAATATTTCTGGACCTAACTGTACAATATATTTTCTCATGGTTTTCGCATTTATTTGACGGCCTTGAAATCCTTCCGTTTTTAATATTAAAAAACATTTGTTCACTGCGTTTTTTCTTCTCTTTTTTCTTCTCTTCATTCTCCTTCTTTTTTATAGCTCCTTCTTCTTCCTTTTTTCTTTTTTTCTTTCTCTTTTTTCTTCTTTTCTTTTTTTTCTCCCTTTTTTTCTCTTCTTTTTTTCCCTTTTTTTCTTCCCTTTTTTTTCCCTTTGTCAATGTTCACAGCTTTATCCTCCACCTCGTGCACCTATGAGTCATAGTATCATGACGCACTGAATGATTACGTGGCCCTTTTTTTCAGATGTATATATAAGAGCTCACAACCTGCCTCTTGTTATAGTATTTTCTGTACATTGTCCTGAGGAAGGGGACGGATATGTCCCTGAAACGCGTAGACCTGTGAAAATAAAGAAAAAGGGATTTACTTTTAACATTTTTGACTTCTGTGGTGTGGCGCAGTATATCAACCTGCTTTCCTATACTTTTTGAACTGTCTCTTCACCGCGGGACCGCTGCCTCCCACACTATCATATCGTGATTTACATGCTTTGAAAGGGGTTGTGACTGGCACAACCAAACCAGGTGAGTGTACCTGCCAGTATTCACTTCCACGTGTTTACCGGGTAAGACCCTATTTGCGCCTTATCTTTCCACAGTTATCTCATCTACATAGTTGTTATATGGAAAGTGCATTTGGTGGACAGTTTTGATGATTTCTGTAAATTGATTTTGATGAGTCTCCATTGAATCTTTCACTTAATGTAAATATTTCATATTTCACAAAAGATTCTAGATATTAAAACATGGCCATATGACCTGATAGTCTCAATAGCAAATGATGAAAAAATGAAAAGTACAAACCTGGTGGCCTATCATCATAATCTGTATGTCCCTGCTTTGATTTATATTGTTGTCACCACTGCCTTCATCAATTCAAAATTGAATTTTACTACAATGTGTATAGAAATGTTATTTATGTTATAATTAATATGATTTAATGGGTGTGTTATTGAAAAATAATTTATTCAGTTTTATTCTTTACAGATGACTGTACCAGCAGATCAGAGTCAAATCTGATATTTTCAGATTTTACAGCACATGATCATAGTGTCACTCTGAGTGCTTATGAAGAACATGACAGTATCCCACATATATCTCCAGCCCTTCACAGTAAAGACCTATCATCTGATCCTTTTCAATGGCTTCTATCTTTGGATTTATCGCAGACTGTGAAGCAAAATATAAATAACAGAACGGATAGTGAACTTCAAAGAGTACATAAAACAAAGAAGCCATATTCCTGCTCAAAATGCGGAAAATGTTTTACAAGAAGATCACATGTTGTTACACATGAGAAAATTCACACAGGGGATGAACCATTTTCATGTTTAGAATGTGGAAAACGATTTATAGAAAAATCAAATCTTGTTAAACATCAGAGAATTCACACAGGGGAGAAGCCATTTTCATGTTTAGAATGTGGGAAATGTTTTACAGTGAGAGATCAGCTTATTAAACATCAGAGAACACACACAGGGGAGAAGCCTTTTTTATGTTGCCAATGTGGAAAATGTTTTACAGATAAATCAACTCTTGTTAAACATCTGAGCATTCATTCTGGGGAAAAACCATATTCATGTTTAAAATGTGGGAAATGTTTTATACAAAAACATCAACTTATTAAACATCAGAGAACTCACAGCGGAGACAATCCATTTTCATGTTCAGAATGTGAAAAGTGTTTTACAGCAAAATCAAATCTCGTTAAACATGTGAGAATTCACACAGGTGAGAAGCCATATTCATGTTCAGAATGTGGGAAATGTTTTATAGCAAAAGATCTGCTTGTTAAACATCAGCGATTACACACAGGGGAGACCCCATTTTCATGTCGAGAATGTGGAAAATGTTTTACAGAGAAAGCACGTCTTGTTATCCATTTGAGAACTCACACAGGTGAGAAGCCATATTCATGCTCAGAATGTGGGAAATGTTTTACAGTCAAAGACCGTCTTGTTACACATCAGAGAACACACACAGGAGAGAAGCCATTTGTATGTTCAGAATGTGGGAAATGTTTTACAGAGAAAACAAATCTTATTAAACATAAGAAAAAACACACAGGTGAGAAGCCATATTCATGTTCAGAGTGTGGGAAATGTTTTACAGTCAAACACCTTCTTGTTACACATCAGAGAACTCACACAGGGGAGAAGCCATTTTCATGTTCAGAATGTGGAAAGTATTTTACAAAGAAATCAAATCTTCTTGCGCATCAGATAATTCACACAGGGAAGAAGCCATATTCATGTTCCAAATGTGAAAAATGTTATGTACACAAATCAAATCTTGTTATACATGAGAGAACTCACACAGGGGAAAAACCATTTTCATGTTCAGAATGTGGTAAATCTTTTGCACGGATATCATATCTTATTTCACATCATAAAATTCACCAAGGGAAGTAGCCATTTTCTTTTTAAAAACATTTTATTGTCAAATGGCACAAGAAAAAAAATACAAGTTATAGTCTACGAGAGAAGGGAATGGAATTTACAATATTATCTTCTTAGCTGTCAATGAAAGCAATTACCAATAAATATCTTTAACTTAAAAATAAACAGGAACTACTCTTCATGTCAATGTCTCAATCATATGTATAATGTGACACTGGTTATAAAGAGATGCTGCTATCAGTGATCAGGACCAAGGCCGAGTCAACCATCTGCAACTATTCCTGTAACGTAGAGTCATCTTCCCACAGCTTATATCAAATCAGGTATGAGAGATGATGGAACAACTTTTTTAAAAATTATTACCTATTATTTTCAAACATCAGCTTTTTTTACTTATATCCTTTTGTTTAGATCTGTATTTTTTTTTCAGATCCCAAGTGTTGATCAAACTGGATTGACCTCCATAACAAGAAGTTTATGCATTTACTTAACAATTAATTTTATTTTTATATAAATAACCATCTAAGCCATTTTTTAAACCATTTATGGTTCACTTGATGACGAGTTCTTGGGATAGGCTATTCCATAGTCATTGTTTTCATTGTAAAAAAAAACCCAAAAAACCCCAAACCTTGTCACAAAAGGTTCAAAGAGCTCTTATCTATTTACGTAATTTTAAATGGACCAGCTTTTCATAATATTCTTTATATCAGTCATTTATATACTTCTGCAGTTCATGTTAATCATCTCCACCTTTGATGTCTCTTCTCAAGACTAAATAAATGTAATCCTTTCAATCTTTCCTGATAGTAAAAGGCACATTTACATTGACCGATTTCAGGCCATTAAGAGACAGCCAATCACCTACATAAAAAAAGAGTTGATCTACCCTGAAAATAAGCCCTTGCAGGATTTTACAGAATTTTTGGAGTATACTTAAAATATAAGTTCTACTCCATATGTTACGACTAGTGTTGAGCAAGTAGTTGACTATTCATACTTGCTATGCTGTTATCAAGTACTGTCCGCTAGTCGCATATTCGTTACGAGTAGCGGGCACAATAGAAGTCAATGAAAAATACTTGCTAAGTAGCGAGTAACCCAAAAGCCGTACTTTTCGTGCGAGTAGCGAATAGTACGGCTTTCTGGTTCCTCGCTACTTATCGAGTATTTCCCATTGACTTACATTGTACCCACTACTCGTAACGAATATGCGAGTAGCGAACAGTACATCATAGCATAGGGGTATGAATAGCTAACTACTCGCTCAACACTAGCTACGACTGAACCATAACATTCTCATGGGAATGGATGAACCATGGAAGATGTAAAACCAGAAATCCACAGGTCCCATAACAGGCTAGTATTTTTGCCCTAGACCTGATCCTGATTTGTCCCTGCCTGACAGGGAAGGTTGGCACCCTAAAATCATGTAACGGTGCCCCCCACTCATCGACAGCTGACCCTGGGTGTCTTTAACTGCACCCTAAACTATAAACCAAGTGTAACACAAAAATAACATTAAACATAAATGAACTGCCCACAGGCAGAGGGTAAGACACCGGGCTAGGAATGTGCAAACAAAATATGAGATAACTGGAAGGGACTCATACACACGCTACAGGGAATAGTAATAGCAATGTAAGAAAACATTAACCGAGGAGCTGGGACTCTAGATAACCATTCATCCAGAAATATAGCCAGCATTGAGGCAGGTGAGTAGTAAGAATAAATAGCCCCTCCCAAATTGGGATTGGACAAACCAAACGAAAAAGCGTACACAGCAGAATAGAAGTGAAACAGGAAGTCACAGCATAAGAAAGAAAGACGATATCGTTCAGAAGTTGGACCAACACAAAATAGGCTGTGGTCCAACCAAGAGGGAAACCGACCAACAATGCGGTAGTGGGCAATACTTCGACTGCATGTTTCCGGTACATGCCAATGTTAGTCATAACTACCGCACTGGTGGGTGCTGGATCTTATACAACTATTTCTTGAATTGTTCTTTGTACCTTTTATGACACCAAAACATTATTCGTATAAACTTGTGCCAGAAATGAACTGCATATTCCAGATGAGACCGTACTAATGTTCACATTTCTATTTCTATTAAAGGGGTTGACCACTACTTTACTTGTCACGTAACTGCAATAGAATTATTTCAATTTACTTTATGCTTTGTTTTGTCAAATCCTGCTATAACCTGAGCTACTATTTGGTCACATGTTCTCTGGCTGAGAATCTCCTGTTTTCTCTGACGTCAGGTGAGATTCTCCCTCACTGCCAGGTTCTGGAAACTGATGATGTGGGCGGGGCTTGTTGAGCAGTGGGTGTGAATACTGTAAACTCTCCCTGCAGACCCAGCTCTCTCTCGCATCTGTATGTATACAGCACGGTGTATATACTGTATATATGTACACATACTGCTGCATAGCCTGTGTAATGTATATACACCCATTTATATTGTGAATATAGTTAAGTCTGTTACTAATATACAGTATATATATAGTGAATACACTAATGCCCCCAATCAAGGAAACTCAAGATGCCTAACAGGCAATGCTGTACACCAAAGTCCTGCTATACCAGTCGCTGCTGCATCGTACCTTCTTGGCCACGTCTGCTATACCGGCCGCTGCTGCATCATACCCTATCAGTCAAGTCTGCAATACCGGCCACTGCTGCTGTGATGCCCTGGGCAAGCCAGGGGTCACAGGTCATGACACCACCACACCCTACACCCCAGATAGGTACACCTAAGCTAACCCAAAATCCTTGTTGCCTTCCTCCAGGGGCTGGTGTTCACACCAGGGGGTGGGCCAGGCGGTTGGCTCCGCCCACCGAGGAGTTCACAGTCCTGGAGGCAGGAAACCAGGCAGATAAGCTAGGGAAGTGAAAGAGAGAGGAGTTCAAGTTAGGGGAGTGAAGGAGAAGGAAGTGGTAAAGGAGCTAGTAAGAGAGTAAAGGTGAAGAGAAAAGTGACAGTTAGAGAGCCTGAAGTCGGTCCGGGTGTGTGCCCCGGACTGAGACAGCAAGGTCAGCAGACGGCGGTGACTGTC
This sequence comes from Anomaloglossus baeobatrachus, assembly GCF_048569485.1. Classification (NCBI taxonomy): domain Eukaryota; kingdom Metazoa; phylum Chordata; class Amphibia; order Anura; family Aromobatidae; genus Anomaloglossus; species Anomaloglossus baeobatrachus. The sequence continues at coordinate 508,924,477 of NC_134357.1, read as the reverse complement.
TGCAGGAGAGGCTGCTAGGAGGTTGCCGAAAGGACCGTGGACGGGTGGTGGCCCGGCGGTACCGGAGCGGTATACGAAGAGAAGCCAGCACCATTGGCAGGGGCCTTTCGGATACCGGCAAGGCTAGGAGTCGCCGTGAATTTGCCAAATCCGTCAGTGAAGGGGACCTCCTGGGTTTCCCAACACATAAGTCTCGATTGAAGGCAACAGTCCAACCGTAGTGGAGAGACACCGCCACCGCCAAGGCACCAGTTTCTCAGGGCCAGCGCCTGCGGGCAAAGAGGGGCTCCTCCGGCCCATATCCAAGCCGGGGAGCGGGTTACCGGTGGGAACCCATCGATACCAAGATTCATTCTGGTGCAGGGACAGAGACCGTCACCGTCAACTACCGGGGAAAAGCAACAGCAGTCGTCCGTGGGAACCGTCTTTCCAGCCGTGTGTTTTACCGAGAACTGTGTCACCGTCTCAGGCTGAGTGAGTACCACAGTGCCGCCAGGCACAGCGCTGCCCCCGCGTCCCTGCACCCCGCCAAGCCCTGCACAGGCCCTGCCATCCAGCACCCCTCACCTCATCTCTGGGCCCCGGGACAACCACCCCCTACCCACGGAGGGGAGAACTAACAACTTTGCTGCTCCCTGTCACCGCTCCTGGGATCCCCATACAGAGCAGCGGAGGTGTACACACAATCACCACAACCGTGGGTGGCGTCACGGACAATAAACTATCCCAAAAACCAAACCCCTTTTCACTCACGGGCGACGAGCGCCGCTCGAGTCCCCGGGATCCGGCCCATCGCTCAAGCCACCGAGCAGCAGCGGCGGCAGCCGGACCCGAGCAGTGGGAGAGCGCTGCGTCCCCTCCTCCGCCCGCGACACTGCATCATACCCTAATGGCCAAGTCTGCTATACTGACCGCTGCAGCATTGCACCCTATTGACCGAGCCTGCCGCATCAACCATTCCGGCTGCACCTGCCTCATCAGAGGCTTTCTCTATCCATACCCCTGGGGTCAGCTGTTGCAGCACCAGTCTCCCTGAATGGTACCTGGTTTCTACGTTCAGCACAACACCTTCACCATCAGAGGCTGTGGTGAAAATCTGGTGTGAAACCATAGTCAAGCCTCGAGAGGTTTTCTGTGTGCTGCAGCCAAGTGGGTCCCCGCTCAAACTGTGAGCATCACAGCATGCTGTTATTTAGACTGTGACCTGCAAGTACAGTAGGGATAGAGACTCTGCATCTTTGCAGTGGAGATAGAGACTATGTGCTAGCAAAACACAAGTATAATCCAAAGTGCTTGAGAAAAAAAATCCAGACATCAACCAGGAAAAATTAGATAAAGCCATAAGAATTGGTGTTGTATGAGTACTGCCATGTTCGATACTAGTAACAAGCAGCTGGACACTGGAATGGGCTCGACTCACTTACCGAGTACAATGAGGACTCGAGCATTTTTCCAGGAACTCTTAAAGAAAAATGATCGAGTTCCTCATTGGCTTCTATTATATTTGATACACGAGTTGAGCCAGATCAAGTGTCCAACTGCTCGTTACGAGTCCCAAGCACCCAAGTATGGTAGTGCTCGCTCATCACTAATAAGAATACTTTTATTTCATCATGCTGAAATAGATTCAGATCTTGTGGATTCCAGCAGATTCCTGAAGGTTCTGGTGATGTCACAGTCCAGAGATAATATACACAGTGATTGGATTTTTACAGATACCACCGTACTAAATATTTGTCCTTTCTTTTTTTTTTTTTTCCAAAACGTTTTTTATTGATTTTTCAAATTTGTAAAAACATGACAAGTATCATTGCAAAAGAAGAACATTCGTCTGACAAAATGTGACATAGAGGTGGGTGATACCCCAATTTGGAGTTCCATGTTGCTGTTCGATTTAAGATAGTATACAGTAACATTAAACCAAAACATAGGTAATGAAATATAATATAACATATGCAATACAATTCGTTAAATCTCTGTGTCGTCCCTGAATGATTTCAATTTTGCTAGCGTGTCTTGGTATTCCCAACCGTCTCGTCTCCCCCTCCCGCCAGAGCCCCCTCCTAGGTGATTCTCAGTTTACCCAGGCTGTCCTGAATATCGCTCAGGATATACCACTCCGAGTGAACAAAAGGTGCCATCAGGTTAATTATTTCTCCCTGTGTGAATTGGCTTTCAATAAAATGTCTCCATCTCACAAAAAACTTGGCTGTCAACCCATCTTTATCCCTCTCCGCTTCTAGTTTTTCCCACTTCAGAAGGTTGTGTAGTTCGCCCACAACCTCCTTTATGGATGGGCCCTCCCTTTGAATCCAGTGTTTTAAGATGCAACGCTTAGCTATCATGGCTATGTCATGCATTATTGCGTATTTCCTCTTTTCCTGCGTGCTCGGTCCTCCTCCTACTCCTCCCTCAAAGGAGTGGAAAATCCACACCATTAAGTCTAGTTTGCTGAAAATTCCCCATGTTGACTGGGCAAATAGTCTGACTTGGTTCCAGAACCTAGCGATTGTCTCACATTCCCATAGCCCATGCAGCATATCCGTTTTTTCTTTTTGACACTTAGGACACCACCTATCCCTACCTGGTATGTTGAAACCTATAATGGCCCTATGTAGAATTCTGAATTGAGTGTCTCTCCATCTCTCATTGGTAATATGTTTCCGCACTTGTACCCATCCTCTCAGTATATCATCCACCACTTCTTCCCTTCCCAATTGTTTCCCCCACGCTTTTAAAGTCCGACTATCCTCCCGTGAGATAAGCACCCCCCTTAGCGATCGATAAATTTTAGAGACATTTATACTTGTTACATCACATTCCAGTAACTCATCAATCGAACTTCTGTTCAGCTCTCTTCCAACCACACCCAGGTCTCCTATTATTCCATGTTTCAATTGTTCATACTGGATGACATGTGAGCTATTAAGGTTGTACTTATCCAACACTTCCCGACCTGTCATCCACCTCCTGTCCTCCACATTCATAACATCTATCATTCTCCTGACTCCCCTCTCTTTCCATCTAGTAAATAGCTTGTTTTCTCGTCCCAGGGGAAAATTTGGGAATGCCCAGGGGTTCAAGTACTTGGACACTTTCCATGAGAGCCCCAGTTTTTTCCTTACCGACTTCCATGTTAGCATGGTGTCTCGGAATATAATTGAGTTCCTTATGTGCCCTTCAACCCTGGATAGTGGGGAGTGCAGAATGGACGTCAGATCCCACGGTGACGCATATTTAGTTTCCATCGCATGATCTGAGTGCCTACTCGTTCCTCTCACCCAATCAATTACATGCCTCATGATACATACAAGATTATACCCTTGGACATCTGGAAAGTTTAGACCTCCCTCCTCTGCTGACTTCATCAGCATACGCAGCTTTATTCTGGGTTTCCTTCCCCTCCACAGAAATTCTGTATACGCGGAGTTGAGCTTATTCACATCCTTTAGATTTAGCAATAGCGGGATTGTCTGGAAGGGATACAGCAGCCTAGGAAAGCTCATCATTTTTATCAGGTGGCATCTTGCCAGTAATGGAAGTGGCAGACCTTTCCATCCCTTTAATTGAACTATAATTTTCCTGATTAGCGGTCCATAATTCAAGTTATAGATTGTTTCCACCGATCTTCCTATATGCACTCCCAGGTATTTAATTGAAGATTGTGCTATAGGAATTCCACATAGACAGCCATCCCTTATTTGTCCCCCCATTGTCCCATGATGCCCCTTTAGGAACATGATCTCGCATTTTTTTTTGTTCAGTTTGAAACCGGAGAATGAGCCAAATTTTTCAATCAAGGCAAGAGTCTGTGGCAAATCCGCACCGGGGTCCCCCATATAAAGTATGATGTCATCAGCAAAAAGCGCTGTCTTTACTTCTGAACCCCTTATCTTGATTCCTTTAAAGCTATTTTGTCCCTGTAGTATTCTTGACAACGGCTCGATTGCCAGGTTGAATAAAAGAGGAGATAATGGGCAGCCCTGTCTTGTTCCCTTCATCAAAGGGAACACGTCTGATAGAAAGCCCGGAGTGTGTACCCTAGCTCCCGAGTTGGCATAAAGGTTTCTAATGTAAAGTCTCATCTTGCCTACAATCCCTATGGCCTCCATTACCCTGTCTAACCACCCCCAATTTACATTATCAAACGCTTTTTCTGCGTCAAGTGTAACTAGGGCAGGTCTAGCCCCTCCCTCAGTGAGACCCAGTCTAACCGCGTCTACCACTAGAATTGTCTTTCGGATATTGGTAACGGCATTTCTCCCCTTGATAAACCCCACCTGGTGATTCGTAATGATCCTAGGTAAGATCTCGGCCAGTCTATTAGCCATGATCTTGGACATAATTTTTAAATCCTGATTTATGAGCGATATAGGTCTATAACTAGAGGGATCATCCAGGTCCTTGGTTCCCTTGGGGAGTAATTTAATATATGCTATGTTGGAATTTTTGGGTATTTCCGCCCCTCCCAGGAAAGCATTAAAGACTGAGGTTAGATCCGGCGAGATCAGATCCTTCAGAGCCTTATAGAATTCACTACTGAAACCGTCAGGTCCCGGTGCCTTGTTGGTGTTAAGCTCCCCAATTGTTCTCGTCACCTCCTCTACTGTGATATCTGCGTTTAAGGCACTCAAATCTTCCTCCGTCAAGCTAGGCATTTGGGCTTGTCTTAGCCACTCTGCCTCATCAGTCATGTCGTTATTCCCTGACCCATATAGTTTTCTATAGTAATCTCCCAACAGTTTATTAATGTCCTTAGGATCCGTAGTCACCTCTCCCCCCTTTGTTTTCAGTTTAGAGATCACTGTCATCTTTCTGCTGCCCCTTGCCAGATTGGCCAACATCCTTCCCGCCTTGTTGCCAAACCTATGTAAGTCAACCTCCTTGTGCGACCAGAATAGTTGTTCCTTTTTTTTGGCCCATTCGTCAAATCCCTCTTTTGCCTCCAACCATCTGCCTTTTGTCATGGGAGATCTATTTGTCACATAATTTGTATATGCTACCCGTACTGCTTCACTATGGAAATTATAATTCTCATTGGTTTTCCGTTTGATCATGGCTGCGTACCCCACCAGACGGCCCCTTAGGACCGCTTTTGCCGTTTCCCAAAATATCACTGGGGACTCTCTATGTTCCTTATTGTCCTCTGCGAATTCTCCCCACCACTCCAGTAGCACCTTATGGAAATTATCTTGCCTGAGAAGGAACGATGGGAATCTCCATATGATATCTGTACCTCTCCTGAATTTCTCTCTAATGCCCAATCTCACCGGACTATGATCAGAGATCACCATATTCTCTATCACACAATCTTGCGTTCCACTCAGTAAGTCTTGCGAGATCCAGAACTGATCAATACGTGACCAGCTATCATGAGGGTGAGAGAAGTGTGTATACTCTCTGTCATGTGGGTGAGTTAGTCTCCAGATGTCTTTCAGTCCTACGTCTTCTAATGTTACATCCCTATTGTCTAAACTCCTGCCCACATTAGCTGTCCCCTCCTCGCCCCTCCTCCTATCTTCAGCTGAGTCTGGGACAGTGTTAAAATCGCCTCCCACTATAATGTTAGCCTCCCCATCTGCTAATATGGTGGCCTTTATGTCATCATGAAATGTGATTTGTTGTGAATTTGGGCCATAGACATTATAAATACTGAGTTTACCCGCTGGACTAACGATTGTTAAGTGCTGCCACCTTCCATGGTCGTCTGCCTCATGTGCCACTACCTCATGACTGAATTGTTTATTTATTAGAATCATAGTGCCCGCTTTTCTACCTTGTGCCGCTGCCCCGTAAACGGTGCCCACCCAATGTTTCTTCATGCGGAAAAAGTCCTCCCCCCCCAAGTGGGTTTCCTGTAATAAGGCAATGTCTGTCTTTAGTCTTTTCAGATGTCTCAATATCATTGCTCGTTTGTTAGGTGATCTCAGCCCTTTAACATTCCACGTAGTTATCTGTATCATGTTAACCTGTGTATTCTGCTTTTACTACTCCCTCCCCTATGGGCCCCTGCATCAAGGAAGACGAGATGTTCGACACTAGAATCACAGTTGGTACCACAAAATCGACACTCCCTTTCCCCACCTTGCAAATATAACAAATACAACAAAAAGCATGTAACTGTAAAACATATTTTCCCTTCCGAGAAATCCACGGCGTTTCCCGCCACGTTGGTGAGCTCCCCTATTCCTAGCCAAAATATGTAGCTCCCTAATCACCCCCCAAAAAATATATGTTCTATCCCCGGACTAACTTGAATAAGCCTTTGAAAATTATGCAAAAATTAGCACAGTATGTCAAAACCTAAGCAAGATTCTCCAGTCCTACTTATCTCTGACTCCAGGTAGCCATCAGTCCGCCCAGAACAGGCCCACTTCATTTGAATTTGGATGATGTTCCTGGACAAAGGAGAAAAAGAAAAAAAGAAAAAAAAGACCAAGGGGAGAGAAGATGGAGAAAGAAAGGAGAAGAACAAAAAAAAAAAAAAAAAAAAGAGAGGGGGGGGGGAAGAGGACCCAGACTTTGGGATGTTTTCCTCTCTTTTCTCCCTTCCCCCTCCTCCTCTCACCTCCCCAACCCTCTCTCAGTAATGCATCCTCCTCAACGCCTCTCCCTGTTTGGGAAGAGAGAAAAAAAAAAAAAAAAACAAAAAAAAAAAAAAACAGGCAAAAAAAGGAAAAACAATGAGCGAGTTCCAGTTCAGGTATCATGGTTTCTCTCCAAGGGTTGGTTCCTGTGTTCCAGGCGAGAATTATGCTGTCGACCCGGGCTTGGCCTCCTTTCCTCCCTGGTCTCGACTTGCTTTTGTCCCCCAAGACGTCCCACATCTCTTCCTGAGCTTGTGGGGGATCTTCTTCTATTATTCCCTTCTCCACTAGCTCCTTTTTCTTGCCTTTCTGACCTAGTCTTGTTGAGCTCTGCCATGAGAATGTTTTCTGCTTCTTTGTAGTCCTTGTAGTATACAAACGAGCCATTGGGGTTTCTAACTTTCAGTGTAGCAGGGTATAATAGCTGGCACTTTACTTTTTTGTTGTACAGAAATGAGCAAATTTTGGTAAATTCTTTTCTGTCCTTTCTTTTTAATTTCTATAATTTAACTGGGAAAACTTAGGTTGAATTGAATGTTTTTTTAAAAAAATGTTTTTCATTTACACTACACTTTTTAATACCTATAGATGTTTGGAACCTGCAATCGTTAGATCACTTGTTCTATATACTCCACTGCAATACTACAATTTTGCGGTACATAGGACAATGTAATGGACTCCTATGAAGCCCAGCTTGTGGGTTTATACTGTGCTTGTCGCTGCTCATAGCATTAGGTGGTGCCTGAAGCCCGCTGAGCTTGCACAGGTTCAGGATGGCACAACCCTTAGGGTCTCCCAGCACAATCTCAAGAGCATGACGGATAAACTAGGACACAGGCGGTGACACAGGGAGGGTCGGACAGATGAGTAGAGGGCATCAACTCACCAGCAGGACCAGTCAGAAAACTGTCCTAAATAGACTCTGTGAAGGTGGTGAGATACCTAGATGTCCTGCAGTGAGACCTGTGCTCACAGCCCAGCACCATGAATCTCGATTGGTATTCACTGATAAATCCCAAGTTCAGCAGGTTCACCAATGGCACCCAGTTCTCTGCACAGATGAAAACTGGTTCACAATGAGCACATGATAGTCGTGAAAGGGTTTGCAGACACTGTGGTTAAAGGGAACCGATCACCAATTTTTCATGTCTGAATAAAGACTAGCACCTACATCAGTGCATGTGCTGCATTCCATAGAGGTGTATATTATTTGCTTACTCCCCATAAACCTTTTGAAATTCTCTTGCTCTCCATGTAAATCGGAACGGTCTGGTCTGATAGGCGTCATTGATGCGGCGTCTATCCCTCCTCTCTGCTGCTAATCATAACCATTTGCTTTGATTGACCTGGAAGACATCTCCAGTATCATCCACATATCTGGGCAAAATCTCATGTCTGGGCAGAGATTTTGCCGGCTCACACATGCGCAATTTGATCTTCCCTAATGCGAGCCAAGCCTAACACATAAGTACACATACAAGAGTGCTTTCTCTGCGCAGGTACTAAATTTTGAGCGGTGCCGTGGATGATGCATGCATGTTTCAGGCTCTGATCACAGTACAGCAGCGTAAAGTGCACATACGTGAGCCGCCGATGTCTCTCTGTAGACGTAGGATTGTTGCCTGGCTATGTGGATATCGCAGGAGGAGTCATCCACGTCAATCAAAGCAAGAGGACGGCGATCAGCAGGGGAAAGGAGGGACAGATGCCGCTAAGGTTGGACTGTGATTACTGGGGCCCACAGGGGGAATTGACTGTAGGGGCCCACTCTACAGCTATATGCAAATACCTGTTAGCCAATATCCATAATATAGTGGAACGTTGACTGTAAAACACAAAAGACTCTTGCACATCTACTCTGCGCACCATAACTGTGATGTACTATTACAGTAGTTTGCATTAAAGGGAACTTGTCACCAGGTTTTTCCCTTTATAAGCTGCGGTCACCACCAGTGAGCCCTTATATACAGCATTCTAGAACACAGTATATAATTGTCCAGGTCGCTCTGTAGAATGTAAAAAAATATCTTTATTATACTCACCTAGGGCAGTTCAGTCTGATGGGTGTCGTAGCTATTGGTCAGGCGCCCCTTCCATTTTGTGCGATTGCAGTGCTCCTTCTTCTGAGCCCCGTGTGGATGACGCATCCTGCGTCATCCACACAGGCCGGCATCCCGGTTCTGTGCAGGCGCAGTTTGAGCTGCACTGCTGAGGGAAGATCAAAGTACTGTAATGTGCAGGTGTGAGGAAGGTCAAAGACCGCCCGTGCATACACACTACAATGCTTTGATCTGCCGTCAGCAGGGCAGATCAAAGTGCGCCTGCGTACCAATGTAGAGGTCAAGCACTTGCAATGGAGCAATAACTCGTGACAATGTGGAAAATTGAAGCAGCAGTACTCATCATGTGTGTCCAGGAATCCTTTGTTCAAAATTACAGATCCATGAGGTCACCGAGTAGTGGCGTGCAGGGAAGGGGGAGTGGGGAACGTCTGGCCGACGGCCGTTTCGCGAGTGTAAAGCTGCACTTGAACAAGTGCGCCTGAACAGGACTTGTCATCCACACTGGGCACAGAAGGAATAGGACGGCCATCGCAACAGAGTGGAGGCACCAGAACCAAGAGCAGCGACACCCATCAGACCCGACTGCCCTGTAGGTGAGTATTATAAAGGTGTTTTTTACATTATAAAGAGCGGCCTGGGCTCTTATATGCAGTATGCTAGAAGCTGATAGGGGCCAAATCTAGTGACAAGTTCCCTTTAAAAGGGTTATTTGGTGGAAACAAGTTATCACTGATCCGCAGGTTAGGTAGGTGATAACTTGTTGGAATCCAACCAATGGAAAATGCACCATTTCATAGAATGTGGAACTCTTATCCCTGACAGGGATTTTTATCCTTATTATAAAATGCAGCGGCAGGTCAGATGTGTGACCGCAGCTCCATTCATCCTCTTTGGAGCTTCCAGAAAAACCCAACTGCAGCCTTTGGCACCAGTGAGGGAATGAATAGATCAGTGGTTGATTCATATGAGAGCTCCAGTCTAAGGCCGGAGTCACACTTGTGAGTGACTCGGCGAGTCTTGCATCAGCATCACCCGGTATGGCCGCACACTCTCTGGACAGGAGTGTTTCACCTGCATAGAAATACATGCAGCAGACCCGCTTCTATCAGGAAAGAAGCCAGCCGCGCCGGGTAATGCGATCTGATAATCGTGTGAGCGCACCCTCATGGGAATAAAAGCTGCACATTCTGCCAATAGGTGCTGGTCCCAGCAGTTGGACCCTCACTAATCAATAACTTTTCACTTACTCTTAGGTCATGTGCACATGTTGAGTATTTAGTGAGTAGTTTTTTACCTCATTATTTGAAAGCCAAAATCAGGAGTGGAACAGTCAGAGGAAAAGTATAATAGAAAAATAGTATGTGCACCACTTCTGCAATTTTCACCCGCTCCTGGTTTTGGCTTAAAAATACTGAGGTAAAATACTAACCACATACTGAAAGTGTGAACTTTACCAGAGAAGTGGTGATTATTTGTTTTCACCGGAGAACTTCTGCAAGTGCATATTTGCTACTGTGTAATAGTCACAGAAAAGGGAGGGGTTAAACTACCAAGTATGTAATCCTTATTTGAAAGAGTCTTCCCCTTATTGATATAAAAAAATAAAAAATGACCTCCATACACAACACAATCCACTATACCAAGACCAATAATACCACATACAAGGGAGAAATACCACCACACCCTGACCAGACCACATCTTCCTACCATCTAGTGACTGAATAATACCACCTACAAGTGAGAAATACCATCATTTTGTGACCAGACCACATATTACTCTACCCCATAGTGACTGAATAATGCCACGTACAAGATATAAATACCACCACACCATGACAAGACCACATATTACCACCACATAGGGATCAGTATTGTAGAATTCAGTCACTAATTAAAACTACAATACTAATAACACTAATATTATCATCAGTGACATTATACATAGGCGCTCTGTAAACAGTATATAGTGTAAGCTTATAGGTATTGTGACTTACCACTGACGTCTCTAGGTGAAGTCATTCATTTTTGCCATTCGACTTCATGGACACTCAGGGTACAGGATAATGATACTGACACTCTGGTTACAGAATACTGGTGTTGACACTTGGTGTAAGGGATAATTATGCTGACACACGGGATACAGGATTACGCTAATACTCTGGGTACAGGATAATTATGCTGACACTCAGGATATGGGATTCGACACTTTGGGGTATTGGATAATTACACTGACACTCAGCTCTTCCCCTCAGCACCCAGCTTTTCCATGCTCTGATATCCCTTTTTGCTTTAGCTCCCAGCTTTCCTATACCAAGCTCTGCTGTTATTTCTCTACCGATATATGTCAGATTTACAGCAGCAGGGACTGGCCCTGTCAATGTAATGGACGCCGTGGCCTACCCATCTGTAAGAAACAATGGCGCCTGTTTTCTGACAAGTGCTTTGCTCTGGAGGGTTAGGCAGAAGGGCGAGTCATGCTGTACAGCGAGCTACGTAAGCACTCATGCCTCAGGACCTTGCTGCACCAAGGTTAAATCCTGTACTGTTAAATCCTGATGATCTAATTCGAGCCGAAGCCTCCAGTGACTTTAATGTGCAGTGATTATCACCAGTGAGTGTTGTTGCACCCGGCGGGCAGCGGCTGTGGCCTGAATTGTTGCTAAGTGACCGGCCAGAGGTGGCCCTGCCTGAGGCAACTAAGACGAGGATCCACCAGCATCCAACAGGCCAAACCGACTGTGGACGCCGCACCAAGAGCGCCCTCACTCAGTAAGAAGATGTAAGGCAGCCGGGGGGTCTCCTGGGATTCTCTTGGGTCACCCCTATATTCGCTTTGCAGCTTGGGATCTTTTCTGTAGTGATATGTCAGTCGCGAACAATCCGACACAAAGATCCGGCTCCCTGCATTGACTGACAGGAGCCGGATCACCAAAGTGAGCCACTAAAATCGCTAAGCGTCTCTTTTCGCAGCTGAAACCCCGCCCACCCACGTCTAAACCCCACCCACTCCACAATCTAATTGGTCCCTTGTAAGTGGGCGGGGTTTAGCCGCTGGTGGGCGTGGTTCCAGCGGCGTCACTACCGTGTTTCCCCGAAAGTAAGACCCTGTCTTACATTAATTTTACCCCAAAAAGTCCCACCCTGTCTTACTTTCAGGGGAGGTCTTACATTAGCCGAAAAAAATGACAATTTCTTTTTAACCAATAAATTAACATTTATTAACATGCTGAAGAGTCAGTCATCACCAAACAGTAGAATAAAACAAATGTAGCGTATCAAGAATATCTTGTTACTACCGTATTACCGTATGACGGTATTTCCATGTATAACATGTAAAACAACGAACTAACAACAACAAACAGTCTGAATGAGTTATACTGGAAGATAAAACAAGATTGCCGTATCCCACTGCACACAGCCCCATACCCCATAACAGTGCCGTATCCCACTGCACACAGCCCCATACCCCATAACAGTGCCGTATCCCACTGCACACAGCCCCACATCCCAAAACAGTGCCGTATCCCACTGCACACAGCCCCATACCCCATAACAGTGCCGTATCCCACTGCACACAGCCCCATACCCCATAACAGTGCTGTATCCCACTGCACACAGCCCCACACCCCATAACAGTGCCGTATCCCACTGCACACAGCCCCATACCCTATACAGTACATGTTTCCCTACTTGGTTTTTAAATGCTGGACGTTTTCCTCTGCGGTGCGGCTGTGGGTGCGGAAGGCCTGTGCTGCAGGGAACGCTGTGCCAATCAGCAGGTAAACAGCGGTGACGTGGGGCTGGGGCGGCCAATTACAGCCCGAGCTGCTGGGCCAATCAGCGCTCGAGCCGGGGGCCGGCGGTGACGTGGGGAGCAGGGGCGGCCAATGAGCTGTTAAGCTGGGCGGATTGCGGGGTTAACATGGCGAGTTAACCCCATGAGCGCTGGACCCGCCCAGTTGCACCTGAGGACACCTCTGGAGCCTGGGGACCCAATGGGGGACAGCGGCGGCCCAAAGGTAAGGGCCTTACATTTCACAGCGGCCCCCCAACCCTGCCTTACATTCGGGGGAGGCCTTACATTGAAGGACCCCCCCGTAACCCCCACCCTGTCTTACTTTCGGGGGGGTCCTACTTTCGGGGAAACACGGTATAATCTTAAATATGTGTTCACCTGGGGTGAACACATATTTAATAAGGAGCCGAGAACGATCCTAATGAGCCGGCTCTTTTTGGTGAGCGGAGCCATGGGAACCGGATCACCAAAAAGAGCCAGACTGCCCATCACTACTTTTCTGCCTACTGACTGTGTGGGATTTTTGCCAGTACATTTGCCCTGTAGTAAGATGGCGTTTTCACACCATCATTGTGCAGTAATGCATTTGGCTTCCTCTACACACTGTGACATCACCTTGCATCCTTTTACTGAGTGAGGATGGCACCTACTACCCTTTTTCAAGATGGCGCCGGTGATGTCAATGGTCACTCCGTGTGTGTGAAATCACATTGCACTCCGGTGTCATACACACGAGGCTCCGCTAGGTACATGTTATACACACGGCTCCACTCCTTACACCTCGTACACACGCGGTTCCGCTCCGTACATGTTGCACACAAGCGGCTCCGCTCCATCCATGGTGCACACGTGGCTCCGCTACGTACACAAGCGGCTCTGCTCCAAAACACGGCATACACATCCACACTGTAAATCCCTCCTGACCCCACACATAAACTTCCCCTCAGCCAGCACACCAGATTAATGCAGACACTGAGGAGCTGATCATGTGACCCCTGACTCCTCCCCTCCATGTGACATCATCACAGGTCCTGTCAGCACAGAGCAGCCAGATATCTGGGTTTGGTTGAGCCTAGAACGTACAGGCTCCTTCCAGGTTAGTGGGCGTGACCAGCTTGATTGGTCGGTGTGGTGGCTTCCTCCCTCCCACTTTAACCCCTTCAAACACCCTAATGACTTGGCCATTTTTTGCAATTCTGACCAGTGTCACTTTGACAGGTTATAACTCTGGAACGCTTCAACGGATCCTGGCGATTCTGAGATTGTTTTTTCGTGACATATTTTACTTTATGTCAGTGGTAAATTTAGGCCGAAATTTTTTGCGTTTATTTGTGAAAATTTCTGCCCATAATCCAGAGAGTTCTGTAACATAAAATGGTTACTAAATAACATTTCCCACTTGTCTACTTTACATCAGCGCAATTTTCGAAAACAACTTTTTCTTTTCCGTTAGGAAGTTAAAAGAGGTCAAAGTTCATCAGCAATTTCCCATTTTTTCAAAAAACAAAATTTACAAAATAATTTTTTTAGGGACCACATCACATTTGAAGTGACTTTGACAGGTCTAGGTGACAGAAAATACCCAAAAGTGACCCCATTCTAAAAAATGCACCCCTCACACTGCTCAAAACCACATTCAAGACGTTTATTAACCCTTCAGGTGTTTCACAGGAACCACAGCAATGTGGAAGGAGAAAATTAAAATTTTACTTTTTAACACAAAAATGTTACTTTAGCCATAAAATTTTGCATTTTCACAAGGGAGAAAAGAGAAAGTGCACCCTACAATTTATTGTGCATTTTCTCCTGAGTACGCCGATACCCCATATGTGGTAAAAATCAATTGTTTGGGCGCACGGCAGAGCTCGGAAGGGAAAGAGCGCCATTCGAATTTTTGAGCGCAAAATTAGCTGCACTCATTAGCGGACGCCATGTCGGGTTTGGAGACCCCCTGAAGTGCCTAAACAATGGAGCTCACCCACAAGTGACCCCATTTTGGAAACTAGAGCCCTCAAATAATTTTTCTAGATGTTTGACGTGCACTTTGAACCCCTGGGGGCTTCACAGAAGTTTATAACATTGAGCCGTGAAAAGAAAAAAATTTTTTTTACCACAAAACTGTTGCTTCAACTAGGTAGCTTTTTTTTTTCACAAGGGTAACAGGAAAAAATGCACCATAAAATTTATCGTGCATTTTTTCCCGAGTACGACGATACTCCATCTGTGGTAAAAATCAATTGCTTGGGCGCACAGCAGGGCTCTGAAGGGAAGGAGCGCCATTCGAATTTTTGAGCGCAAAATTAGCTGGACTCTTTAGCGGACGCCATGTCAGGTTTAGAGACCCCTATGGTGCCTAAACAATGGAGCTCCCCCACAAGTGACCCCATTTTGGAAACTAGACCCCTCAAGGAATTTATCTAGATGTTTGGTGAGCCCCTTGTATCCCCAGGGGCTCCACAAAAGTTGATAACGTTGAAACGTGACTTTTTTTTTTTACCACAAAATCTTTGCTTCAACCAGGTACCTTTTTTTTACAACAGTATCAGAAAAAAATGCACCATAAAATTTATTGTGCAATTTTTCCTGAGTAAGCAGATACCACATATATAGTGGAAATCAATTGTTTGGGCGCATGACAGGGCTCAGAAGAGAAGGAGTGCCATTTGACTTTTCAAACGCACAGACGCAGTGCTTCACTGATCGGCCACTGCAGGACGCACGGTCAGATGAGATACAAAAAGCGTTGGGATACGGAAAAAAAAAAGTCACGCCGAAAATTGCCCGATCCGTTATGTGCATACCTGATCAGCGCTCGGCCGCTGCAGGATGCACACACGGATGAGATACAAAAAAACGACACAAGCTATGGACAAAAAAAAAAAAAGTCCCGCCGAAAACTGACCACGGATGCAGATAAGTTATCTGCATCACTGATCAGCTCTTGGTGGGACGCACGGACGGATGAGGTGTAAAAACGGACAGGGGATACAAACAAAAATATTATACACAGTACCCAAAAGATTTGCAGGAGGATCACTGACCAGAAGAACTGCAGGAGGAATAGAAGGCAGAAAGTGGACAGCTTCTTACAGGAGCAGCAGGCAGGCAGTTGAACAGCTCATTAGAAGACCCAGGAAGGACCCAGGAAGGACCCAGCGATGGAGGCAGATGTGATCGGGCCAGTGAAGACCTCGGACGACCCGGTGAAGGCAGGTAGGGGACGTCGGAGGGAGAGCAGAGGGAGAAGGAGAGGGGGAGACCGGAGAAGCAGAGGCAGAATGGGAGCAGAATAGAGATCACGGCGGGCGGCAGGTCGCGGCAGGGGGGCACATCGCAGGGGGCAGATCGCGGCAGGGGGCAGATCGCAGCAGGGGGGCACATCGGCAGGAGGGCACATCGGCAGGAGGCAGATCGCGGCAGGGGTGCACATCGGCAGGGGGACACATCTCCAGGGGGCAGATCGCGGCGGGGGGCAGATCGGCAGGGGGCAGGGCCATCACGAGAGCGCGCAGGGGGTGATCACAGGAGCGCACAGGGACTATCAGGGAGAACGCGCAATACTCACGTGGAGCAGGAGTGGTGGCACAGCATCGGCAATCGGACAGCAGCGGTGGCGGCAGCAGCGGCGGCGTGGTACTACAAGTACCAGCCGGTGCACGCTGCAGACATGTTCTGGGGGGCTTCCCAGACCAACACAAGCCTGGGGAGGGCGGTCACCTCCATATCAGACCACCCCACTGCACGCTGATTGGAGCGATTGCGCGTCATAGCACGATCGCTCCAATCAGTGCTGCAGGGGCTGGGGGGCGTCATGTGTGAGCTCCAGTTATGATCTGCTGCAGCTGCTGCAGCACCTCATAGCAGGATCTCACAGTATTGCACTGATTCAGGCATTGATTAGCCGAAAACAGTGCGATCGATGTGGTTGGCGGTTCAGATTTGAACAGCCAGTCACAACGATCGTCAATGGGGGGTGGCGATGCCACCCCCCCAGAGTCAAGCAAAGGTCTCCTGCTGTAAGAAACAGCAGGTGACATCATTTGAAAGCTGTTGCTATGGCCACGGCAATCAAATGAATTTTAGGCAGTAAAGTTCTGTCCCTTGTCGTTAAGTCACGTAAAAATAGGACGGAACTTTACTGCCCGCGGTCGTGAAGGGGTTAATTATGTAAGGGTCTCCTCCATTCTGCTCGCATCTGTGATTTTTATCATAGCTACACTTTAACTATGACAGAATAAAAAATAATCCAGAAAATCCCATTGTATGGTTTATAAATAATTAATTTGCGTTTTACTGCATGAAATGAGTATTTGATACAATAGAAAAACACAACTTTATATTTGGTAGAAACCTTTGTTTGCCATAACAGAGGTCAGACATTTCCTGTAGTTCTTGGCCAGGTTTGCACAAACTGCAGCAAGGATTTTGGCCCACTCCTCAATACAAATCTCCAGATGTTTCAGGTTTCGGGGCTGTCAATGGGCAACATTGAGTTTCAGCTCCCTCCAAAGATTTTTTATTGGGTTCAGGTCTGGAGAATGACTAGGCAACACCAGGACCTTTAAATGCTTCTTAAGGATCCACTCAGTTGCCCTGGCTGTGTTTTTTGAGTCTTTGTCATCCTGGAAGACCCAGCCACAACCCATCTTCAATGCTCTCATTGAGGGAAGGATGTTGTTGGCCAAAATCTCGCGACGCAACCCATCCCTCCTCCCTTTAAGACAGTGCAGTCGTCTTGTGCCCTTTGAATAAAAACGCCCCCAAATTATGATGTTTCCACCCCCATGCTTCACGGTTTGGATGGTGTTGTTGAGGTTGTACTCATCATTCTTCCTCCAAATACGGCAAGTGGAGTTGATACTAAAAAGTTTTTTTTTGTCTCATCTAACCACATGACCTTCTCCCATGCCTCCTCTAGATCATCCATATAGTCATTTGTGAGCTTCCAACAGACTTGGACATGTGCTGGCGTGAGCAGGGGGACCTAGAGTACCCTGCAGGATGTTAATCCATGACGGCATAGTGTGCAACTAATAGTAATCTTTGAGACTTTGGTCCCAGCTCTATTCAGGTCACTGACCAAGTCCTCCCTTTCTCAGAATCATGAGGTGAGGTCTTGCATGGAGCCTCAGACAGAATAAGACTGACAGTCATCTTGTATTTCTTCCATTTTCTAGTAATTGCACCAATGGTTGTTGCCTTCTCACCAAGCTGCTTGCCTATTGTCCTGTAGCCCATCCCAGCCTCACTTAGCCTTAGATATACAGCATGCGCCCCCATATAGCCTGCCTCCTATATACTTTATGAGCCCCCCACATAGCCACCTATATATATTTCTGATCCCCACACAACCTCCTATATACATTATGAGCAGCATAGGACTGTCTGGGGCCCACCAGATGGATTGACTCTGTGGCGCCCTGGACAAGCTAGGTAGCCACATGAATAACATTCGCACCCCCACCCCCCCGGACAGAAACAAACGTCAAACACAAAACCCTTGTTGCCTCCCTCCAGGGGCTGATGTCCACACCAGGTGGGGTGGAGCCAGGTGGTTGGCCCCACCCACCGAGGAGTTCACAGTCCTGGAGGTGGGAAAACAGTGGAGAGTTAGAGTTGAGCAGTGAAAGAGTGAGGAGCAAGACTGGTGTCTGGGTCGGAGCCCGGACACGTACAGCAAGGTTGGCAGACGGTGGTGGCCGTCTGCAGGAGTTAGTGGAGCTCCGCAGAGCCGAAAGGACCGGGGTCAGGCGTCGGCCCGCCGGTACCGGAACGGGGAACGGAGTGAAACTAAGCACACACAGGCAGGGCCATCGGACCCCGACCAGGCTTGGAGCCGCCGTTAATTGTCAAATCTGACTGTGACGGGAACCCCAGGAGTTTCCCAACTACCAAGTCCCGTTTGAAGGCAACCGTCCGCACCGTGCAGGTATACAGCCACCGCCAAAGGCTAGAAACCCAAGGGCCAGCGCCTGCGGCCAAATCGGGCTCCTACGGCACCTATACGCCAGGGAGCGGACCACCGTTGGGAAGCCATCAGAGTCAAAAGCAAACTACTAAGGTGCAGGGAAAGACAGCCACCATCACCTGTCCGGGGAGAGACACTGCAGCCGGCTGCGGGAACCGTCCATCCAGCCATTTGGTTTACCGGAGACTCTTGTGACTTTCTATTGCTGAATGAGTACACCAGTGCCGTCCGGCACCGCGCTGCGCTGTCCCAGCGACCCTGCATCTCGCCAGCCCCGCCTCCCCGTCACCTCACCGGGCCCCGGGACCACAAGCCCCTACCCACGGAGGGGGAAAACAACATCCCAGCTGCTCCCTAACAACGCTCCCGAGATCCCCTTCACCAGCAGCGGTTGTGCCCACCTTCACCACAAACCGTGGGTGGCGTCACGGACTCAATCCCCAAACAATCCTCCCCTTTTCAGTCACGGGCGAGGAGCGCCACTCGAGTCCCCGGATCTGGCCCACTGCTCGAGCCACCGAGCAGCAGCAGCAGCGGCCGGACCCGAGCATCAGCGTTAGCCGAGCAGCGCCCCGCCGCCCGCGACAACTCCAGGGGCTCACCCTACAGCGATATGCAAATACCACCTGTTAGCTTTTATCCCCGTTATAGTGGAGCATCGACTGTGAAACACAGGCAGCTCCTGCACATCTCCTGTGCACACACAATAACTGATGTATAAGTTATTGTGTGCCCCCCGAAGAAGCAACGCAGCGAAACGCGTTGGGGCTTCCTCCTGTTGGTACCGGACCTCTGCCTTGGCACTTGCCTCTATTGTTCTCTATATCATGGGTAAGTAGCAATGCTTCTATGGTATTTTCCATGATTTCTCTTGTAATTTAATAGGGAGCATTGCTATGTCCCCGTGTTCTACTTGAATTATTATGGCAGAGATCTTTTGGTCTGGGAACTAATTTCTGAGCTCTCTTTCCTGCACTTTATGAATTTCCTATATTGTCTCCTTGTGTAGCCTGATTATTTAATAAATTAATATACATTTTGATATGCACAAGGTAGTTATGCTTTTTTGATTACGTCATGAATGGTCCTTTAAGACTCCCTTTCTTCTTCTTTGAATATAATTACAGTAGGGTGGATCTTTGGTGAAAACAACTTATCACCGATCCACAGGTTAGTTAGGAGTAGAGATGAGCGAACTGGTCCCGATTCGGCTCGAGGCCGGTTCGCCGAACGGGGGTCCCGTTCGAGTTCGGTTCGTCGAACGTTCGACGAACCGAACTCGAACGTATAGGCTAGAATGGGAGGCAATCACAAACACATAAAAATGCATTATAAATGTACACAAACAGTTAATAAACATTGCCATAACACTTACCGGTCCTCGCGATCCCTTCTGCACTCTGTCTCCTGCCGCTATTCCATCCGATGATCGCTGAATCCTCCCGGTGACCTGCACTGCCAGCAGAGATGCAGGACCTATCGTGACGTCAAAATAGCCATGTGACCAGTCACGTGGCTATTATCTCATTGGCTACAGACTGGTCACATGACTATGACACGTCATGTAGGACCTGCGAGTGCATCTCTCCGGTACACGGTGCACATATGTGTATCACCGTGTACCGGCGACATGCTCTAGCACACGGTCGACTCCCCGTTCCGTTAGGGACCGGCTGACACAGCCGGTCATTAACGGAGATCACCGTTGCCATAGCAACGCAGTTAGCGGTGACGTCACCGCTAACCGCGGCTCCGAGAGCACCGTTGCTATGGTAACGCGTCTCTCAGCGTTACCGCTAGCAGCCAGCACTGATCACTCACGGAGTGAAGGCTGCACGCTGCTTCCCGATTGTAGTGATGATTGTAGTGAGGATGGAGGTTCCCCAGCCCCAAGTGATGAGCTGGTGAACCTCATCCTTCCTCACTACAATCGTCACTACTACTACACTAGTGAGGATTGTAGTGAGGATGGAGGTTCCCCAGCCCCAAGTGATGAGCTGGTGAATCTCATCCTCACTACAATCGTCACTACTACTACACTAGTGATGATTGTAGTGAGGATGGAGGTTCCCCAGCCCCAAGTGATGAGCTGGTGAATCTCATCCTCCCTCACTACAATCGTCACTACTACACTAGTGATGATTGTAGTGAGGATGGAGGTTCCCCAGCCCCAAGTGATGAGCTGGTGAACCTCATCCTCACTACAATCGTCACTACTACTACACTAGTAAGAAAGAAGACAGAAGAGCAGGATCGTGGAGGGCTGACAGGGGGTAATAAAGATGGAGTCTCTAATGTGTCTGTGTATTTATTTCTATTAAAGTATTTTTTCTCTGTGTGGTGTCTTTTTTTTAACCCTTTATTGGAGATTCTTAATGGCCGGGTCAAACGTGCCTGACATTAAGAATCTCTGGCTTAATACTGGCTAGTAAAACAAAGCCAGTATTAACTCATGATTACCCAACAAGCCACCCGGCTCCAGGGCTGTTGGAAGAGTTGGATACAGCGCCAGATGATGGCGCTTCTATGAGAGCGCCATTTTCTGGGACGGCTGCGGACTGCAATTAAATAAATCGGGTTGATACTAGCTGTAAAGTCACCTGAGATCAAGCCCAGCAGTTTGTGATGTCATGGCGTCTATTAGATACCCAACATCATAAACTGTCAGTACTAACAAAAACAAAAAAATCGACAAAAGAAATTTATTTGAAAAAACAGTCCCCAAAACATTTCCTCTTTCACCAATTTATTGTAAGAAAAAAAATAAAGGGGTCCCACGACGACTCTGGACCGTCTAGAATATGGGGGGGAGACACTCAGGGAACGTATCCCCCATTTTCTAGGAGTGCGGACCCTTCATGTGAGGAGTGTGGGTGCAATGAATCTGCAGTCACTCTCCCCGGGTCCACAGCAGCAGAGTCCATGTCGTAATGGTTGCTACCAAAGCTGCAATGCCCTGCTCATGAGGTAAGGGCATGCCTAATCAGGAGAACTACTGTAGAGGAAGCTCTGCTCACTGGTATATAGGTGCTCAGAGGTAATAATAGATAAAATTAGTGAGTAACCTCGGCACTCTAAATCTCCCAGACTAAGTCAGTAAGTCCCAATGGATAGTAATGCAAAATCACTCTTTATTGGTCCGTATTAAGAACATTTTTTTTTTCATAAGCATATATGTTTTTGTCCAAAACAAGTTACAATTGACGTTTCGGCCTGAGCCTTCGTCAGATTGGACTTATCTGCATGTAATCATGAAAAATGACAATAATCAGTATCACATAAGAGTGAGAGAACAATAACATAAACTCGAACAATGTAGAGGTACAATTGGGATGCAGCAAAAAAACTGCAACACAGCAAGAAATGAAACACATGATACAAATGTCATAATACAGTACAAGGACAATATAGTAATGACAAATATGGGGTCAGAGTAGGCTTAGACAGCTCTGGTACGAAAGAGATGTCAATCATAAAGTAACATGTGCAGTAGGTGTAGAGCTACAGTATGCATGGCAGAGCTAATGGGTAGACCGACCATAGAAAAAGAACGGAGAAAAAGTGGAGAAAAAGTGGAGAAAAAAATGGAGAAAAAGTGGAGAAAAAGTGGAGAAAAAGTGGAGAATAAGTGGAGAATAAGTGGAGAATAAGTGGAGAATAAGTGGAGAAAAAGTGGAGAAAAAGTGGAGAAAAAGTGGAGAAAAAGTGGAGAAAAAGTGGAGAAAAAGTGGAGAAAAAAAATGGAGAAAAAGTGGAGAAAAAGTGGAGAATAAATGGAGAAAAAGTGGAGAATAAGTGGAGAAAAAGTGGAGAAAAAAATGGAGAAAAAGTGGAGAAAAAGTGGAGAAAAAGTGGAGAAAAAGTGGAGAAAAAGTGGAGAATAAATGGAGAAAAAGTGGAGAAAAAGTGGAGAATAAGTGGAGAATAAGTGGAGAAGAAAATGGAGAAAAAGTGGAGAAAAAGTGGAGAATAAGTGGAGAAAAAGTGGAGAAAAAAATGGAGAAAAAGTGGAGAATAAATGGAGAAAAAGTGGAGAAAAAGTGGAGAAAAAGTGGAGAAAAGGTGGAGAAAAAAATGGAGAAAAAGTGGAGAATAAATGGAGAAAAAGTGGAGAAAAAAATGGAGAAAAAGTGGAGAAAAAGTGGAGAAAAAGTGGAGAAAAAGTGGAGAAAAAGTGGAGAATAAATGGAGAAAAAGTGGAGAAAAAGTGGAGAATAAGTGGAGAATAAGTGGAGAAGAAAATGGAGAAAAAGTGGAGAAAAAGTGGAGAATAAGTGGAGAAAAAGTGGAGAAAAAAATGGAGAAAAAGTGGAGAATAAATGGAGAAAAAGTGGAGAAAAAGTGGAGAAAAAGTGGAGAAAAGGTGGAGAAAAAAATGGAGAAAAAGTGGAGAATAAATGGAGAAAAAGTGGAGAAAAAGTGGAGAAAAAGTGGAGAAAAAGTGGAGAAAAAGTGGAGAAAAAAATGGAGAAAAAGTGGAGAATAAATGGAGAAAAAGTGGAGAAAAAGTGGAGAAAAAGTGGAGAAAAGGTGGAGAAAAAAATGGAGAAAAAGTGGAGAAAAAAATGGAGAAAAAGTGGAGAATAAATGGAGAAAAAGTGGAGAAAAAGTGGAGAATAAATGGAGAAAAAGTGGAGAAAAAGTGGAGAAAAAAATGGAGAAAAAGTGGAGAATAAGTGGAGAATAAGTGGAGAATAAGTGGAGAATAAGTGGAGAAAAAGTGGAGAAAAAGTGGAGAAAAAGTGGAGAAAAAGTGGAGAAAAAGTGGAGAAAAAGTGGAGAAAAAAATGGAGAAAAAAATGGAGAAAAAAATGGAGAAAAAGTGAAGAATAAATGGAGAAAAAGTGGAGAAAAAGTGGAGAATAAGTGGAGAAAAAAATGGAGAAAAAGTGGAGAAAAAGTGGAGAAAAAGTGGAGAAAAAGTGGAGAAAAAGTGGAGAAAAAAATGGAGAAAAAGTGGAGAAAAAGTGGAGAATAAAATGGAGAAAAAGTGGAGAAAAAGTGGAGAAAAAAATGGAGAAAAAGTGGAGAAAAAGTGGAGAAAAAGTGGAGAAAAAGTGGAGAAAAAAATTCTCCACTTTTTCTCTATTTTTTCTCCACTTTTTCTCCACTTTTTCTCCACTTTTTCTCCATAAGTGGAGAAAAAGTGGAGAAAAAAGTGGAGAAAAAGTGGAGAAAAAGTGGAGAAAAAGTGGAGCACCCTTTGGTGCCTTTCATGTGGCACTAAGGGGTGCTTAGCTTTGTATTTAGCCAAAAAAATGGAAAAAAAAATGACGTAGGGTTCCCCATAGTTTTGTAGCCAGCTAGGGTAAAGCAGACGGCTGCAGCCTGCAGACCACAGCTGGCAACCTCACCTTGGCTGGTAATCCAAAACTGAGGGCACCCCACGCTGTTATTTTAAATTAAATAAATAATTTAAAAAAAAAAACACGTAGGGGTCCCCCAAAATTGGATCACCAGCCAAGGTAAAGCAGACAGCTGGGGCCTGATATTCTCAGACTAGGTTATTGGACTCTCCCAAGCCTAAAAATAGCAGGCCGCAGCCGCCCCAGAAGTGGCGCATCCATTAGATGCGCCAATCCTGGTGCTTCGCCCCAGCTCATCCCGCGCCCTGGTGCGGTGGCAAACGGGGTAATATATGGGGTTAATACCAGATGTGTAATGTCACCTGGCATCAAGCCCTGGGGTTGGTGAGGTCAGGCGTCTATCAGATACCCGACATCACCAACCCAGTCAGTAATAAAAAAAAATAGACGACAAACACATTTTTATTTGAAAAAACACTCCCCAAAACATTCCCTCTTTAACCAATTTATTAGAATAAAAAACAAATCCAGGTCTGCTGTAATCCAAGGGGTTGCCATGACGATCCACACTGTCCCAGTCAATGAAGAGCAGGATGTTCCCCATTGGCTGGGAGAGCAATGCAGTGACCTGAGCTAACATCAATGGGTCAGCCCAGGTCACTGCAGGGCATGACAAGTGCTGCTGTCAGCGAGGTACATTACCTGCGCTGATCTCCAGCACTGCCGACAGCCCCTGTCACTGAGGTCAATGACCGGTGCCTTCACATCAAGTATCGCGAGAGGTCCGTGACATCTCGGGTCGGAAGCGAGAGGTGATGTGACAAGCGGCGGCCATGGAGGACAGTGACAGCGCTGAGGTCGGGATGGCGGGACTTCATCACCGCAGGTAAGCCGAGTGGGGGGGTTGCGTGTGTGAGAGTGTGTGTGTGTGTATATGTATGTATACATGCCGCGGGCAGGAGGGGGCGGAGTGAGCTGAGCGGGAAGTGTGGGCTTCCTGCACGTAACTAAGATAAACATCGGGTTACTAACCAAAGCGCTTTGCTTGGATACCCGATGTTTATCTTGGTTACCAGCTTGTGGCAGGCTGCCAGCGATGGCTCCTGCACACTGTAGCTGGGAGGGGGGGGGGTGCGTGTGTGAGAGTGTGTGTGTGTGTGTGTGTACGTGTGTACATGCTGCGGGCAGGAGGGGGCGGAGTGAGCTGAGCGGGGAAGTGTGGGCTTCCTGCACGTAACTAAGATAAACATCGGGTTACTAACCAAAGCGCTTTGCTTGGATACCCGATGTTTATCTTGGTTACCAGCTTCTGGCAGACTGCCAGCGATGGCTCCTGCACACTGTAGCTGTAAAAAGCCCTGCTTTTTGCTGCTAGAACCGTTCTCGAACGTATCTAGAACTATCGAGCTTTTGCAAAAAGCTCGAGTTCTAGTTCGATCTCGAACAGCCCCAAAAATCACTCGAGCTTAGAACTGGAGAACCTCGAACCACGAACCGCGCTCAACTCTAGTTAGGAGACCACTTATTGAATGAATGGATCCAGGGCCGAGTCGGACATCAGCTCCACTTTCAAGGGGATAAAAGTTGCACGATCGGTGCAGGTCCCAGCAATCAGTCCCCACAGACGAATAAGTTATCACTTATCCTTAGGCCACATTCACACGTTCAGTATTTGGTCAGAATGTTACATCAGTATTTCTAAACCAAAACTAGGAGTGGGTGAAAAATGCAGAGGTTTTCTATTAGGCTGGAAACACACCTATGCGTGTAAAATCGGTCCGAGTTGCCTGAAAAAAACTCGGCTGATTTTAGTTCACGTTAGGTCAGTGTGCAATGCAAGTGCAATGCTTTTTTTTAATTGTTTCCAGGGTAGCAGTGCATGTGTAATGCGTGTGTGATCCGTGTGTGATCCTTTTTTTTCTCAGCAGCTGTCATCTGCCATGCAGCTCTGCTACATGGCCGCTGACAGCAGCCACAGACACAGCCATGTAGCAGAGCTGAATGGCCGCTGACAGCAGACACAGACAGAGCCGCACGATCAGAATGAAGTCGGATGAACTTCACCCGACTTCATTGTCATCCCGCGGCTCTGTCTGTGTGGCATGGCCTGATTTTCGGTCACCGGTGAAGGTCTCACCGGTGACCGGAAATCCCCTGAGTGACCGCAGTGAGTTGCGCGATCAGCGGTGCCGTCACTGAGGTTACCCGTGGCCACAGCAGAAGTCCTCCCACTGAGATCTGTGGCAGCGGGTAACCTGAGTGATGTCATCGCTGATAACACGACTCACTTCAGTCGCTGCGGGAAGATCACAGAGAGCGGTCGTGGTCTGTGACCGCTCTCTGTCAGCTTCCGATGTAGCAGAGCTGACAGCGTCGAGGGACCTCTGTGGATTATGTCGGACCTGGAGAGGTATTTGGGGGTTTAATAAAGTGGTGAAAGAGGTTGTTTTTTTGTCATTTATTTCAAATAAAGGATTTTTTGTTGTATGTCTTTATTTTCTTTATCTTACAGGTTAATCATGGAAGGTATCTCAGGGAGACGCCTGCCATGATTAATCTAGGACTTAGTGGCAGCTATGGGCTGCTGCCATTAATTCCTTATTACCTCGATTGCCACCGCACCAGGGCAATTCGGGATGGCCGGGTACAGTCCCAGGACAGTCGCATCTAATAGATGCGGCTATTCCGGGCGGCTGCTGGCTAATATTGTTAGGGTGGGGGGCTCCCCATAACGTGGGGCTCCCCATCCTGAGAATACCAGCCAGCAGCCGTGTGGCTTTACCCTGGCTGGTATTAAAATTGGGGGGAACCACACGCCGTTTTTTTTTAATTATTTATTTATTTTTTTAACTGTATGATATAGACCCGCCCACCGGCAGCTGTGATTGGTTGCAGTGAGTTGGTTGGCGTGTCTGACTGCAACCAATCATAGGCGCCGGTGGGCAGGGAAAGCAGGGAATACGAGATTGAATAATGAGCGGCCGGCTTTTTAATCCAATTAGTTTTTTTATTGAAAACACGGCAGATACAAAATCATACATGGTAATTTAAGAGAACAATTGTCAACTGCCCGCACATGAGGGCTCCATACATTAATATACTCCGAGACAATCCAGTTACAATTCCTCTGCCTTACACTTTACCCACACAACAACATGGGGAGGGAGGAGAGGGGAGGAAAGATGGGCACTTCATTCAAGTAAGGGGGAACAAGAACAAAGGGGGAGGGGAAAAAGGTAGGGTTGGGGGGGAATTGGGGGGGGTTAGTAGGGTTACAGGGTTAGATGCCTGCATTACCAACCCCAGTCCACCAGCCGGGGCCATCAACTCCTCCTAGATTTCTCTCATAAACTGCTGCCTCAGTCAGGGTCTCAATGCTTTAGCCCCCTGGCTAGCCGAGCCAGGGCTATAATTCCATCGGCTCTATCTCAACTAGATGCTCTTTGCCCGGGGAATAGTTGTGTAATAGGTGTTGCATGGCTGGATGACAGCCAGGGTTCCCATATTGTAAGAATTCTAGTTTTTTGTTTTAGGGAGTGGGCAAGGCAGTATTCATATTGGCATTGTTGGTCGATCCTACTATATAACTCGGCTCCAGAGGGAGCTTCAGTGGCCTTCCACGAACGGCTCAGACACTGTCTGGCAGCTATTAGAATTTGCACAATCAGTCCCCTAAAATTCTGCGGGTACGAGTCTATGCCCAAATTCAGAACTGCCAGCCCTGGGTTGGGGTTGGTGTGCACACCTGTTATTTCACTAATGAGTCTGAAAACTGCTATCCAAAAAGGTTGGACCCTCGGACAGTGCCACCAACAGTGTCCCAGTGATCCCCTCTGGAGGCAGCCCTTCCAACAGAGCGGTGAGTAGTTGGGAATGTAATGCACCAATTTTGCCGGCGTATGGTACCAACGTAGATGCACCTTTTTCAGCTGTTCCAAATGGTTAATGCATTTTGAGGATCTTTGCACCCACTGTGTCGCAGTATGCCACGCCGAGGGGGAGGTGTTAATGCCTAAATCTGATTCCCATTTAGTCATGTATGGGAGCTTTTGCTCGTCAGAGGGGTTGTTCAACCATTTGTAGGTTAAAGAGATTCCCGGTTGCCTCATTAGTTTTTTAAACAATAGTGCCTTAACAGTGGGTAAGGTCGGGTTTGATCCCGGGGGGAATTTTGTGCTTAGAAAATGGCGAATCTGCAGGTGTTGATAAAAACACCCCTTTAGGGAGGGGTGCTCCCGAAGTATATCGTTGAAGGGCCTAATCTCTGCACCATCGTAAAAGTCCGCCAAAACTCCAAAACCCGCTGCTTCCCATCTACTCAAATTTGTATATGGAATGTGGGATTCTATTGCTCTGAGCGAAATTTCTGACAGCGGGACCTGGATCTTAGGGATCATCTCACTGCGCCATATGGCTATCGATGCTGTCATAGTAGGGAGACACAGGGTGGACCTAGTACGTTTTAGATATTCCACCTCCATCAGTTTCCTCGTCGAACCCTGGTCTGTCAGAGAGTTCTCAAGTTGAACCCACCTATGGGAGCTCTCCGTGTTCCACCATTCTTTGAGTGATTCTAGAAGAGAAGCTTTATAATAGGCCATCACATTAGGCGTACCCAGACCTCCCATTCCATATGGCAGATGCATAATCTTACTAGCAACTCTAGCTCTGTTATTACCCCAAATAAACTTATTGGTCATCGACTGCAGTTTTATCAAATATCTATATGGAATTTTAAGAGGGAGACACCTAAACATATACAGCAGCTTAGGAAGGAACGTCATCTTAAAGGATTGAATTCTCGCCATCCAAGATAGCGACAACTTCTCATACCTGCCTAGATCCTGACCCAAGTTTTTGAGTAGGTGATCGAGATTGGATCTGATGAGGGAATGGGTTGGTGTCAAACGGATACCTAGATAAGGGATACTGTCTTCGCACCACTGGAAAGGAAAGGCTGCCTCCAAAATCCTTCTGGACCTTGCGGGTACATTAAATGGTAGTACTAAGGACTTAGTGGCATTCAATTTGTAATAAGACACCTCAGAAAAGGTCAACAGGGTGGACATCACTGCTGGAAAGGAATATTCAAGGTTAGTACATGATATTATTACATCATCCGCATATAGACCCAATTTATGTTCATGCTCCCCTACCCTTATACCAGTTATGTTCGGGTTCACCCTAATTGCCTCCGCCAGAGGTTCCACCACCAGAGCAAAAACAATAGGGGACAGCGGGCACCCCTGGCGGGTGCCATTGGTTATAGAAAATTTTAATGAGCGAAAACCCGAGGCTAGAACTGAAGCATTTGGGTGAGAGTACAAGGCCAAAACAGATGACTTAATTCTTCCTTCAAAACCAAATTTCATAAGCACTCTTTCCAGATATCCCCAGTGCACCCTACCAAAGGCCTTTTCGGCGTCGAGTGACAAGAATACACCAGGGACACCCGACTTCTCCATCACCCCAATTAAATCCAGCATCCGCCTGGTGCCATCTTTGGATTGCCTGCCCGCCACAAAACCCACCTGATCCGGGGCTACCAAGGAGGGGATTATTTTATGGAGTCTGGTGGCTACCATTTTTGAGTAAATTTTTAAATCACAGTTGAGCAATGAAATTGGTCTGAAATTCCCAGGGGTATCTGCCGTTTTCCCCGGTTTGGGTAGTGTAGTGATAACTGCTTCTAGGTTCTCTGAGGAAATAGTCCCGGCCGTTTGCCACAAATTAAAGGTCTTTAGTAAAAAAGGGGCTAGAATAGAGGCAAATTGCTGATAATATTCATAGGGAAGCCCATCCGGGCCTGGGGCTGAGTTTCGTTTAGAAGCTCTAATGGTGTCCAAAATTTCCTGTATAGTAATGGGAAGATTTAAAGATTCTAATTGCCGGTCTGAGACCCGAGGCAATTCCAGACCGTCCAAAAACTCCTGAATTTTTTCCGGTGTTGGCTGAGGGGTTTGCGGGTCATCCCTTAAATTGTACAGGGCAGCATAATACTTGGCAAAGGCGTCTGCTATCCCATTAGGGTGCCTTATAAGTGATCCGTCTGGGCCCTTCAAAAATTCAATTTTAGATTTAATTTCCCGTTTTTTTGTTCTTCTAGCTAGTAAGGTGCTGGCTCTATCCCCCATCGCATAAAAAGTTGATTTACTCTTTTTAAGATTATGTTCATATCTATACAACAGGAGGGATCGCAGTTGAAACCTGCAAGTAAGAATTTCCCTGGACAGGGTAGACGACGGGGAGGCCTTGTTAATAGTTTCTAAGTGTTGAATATGGGCTATAATTTCTTTAATTTCTGCTTCTCTTTGCTTTTTCAAGAATGATGCAGTTTTTAAAAACTGCCCTCTAATAACTGATTTGTGTGCAGCCCATAAGGTCTCGTCAGAGACCTCCCCATTGTCATTATGTCCAAAGTATTCCAACAGGCCTGCCACAACCTCCTCCTGAACATTCTTTTGGTTCAGTAAACTAGTATTAAGTCTCCACTGAGGCACCATAAATCCACTAGTAGAGTCCTGTACAACCAAAGTTATCGGAGCATGATCCGACCATGTTATCAGACCCACTTCAGCACCCGTACACTTGTGAACAGTCTTACTATCCGTCAGGAAGAAGTCGATCCTGCTGTACGACCGATGCCTTGGGGAAAAGAAAGTATAATCCCTTTCCGATGCATGAAGGTATCTCCATATGTCATGTAGATGAAACTCCGCGACCAACTGTTTCAGTACCTTTCCTGACTTAGCGGACCCCGCCGAACAGTCCATAGATCGAAGAACTGGAGTGTTAAAGTCCCCGCAGATTATCTCTGACCCCTGTGCGGTGCTCCTAAACATCTGGAAAAATTTCCGGGCAAATGTTAGTTGAGATGAGTTTGGAGCGTAAATCGATGCCAAGGTATACAAAAGCCCATTCAGGAGGCACTTTAGAATAATATATCTCCCGTCTGCACCATAGGTTACATGAATCATTTTGAAAGCCACAGAGTTTTTAATCAGGATAGCCACTCCTCCTTTTTTTTTTTTGAGTCATTTGCAAAGAACATATGTGGAAATCTTGGATGTAGTAGCCTTTTATTGTCATCAGTAAGAAGGTGAGTTTCTTGAATACATGCTATATCACATTTGGATGCTATAACTTCTCTCCACAGCATGGATCTTTTTGCAGGAGAATTGAGACCCTTCACATTGAGAGACAGAAACTTAATACTCATGGCGGATCCCAGAAAGGACGAAGTTTCCAGGCAGGCCGACTGAGAGGCATAGGGCAGGCAGAGGCAGGCAAGGAGGACCAGTTAGGGACGGTGCACGGGTGGAGGGAAAAAACAACAAAAACAAAAAAACTTGAATACTTCAGCTTCATCCTTACCGGACAGCTGGGAAGTACTTGCTCGCCATAGGCGAGAACAACAGAGGGCTTAAGTGACATCACAGGTCACATGAGAGCTACACACGCCTGCGGCTGGCGAGACTCCCTCAAGCTGGTTCCCACTCAGGATTGATCTTTTTCTTCTGAGCATCCCCCTGCTCCCGGCGTGAGTCTGAGTGCATTGTAAGGGGTAATCCCCAGGACTCAAGTAGTTTGCTCAGTTGAGGAGGGGACTGGCATACATGTGTTTTAGAATCCCTGAAGATAATCAATTTCACCGGGAATCCCCATTTATAGTGTATGTCATGCTCCCTCAGGATTCTGGAGAACTGGGAAAATTCTCTTCTTTTTGCCAGAGTTGCAGCAGACAGGTCCGGGAACACCTTTAAATCATTAAATTCATCTGGGAGGATAGGGTTATCCCTCAGTATCTGGAGCACTGCTTCCTTTGTTTTATAAAAATGCAGTCGTGCCAGCGTGTCCCTGGGCAGAGTGGGGTCGATACCTTTAGGTTTAGGGATTCTATGTATTCTATCCACTATGAGATCTCTTTCTGTGTGTTCTGGGAGCAGTAGTTGGAGAAACTTGTGAAAGAAATCGGGCAGCTCTTTATCAGCTACTGACACAGGAATGCCCCTAATTTTAAGATTGTTCCTTCTGGATCTGTCTTCCAGATCCCCAAGCTTGTTTTTCAGTATTCCCACCTCCTCCTCTAGTGCTATGTTAGCATCAATCAGATCATTGTGTGACTGAGCAAGTTCGGCCATTTTAGACTCCACATGGTCTGTACGGTCCCCCAGTGATTTGATTTCCTCTTTAACTTCTTTAATCATGTTCTTAAGATCCCTGAAATCCTCCTGCAGTGATGACTTCAGAGAACTGAGCATGGCTTGCAGCCTTTCCTCTGTGAGAGGAGTGCCTGTGACACTGCTTCCCCTTCCCTGTCTCTTCCTGGTGTAAGGGAGACACTGCAGCAGCAGACATTTTCTGAGGAGAGGGGGATCCCCTATCCCTGGGATAAAAGTCAGTAAGCTTGGCTGGGGGGCCAGATTTCCGGGGTCTACCCTTTGGCATATTGTGCAGGGGGGATTACTCACTGTTTCAGAGGAGAGTTCTCAGCGATTTGAAGCAGCTTTGAGCCAGTTTGTACAGCCACAGCACAGAGCTTCTCTCTTAAGCAGCCATTGCCTTCAGCATGCAGGACACACCCCCAGCGGCCGGCTTTTTCAAAAGAGGAGAAGCTGCTGGAGCAGTGTGAACGCCGTGCAGCACCGCACCGGTGATAGGGGGATCAATGAGTATGAGAGAGGGGGGGGAGAGGGATAGACCGACATGGACAGAGAGAGAGAGACCGACAGAGAGAGAGACCAACCGACAGACCGACCGACAGAGAGAGAATAGAGACCGAGAGGGAGAGACCGACTGACATTAATCGCATGTTTCTCAAAACACTGGAAATGAGTGAAGTCTCACAATGTCGGTCAATCTCTATACTTGACCGACATTGTGAGACCTCACTCATTTCCAGTGTTTTGAGAAACATGCGATTAATGTATTTAGAAAAACAAATGTCACTAGGATGGTGTGAGTACCGGTCCATGTGACATGCTTTTTTTTCACGCTCCCATAGAGTTGCATTGGAGAGACTCGTGTGTGAAACTCGCCAAAAAGCAGCTTGCTGCGATTTTTTTCTCAGTCCGATTTGGAGTGAGAAAAAAAATCGCAGATGAGAGGTGATTCATTGAATAACATGTGTCTGAGTGCAATGCGAGATTTTCTCGCATTGCACTACTGTGAGAAACTCGCAAGTGAGAAGCCGGCCTTAGACTTTTCCTCTGATTTTACAACTCCTGGTTTTGGCTACAAATACTGAGGTAAAAAACTGACCAACTACTCAACATGGGCACATGACCTTAGAATGGGCGATTACTTAGCATATTTGCTACAGTGTAATAGTCACAGGACAAGGCGGGGTTAAATATTCAAGTATTTAATCTCTACTGGAAACAATCTTCCCTTTAGGACGGGGCCACACGGGGCACTAGTGCGATGCTCGCATGACACCGATGCTGCGGAGGGGCGGGGCGGCACTGAGGAGAGGAGGGAGGGATTTATTTCCCTCTCTCCTCCGTAGCCAGTTATTGCGATTCTCGCTCTGAACGCGCGGTACACCGGAGTACCGCAAGTGCAGTGCGATTTTTTTCTCGCCCCATTCACTTGAATGGGTGCGAGAGTAAAGAGTCTCGCATTACAAATCGCAGAGTGCTGCGATTGTTTTCTCGGTCCGATTAGGGCTGAGAAAATAATCGCTCATGTGCGCTGACACACAGGCTAGAATTGGTCCGAGTGGAATGCGATGTTTTATCGTACTCCACTCGCACCGATTTTCTTGCTGTGTGGCTTAAGCGGGCTTTACACGCTACGATATATCTAATGAGATGTAGGCGGGGTCATGTCGTAAGTGACGCACATCCGGCATCGTTAGTGATATCGTAGCGTGTGACAGTTATGAACGAGCAGAAATACTCACCTTCTCGTTCATCACTGACACGTCGCTCATTTTCTAAAAATCGCACGTCCTGTTGTTCATCATACCCGGGGCAGCACACATCGCTGCGTGTGACACCCCGATGAACTGCAGCTTACCTGCATCCCGCTGGCAATGCTGCAGGAAGCAGGTGGGCGGGATGTTTACGTCCCGCTCATCTCCGCCCCTCCGCTTCTATTGGCCGGCCGCAGTGTGACGTCGCTGTGACGCCGAACATCCCTTCCCCTTCAGGAAGTGGATGTTCGCTGCTCATAGCAAGGTCGTTTGGAAGGTAAGTACCTGTGTCAGGGGGTTACAACATTGTGCGACACGGGCAAGAAATTGCCCGTGCCGCAGAAACGATGGGGGGCGGGTGCAATCGCAAATGCGATCGCACAAGAAATTGCAACGTATAAAGCAGGCTTTAGGCCTTATTGATAGAGAGAAAAAATGTCCTCCACACACAACACAATCCACTATACCAAGTCCAATAATACCACATACAAGGGAGAAATACCACCACACCGTGACCAATAACATATTACCACCACATAATAACCGAATACAACCACATACAAGAAAGAAATACCGCCACACCATAACCAGAGCACATAATGACCCAATATTACCACATACAAGGGAGAAATACCTCAACATTATGACAAAACCATATAAATGACCAAATAATACCACATACAACAGAGAAATACCACCACACTGTGACCAGACCACATATTACCACCACACAGTGCCTGAATAATACTACAATTATGATCATGAAAAAAAACCACAATGCTAATAACACTAATATTACCATCAGTGCCATTATACACAGGAGCTCTATATATAGTGTCAGTGTGTATGTAGTGTCAGTGTCAACTAAGGAGTTGGTGGCCAACTATAGCATGAGAAAGATGGAATGTTTACCGATCACTATTGCTGGTCAGGAGGTAGAGCAGGTGGAGAGATACAAATATTTGGAGGTCCACCTGGATAGCAAACTGGACTGGAGATGCCACTCAGAGATGGTTTACAAGAAGGGGATGAGCAGATTGTATTTCCTAAGAAAACTGAGGTCTTTTAATGTGTGCAGCAAAATGTTAGAAATGTTCTACTAGTCTGTAGTGGCAGGTGCCATCTTTTTTGCACTCATATGCTGGGGTAGTAGTGTGTGGGTCTCTGATGCTAATAAGCTGAATAAGCTTATTAAGAAGGCAAGCTCTGCTGTTGGCTGCAATCTGGACTCTTTTGAGGAGGTCGTGGAGAGAACTCTGAAAAAGTGTATGGCGATTATGAATAATAATGCACATCCATTATATGAGCTATTTATGAGACAGAAGAGCACCTTCACTAACCGGCTAATCCTTCTGAGGTGTAAGAAGGAAAAATATAGCAAATTATTTGTGCCAACTGCTATGGGAATGTACAACAATAACATTAGTGTTAAATCATCAAGGTGAATGTCTACTTTATTTTTTCTACTTTCAGTTCACCCGCTGTGTATGTCCTAATCTAATTTATAATTTTCTTCTGTCAACTCTACTGTCTTGTCAATTAAGTAATTCATGTTATGATTTAAAGTGAACCTGTCATCAGAAATTTAGCTATAAACCTAAAAGTTTCCCACTCTGCAGCTCCTGGGCTGCATTCTAGAAAGCTTCCTATAGTTTTTTGTGGCCCCTTTTATTCCAAAATAAATACTTTATAAACTTGTACCTATTCGTATGCAAATTTCTTAAATCTTCCATGGGGGCGGGCTG
Source organism: Anomaloglossus baeobatrachus (assembly GCF_048569485.1). Taxonomy (NCBI): domain Eukaryota; kingdom Metazoa; phylum Chordata; class Amphibia; order Anura; family Aromobatidae; genus Anomaloglossus; species Anomaloglossus baeobatrachus. The sequence continues at coordinate 508,889,096 of NC_134357.1, read as the reverse complement.
CCTGATGTACGTTGCTGTCCTCCTGCCGATTTACGCCGCCCCTGAACGCTGAATTTCAAACCTCAGGACGCCGCCCCTGGGCGCCTGTGGTCCCGCGCATGCGCTGTGCTACTGTAGCGGTGCCGTGCACTGCGTGCACGTGTGACCGCTAGTGACGCTTTGCGCGGGCACGAGGTTATGGGCGGCGCTGTGAATGTCATCAGCAAGTGCCGCCCATAACCTCGTGACCGCACTTTCGCCTATTCCTCCAGCGTTCTGCGCAAACGCTCGCTGGCCAGATGACCGGACGTCACCTCCTTCCCATCCTGCTCAGCAGCAGGAAATAGATGGGAGGAGCGGACGGAGCAGTCGGTGCCCTCGCAAAGCGTCACCAGCGGTCACACGTGCACGCAGTGCACAGCACCGCTACAGTAGCACAGCGCATGCGCGGGACCACGGGCGCCCAGGGGCGGCGTCCTGAGGTTTGAAATTCAGCGTTCGGGGGCGGCGTAAATCGGCAGGAGGACAGCAACGTACATCAGGCAGCCCGCCCCCATGGAAGATTTAAGAAATTTGTATACGAAAAGGTACAAGTTTATAAAGTATTTATTTTGGAATAAAAGGGGCCACAAAAACTATAGGAAGCTTCCTAGAATGCAGCCCAGGAGCTGCAGAGGGGGAACTTTTAGGTTGATAGCTAAATTTCTGATGACAGGTTCCCTTTAAGTTGTGCTGCTGTGATACCATAATTTCCCATGGGATCAATAAAGTGTATCGTATCGTATCGTACAGTTAATACAGTGCTCACCAGAGACATTAATTAGTGACATTATACACAGGAGCTCATAGTGTATAGTGTGTGTGTACATATAATACACTGACTTACCAGTGACTTCTCTAGCTGAAGTTATTCATCTTCGCTTTTCCTCTTCATCCGGCACTGACGACCATCACTTTTTGCTGCCATGATCACTCTCCCCTGATGAAGCTCTACTAGTAAGCGACACGCGTCGCGTGGTGATATTTTTACTTGACACTTATTTATATGGCTGATAAACCCTCTGGTGGTTGGATGGGTGCATTGGGAACCTCCATTTGGAGGAAATTCTACATATTTGTTTCTGTGACAATTTTTTTTTAGGCATGTCTATATCCTTGTGTATTACCTGCATTGACATTGTATATTATTGTCACTGATTTCTTGGTTTCCCAGTGTAATAGGTGTTTTTAATATATATTGATGCAAACATTTGGATATTATAGCCCTTGATGGTCTATATCTGGTTACTAATCTCCACCTTGAGGTGCATTTACTGTGTCTGTGTCAATTGTTTTTTTAAAAGTTTTTAACCTGTGTCCATTTCCCAATAAAAGGTTGTTATGTTTACTAATTGTTAATGGAGTGCCTCGATGATCTGCTTCTTTGTTCTTTCTTGGTCATATATTCCAGCAGATTGTGCACCCTTACCTATTCTTATAATATGTATATTATTGGCTGTGCATTCCCGCCTCCTCCTTTTGAATATTTCGATTGTAAACTGCATGGGTCCTAAAAGAGGTGTGTCGCGGGCGGCGGGGCGCTGCGCTCGCTAACGCTCAGGTCCGGTGCTGCTGCTGCTCGGTGGCTCGAGCGGTGGGCCGGATCCGGGGACTCGAGAGTGATCCTCGCCTCGCCCGGATCCTCGCCCGTGAGTGAAAGGGGTAGTTTGGGTTTGGGGAATTAGTCCGTGACGCCACCCACGGGTTGTGGTGAGGTTGGGGCACCACCGCTGCTGGTGACGGGGATCCCGGTAGCGATGGTAGGGAGCAGCTGGGATGTTGTTTTCCCCCTCCATGGGTAGGGGTTGGTGGTCCCGGGGCCCGGTGAGGTGACGGGGAGGCAGGGTTGGCAAGGTGCAGGGTCGCCTGGACTGCGCACCGCGGTTGTACTCACTCAGCCACAAATGTACGCAAAGTCTCTGGTAAACCAAACGGCTGGATGGACGGGTCCCGCAGCCGGCTGCTGTAGCTTCTCCCGGACAGTTGGTGGTGGCTGCCTTTCCCTGCACCTTTGTGTATGTTCGGTCCCGATGGATTCCCACCGGTAACCCGCTCCCCAGCGTATATATGTGCCGGAGGAGCCCTTTTGTCCGCAGGCTCTGGCCCTTGGAACTCTAGCTGTGGCGGTAGCTGTATTTCCTTCTACTGGTCGGACGGTTGCCTTCAATCGGGTCTTGGCTGTTAGGAAACCCCTGGGGTTCCGGTCACTGACGGATTTGACCTCTAATGACGACTCCAAGCCTGGTCGGGGTCCGTAGGCCCTGCCTGTGTGTGCTGGCTTCACTTCGCTCCCTGATTCGGTACCGGCGGGCCACTGCCCGTCCCCGGTCCTACGGTTCCGCGTTGATCTGCCTCTCCTGCAGACGGCCACCACCGTATTCCAACCTTGCTCTTAGTGCCCGGGCCACACACCCGGACACGGTCAGTTTGCTCCCACACTCCTACTTCACTCCTCTCTCCTTCACTTCCCTAACTGATCTGCTCTGCCTTCCTTTTCCCGCCTCCAGGACTGTGAACTCCTCAGTGGGTGGGGCCAACCGCCTGGCTCCACCCCACCTGGTGTGGACATCAGCCAATGGAGGGAGGCAACAAGGATTTTGTGTCTGGCTGATGTGCCTGTCTCGGGTTGGGGGTGTGTGTTGCAGTACCTGTGACGACCTGGCTAGTCCAGGGCGCCACAGGTGCACCCGTCCCCGTTGTTCGTGCGTCACGGGCAAATCGCTGCCCGTGACGAACAATATCATTGGTACGCGTCACACGCACATACCTTCCCAACGACGTCGCTGTGGCTGCCGAACAAACTCTTTTTAAGGGGGGGGTTCGTGCGGCATCACAGCAACGTCACACAGTGGGCCACCAATAGAAGCGGAGGGACGGAGAGCAGCCGCATGAACATAACTCCCACCTCGTTGCCGAAGGACGCAGGAACGCTGTTGTTCGTTGTTCCCGGGGTGTCACACGTAGTGATGTGTGCTGCCTCAGGAACGACGAACAACCTGCGTCCCAAACGAGCAACGACATTTGGGAAATGAACGACGTATCAACAATCAATGATGTTTGCAGTATTTGGGATCGCTAGCGGTCGCTGGTAGGTGTCACACGCAACGATATCGCTAATGACGCCGGATGTGCGTCACGAATTCCGTAACCCCAGCGACATCTCGTTTGCGATGTCGTTGCGTGTAACGGGGCCTTTAGACTGGTGAATTGTCCATAATGGAGAGTTTGGGTGGACAGGTGCTATCCAAAGCTTTTCAATCTCTGTCCACTTATTATATGCCCACAATGAAGCCCCGAAAGGAATCCTCCTAAGGTGAACTGCCCAGTAATACTTTATGACATCTGGAACCAAAAGATCTCCTCCTAGTTTATGAGTGGTGAAAATTTGTTTAGAGATTCTATGATGCTTGTCGTTCCAAATAAATCTAATTATGGTGGCCTTATTAAATTAGTAGCTTTAAAATGCTAGAGGGAATATTCAATGCTAGCGCTTCTATGTTAGAAGCATTTATCTTATACCCAGAGAGATGCCCATATTCTTTAAGTGTATCTTAAAGGTTAGGGAAGGTTGTGTGAGGGTTAGTGAGAGTTAGCAAAAACATCATCTGCAAATAAAGAGATTTTGAATACCTTATCCCTAATGTCCACCCCCGAGATATTAGGGTTCTGTCGAATCATAGCCGCCAAGGGTTCAATACACATCTTGAACAAGAGCAGGGAGAGGGAACATCCCAGTCTAGTGCCATTAGAGATACTGAAACATGGAGAGGCATGAAAGGGGAGCTTGATAGCAGCCGAGGGAGACTTGTAGAGTGCCCTCAAGGCCATGAGAAAAGCTCCCGACACTCCAAACGTCGCCATAGTCTCAAACAAGAAAGACCAGTTAAGGCGATCAGAAGCCTTTTCTGCATATACCGTAGGCTTAGAAGTAGGGTCTGTTTTTAATTCTATTGGAGCCATCTATCAAGTCAACCACACTTCTAGTGTTCTCCCCCTCCCTGACAAAAGGCACAAAACCCACCTGGGCCTTGTGAATAAGTTGAGGTAACCAGTTATTTAGTCTATTAGCCAACAGACATGTGAATATTTTCAGATCTGAGTTTCATAAGGCTATTGGTCTATAAATAGAGTAATCTAAAGGGTCCCTAGCCGGTTTAGGGATGAGGATCAGGTAGAAGTGTAACAGAGTATGGGTGAACCTTCCATAAATGAGTTGAAGAGATTTGTCATAAAGGGGGTCAACTCATCAGCAAATGTTTTGTAGTATAGATATGTAAGGCCATCTTGTCTCGGAGACTTGCCAGTTGGCAGTTCTTTAAGAATATCCTCGATCTCATTCTGAGTAATTGGTTCATTAAGTGCATTAACCGCCTCTGAGGGAAGGAGCCCATCAGTATAATGTCCGTAGCCCCTCAGTCCTCTCAGGGAATATCTGCAGTCCCCTCAGTGTAACGTCTGCAGCCCCCTCAGTCCTCTGAGTGTAATGGCTGCTGCCCCATCATCCTCTCAGTGTAATGTCTACATCCCATCAGTCCTTACAATGCAATGTCTGCAGCCCCTCAGTGTAACGTCTGCAGCCCCTCAGTGTAATATCCACGAGCCTCATCTCATCTCCAGCAGTGGCAGCAGCAGGTCTGTTGAAGGAGTCCACGCCCCCTCCAGTGACATCATCACCTCACAGGAGCAACTACATTCTAGACGCTACCATATATCCAGTGTGCGGCTCTGCAGGTGGAGGTATGTGGAGATTCCCCATTACATTAACCCCCTCAGTGCTGCGCTCACACTCCAGGAGACAGAACGTGTTCCCGTCTGTGCGGCTCTATCAGGATCTGTCTGTATGGGATTAGATTGGGTCACTTCCCTCCTGACGCCGCTCGCTGCTCTGTAAGGGTACTTTCACACATCCGGATTTGTGCTCTGCGGCACAATACGGCGTTGTGCATAAAAACCGCAACCGGCTTTTGTAACGCCGATTGCGGTTTTTATTGCATTGACTTACATTAGTGCCGTATTGTGCCGCAGGGGCTTGCGTTCGGTCCGGTTTTTGCCGCATGCGGCAGATTTAGCCGATGCGGCGGCCGGATCGAACGTACCCTGCAACGTTTTTTGCTCCGGCAAAAAACACCGCATCGCGCCGCATCCGGCCGCTGCGGCGCATTTTTCAATGCATCCCTATGGAGGCCGGATGCGGCGCGATGCGGAAAAAACCGCATCCGGTCGCCGCATGCGGTATTTTCCACTGCGCATGCTCAGTAGCATGCCGCAACCGGAAAAAACCGGACCGGCCGCATGTAAAAACTGATGCAAAGGATGCGGTGTTTTCACCGCATCCGTTGCATAGTTTTCACAGCCGGATTGAGCCGCAGGGCTCAAACCGGATGTGTGAAAGTAGCCTTCTGTCCAGTCTCCATTATGGCCGTCGCCCGCTCCATGTTGTCACTATCAGGAGATATTAATGTTCTATCATTATCTGTTTCTGCCGTCCCCATCTCTGTGGATGTTCCTGCACTTTATAACTTTGTGTCTGATTTTCATTATAATTTAGATTTCCCTTGTGGATTTCTTCTGTGATTTTGGTGCTGGATTGTTGATATTCTGTGATAAATCTGTGTGTGACTATAGTTGGATTGTGTGTTATACCGGGGGCAGGACGGGGCCAGGACTGGATGTAGTGATCATTTGAAGCTGATAATGTAACACCCTGGAGTCGAGGGGGTTAACGCGACTCATCGCCGGGCTGGGGATGCAGATCCTCTGTGTTGTCACGGGGTGGCTTGGCCCGGTTTCGTGACCCCGAGGTGCACAGTAGCGGGAATGTGGAGGATGGAAGGAAGGATGGAGGATGGGGCTGACGGTGAGGAAAGTCTTTTATCGTGACTCCACCTGCGGTACGCGGCCAGGTAGTAGCTGCCACTGCTGTTGCTGATCTCTGAGGCAGATGTCACTGCAGCTAGGGTGGATTTGTTTCCCGCAGGTGAAGCTAGGCCCGGTATGGAGTAATACGTTGGGGGTGCAGGGCTGAGGGAGATGACAAGAACTCGGTGAAGTCCAGGAGTTGGTGGTCCGGTCAGCCTGGAAGCAGCAGGGGAGTTTCTCTCTGCATGGTAGTTAAAAGCCTTCTTCTATGCGCAGGTGTAGGTCACTTTGGCCTGAAGCTGCACAGCGTCCCTCTTTCTAAGTGTGTTGTATCTTCCGTCTGACAGGTAGCGCAAGCCGGTACTGGGGCCTACTCTGTGGCAGCGACCCTGGGCTCTTTTTAGCCACTTCACCTCCGTATTTCAGATGAGCCAGAAGAGGTAAACTCTTCTGCCCTCTGGCGTTACTACTGGACCATTAGCACGCAGTAGTCTGGGACGTCGGTGTCCCGCTCTATGCGCTCGGTCCTGGAGAGCTAGGTAGCAGCTCTCAGACAGCAACCATTCTCGTTGCTTCATACTACTGTTCTGACGTCTGGCTTCCTGTAACTCCCTAATCCCTCCCCCAAGTCAGTATGTCCAGAGAGGCTCCCTTCAACACAGGTTATGAGCTCCCCCTACTGGTTCGGAGTTGGAAGTGGTGTTGCATGGTAGTGTACCTGGCAGAGATTTCCCCACTGTTTCCAAGCATGACATTGCTCCCAGTGATGAGAAGAAGGCCACTGTGGCTCCCAGGATCACTGGGGTGCAACAGTAACAGCTCCGGAGATTTCTTACATGGGATCTTTATGATGTTACATCTTCATCTTCTCCCCATTCAGGTCCCTACAATATCGGATCCTCTCAGATCTACTCGATAAGAGAATTTTCCTGATTGACCATCAAGGATGGATAGGGACAGGGACAAGATGGCGGAGAGGATATTACACCTCACCCTAGAGATCCTCTTCCGGCTTACTGGAGAGGTGAGAGATTCTGATGACGTCACATTACATCATTCTTATCTATGGGAATAACAGATGGACAGAACTGGAGAGGTGAGGACTCTGGAAATGTCTGTAGTGAGGTTTATTAATGTGTCTCTCCATAACCAGGATTACACAGTAGTGAAGAAGACCTCTAGCGAGCGCTGTCAGGCCCTTGTGTCTGAGGGATGGAGAAGACCCTTGATCCCAATCACAGGGCCTCCACCTCACCCCCTGATACATGAGGACATCAATGAGCAGAAGATCCTAGAACTCACCTACAAGATGATTCAGTTTCTGACTGTTGAGGTGACACTGCTGGGAATGCTGGGATATTATACAGTAACGCTGTGAAGGGATTGGGGGATGATGGTATTATTCTATGTTTCAGGTTCCTATAAGGTGTCAGGATGTCACCGTCTATTTCTCCATGGAGGAGTGGGAATATTTAGAAGGACACAAAGATCTGTACAAGGACATCATGATGGAGGTTCCCCAGCCCCTCACATCACCAGGTAATAGACAGAAGTAAATACACACGGCCTATAATTATCTGTATGTAAAGAATTAATTCAGTCCCTGTATTTGTTTCCTCCAGTTTTATCCAGTAAGAGGACAACATCAGAGAGATGTCCCCGTACTCTTCTTCTGCAGGACTGTAAACAAGAAGATCCCGATGTTTCTCAGAATGATCAGGTAGATGGAGAGAAGGTGTCATGAAATCTCTGTAGACGGCCGTGAAGGTCTTGTGTTCAGACTTTTTTTTAACCCCCTAGTATTATACACTGAATGGCCAATGTATTAGCGATAATGGTACTTGCCTGATATAAAGTTTCCTAAATGGAAATTTGACCAGCGACTCTTGAATGTAGAAGAAAATCCACTTGCAGTGTGAATCTACATTATAATGGGAGCATAAAGTGATCTGATCAATTGAAAGCAGATACTAGGAACATAGGCAACTTATAAGAGAAAGTAGTGACAAGAGTTCATCAACAATCATCCTGAAGAACAGGTAGTGCTCAGACATGTACTAGCTGAAGACAACACTGATGCTACAACTAAAGTTTCTAAACAAACACCTCTCGCAGATCAGGAGCTTACATAGCTTCTGAGGGCAATCAATGTCATCCCTTTTTCACAGAGGTTCTCACACAATGCTCAATTTTACAATGGTCAGATAGGCTTCCGGAAATATGACAGACGTTTTTCTTGCTTCCTGGGGTTCACAGTCTTTAGAGCTTAGTCCTAAAGACCATCTCCAGGAGGAGGAAGATCGGGCTGTTCAGAGCAGGTCAGTACCTCCATCTTATTTGTGGTATCTGTAAAAAGCTGTCTTGTCCTCAAGGGCCAATATTCCTGCAGAACGATCAACACAGACTGGAAGTGATGACATAGAATTGCTATAGTTCTGAAGACCGAAGGTGAATGTACCCGATACTAGATGGGTGTCTGTAATAATGTGGCCATTCAGTGTATGGTTTATACTTGGTGGAGATGACAGGATAAAGCTGATCGTAGACATTAGATGTTGTCTGGGATTTTCTCTCACTTTTCTGGTTATGGAGACTGCTGGTTAGAATTAGGAGCCAACCGTTAGGAGACCTGCAGCTCTGTGATAACTACTGCTGTCATTTTTTGGTCGTCATGTTAATCCCTTCATGACATATGACATATCTCGCGGGCGGAGGGGTGCGCCGCGGCTCGCGCTGCACGCTCGGGTCCGGCGCTGCTGCGATGGCTCCTCGGTGGCTCGAGCGGTGGGCCGGATCCGGGGACTCGAGCGGTGCTCCTCGCCCGTGAGTGAAAGGGGTAGTTTGGTTTGGGGATTTGGTCCGTGACGCCACCCACGGTTTGTGGTGAAGGTGGGCACCACCGCTGCTGGTGACGGGGATCCTGGGAGCGTTGTTAGGGAGCAGCTGAGATGTTTTCCCCCCTCCGTGGGTAGGGGTTGGTGGTCCCGGGGCCCGGTGAGGTGACGGGGAAGCAGGGCTGGCGAGGTGCAGGGTCGCGGGGACAGCGCGGCGGTGCCGGATGGCACTGGTGTACTCACTCAGCAACAGATAAACGCAAAGTCTCTGGTAAACCAAACGGCTGGATGGACGGGTCCCGCAGCCAGCTGCTGTGGCTTCTCCCGGATAGTTGATGGTGGCTGTCTTTCCCTGCACCTGTTTATGTGTTCAGCTCCGATGGCTTCCCTCCGGTAACCCGCTCCCCGGCGTATAGGTGCCGGAGGAGCCCCTTTTGCCCGCAGGCTCTGGCCCTTGGAACTCTAGCTGTGGCGGTAGCTGTATTTCCTTTCTCTGGTCGGACGGTTGCCTTCTATCGGGTTTTGGCTGCTAGGAAACCCCTGGGGTTCCGGTCACTGACAGATTTGACCTTTAACGGCGGCTCCCAGCTTGGTTGGGGTCCGCAGCCCCTGCCTGTGTGTGCTGGCTTCACTTCGCTCCCCGGTTCGGTACCGGCGGGCCACCGCCCGTCCCCGGTCCTACGGTTCCGCGTTGATCGGCCTCTCCTGCAGACGGCCACCACCGTCTGCCAACCTTGCTGTATGTGTCCGGGCCAAGCACACGGACACGGTCAGTTTGCTCCTCCACTACCACCTCTCCAACTGATCTCCTCTCCTTTTCCCGCCTCCAGGACTGTGAACTCCTCAGTGGGTGGGGCCAACCGCCTGGCTCCACCCCACCTGGTGTGGACATCAGCCCCTGGAGGGAGGCAACAAGGATTTTGTGTCTGGCTGATATGCCTGTCTTAGGGTGGGGGTGTGTGTTGTAGTACCTGTGACGACCTGGCTTGCCCAGGGCGCCACACATATTTACATCATATGTTTTGTCCCTTGCTTTGATGCGGGCTTGACGCTGAGCCTGCATCTTTCCCCACTCATGACGACTGATTTAATCAGCTGTCATGTGCCTCTACAAGCCGCGGGTGGATCAGAGATGCGCCTGCATCTGTTAACCAGTTAAATCCCCCTTTCACTACCCCTGTCAATCTTGACAGCAGGATTTACCCCCTACCTGACATATGATGTACCCTGTACGTCATGGCTGGAAAGGGGTTACATAATGGCGATAGCGCGGGCACAGGAAATGTGCCTGTGCAATAGCCATCGGGAGCTCAGCTTGCCATGACTGGAAAGGGGTTCCCAACTGATGACGTTTTGTTTATGTAATGTGATAGCGTGGGTAAAGGAGTTGTGCTCATGTGGTAGCTGTCGGGAGCTCGGTTTGCAAGACAGCCAAACCCTGGCTCTCATAGCCAGGAGTGGTCACCACTCTAGCTGGGCGGACTTGCGTAAAACCTGCTCTCTTTTAAAAAAAATCCGGATCCGGTCCAGAATCAGGCCCCATATAAGTTTATGCAGATCAGAATCTGGAGATTAAAAATGGTGGTAGGAGGATAGAGGATTGGGAGCGCACGCTTTCCAAGCCTCCGCCATGGCCCCCACTCTTGAGTGTCAGCGTGTCAGCTGATTGCATCCAATCACCAGGCGCCAGGACAGCTGGTGGAAGGGAAAAGTAGTGTAACTGAATGAGCCCATACACTCTAGCATCTACAGTGAGTGTAGGGGGTGAGCATACCCCTACAAAAGGAGATAGTACCGGATATGTTATTAATAAAAATGTGTTATCTATATATGCATGTAGTTGGTGTTAGGGCACCCCTAGTGGCCGGGTGGGACGGCTGTTGCCACCGGGGAGGAGGAGCCGGCTGTAGCATGGGGGAAGGTGTGAGTGTGTGTGAGGTGGTTGGATCCGGGACGTGAGAGAGTGAAGATCAAGGGGCAGAGTGTGGGGGCTGAATCAAGAGGGGACGCCGGAGAGAACGGGAGAGTGTACGGATCCTCGGAGAGTGAACCAACCGGTGTGGGTCCGGTGTGTGTGTAACCGTCAGTGGGAGCCCGGTGAAGCGGAGTAATCAGGGCACAGCCCCACAGGAGGATTCGTTAGGGCAGGTTGTCCCCCAGCCCAGGAAGTGTTTTCTTGTCTGCAACCGCCGGATTGAGACTACGTGTGTCAAGTGTGTCAATAAATATGTCTTTTGTTTGCATCACATCTGGCCTGAAGACTGTTTGTACCGCTGCCGGTGACGACACCAACACACTCTGCCCCACTAAGCCAGTTCCCGACCTTGAAGTAGTGATGGAGCCAGGGGTAAGCCTTGAAGCAACAAAGGCCACGACTACAAGGCCGGAGGCCCCCCTGGCACCTCACTACATGTGGCGTAGTCGGCAGGATGCGATTCCCCTGCCAGGAACCCAAGAAGCCGGAGATCAAGTGGTGCCGAGTGCACCGTATCCGGGCTATGAGAGAAGATTTCCAGTCCCATGGTGGGAGGAAGAAGTGCCCAAGGCGTTGGACCGGGCACAAGATGGTGACAAGATGGCCGCCGTCTGTGAAGCTGAGGAAGAAAAGGCGCCAAAAGAAGAGCCTGGGGCTGGCCGGTGCCGAAGAAGAAGTACGGAGTACTCCGCCCAAAGAGGGGAGGCGCCAGTCCCAGGGCACATAGACAGACGTGTGAAGTGGGCGGTGTTCTGAAAGAAAAGAAGTGCCGCCGCGGAGGGGTAGATTTGTGGTGTGGGACCAAGGGTGGAGCATCTTCAAGAGCGGGAAAAGTGAGCCCGCCTCCACTTCCTCTAGTCTCGCCACTGACCCTGACGCACTTACGGAAGCCTCACGACACGAAAATGGAGAGCTTGAACGAGAACCGCGAGAAGCAGTTGATGTCTGCGGAGGTATTCCCCGCCCTCTTGCCGGCCGTACCCAGAGGACCGGGACGAGCCACCAGGGTGACCTGGCTCACGACATGGGATGCGGAGACCGGTGCGACCACCACGGAGGTCCGGGCGACCTACGCCGCCCAAATCCCGTCAGGGAGCCGGATGCTGGGAGCCCCATCCCCCTGCCCGGAGAGACCCCCGCCAGCCGCGGTGGAGTCTGAAAAGCCCGCGCCACCTCGAATTCCGGCGGAGGAATATGCCCAGATGCTGGAGCGAGATGAATGGGGTTTTTATTGGGAGCCGGTGCTGCCGTCTCCCCAGCCGACCCGAAGAGCCCCGTCCCCTGAGCCGGATCCAGTACGAGAGCGGCTACTGGCCGAGACCGTCACTCGGGAGATAATGGCCGGTCCTTATGGAGAAGAACTCGAACACCAGTTTTCGACTGGGGTAGTCGTTAAATTTAACCAAAAGGAAGGCTACGGCTTTATCCGGGATGGAGAGACCGGAGATGATTATTTTTATAATCGTGTTCACTTGAATACCGAGGGCCTTCCCCAGCGGCTGCATACCCTGTACCCTGGGGAAAAGGTCCGTTTCCTGAGAGAAGTGGGCTGCCGGGGCTTGTTTGCGGTGGGGGTGCACCGTACGCCCACTGAACAGGAGGCCGCTCGTTGGCAACAGGAGGTAGAGTGGGAGGAGCACCAAGCCCGGCAGCAAGAACAACGAAGACCGGTGCTGGCTACAGTCTCCCGACCCCGACATACCGTGGCCGTAGCTCCGGCAGTCATGCCCGCGTCCAGTACTGACCCGGAGAAGGGACCCTCGCCGGGACTGGCCATCAACCAGAATATAACGACACATCCAACGATCGTTGTGGGAAGCCCGCCTCTGTCCCGTGCAGCGACCCCCTCACCTCCATCCGAGACTGAGGAGTTCAAGCCGGAGGTCGAAGCGGAGGAACAGCTCGCCCGTTCTGAGCCTTTCCGGCGGCTGCGCCGCTTACCCGGGCAGTCCCTGTCCGAATACATACAGGCGCAGAGGGTCGAGTGGCAACGGGCCTACCAACCGGAATAGGCCTCCACATCAGGAGATGACGGGTCTGTTCGTTTGCTGCCGGTATGTTTGAGCCGGAGAAAGTTTTGTTCCATGTTCCAGTTGTTGGTTCCGGAGCGAGCCTGCTTGCTGGACTGAGCCAGGGGCTCCTCCGCGGTTTGTGGAAGAGGTTGCTGTGTCCCTGCGCTGACCATCGAAGACCGGGAGCGCTGTTGAGCCTCCGGGCATACACCGAAGACCGGGAGCGCTGTTGAGCCTCCGGGCATACACCGAAGACCGGGAGCGCTGCTATGCCTCCGGGCGCGGGACAGGTTCGCAGTGAATTGTATATGTGTCATGTTGTTTACAAGTTGTAATTTTAGAATGAGCCTTGCCGGGAGGCTCGGGTTTTAAGAGGGGAGGTGTGTAGGGGGTGAGCATACCCCTACTGTGAGGTAAAGCCTGGGATATGAAGAGGAATTATGACGAGAAGTCATAATTGCTCTCATCACTCCCTGGCAGTGCCCCCCTCCCTTCTTATTCTCAATGTGCAGCACCTGGAAGGTGTCACATTCCACTTACACATCCATGGCCATGTCCTGTGATATGGAAATGAGATGATGTGAGGACAATGGATCCAGGATGACTCCCTGCAGTCACCCTGTAGTAGGAGCTGCTAGCTAGTTAGCAAGGCTATGGAAATAGCCAGACAGAACGACTCCAGTAAAAAATGGTTCATATCTCGCAAGCCATATTTCCGATAAATATGGCAACCATAAAAATGGTGTCTCCGCATGTGGACGATGCCGGCACCCCCTTTTTATGGAAGTAGGACGTTGGGAAACACACCAAACGTGATATCAGCCATATGGGAACTCGTAGACAGGTCATGAGTCCCCTCGTTCTGTAGCTAAATTCATAACTGTCACAATGAGAGCGTTGACGTCCGTCTACGACGCTCCCAGGCACAGTTATGGCCAAAATCCCCTTTTCTGGATAATTCTGATCCATGCAGGGGGAGTGGCAGTGCTTCCCCGTGAGGTCACTAAGGTAGGAGGAGACCTGGATTTGCCCAGGTTGATAACCCTGCTTCGGCCATTTTCCAAGGTTCTTTCGCTCGGGGGCCTGGTTGGGAAAGACCTGTGGAGGGAGTTCCTAGAAACCTGGTCTACAGCGCCCCCCTGTGGCCAGACACGCAAGGTAACTGATTGAATTGCATACCTGTTGTAAACCCTGCTTTATCTGTAACTGTACTCTGACATATGTATATTCTGTAGATTCCCTATTGTATATATTGTAGTTTCTAGTGTGCTTTAGGCGATTAAATTATATAATTAATCTTGGGCTGTTCTGTTATCTCGATCTTGAATCCCACGTCTGTGTGTTCGGCTAATAGTTACCGTGAAGCGGTTGGTGGCAGCGAATTGTGCCAAGGGTTATTGTGGGGAGGCCAGTGAGATCCGGGAAGATATTATATATTCCGCCCGCGGAGGTCGGGGGAATATATACCCTACTCTCACCGGGGACCCTTCAATAATCGGCATAAGTAGTATAGCGGCCTCCTTGCTTATTGTCGGGCAATTCCATAATTGGCCTGACTATAAGAGGGGCGCTAGAGAGCGCGTCACGTGCTCTGTCTGTCGGTCGGGAGGTATAAAGGAGGGTTGACTCCTGCTTGTTACCCCCCGATTGTGACGTACTGGTAGCCAGTGCGGGGGATTTCTGAGTGACCCCCCCGGTGGTTTGTGACATATTGGTGGCATAGCGGTGGGATCGAGATAATAGTGTGTGTGAGTGTGAGACCCATACTCCCAGACACTAAAGACTGCCTGCAGCAGCTGTGGCTGCTGGGGTCTTCAGACTAGCTCAACACTAGAGTGTCAGAGTGCAGATACTGTAAGGTGTGTGGAGGCATCAGGTGTCAGTTCTGTGTCAGTGACCAAAAGTCTGCAAGAATGGCTGATAGCACCAGGAGCAAAGCCAAAGGAATGGCCGATGCTCAGGCCAGAGACGATGAGGAGGTTGTCCACGAGCCCTCCAGGAGCTCGACGCCAGAAAGCCGTTCTGCCGAGGACATTGCACAACCTGGCACTGCTGGACAAGATGAGGAGGAGCTCGCCCAAGGTTCCTCAACGAGCCAGATGCCAGCCCTCCGCTCTGCAATGGACAGTGAAGCACCAGGCTCCGCAGCGGGCCGCAGATCACCACGTGCCATTCCACCGAGCCTGGGAGGCTCGGATAGCCTTCTTCAAATGGCTATGGCCCTTCTCCAGGCTGGAGACCGGGATACCTACGAGATACTCATGGCAGAGCGCAGGGCAGAGCGGCAGGCAGCGCGTGAAGAGCGCCAGGCAGAGCGTGAGGCTGCGGAGCGACGGCAACAGGCAGACCGTGACCACCAGCTGCAGCTAGCTCAGCTCCGGCCCTCATCAGCCACACGTGACCTTCAAGACACCAAACTTCCAAAGGTCCGTGTTGAGGACTTCCCAGTGCTGGAGAAGGATGGAGACTTGGACTCTTTCTTGACTGCTTTTGAGCGGACTTGCTTGCAGCACCATCTGAACAAGGACCAGTGGGCCAAATACCTGACCCCCCGTTTAAGGGGTAAGGCCCTAGATGTCCTTGGGGACTTGCCTGCTGAGGCAGATCAGGGCTACGACACCATCAAGCGGGCCCTGATCCAACAGTACAACCTCACTCCAGAGTCCTACCGCAAGAAGTTCCGGAGCCTACAGAAGGGACCAAAGGACTCCTGGGCTGACCACCGGCGGGCACTTGCCCGAGCTGCCGACCACTGGACCCAAGGCCTGCAGCTTTCCACCGGACCGGAGATCCTGGACTTGTTCATCACGGAGCAACTCTTGTGGAACTGCCCTGAGGATCTCCGCCAGTTCATCCGAGACCAGAAGCCAAAGGGGTCCACGGCTACAGCTGCCCTGGCAGATGACTACACCAACAATCGGGCTCCTGAAGCCAGGAGAGCAGCCACCAGCAGCACCTGGAGAGGGGGTAAGATGAACTCTGCGACTGCCCCACCTGCCCCTAGACTGCAGGGGGTGTCCCCCTCAACTCCCCTCTCCAGGCCCGTGGCAGAGCCAAGACGGTGCCACCAGTGCAACCTACCTGGACACTTCAAGGCCATGTGCCCTCAGCGTCCCAAGGCCCCGGCTCCGTCCCCGTCCCAAGGGCCGCCCAAGGTGTATTGTGTGGGTGGGGGTGGTGGTAGGTCCCTGGACAGCTTCCAACCTGTCACCGTCGGCCAGTCTGTGACCATAGGACTGCGAGACAGCGCCTCGGAGGTGACTCTGGTGCGGCCTGAGATGGTGTCCCCCCAAGACTTGATCCCTGGAAAAACCCTCGCTGTCTCCGGGATTGGAGGCATTGACCCGGCGCTGCCTGTTGCTGACATTTATGTGGACTGGGGCGCAGGGCGAGGGGTGAGGGAGGTGGGGGTAACTGATCGGATCCCTGCAAACGTGCTACTTGGGACAGATTTGGGGCAAATAACCTCCCAGTTTGGCCCCGCCCCAAAGGCTGAACCTTCAGCCAGTGCTGACATGACTCCTGACAATGTTAATGTGTTATCTATGAATGATGTAAGGGAGGAGGGAGTGAACTCTGATATTTCTGCTTGCACAGACACCATAGACACACACACAGCTGCAGCTGTGACAGGGGAGGGGGTCAGAGAAAGGTGTGACAATGCCTCTACAAGTAACCAGCCTGTGAGCTGGGATCTGTTGCCCTCTGCAGGGATAAGCAGAGAGCAGGGTGCTGCAGGGGGAGGACCAGTGTGTGGGGTGGGGGCTACCACAGCAAATGTGGGGTCCCCAGAGATTTCACAGCGGGGTTCTGTTGCTGCAGGAGGGGAACAGGCAGGTGAGATTGGGGCCGGTCCAGGAGCGGAAGTGCTCCCAGGTAAGATCTCGGTGCATGGTTCCCCCACAACCGGGGTGTCAGGAAGCCAGGTAGGTCTGCCTGAACCGGCGACTTGGTCAGGAACGGAGGAGGAGCAGGCACGACCCACGGTCGCAGCGGCTGTGGCCGCTGTCACCCGCAGTGGGAGTGCTGGAAGCCAAGGGGCCTCCCGGAGGTCCGATAGCTCTTCCCCTTCTGACCAAGTGGCAGCCGAGTCAGGTGGAGGCCAGGACACAGGTCCCGGGGTACTGACTGAAGATGTGACAGTCTCGTCGATTCTGGCCACATCTAGTCAGGAGTTTCAGGCAGCGTTAGAAGCTGACGACAGCCTGAAAGCTCTAAAGGAGCAGGCGGCACAGCCTCCCTCGGACTCGGACCCGGAGCGAGTGGTCTGGGACCAAGGACGGCTGTACCGGGCCACGGTCCAGCAGGGTTCACCGGAGGCGTGGCCCAGGGACCGACAGTTGGTGGTACCCTATCCGTTCCGGACGGAGTTGTTGCGGATCGCACATGAGATTCCGATGGCCGGACACCTAGGGATCGCTAAGACCAAGGCCAGGTTAAACCAGCATTTCTACTGGCCAAAAATGGGGGCCGATGTGGCTGCCTACTGCCGTTCGTGTGAAACCTGTCAGAGAGTGGGGAAGGCGGGGCCACGCCCCAAAGCCCCACTGGTATCTCTGCCAATCATCGATGAGCCTTTCAGGAGGGTGGCTGTGGATCTGGTCGGCCCGCTGGCCATCCCCAGCAGCTCCGGGAAACGCTTCATACTGACGGTAGTGGACTATGCCACCCGGTACCCAGAAGCAGTGGCCTTGTCGTCCATTCGGGCTGACAAGGTGGCCACCGCATTGCTGGAGATTTTCTCCCGAGTGGGTTTTCCCCAGGAAATGCTCACCGACCGGGGGACCCAATTCATGTCCCAGCTGATGGAGACCCTCTGTAAGCAAGTCCAGGTGCGACATCTGGTGGCCAGCCCGTACCATCCACAGACTAATGGCCTGTGCGAGCGGTTCAATGGCACCTTAAAGCAGATGCTTAAGATGTTGGTCGACTCCCATGGGCGTGACTGGGAGCGGTATCTCCCACACCTGTTATTTGCTTACCGGGAGGTTCCACAGGCCTCAACAGGATTCTCACCGTTTGAGCTCCTGTACGGGCGACGTGTGCGGGGCCCCCTGGCTCTGGTGAAAGAGGCTTGGGAAGGGGATTTGGCCACCCCTGGAGTGTCGGTTATCGAGTATGTCATGCGCTTCCGGGACAAAATGCAGGCCTTGACGCAACTGGTACACGACAATATGGCTCAAGCCCAGGCCGATCAGAAGCGTTGGTACGACCAGAACGCTTGTGAGAGGACCTACCAAGTGGGTCAAAAGGTGTGGGTACTGGTCCCCGTACCACAGGACAAGCTTCAGGCAGCCTGGGAAGGCCCATACCTCGTGTACCAGCAGCTCAACCCTGTAACGTACCTGGTCACCCTGGACCCTGCCCGTGGAAGGCGGAAGCCCTTCCATGTGAACATGATGAAGGCACATCATGAGCGGGAGGCATGTGCGCTCCCCGTGTGCAACCTGCCCGAGGAGGGAGAAGCGGAAACCCTCTTGGATATGCTAGCCCAGGTTAGGGCAGGCGGATCCATTGAGGATGTGGAGGTTGGCCACCAGCTCTTGGAGGACCAACGGTCCCAGCTGTGGGCCACCCTCCTCCCCTTCCGGGGGTTGTTTACCAACCAGCCCGGAAGGACTGACTTGGCTGTCCATCACGTGGACACTGGGGATCATCCCCCGATCCGGCGTTCAGCATATCGGGTCTCCCTGGAAGTGCAGCAACACATGCGCCAGGAGATTGACGAGATGCTGAAGCTGGGGGTGATCCAGGCATCCAACAGCGCTTGGGCCTCGCCTGTAGTCCTCGTCCCTAAGAAGGACCGAACCACTCGGTTCTGCGTGGACTACAGGGGGCTCAATGCTGTCACGGTCGCCGATGCATACCCAATGCCACGCATCGATGACCTGCTCGATCAGTTGGCCGGGGCTCAGTACCTGACCATCATGGATCTGAGCCGGGGATATTGGCAGATCCCCCTGACTCCCAAGGCCAGGGAACGCTCTGCCTTTATTACCCCATTTGGACTGTACGAGTCCACGGTGATGCCATTCGGGATGAGGAATGCCCCTGCCACTTTCCAGCGGATGGTCAACACCCTGCTCAAGGGACTTGAAGGGTACGCGGCCGCGTACCTGGATGACATTGCCGTCTTCAGTCCCACCTGGGAGGACCACCTAGAGCATCTAGCACAGGTGCTCAGGCGGATCCACCGGGCAGGTTTGACCATCAAGCCGGGAAAGTGTCAGCTGGCCATGAGCGAGGTCCAGTACCTCGGTCACCGGGTAGGTGGGGGAACGCTGAAGCCCGAGCCTGAGAAAGTGGAGGCCATCGCATCCTGGCCCACCCCCAGGACCAAGAAGCAGGTGATGTCCTTCTTGGGGACCGCTGGGTACTATAGGAGGTTTGTTCCATGCTATAGTAGCCTGGCAAAGCCCTTGACGGACCTCACCAAGAAGAAGCTGCCCTCTGCAGTCGATTGGACAGTGGACTGCGAGACAGCCTTCCGGGCCCTAAAGGACGCCCTGTCCAGCCCGCCCGTGCTACAGGCAGCCGACTTCACGCGGCCGTTTGTAGTACAGACCGACGCCAGTGACTTCGGCCTCGGTGCGGTGCTCAGCCAGGTGGACTCTGCGAGCCAAGAGCACCCAGTCTTGTACCTGAGCAGGAAGCTGTTACCAAGGGAAGTGGCCTATTCTACAATGGAGAAGGAGTGCCTGGCCATAGTGTGGGCCCTGCAGCGTCTGCAACCCTATCTATACGGGCGCCACTTCATCGTGGAGACGGACCACAATCCCCTCAGCTGGTTGCACACCGTCTCTGGGACGAATGGGCGATTGTTGCGATGGAGCCTTGCGCTCCAGCAATACGACTTCACCATTCGCCACAAAAGGGGCCGTGACCACGGTAACGCAGACGGGCTGTCCAGACAAGGAGGGGTCGCGGACGGGCGCGCGGGGGAACACCGGAGTGTGCTGCCCCCTAGCGCCCTCAAAAGGGGGGAGGTGTGAGGTAAAGCCTGGGATATGAAGAGGAATTATGACGAGAAGTCATAATTGCTCTCATCACTCCCTGGCAGTGCCCCCCTCCCTTCTTATTCTCAATGTGCAGCACCTGGAAGGTGTCACATTCCACTTACACATCCATGGCCATGTCCTGTGATATGGAAATGAGATGATGTGAGGACAATGGATCCAGGATGACTCCCTGCAGTCACCCTGTAGTAGGAGCTGCTAGCTAGTTAGCAAGGCTATGGAAATAGCCAGACAGAACGACTCCAGTAAAAAATGGTTCATATCTCGCAAGCCATATTTCCGATAAATATGGCAACCATAAAAATGGTGTCTCCGCATGTGGACGATGCCGGCACCCCCTTTTTATGGAAGTAGGACGTTGGGAAACACACCAAACGTGATATCAGCCATATGGGAACTCGTAGACAGGTCATGAGTCCCCTCGTTCTGTAGCTAAATTCATAACTGTCACAATGAGAGCGTTGACGTCCGTCTACGACGCTCCCAGGCACAGTTATGGCCAAAATCCCCTTTTCTGGATAATTCTGATCCATGCAGGGGGAGTGGCAGTGCTTCCCCGTGAGGTCACTAAGGTAGGAGGAGACCTGGATTTGCCCAGGTTGATAACCCTGCTTCGGCCATTTTCCAAGGTTCTTTCGCTCGGGGGCCTGGTTGGGAAAGACCTGTGGAGGGAGTTCCTAGAAACCTGGTCTACAGCGCCCCCCTGTGGCCAGACACGCAAGGTAACTGATTGAATTGCATACCTGTTGTAAACCCTGCTTTATCTGTAACTGTACTCTGACATATGTATATTCTGTAGATTCCCTATTGTATATATTGTAGTTTCTAGTGTGCTTTAGGCGATTAAATTATATAATTAATCTTGGGCTGTTCTGTTATCTCGATCTTGAATCCCACGTCTGTGTGTTCGGCTAATAGTTACCGTGAAGCGGTTGGTGGCAGCGAATTGTGCCAAGGGTTATTGTGGGGAGGCCAGTGAGATCCGGGAAGATATTATATATTCCGCCCGCGGAGGTCGGGGGAATATATACCCTACTCTCACCGGGGACCCTTCAATAATCGGCATAAGTAGTATAGCGGCCTCCTTGCTTATTGTCGGGCAATTCCATAATTGGCCTGACTATAAGAGGGGCGCTAGAGAGCGCGTCACGTGCTCTGTCTGTCGGTCGGGAGGTATAAAGGAGGGTTGACTCCTGCTTGTTACCCCCCGATTGTGACGTACTGGTAGCCAGTGCGGGGGATTTCTGAGTGACCCCCCCGGTGGTTTGTGACACCTACAAAAGGAGATAGTACCGGATATGTTATTAATAAAAATGTGTTATCTATATATGCATGTAGTTGGTGTTAGGGCACCCCTAGTGGCCGGGTGGGACGGCTGTTGCCACCGGGGAGGAGGAGCCGGCTGTAGCATGGGGGAAGGTGTGAGTGTGTGTGAGGTGGTTGGATCCGGGACGTGAGAGAGTGAAGATCAAGGGGCAGAGTGTGGGGGCTGAATCAAGAGGGGACGCCGGAGAGAACGGGAGAGTGTACGGATCCTCGGAGAGTGAAGCAACCGGTGTGGGTCCGGTGTGTGTGTGTAACCGTCAGTGGGAGCCCGGTGAAACGGAGTAATCAGGGCACAGCCCCACAGGAGGATTCGTTAGGGCAGGTTGTCCCCCAGCCCAGGAAGTGTTTTCTTGTCTGCAACCGCCGGATTGAGACTACGTGTGTCAAGTGTGTCAATAAATATGTCTTTTGTTTGCATCACATCTGGCCTGAAGACTGTTTGTACCGCTGCCGGCGACGACACCAACACACTCTGCCCCACTAAGCCAGTTCCCGACCTTGAAGTAGTGATGGAGCCAGGGGTAAGCCTTGAAGCAACAAAGGCCACGACTACAAGGCCGGAGGCCCCCCTGGCACCTCACTACAGTGAGCCTAGAATGTATGGGCTTATTCCAAGTTAGTGGGTGTGACTGGCTTGGTTAGTGGGCATGGTTATGTTTCCTCTCGTCCAGCATAATCATGCCCTCCCTGCACTCCCAGTATCTGTGGGTCTCACCGCTAGACACCCACTTCTATTATAAACAACTCCATGCCCACATGGACTTAGAAAGAGAATGTTTATTCTGGCTGGAAACATTGGATGGCATGTTGAAATGACGTCTTCCTGGAAGGAGCCCATACACTCTATCATCTACAGTCAGTATAGTAGTGTACAAAAAATACAATAAAACAATTGATGCACAGTCCCCCTCCTCCGTATTCTGATACCCAGCACAGATAAAGCCCATGGCTACAGCCCCAGCCCCAGCCCTGCACTTATTTTGGCTGTGTATTAAACGAGGCACCGCATGCAGATTTTTTTTATTTTTTCATTTAACCAAATAATTTAAAAAAATGACTTGCAGTTCCTCCCAATTTTGATATCCAGCCAAGATAAAGCCAGCTGGGGGTTAGTATTCTCAGACTGGGGAGACCCAGCCTAAAAATATCACCCTCCAGCCGCCCGGAATTGTCGCATCCTTTAGATGCAACAAGAATGGCGCTTTACCGGCTCTTTCCGATTGCCCTGGTGTTGTGGAAATCAAGGTAATGAGGGGTTATTAGTAGCCAACAGCTGCTACTAAACCCTAGATTAGTGATGGGAGGAGTCTATGACACCCACATCACTGATCTGTTAGTGAAAGTAAACAAACACAGAAAAAGTCCTTTATTTGGAATTGAATGCAAAAACCCACCCTAAAAACCCACCCTTTTTCACCATTTATTAACACCCTAAACACACCTACAGGTCTGAAGTAATTCACACAAGATCCCATGGCGATTCAGCTCTACTACATCCAAGTCACAGCGAGCAGCCATAGAACATGACCGCCCGCTGTGAGTGCAGAGAATGAATGAGCTGCATAATGAGCGATGACGTCACTCAGGTCACTTGCGGTATCAGCTGGAGGTTCCCATGGTCCTTCACCTGTGATCGCAGGTAACTTGACCTCAGGTGGAGATCACTGAGTTCACAGACCTGCATCTCCTGGCAGAAAACTGCATTTTTTTCCCCAAAAGATACAGATTTGGTGATGAAATTTTACACCATATTCCTGTACCCAATGTACACCTCCTGGCAGAAAAAAAAACGTATTTTTTTTTTTACACATTTTTTACAACTTTTGTTGCTGCAAATTTTATCGCAGTTTTCTTTCAGAAGGTGCACATTTGGTGTTGAAATCGTCTGCACCAGATTTCAGCACCAAATTTGCACCTCCTGACACAATAAAAAAACCTTTTTTATTTGCATTTTTTGGACAAGGCATGCAGATTTGGTGATGACATTTTTACACCATATTCCTGCACCCAATCTACACCTCCTGGCAAAAGAACCCCCGCGTTTTTGTGCCACATTTTTTTTCAGCGTTTTTTGCACAATTTTTGCCGCGGTTTTCTGCCAGGAAGTGCACATTTGGTGCTGAAATCATCTGCACCAGATTTCAGCACCAAATTTGTACCTTCTCGCAAAATAAAAACTTTTTTTGCATTTTTTGGTCAATAGATTTTTTGCCAAGAGGGGTAGATTGGGTGCAGGAATATGGTATAAAAATTTCAGCACCAAATTTGCATCCTTTGGCCCAAAAATGCAAAAAAAAGGGGGGGGATCTGCTAGGATGTGCATATTTGGTGCTGAAATCTGGTGCAGCAACTACAGCATCAAATGTGCACCTCCTGGCAGAATACCACAGCAATAAACAAGAGAAAAAAAAAATGCATCTAAAAACGCGTGTTTTTTCCAGAAGGTGTAGATTGGGTGCAGGAGTATGGTGTAAAATTTTCAGCACTAAATCTACATCTCTCGGCAAAAAACCCCCTGTGGTTTTCTGCCAGGAGATGCAGGTCTCATCTGAGGGGAGGTCACTGACTTTACTGACGTCACCTCAGGTCAGGTTACCTACTGTTACAGGTGGAGAATCGTGGGAATCTCTAGCTGTAACCACAAATAACCTGAGTTGACCTCATCGCGGCTCATTCATTGTCTGCACTCACAGCGGGCAGTCATGTTCTATGGTGCTCGCTGTGAGATTCAGATGCAGCAGAGCTAAAACACCGGGGGATCTCGAGTGGATTACTTCGGACCTGCAGGTGTGTTTGGGGGTTAATAAAGGGGTGAAAGAGGGTGTTTTTTGTCTTTTATTCCAACTAAAGGATTTTTTCGGTGTCTGTATTTATTTACTTTCACTTACAGATTAGTGATGCGGTGGTCATAGACGCTGCCATTACTAATCTGGGGTTTAATAGCAGCTGAGCGCTGTTATTAACCCCTTATTACCTAGATTGCCACCGCATCAGGGCAATCGGTCAGAGCCGGTAAAGCGCTGGGCTTGTCGCATCTAATGAATGCAACAATTCTGGGTGGCTGGAGGCTGATATTTTTAGGCTGGGCCTCCCCAGCCTGAGAATACCAGCCCGCAGCTGGCTTTATCTTGGCTGGGTATGAAAATTGGGGGGGCTGCGCATTGTTTTTTTGTAATTAATTATTTATTTAAATAAATGGAAAAAAAAAAAAACGCATGTGGTTCCTGTTCTTTTCCTGCACAGCCAAGATAAGCGCAGGACTGAGGCTGTAGCTTGTAGCCATGGGCTTTATCTGTGCTGGGTATCAGAATACCAGGGGACCCTGCTCCAATTGTTTTATTTATTTATTTTTATACCTTGGTACTGACCCATATGCAGTGTATATCAGTGATTGCAGTCAGACACGGTTACACAGGCTATTACACAGGTTGGGGGCGCGTCTGACTGCAATCAATTACAGACGACTGGACGGCCGGTGGTGGGAAAGCAGTGAAAGCCGTGTATATGTGATAATCCTAATGCACAACACAGGAAGTGAATGCGCGATCTGGAAACAGTGTGCCGCAATGACACGGAGCCTTGGTAAGTTGAAGCGCTTGCTTCATTCTTGTCTTCATTATTTTTCCTTTATTTTTTTTAAATTTCTCGAGTGCCGAAGCCGGAAAAAACACCCAGGCATCTTTGAAACCGCACGGATCTGGACTTGTACAGTTTGGGTCCATGCAGCCTAGTCACCACACCACCCCTGGCTGTTTAACTTCCTAAATGCTGCAATAGCAGGATTAATCGGCTGGGAAAGGGAGTGCGTCCTCTCTCCCAAGTAATCGGAACCCCTGCAATGTGGTCATGGGGAACCACTTGTTGCCATGGCAACCCAAGGACATCAAAATGACCTCTGTGTCACCCAGTTAAGGCAAGCCTCTGAGACTATGCCAGAAGCATGGTCTTAGAGGCTTCTGTTAGGCTTCTGTTTAAGGCCTCAGCTCCACTTGCGTTTTACACGGACGAGTATAAAACGATAAAACATCGGATTCCACTTGCACCACTGCAAAACTATGGGGCAGAGTCCATTTGCAATTCTTTTTCTCATGCCTTATCGGAATGAGAAAAGAATCGAAGCATGCGGCATTTGGCAGCGAGTCTTGGCTCACATGCACCAATACAAGTCTATGGGTGCATGTGTAACATGGCAGTGCACTCAGATGTCATCTGGCAATGGTGTAAAGGGGTTAATTTCTGATCTTTTCTTTCTTCTGAATAATTTCATGTGACTTCATCTGTTTGTGACTTTTACGATATTTGTTTCAGGATGAAGATCTGACCCATATTAATATTACAGAGACCTATGTGAATGGTGATGAGCGGTGTAAAGAGGAGATTCCTACAGATAACCGCACAGGTGAGTAGTGACCACTAAATGTAGAGAATTCACAGATGTTACTCAGTCACTGGCTGTAGATTTATGGGCCCAATTCATTGAGACTGGCATTGTGCATGCATGAGGCCGCTGGTGTAAGAAGCACCTAATTCATTTAAAGGCAAACGTCAGGGACTAGAGACTATTTTTAGAGTGAGTGATGCCACTAGTGTCATGAATTTTCATGAATCGAAGAAGCTGGCATAGACATGCCCCGTCCTGTCCAAAGGCCATCCATTTAGCGGGTGTGGATTGGAGTAAATATAATTAAAGCAAATACAGCTGCACACTGAAATACTATACTAGGTAAGCATTGATTGAATGAAATTTGGAACTGTATTACTGCTATAGAAACCAGGTTAAAATGAGGTACTTGGTACACATTTTGGCCAATTCGTAATAAGTCGAAATGAGCAAAACCGAGGTTCTGTGTTCGGTTTTCTGCTGAACATTGACTTTTTTTCTAATAAAAACAGCTTGGGTTCAGAGTTCAGGTGCTTTACATATGAACTTCAATCGCACAAGCATTACTGTGCTCAGGAACGCTCGGTGCTCAGCATTATCAGATGTATGGTGCAACAAAAATAAATAAATAAAAGGAGAAACCCGCCAAAAGTGATCTACTTATGGCTGAATACATGTGGGCGGAGACTCAAACTGCCAGTCATTGAGACTTGAACTGCCAGTCAATGACTTCCATTGTGGTTTGGGCCAAGTCCAAAACCGGGGAGGTACAGTTTGGTTGTATGCACCAAACCAAACTTCCACAGGTCCGCTCATCTCTAGTGATAAGCCCAACAGCCAGCGACAAGGCATACCTCGTTGTTGGGACCCTATCCTTGAATGCCTTCATCTGGGATAAAGCCTAAAATTTCAAGGGCCTGTAGGTTTCAGCTATAATTATAATTGAAACGCCCTTGGCTAGAGTGCTCAGTCAGAAGGGAGTATACTACAAATATCAAAAAACTGACCAGGACATCCAAGAAACAGACAAATGTGAAAAGGTGCATACCGAAGGAACCAGTCAATAGTAGTAAATACTAGGATTGAAGTAAAAACACCAAAAAGTGCAATATTTTTATGCAACTTTTGAACATAAACACCTTAATGAATCTGGACTATTGTGTTGTATTTTGTAGGGTATGTTCCTCAGAATATTAATGAGTGATTGAAAGGGCAGAACAATTTGATGGATAAATGGCAGCATATCAAATAGCCAAATAATGTTTTTTTCTGAACAAAAAAATAAAAGTCCAGGGCTTCATAGGAGACCATCACCTTCTCTATATACTGTAATGGGATAACATTGTATTGCAGTATACAGAACTATTGATCCTGTAATTACAGGTTCAAGTCTCGTAACCTCTTCTTGACATTGGACATATTGGTACATTCATTTCTTAAGTTAATTCCTGCACCTGCCATATCCATATCCAATGACTGCAACTGAAAAAAGGCCAGACAGAGTCCAGAATAACTGCCTGCCTCATAATAGTGAATGGATTCATCGGGGGTTTTGAAAACCTTGATGTAAGTGCTCAGTGTAAAGCAATAGAGCACAGGATAAATGTGAATCCAACCTTGAAAATGATCCAAAATATTATGCACCCCAAAATGCGAGAACTGTACAAGCACACACGGGGTACTACAATATTCAGGAGAAATTGTATAACAAATTATGTGGCCATTTATACTTATTTCCCCTTGTGAAAATGTAAAATTTGGGTCTAAAACAACATTTTAGGGATAAAAATGTAATTATTTCTTCTTCACCACACCACGGTATAATATATTCTGTGAAACACGTGTTTTGTCAATATGCTCACTATGCTCCCTAGATGGAGTCACTGAGGGGTTTACTGTGTAAAATAGTAATTTATGGGGGATTCTTTTGTTTGGCTCCTTAGGAGTTCTATTAATGTGACATGGCACCCACAAACCAATCGAGCAAAATCTGAACTCCAGTATGGCGCTCCTTCCGTTCTGAGCTTTGCACTGTGCCTTTAACCCCATTATCCCTGAGCCTGGTTTCATTTTTATGACCAGCACAAATTTTACAATTCTGACCTTTGTCATTTTATAAGGAAGCAACTCTGAGATTTCAATACTTCCCGATGATTCTGATATTGTTTTTTTGTGACACATTTTACTTCATGTTTGTGGTAAACGGTCGATATGATTTGCATTTATTTATGAAAATATTTCAAATGTGAAAATTTCACAATTTTCAAAATTTGAATTTTTATGCCCTTAAACAAGAGTTATATCACTCAAAATCATTAATAAATAACGTTTCCCACATGTCTACTTTACATCAGCGTAATTTTTGAAAAAAAAATTGTTTTTGTTAGGAAGTTGGAAGGGTTAAAAATTCATCAGTAATTTCTAATTTTCCAACAAAATTTACAAACCCATTTTTTTTAGGGACCACATCACATTTGAAGTGACTTTGAGAGGCCTAGGTGACAGAAAACACCCAAACGTGACACTATTCTAAAAAGTGCACCCCTCACTCAGCTCAAAACCACATTCAAGAAGTTTATTAACTCTAAAGGTTCTTCACAGGAACTAAAGCAATGTGGAAGGAAAAAAATTAAAATTTTACTTTTTCCCACAAAAAATATTACTTTGGCCTCAATTTTTTGCATTTTCACAAGGATAACAGGAGAAAATGCACCATACAATTTGTTGCGAAATTTTTTCTGAGTACAGGGATACCCGATATGTGGTGGAAAACTACTGATTTGGTGCACGGCTCGGAAGGGAATGAGCGCTATTTGAATTTTAGAGCACATACTTGGCTAAAATAGATAGTGGACGTCACTTCACGTTTGCAGAGCCCCTTATGTGCCTAAATAGTGGCAACCTCCTATAAGTGACCCCAATTTGGAAACTGCATTCCATGAAGAATTTACATACAATTAAAATTACAAACCTCTCCATTCTTTTTAGGTGGGAAAACTTGCAAAATCGGCAGTTTATTAAATATTTATTTTCCCCACTGTATTTCGAATGGTTTGGGGTGCAATGTTACATTGGCAGAGCCCCTATCATGCCAGGAAAGCATAACCCTTATAAAAAGTGACCCCATTTTACAAAGCACACCCCTCAATGAATTCATGTAGGAGTTCAGTGAGAATATTGACACTAAAGGTGTGTCACAGAATTTTATACCAGTCTGTTTTCAAAGGTTTTATTGGTCTCTGAAAGTGAACAAGTTGTAACAAAAGCTTGTGCATTTTGTGTATATAATGATAATAACAAAGCATTAGAAGTAACTATATCAATTAACAAATTGTGGGGGGGGGGTGGCGTATGGAAGATTGGGGGACAAGGAAAGGATTAGGGAAAGAGAGCAATTTATTGAGGGTAATAGAAGAACAAGGGAGGTAAGATGGGGTTGCAAGAGAAGGGTAGAAGGAGAACCATCTTGATCAAAATATGTACAAAATTATGAAACAAATATGGCTATATTAGTAATAGCTTAGTAATAACTCACAGTAATTGAAAACAGAAGCGTTCATAAGTGTAAAAAAAACAAAACAATGAAAAAAACCCAACAAACTTTAATGGGAGAGAAGAGGGGGAAGGAAATTAGAAAAGGGAGAAAAAAGAAGGGAAAGGGAAGGTGATTCCTCGTTTGTAACATCGAAGACCTGTTAGAGTAGAGTTAAGTGAATTTATATCAATAAATCAGGAATACATGAGGTAATTAGTCTTAGTTGATAAAGATCTCCAAGTGCTCCATCTTTTATAATAGGAGTGGAAGAGGTTATTATATATGGCATGTGTTCTTTCGTAATCGTGATGAGTTTATACTGAATGGATAACGTCAGATATTGTTGGAACGTTTCCGGTTTTCCAGTTGGCCAAGATCAGTTGTTTAGTGGTTAGGAATATATGAATCATAATTGGTTTATGTAATAGATTTATATCTTCGAGGTCTAAAGATAATAGAGACATTTGTGGAGAGATTACTAATTTTGATTTGTTAATACTTGATATCAAATCAGTTACTTCCTTCCAGATTGTTCTTATTTTTGGACATTCCCACATAATATGGAGCAAGGTACCTTTTTCATTGCAGTCTCGCCAGCACAGATCAGAGTGTTTGGTGTCAAATTTACTTAATCTCAGTGGCGTATAATGCCATTTTGTCAAAATCTTATAAAAAGATTCATGTAGAGTTGCTGAAAAAGTAGAAGAGTATGTCGCTTTAAGGCTAGATCGCCATTTGTCTTCAGTAAAACTTTTCTTAAGATCCTTCTCCCATTTCAGCATTAAACTAGTATTGTGTAATTTAGTATCATCATTTATGGCATCATAGATGTGCTTAGTACTCCAGATTGACTTGCTTTCGAAATTGCAAAGAAGTAGACTTACAATTTCTGGAAGGGAATTTTTGTAATTTTATACCAGTCTGCGGTGAAGAACAAACAACTAAATTTTTATCACCAGAATACTGGTTTAACCCCAGATTTTTTATTTCACAAGGCCTCATAATCTGTTACACAGTTTCTGTTGAACGTGGCAATACCACATGTAAAGCTGTACAGTACTGTTTGGCCACATGGTAGGGCTCAGGAGAGAAGGAGCGCTATTTTTGTTTTGCAGTGCAGATTTTTCTAAAATAGTTTAGGGATTCCATTTGCAGAGTCCCTGATGTTCCTAAACAGTGGAAACTCCTCCTCAAATGACTTCTTATTAGAATTTACAGCTCCCTGGGAATTTAACTATGGGTGTAGTGACTATTTTTACGCTATGGGCATCTTCCACAAACACGCAGTAGAAGCTGCACTGTGAAAATAGCAAATTTGCCATTGTAGTGCCCAATACATAGTAGAACCCAATTTATTGATTTATTCTGCCTAGCTCGTGCTTCTGGAGCCACATACAATAAAATAACTGGGCTCTCCTCACTACAAAAATGCCAAATATGTGGATGCTAACTTCGGTTTAGGCACATTGTGGGGCTCAGAAGGGTGGGAGTCATTTGGGTTTAGGAGCACAGATATCTCTAGATTTCTTTTGGTGGGAGCCATGTTGCTTTTCCCGAACCTTTGTACTACCATTAACTTGGACACTCCCTATGTTTCTGTTAACAAATGACAGAGACTAAAGAGGACTTGTTTTTGTGGGTTCAGTTAAAGTTTTTATTGATGGTATTTTGGGCTAGAGAACATTTTGGATCACTTCATATAAGAGAATAAGGCTATGTGCCCACGCTGAGGAAAATTTGCGGAATTTGCCGCGATTTTTACAGAAATTCCACGGATTTTTCAAAAATCCGCAGTACAGCGAGTTCCCAGCCATTTCTATGGCATTTTGGAACTGCTGTGCCCATGCTACGTTTTTTTCTGCAGCGGAAATAATACGAATTTCCCTGCGGAAAAATCAGCAGCATGTGAATTATTCCTGCGGATTTTTCCACAGGGTCCCATACTTACCTGCCTTTATAGAAGACATTGGAGTCACTTCCTTCAGTGCAGAGGAGCGTGGTGGAAACAGGAGCAGGAAGGAGGAGATGGGCGGGGCCTGCACGAGCTCCGGTCATGTGACAGCCAGGGCTAGTTCAGGCCCGCCCACCTTCTCCGGCAATGTGCAGACAGACACGGCCGGAAAGTGAAGTGCTGCGTGATGGAGGTAAGTGTGAACGCCCCCATCACTCTAGGACTTGTTCTGCATTGAGGATGCAGTGCCGAAGCCATGGTACTGTATCCTCAATGCAGAATGACCGCAGTATATCCGCAGGACATTCCGCAATACAACCGCAGCATGTAAACAGACAAAGTTGTGCTGCTGTTTTCTGGGAGCTCCTGCAGAATGTCCTGCGGATATATCCACAGGACACGTTCCCCGTGAGCACATAGCCTAAAGGGATAATTCAAGAGGAACAAAAGTAAACAAAAAAAATAATGTAGGAGTGTTTTATATAACAATACAGCACAGATTAGCTTAAATTTTTTTTTGGAGTTTATGTCGGAAAACTACTTTTAAGTTTTTCCTATCCTGAGTCCCCCCGGGGGGGACATTCCAAAAATTCTGTTACGCTCCTTTGTCCCCTGGCAGGGGACATCAATAATTCATACGCATTTAACTGTCCTAAGTCTCTTCTAGCGGGCCACTGAGAGGAAAGTCCCTTTTTTAAGCATAGCAGGCAGGACTTTGTGCGTAGTGCTATTTTTGGCAGCCAATGGTTGCACCTGTGGGCAGAACAGGAAATTTTATTCAACAGGAAAAGGTTAACTATTTTGTGTAGTATGACAACCTGGTTTAAAGGCACACAAATTCAAAGTTGGCTCTTAATGCTGCCCAACACAGATTTTCAGTGGGCCACAGGACTTAAATGCATAGTGGGCCAGAAGTATAGTTTAATCAGCCACTGGCCCTTTCCTTTTTTTTTTTATATGCGGTGTTCTTTTCTTAATGACACCATGCACATAAGATTTAAGTCCAACATTGGCCAATGCCAGAATTGGGAAATAATTTGTGGACAGAGTTAGCATACTCCTCCCACATGTCCCTCTCCCGTCATCACAGCTACATTGCTCCATAGCTTTTCATCTTCAGGGTCTGCGTGAGTTTATATAGTGCAGTCTGAGTGTATCTGTAGCACTCCTGAACATGTCAGGGCACGTAAAGGAACTGCATCCTCTTGGGGATGCAGGACCTACCCCTTGGGACCTGGAGTAACAGTGCCATTGACCACCTAAACACGAATCAAATCCTAGTGAACTCTCCACACCGGGAGTTAGTCAGTCAGTAGTCTGTAGTCAGAGTCTGAAAGCGTACGGTGAAGTAGGCGGATTTGCCTGCACTGGGTCCGTGTAACGGTGACCCCAGGGGCACAGGAAAGAGGTCGCCAGGACAGGTACCGGAGATACCACTGGGACCGTAGCATGAACGGGGCACAGGGCCCTAGATCAAATGTCAAGTTTCAAATGGTTTGATAAATACCTGCACGGTGTGGAAACCTTCACGGACTTCACCGAACCATATAATCCGTGGGCATCAGCAGTAAACTAGGAACGGGGTTCGGACACTTACCTCCCCGCAGGGTCCGCACTGCCCGCCATATGGAGAAGGAGACTGTACCCCAAAAGGGACAGTCGGGGCCCCCAAACGCTTCAAGCTACGGGGACTCAACTAAACAAGAGAGTGTCGGGTACAGAGCAACCTGGGTCACTACATTGGCACTGATACTCCTGGGACCGGAACCAGCAAACCGAGGGTCCATGTGAGTAAAGACTGTTAAAGTCAACCCGGTGTGGTCTCCATTCTTCCTACACTATCACATCTCCCAGACACTGCCTTACCTGTGGAGGGCCCAACACCATTGCTGCAGCGGGAGTACCCACATCAAGCAGCAGCGGTTCCCATCCTTGACCGCAACCCGCAGGTGGCGTCACATGACAATAACTTTTATCCCCTGTAAATACCCCCCATTTACAAAAGGGGCCCAGGGCATGGAAACGGGCAAAGGCCACCAGAAGTGACATTCCCATATATAGATATTGCCTGGGACCGAGTACCCCATTCCCTGGGCGACAGACATCATATGATATATGTGCAATAGTCTCAGCATCTCCTATGATATATATGCAACAGTCTCGGTATCTCCTATGTGATGTACATACTCTGTGATGTACATACTCAGTGTATCTTGTGTGATGTAGTAACAACAATCTCGGTCTACTATGTGATGTGTATACAGCAGCCTTACTGTCTCCTTTGTTATGTATACTTCAGGAACTCAGTGTTTCCTATGTTATATAAATATATCAGGCTTAACATATCCTATGTGATGGAAATACAGAAGTCTCAGTATCTCCTATGCAATATATAGCAGTACATTGTATTGCATATCATGTACACAGCAGTCTCAGTATTTAGTATGCAGTACATAGTGTGTCCACCCATATCCAGTCCACCGCCATTAATTTGAGAACGGCGGCAGCTATAGGCATATAACTGGTGTCTAGGTATAGTAAAGTAGCTATGCGCTACGCAATGAAACGACCTATAACACCACCTGGTGGAAAACAACAGAGTTAGAATTCTTATTTCGAAAACAGAACGAGATAGAGAAAAAAAGTGAATTACAAAGTTGTAGTGCATCATCAATTCAATACGAATCGACACCTTGCATACAGAAAAGCTATGATTAGAACGTATAAAACGGGAAATTACGGGTTACGGGGAATTGCGTTTAATTGCAAATAAGTGTGCAACGTCATACCTGACGAAATACTGTAGACTGCTGATAGTACATACTGTACAGTAAATGGGATCGTTCAAAGGGTTGCCCAACAGACCTCTGTCACGCTGTTCTCGCCAGCGCGATTCATCCGTGTTTAAACACTGGAGAGAACAGCGCGACAGAGTTCTGTTGGGCAACCCTTTGAACAATCCCATTTACTGTACAGTATGTACTAACAAATCACAGAAAAAACAATCAAAGGGGAGTAACCCGAAAATATAATCACAGAAAAAAATACTCCTAAATTTTTTTTCGTTAAACTTTTATTAAATATCAATATATTGAAACATGAAGTGAGGGGGGGGTGTTCAGAAAAAAATATAAAATACCCTAAGGGTCTAAAGTACAATATAAAATACAGTCTAGTGGACCAGCCAGCGGTATATCCCAGCAAATGGTGGGAAAGGCTTATATTGCTCCACCAGTCAACTTTACAAACGATGATACATCAATTTTTTAACATTCATTGCAGAAACATTTTTAATACACAATTATTATCATCCAGATCCATTAATTAACCATGCATTGAAAAAGAGACTTACATAAAATGTAAATTTATAGATAGATTTGGCATATATCTCACAAATACAGAAACTTGAACTATATGTATTATTGGTAGGACAGTGTAAGAAGATATAATTATAGAGTACTGTAGTGGGATAAAATAAACATACAGTATTCTTTTTATGTCAAAAAAAGCATAAACAAGTTAGCCCCAAGAAATATTACCCAACGCGTTTCGCCTCCTTGGGTGGAGGTTCATCAGGGGTATAAATATTACATATGTTCCATAGTGTATCACACGTTGTAATATATCAGTTTAGATTCTCATTCTTCAAATAAAGATATTTTTACAATGTAATAGAATTCATCAGTGGGACCTCTTTTCCATTCATAAATATAGCCTCACTCTGATGAAATATTTCACAACAGAGGGCTCTCAGCCCATAACAGGTCAGTGAACCCTTCAATGGTTAATCAGTTGTTTTTATAAATCCATTCAGGAAAAACATTCCTGTGACTGCATGTTTCATCAGAAGTAAGTCTGCTTCTTGTATTGATAAGAAGAGACAAAAGGGGGATGGAGGGTTTAAATAACCACAGAAGTCCCCTTCAGCTGATTGTAAGGATGTAAGGCTGTCACCAGACCATGCCTGATTTCTGACAGGAGAGGAGGATTTTTATCCACAGCCTTACATCCTTACAATCAGCTGAAGGGGACTTCTGTGGTTATTTAAACCCTCCATCCCCCTTTTGTCTCTTCTTATCAATACAAGAAGCAGACTTAAGCTGGGTTTACACACTGAGACTTTCTAGCGATCCAACCTGCGATCTCAACCTAGCCGCGATCGCTACAAAGTCTCTGGTGAGCTGTCAAACAGGCAGACCTGGCCAACGACCTAACAGCGATTCGGACCTGCAGAGCGACTAGCTGGTCGTTGGGGACGTGTCAAAAAAGCAGGTGAACTTCACCCGACTTCATTTAATGCCGCGCGGCTCTGTCTGTGTGCCGTGTAAGTAAATAAATAATTAAAAAATCCGGCGTGCGGTCCCCCCTATTTTAATACCAGCCAGATAAAGCCATACGGCTGCAGGCTGGTATTCTCAGGATGGGGAGCCCCACGTTATGGGGAGCCCCCCAGCCTAACAATATCAGTCAGCAGCCGCCCAGAATTGCCGCATACATTAGATGCGACAGATCTGGGACTGTACCCGGCTCTTCCCGATTTGCCCTGGTGCGTTGGCAAATCGGGGTAATAAGGAGTTATTGGCAGCCCATAGCTGCCAATAAGTCCTAGATTAATCATGTCAGGCGTCTATGAGACACCCTCCATGATTAATGTGTAAATTACAGTTAAAAAACACACACCCCAAAAATCCTTTATTAGAAATAAAAAACACTAACACATTCCCTCATTACCAATTTATTACCCACAACAAAGCCCTCCATGTCCGGCGTAATCCACGGTCCTCCAGCGTCGCATCCAGCTTTGCTGCATGCAGGTGACAGGAGCAGCAGAAGACACAGCCACTCCTGTCACCTCCACGCAGCTAATGAAGACAGCCGTGTGATCGGCTGAGCTGTCACTGAGGTTACCTAGATCCAGCGGTGGATCCAGCGGTGGCCGCGGGTAACCTCAGTGACAGCTCAGCTGATCACGCTACTCACCGCCGCTCCGGTCAGCTCCACAATGAGGTGAGTAGCGCGATCAGCTGAGCTGTCACTGAGGTTAATCGCGGCCACCGCTGCATCCACCGCTGGATCCAGTGGCGGCCACCGGGTAACCTCAGTGACAGCTCAGCTGATCGCGTTACTCACCTCATTTGCTGGTGATTTCCCCCCCTCTCTCATACTCACCGATCCCCGATCACCGGCGCTGCACGGCGTTCACACTGCTCCGGCGGCTTTTCCTTTTTTGAAAAAGCCGGCAGCTCATTAAACAATCTCGTATTCCCTGCTTTCCCCGCCCACCGGCAAATGTGATTGGTTGCAGTGAGACAAGTCCACACGCTGAGTGACAGCTGTGTCACTGCACCCAATCACAGCAGCCGGTGGGTGTGTCTATACTGTGCAGTAAAATAAATAAATAAATAATTAAAAAATCCGGCGTGCGGTCCCCCCTATTTTAATACCAGCCAGATAAAGCCATACGGCTGCAGGCTGGTATTCTCAGGATGGGGAGCCCCACGTTATGGGGAGCCCCCCAGCCTAACAATATCAGTCAGCAGCCGCCCAGAATTGCCGCATACATTAGATGCGACAGTTCTGGGACTGTACCCGGCTCTTCCCGATTTGCCCTGGTGCGTTGGCAAATCGGGGTAATAAGGAGTTATTGGCAGCCCATAGCTGCCAATAAGTCCTAGATTAATCATGTCAGGCGTCTATGAGACACCCTCGATGATTAATCTGTAAATTACAGTAAATAAACACACACAACTGAAAAAATCCTTTATTAGAAATAAATAACACAAACACATTCCCTGGTTCAACAATTTATTACCCACAACAAAGCCCTCCATGTCCGGCGTAATCCACGGTCCTCCAGCGTCGCTTCCAGCTCTGCTGCATGCAGGTGACAGGAGCAGCAGAAGACACAGCCGCTCCGGTCACCTCCACGCAGCTAATGAAGTGAGCCGTGTGATCGGCTGAGCTGTCACTGAGGTTACCTGGATCCAGCGGTGGATGCAGCGGTGGCCGCGGGTAACCTCAGTGACAGCTCAGCTGATCGCTCTACTCACCTCATTTGCTGCGTGGAGCTGACCGGAGCGGCGGTGAGTAGCGCGATCAGCTGAGCTGTCACTGAGGTTACCCGCGGCCACCGCTGCATCCACCGCTGGATCCAGGTAACCTCAGTGACAGCTCAGCCGATCACACGGTTCTCTTCATTAGCTGCGTGGAGGTGACCGGAGCGGCTGTGTCTTCTGCTGCTCCTGTCACCTGCATGCAGCAGAGCTGGACGCGACGCTGGAGGACCGTGGATTACGCCGGACATAGAGGGCTTTGTTGTGGGTAATAAATTGGTAATGAGGGAATGTGTTTGTGTTTTTTATTTCTAATAAAGGATTTTTCGGGTGTGTGTGTTTATTTACTGTAATTTACAGATTAATCATGGAGGGTGTCTCATAGACGCCTGACATGATTAATCTAGGACTTATTGGCAGCTATGGGCTGCCAATAACTCCTTATTACCCCGATTTGCCAACGCACCAGGGCAAATCGGGAAGAGCCGGGTACAGTCCCAGAACTGTCGCATCTAATGTATGCGGCAATTCTGGGCGGCTGCTGACTGATATTGTTAGGCTGGGGGGCTCCCCATAACGTGGGGCTCCCC
Organism: Anomaloglossus baeobatrachus; assembly: GCF_048569485.1. Classification (NCBI taxonomy): domain Eukaryota; kingdom Metazoa; phylum Chordata; class Amphibia; order Anura; family Aromobatidae; genus Anomaloglossus; species Anomaloglossus baeobatrachus. Next base: position 508,851,546 of record NC_134357.1, on the reverse strand, counting down.
ATCCTGAGAATACCAGCCTGCAGCCGTATGGCTTTATCTGGCTGGTTTTAAAATTTGGGGGGACCGCACGCAGTTTTTTTTAATTATTTAATTATTTATTTCAATGCACAGTATAGACACGCCCACCGGCTGCTGTGATTGGGTGCAGTGTGACACCTGTCACTCAGCGTGGGGGCGTGTCTCACTGTATCCAATCATAGGCGCCGGTGGGCGGGGAAAGCAGGGAATACGAGATTGTTTAATGGGCGACTGGCTTTTTCAAAAAAGGAAAAGGCGCTGGAGCAGTGTGAACGCCGTGCAGCGCCGGTCATCGGTGATCGGTGAGTATGAGAAAGGGGGGGACACTTCAGTCACTCGGGGGATTAGCGGTCACCAGTGAATCCTTCACAGGTGACCGCTAATCAGGACGCTACACAGACAGAGCCGCGGAGTCGCTGTAAAGTCCACTTTACACACTGAAACTTTCTAGCGATGCATGCTGCACAGCGGGAAACAAAGGACCTAGGAATGGTCCTGAACGATTTGTAGCGATTACAACTTCACAGCTGGGGCCAGGTCGCTGATAGGTTTCACACACTGCAATGTCGCTGGGGAGGTCGCTGTAACATCACAAAACCGGTGACGTTACAGCGATGTCGTTTGCGATGTTGTAGTGTGTAAACCCAGCTTTAGGCTAGGTTCACACACTGCGTTTTTTTGACGCTGCGTTTTTGTGCGTTTTTTGCGGCAAAAACCGCACAAAAACACACCCGCGTCAAAAAACACGGCAAAAAACGCACGCGTTTTTTTGCTGCGTTTTGCTGCGTTTTTGCTCACTGCGTCTTTATGCGTTTTTTATCAGTGAACAAAAAAAAAGGTCTGATGTCATTTCCTTCTTCAATGTGTTCTTCATTCTCCACTAGTGTATGCAGAAGAGCAGACAGCTGCAGAACTACAAGGCTCAGCATGCTCCATCCAATAGTGTATGCAGGAGAGCAGACAGCAGCTGCAGAACTACAAGGCTCAGCATGTTCCATCCAGGACTGTATGCTTGAGGGAGAGTCAGGGGGAGCAGACCTACAAGGCTCAGCATCCTCCATCCAATAGTGTATGCAGGAGAGCAGACAGCAGCTGTCGAACTACAAGGCTCAGCATCCTCCTTCCAGGACTGTATGCAGGATTTCTTTGCCCCCCCAAACAAAAAAAATGACGTGGGCTTCGCCATATTTTTGTATGCTAGCCGGGTACAGGAGAGCAGACAGCTGCAGAACTACAAGGTTCAGCATACTCCATCCAATAGTGTATGCAGGAGAGCAGACAGCAGCTGCAGAACTACAAGGCTCAGCATGCTCCATCCAGGACTTTATGCTGGAGGGAAAGTCAGGGGGAGCAGACCTACAAGGCTTAGCATCCTCCATCCAATAGTGTATGCAGGAGAGCAGACAGCAGTTGTCGAACTACAAGGCTCAGCATCCTCCATCCAATAGTGTATGCAGGAGAGCAGACAGCAGCTGTCGAACTACAAGGCTCAGCATCCTCCTTCCAGGACTGTATGCAGGATTTCTTTGCCCCCCCCAAACAAAAAAAATGACGTGGGCTTCGCCATATTTTTGTATGCTAGCCGGGTACAGCAGGCAGGTACGGGCTGCCCCCAACCCCCAGCTGCCTATTTGTACCCGGCTGGGAACCAAAAATATAGGGAAGCCCTTTTTTTTTTAATTATTTCATGAAATAATTTTTTAAAAAAAATGACGTGAGCTTCGCCCAATTTTTGTGTCCAGCCGGGTACAACTAGGCAGCTGGGGATTGGAATCCACAGTGCAGGGTGCCCATGCTTTCTGGGCACCCCCGCTGTGAATTGCAGTCCCGCAGCCACCCCAGAAAATGGCGCTTTCATAGAAGCGCCATCTTCTGGCGCTGTATCCAACTTTTCCAGCTGCCCTGATGCCGAGTGGCTCGCTGGGTAATAATGGGGTTACACCCGAAATTCATGGTGTCACGCCAATATTAGACATGGCCACCATGAATTTCTAGTAAAGATAAAAAAAAAACACAATATACAGAAAAATATTTTTATTAGAAATAAAACACAACACAATTAGTGACTCCATCTTTATTGAAATAAAGAACCCACCTCCGCAGTAATCCTGGGTCAAGGGTCCCGCGCCCTCCAATCCGGATCCAATATCATCTGATCGGCTTGCTGGAAGGCAAAGCGATCAGATGATGTGTCAGGTTCTAGGGGCTGAATCACATCACACATCAGCTGATTGTGTAAAAGACGATTATACAATCAGCTGATGCATCGGTGCAAAAAAAAAAATACTCACTTATGTGCTGATTACCGGCCGCTCCTGGAGCGATGGGGCGGGTGTCTGATCCTGTCCGATCGCTGCAGCAGCTGCCGGTAATCAGGGATGAAGTCTCCTGACGCATCCGCTGATAGGTGAAGCCGGCCGGCCGCTGGCGTCACCGCGATACTTACGATCACCTGATGCGTTAGGTGACTGCATCAGGTGATCCATCGCCTGGTCCTGCATCTATCGTACTGCCCGGGGAGACTGCACACACCCGGAGCGGCGATACCGTGAGAGGAGATGGGAGCGGGCATGGCACCGGGAGTCTGCAGACAGGTGAGTATAACTTTTTTTTTTTTTTCTACTGTTCACTTTTGTTTTCGCAGCCGCTTCCTCCTCCCGCCCAGACATGGCGCCGCACGGCAGCATACATGCCCAGGACGGGAGGTGGACGCGGCGGTGACGGTACCGGGAGGATTCACGCTTCTGTGTTTACTGACAGAAGGAATCCTCTTCCTGTACACGTCACTTTACTACCCACCTCCTGCATTTATAGCTGCGTTTTTGGTCTTAGAAACGCACCAAAACGCAGCTATTTGCGTTTCTCATTGTGTCTTTCAACATCCCATTGCACTCAATGGATGAAAAGCGCAGTGAAAAACGCGGGAATAATTGACATGCTGCGTTTTTGTGGCACCACAAAAACGCAGCTGAAAAAAAACGCTGTGTGCAGACAGCAAAAATGAAAACTCATAGACTTTGCTGGGGAAGCAAAGTCATGCAGTTTTCTGAGCAAAAACGCACCCGAAAACTGCGCAAAAACGCCGCGAAAAACGCACTGTGTGAACTTACCCTTACTTCTGATGAAACATGCAGTCACAGGAATGTTTTTCCTGAATGGATTTATAAAAACAACTGATTAACCATTGAAGGGTTCACTGACCTGTTATGGGCTGAGAGCCCTCTGTTGTGAAATATTTCATCAGAGTGAGGCTATATTTATGAATGGAAAAGAGGTACCACTGATGAATTCTATTACATTGTAAAAATATCTTTATTTGAAGAATGAGAATCTAAACTGATATATTACAACGTGTGATACACTATGGAACATATGTAATATTTATACCCCTGATGAACCTCCACCCAAGGAGGCGAAACGCGTTGGGTAATATTTCTTGGGGCTAACTTGTTTATGCTTTTTTTGACATAAAAAGAATACTGTATGTTTATTTTATCCCACTACAGTACTCTATAATTATATCTTCTTACACTGTCCTACCAATAATACATATAGTTCAAGTTTCTGTATTTGAGAGATATATGCCAAATCTATCTATAAATTTACATTTTATGTAAGTCTCTTTTTCAATGCATGGTTAATTAATGGATCTGGATGATAATAATTGTGTATTAAAAATATTTCTGCAATGAATGTTAAAAAATTGATGTATCATCATTTGTAAAATTGACTGGTGGAGCGATATAAGCCTTTCCCACCATTTGCTGGGATATACCGCTGGCTGGTCCACTAGACTGTATTTTATATTGTACTTTAGACCCTTACAGTATGTACTATTAACAGTCTACAGTATTTCGTCAGGTACGACGTAGCACACTTATTTGCATAATAGGGTAATTCCCCGTTTTATACGTTCTAATCATAGCTTTTCTGTATGCAAGGTGTCGATTCGTATTGAATTGATGATTCACTACAACTTTGTCATTCACTTTTTTTCTGTATCTCGTTCCGTTTTCGAGATGAAAATTCTAACTCCGTTGTTTTCCACCAGGTAGTGCCATAGGTGGTTTTATTGCGTAGCGCATGGCTACGTTACCATACCTAGACATACCTAGACACCAGTTCTATGCCTATAGCTGCCGCCGTTCTCAAGTTAATGGCGGTGGACAGGATATGGGTGGAGACACTATATACAGCAGTCTCAGTGTATTCTATGTCATGTATACACAGCAGTCTTGGTGTCTCCTATGAGATTTATACAGTGGAATCTTAGTGTATCCTATATGATGGAAAAACACAAGACTCAGTGTAATGTTTTATTCTCCATTTCTATATTAGGGATTGACAATCTTTGGTCTCAATGATTTTAAAATACTCTCCATATAGGCCATTGTATAATTAGGATTATTATATGAGGACTATTATTGCATGGACCATTTTTCTTCTTTTCTTCTGATGTGGCCAAAACGCTGCACTCCATTGCTCCAGACAGACTAGCTTTCTGTATGTGTAAGAGGTTAGGACATGTTTTGCTTCTATGTTTCGTTAAACCGTACTTACATGTTGCTGTTAGTGTTGTATATTTTAAGTAAACACTTTCTTCAATAGTTTTTTTTTATTCTACAGTTGTTATATGGAAAGTGAATGTGGTGGACATGTTTGTGGATTTTTTTAGTCTTCACCTAATATTTCACAAATTAAAAAAATACTTATCGAAAGATTACAAAATGGAACACTAAAACATGAACCGATGACGTAGTTGTCTTCAAGACCAAAGAGAAAAAAGGAAAAGAGCACAAACCTGGTGGCCTGACATTATAATCTATGAGTCCCTGCTTTGATATTTACTGCCTTCATCAGTTCATAACTGAATTTTACTACAATTTGTATAGAAATGTTATAAAATATATGAACGTTATAATTAATATATTTTCAAGGCTGTGTTATTGAAAAATAATATTCAGTTTTATTCTTGGCAGACGACTTTACCAGCAGATTAGAGGCGCATCTGAGATTTTCAGATTTTACAGCACATGATCATAGTATCACACCAGGTACTTATGAAGAATATGACAGTATCCCACATTTATCTCAAGCCCTCCACAGTAGCGATGTATCACCTGATCCTTTTCAACATCTCCTAGCTTCGGATTCATCACGAACTGTTAAGCAAAACAAAAATCACAGAAGAGATCATAAACTTGAAGTAGCTTACACAAGAAGGAAGACATATTCGTGTTCAAAATGTGGGAAATGTTTTATAAAAAAATCACATGTTGTTACACATGAAAAAATTCACACAGGGGAGCAACCATTTTCATGTTCAGAATGTGGAAAACGTTTTATAGAAAAATCAAGTCTTGTTAAACATGAGAGAATTCACACAGGGGAGAAGCCATATTCATGTTCAGAATGTTGCAAATGTTTTACAGAGAAATCACGTCTTGTTATCCATCTGAGAACTCACACAGGTGAAAAGCCATTTTCATGCTCAGAATGTGGGAAATGTTTTACAGTCAAAGATCGTCTTGTTACACATCAAAGAACTCACACAGGGGAGAAGCCATTTATATGTGCAGAATGTGGGAAATGTTATACAGAGAAAACAAATCTAATTAAACATCAGAAAATACACATAGGTGACAAGCCATATTCATGTTCAGAATGTGGGAAATGTTTTATACAAAAATATCGACTCGCTAAACATCAGAGAACTCACTCCGGAGACAATCCATTTTCATGTATAGAATGTTGGAAATGTTTTACAACAAAATCAAATCTGGTTAAACATCTGAGAATTCACACAGGTGAGAAACCATATTCATGTTCAGAATGTGGGAAATGTTTTATAGCAAAAAGTGTGCTTGTTAAACATGAGAGAATACACACAGGGGAGACACCTTTTTCATGTTGCGAATGTGGGAAATGTTTTACAGAGAAAGCACATCTTGTTGTTCATTTGAGAATTCACACAGGTGAGAAGCCATTTTCATGCTCAGAATGTGGGAAATGTTTTACAATCAAAGACCGTCTTGTTGCACATCAGAGAACACACACAGGGGAGAAGCCATTTATATGTTCAGAATGTGGGAAATGTTTTACAGAGAAAACAAATCTAATTAAACATGAGAAAATACACATAGGTGACAAGCTATACTGTTGTTCAGAATCTGGAAAATAGTTACAATTAGTTACATAGTTACATTGGTAGAAAAAAAGACCTTGGTCCATCTAGTTCAAACTTCCTACACCAATTATATATTTTGTCATTAAATCATTTATAACCGACAATGTTGTGTGTACTGAAGAAAACATCCAACCCTTTTTTAATAGTTACATAGGTTGAAAATGTTTTACAGTCAAACACCTTCTTGTTACACATCAGAGAACTCGCACAGGGGAGAAGCAATTTTCATGTTTAGAATGTGGGAAATGTTTTACATGGATATCAAATCTTATAACCCATCATTGAATTCACAAATAGAAATAGCCATTTTCTTTTAAAACCATTTTATTGTTAAATATTACAAAAAAATACAACACATAGTCTACGAGACAAGGGCATGTAATTTACAGTACTAGCTACTTAATTGTATGTGTATGCAACTACTAAACATGTATGCAACTACTACTAAACATCTCTTATTGAAAAATAAACAGAAGTTATTCTTCATTCCAATGTATCAATCATATGTGTAAAATATTTCACATTTAGTAACAATATAGCTTTTTTTTAAGAACGTTGTCCAATGAGTTGGTCTTCTGCCCGATATGACATTGGATGTAGAGAGATGCTGCTATAAGTGATCAGGAGCATTGCTGAGTCAACCATCTGCAGCTGTCCTGATAACATAGAGCATCGTCTACCCTCGGCTGATACCTATGTTTTTGAAACATCTACTTTTAAAATTTATATCTGTCTGTTTGGATCTTCATTTTTTCTGAATCAGAAGTGTTGATGAAACTGAATTGACATCCGCAACAAAAAGTTTATATATTTACATAATGATTGATTTTATTTTGATATAACTAATAGTGATGGGCGAGCACTACCATGCTCGGATGCTCAGCCCTCGTTGAGAGCATTTGGATGCTCGGATGGGCGCAATTCGATCCAATGAGTATAATGGAAGTCAATGGGGACCTCAAGCATTTTTAGGAAGATTTCCCAGAAAAATAATCTAGTTCCCCATTGACCTACATTACACTCGGTTGCTCGAGTTGCGCCCATCCGAGTATCCAACTGCTCTTGTAGAGTACCGAGCACCCGAGCATGGTAGTGCTCACTCATAACTAATAACTAACCATCTAAGTAAGACACTTTTTAAACCATTCATGGTTCACTTAATAAAGAGTTCTTGAGAAAGCCTATTTCATAGATTAAAGGGGTTATCCGGGTTATTTTACTTATTTTTTTGTCATTACACTATTGGGCTACATTGGGGCAGGTAAGTAGATAGTAACTACCTACCTGCCCTGCTGTCAGCCCCTCTCTTCATGTGACCACTCCTACCGTGATTTTGCTGCTTCCTGGATGTCATGTCAACAGGGGCAGGACATTGTTGATATGCTTCACAGTGAACAGCATGTTGCCCCCCTGCTGGGCAGGTACAGTGCGCCGGAGTCCCCACCCTCCTCCTCGCACCCTGTGCACTGCTATCTGTTCCCTGTATGTGCTGGACAAACAGGGTTGCCCTCACTGTCTAGGATACCATGAGCACTGTTTGCCCGACGGTGTCCTGAGCTCATTATGTTGTATGTTGTCTGGGCAACTGTGACCCCCCCTCCCCCGTGTGCTGTCTCTGTGATGAATGTAGCCTCCTGTGCTCCTGGCTTCTGAATACAGTCAGGAGAAGAGAGCAGGAACGTCACCTGACACCAGGTCAGCAGCACTGAGCTCTGCATCGCTCGGCTGTAAGGACGCTGCAATCATCACAACACGGAGAAGAGACAGCATGGGTGAGAAGATAGAGAGCGAGGGGGGGCAGAGAAGAGAGTGCACGGGTGACAGTGCGTGGGGGGGCAGAGAACAAAGTGCACGGCTGACAGAACCGGGGGGCAGAGAACAGAGTGCACGGCTGACAAAAGGAGGGGGGGCAGAAAACAGAGTGCACTGGTGACGGAGCGGGGGGGGAGACAGAGAACAGAGTGCACGGCTAACAGTGCGGGGGGTCAGAGAACAGAGTGCACAGCTGACAGTACGGGGGGCAGAGAACAGAGCAGCGTACAGCTGACAGCAGGGAGGGCAGAGAACAGAGTGCACGGGTGACAGAGCGGGGGGGCAGGAAACAGTGCATGGGTGACAGAGCGGGGGGCAGCGAAGAGCGTGCATGGGGGATTATATATAATATATCATATAACTCTAGGTGTATGTGTGTGAGTATAGGTGTATATATCTTATAGACTCACATTAGGGGCTATATATAATTTTCATTATGTAGTATTAATTTATTTATCAGGTGCTGGGGCAGAATACTGACAGGGAATGTGTGTGCAGAGGGCGGGGCTGGACACTGAGGCCGGGCAGTGCCAGCTGTGACTGTGAAGTCCGGCAGTCAAACATGTCATGTTAGGTTGTGCTGCATGTAAATAAAGAACCTTTTTTCTCCAGATAAGGAGAGAGGCCCCTTATCTATTGATGTGATTTTAAATGGAACAGATATTCATAATCTTCTTAATATGGATCAATAACATCCTTGAACAAGATATATAAATGCCCCACTTATGATGTCTGTTGTCAAGACTAAGGCGGGCTTTGCACACTACTACATCGCAGGTGCGATGTCGGTGGGGTCAAATTGAAAATGACGTACTTCCGGCATCGCATGCGACATCGTAGTGTGTAAAGGTTCGATGATACGATTAACGAGCGCAAAAGCGTCGTAATCGTATCATCGGTGCAGCGTCGGCGTAATCCATAATTACGCTGACGCGACGGTCCGATGTTGTTCCTCGCTCCTGCGGCAGCACACATCGCTGTGTGTGAAGTCGCAGGAGCGAGGAACATCTCCTACCGGCGTCACCGCGGCGTCCGTAGGATATGCGGAAGGAAGGAGGTGGGTGGGATGTTTACATCCCGCTCATCTCCGCCCCTCCGCTCCTATTGGCCGCCTGCCGTGTGATGTCGCTGTGACGCCGCACGACCCCCCCCCCTTAATAAGGCCAGAGCGACATCCCAGGACAGGTGAGTCCATGTGAAGCTGCCGTAGCGATAATGTTCGCTACGGCAGCTATCACAAGGATATCGTACCTGTGACGGGGGCGGGGACTATCGTGTGCGGCATCGCAGCATCGGCTTGCGATGTCGCAACGTGCAAAGCCCACCTAAATAAATAATAGTTTCACATTTTCCTCATAGCAAAATGCATGTTTTTTCCTGACTAGTCCACCCTCTTAGCATGGCAGCACGCCCGCAGGGGCGTACTGACATGCTATTCAATGCAGCTTGGGCCGGATTATAGTCAGGGCAGGCGGGGCTCCAGCCTCGGGACCCCCACCAAAAGAGCTTCTAAGGGGGCTCCCACCACCAGGGCCATACTTGCCACTAGGCACCTGTCAGCATTTTTTTTTTCGTCACACCCTCTCCCCTTCCATAAAGATAGTCTAATAAATCAGCTGTTTTAGGGGGGGGGGGCCGGCGCCGGTGACCGCAGCTTCCTCCTTCCTATTCAAATGTATTTGCGTCTTTCAGACGTAAATACATTTGAACAGCGCGCCGGGACTGGGCCCCGCCCCCGACGTGCAGCAACATGATGTGATCAGCACCTTGCTGACGTCATCACAGTGCTGCGGGCGCCACACAGGGGACATCAGGAGGAAGCGGTAAGTGCTCCATGAAAGAGCTGAAGAGACAGGTTTAATTAATGGGGATGAGTGGGGAGGGGCTGAGGACACATAACGGGGAACATTTGTGAAGGAAACACAGCTTTGTGACAGGCAGAGGAGGAGTACTGTATTCCGAGGGAGGGGGGGCAGGAGTGTGTAGTGATGGGGCAGTGTAATTTGTGTGTGTAGAGAGTGATGAGGGTTGCATTGTATTGTGTGTGGGGGGGGAGGGGTAATGGAGGGTGCATTGTATTGAGTGTGGGGAGGGGGTAATGGGGGTGCATTGTGTGTTTGTGTGTGTGTGTGTAGGGGGTGATGGGGGGTGCAGTGTATGTGTGTGTAGGGGGTGATGGGTGCATTGTGTGTGTGTGTAGGGGGTGATGGGGGGTGCATTGTATGTGTGTGTGTGTAGGGGGTGATGGAGGGTGCATTGTGTGTGTGTGTGTGTGTGTGTGTGTAGGGGGTGATGGGGGATGCATTGTGTGTGTTTGTGTAGGGGGTGATGGGGGTGCAGTGTGTGTGTGTGTGTGTGTAGGGGGTGATGGGTGCATTGTGTGTGTGTAGTGGGTTATGGGGGGGTGCACTGTGTGTGTGTGTAGGGGGTGATGGGGGTGTGCAGTGTGTGTGTGTGTGTGTGTAGGTGGTGATGGGGGGGTGCATTGTATTTGTGTGTGTGTGAGTAGGGGGTGATGGGGGTGCATTGTGTGAGTGTGTGTGTGTGTAGGGGGTGATGGGGGGATGCATTGTGTGTGTGTGTGTGTAGGCGGTGATGGGGGGATGCATTGTGTGTGTGTGTGTGTGTGTGTGTGGAGTAATGGGTGCATTGTATTTGTGTGTGTGTAGTGGGTGATGGGGGGGTGCATTGTATTGTGTGTTTGTGTAGGGAGGAATGGGGGGTGCATTGTATTTGTGTGTGTGTGTGTGTGTAGGGGGTGATGGGGGGGATGCATTGTTTGTGTGTAGGGGGAGATGGGGGGTGCATTGTGTGTGTGTGTGTGTGTGTGTGTGTGTGTGTGTAGGGAGTAATGGGTTGTGCATTGTATTTGTGTGTGTGTGTGTCAGAGCTGTGTGTGTAAGAAGCAGTACTGTGTCATACCTCCCAACATTTAAAGATGAGAAAGAGGGACAAAGTATGCGGCGCGCGTAAGCCACGCCCCCTAACCACACCCATTTTGCAATCTGTCACGCCCACATCCAATCCTTTTCAGCACTGCTGATCACATTGTTTAAGGCTGCGTGCCCACGATCAGTATTTGCAGCATTTTGGATGTAGCGTGTTTTTGCTGTGTCTAAAACGCTGCATTGGAAAGTACAAGTACAGTGGAGGGATTCTAGAAATCTCGTGCCCACTGTGCTTGTTTTTTCTGCAGCAAACACTGACCTGCGGAGCGTCTTTCCAGACTGCAGCATATCAATTGTTTGCTGCAGTTGCATGCGTCCTCCGTAGGGAGAACACAGCAGGAGACCGCAGCGCACTGAATCCTGATCGTGGGCACAGGCAGCTGCGTTCTCCTGCAGAGGAGACGTGCAGCCCCGCAGGTCAGGACCCGCTGCCTCCAGGACACAGCGAGTCCTGATTGTGGGCACAGGCAGCTGTGGTCTCCTGCGGAGGAGACATGCAGCCCCGCAGGTCAGGACCCGCTGCCTCCAGGACACAGTGAGTCCTGATCGTGGGCACAGGCATAGGCACATATACGGTACATATTTGAAGACCAATTCCATAAAATACATATAAACAGACAAATCTATACACAGTCATCTACACTGACATACATGGATATATACATCATACATATACACACATTGGAGGTAATAATATGGGGAAGCCGGCAGCAGCCGCACTCACCTACCCCGCTTGTCTCTGTCCAGCTCCTCCTCGCATGTGATCACTTGGCATCACTTTAACAGACCTAGCCACACACAGTGTATGTATCACAAGGGAGGATGGAGGTTTATATACTAATATATAAAACCCCCATCCTCTCTTGTGATACATACATAGCATATATATATATATATATATATATATATACACTGTATATCTATACAGTATATACAGCACATGAGGCTACAGTATATACAGCACAGGAGGGGCTGGGGGCTACAGTATATACAGCACAGGAGGGGCTGGGGGCTACATTATATACAGCACAGGAGGGGCTGGGGGCTACAGTATATACAGCACAGGAGGGGCTGGGGGCTACAGTATATTCAGCACAGGAGGTGCTGGGGGCATAGACAGTATGCGCATGCCCAGTGCCACTCCCGCGGGACTGAGCACTGTTCAAAGTGTGAACGCTTTTGAGGTGATTGCGCAGGCGCGAGATTATGGGCGGCGCAGTGATTGTCAGCAGTGTCATCCAAGTACCCGCCCATAATCTCGTGCCCGCGCTTCTCACTCTGCCTCCACCATTATGCGCAAGCACAGGCCATATGAACCATGTTACCTATTACCGTGGGCACGAGATTATGGGCGGCGCTGTGATTGTCATCAGCAAAGTCATCCAAGTACCTGCCCATAATCTCGTGCAAGCGGTAATAGGCAACATGGTTCATATGGCCAGCGCTTGCGCATAACAGTGGAGTCAGAGGGAAAACTGCGGGCACGAGATTATGGGCCGGTACTTGGATAACGCTGCTGATGACAATCACAGCGCCGCCCATAATCTCGCGCCTGCGCAATCACCTCAAAAGCGTTCACACTTTGCACAGTGCTCAGTCCCGCGAGAGTGCCACTGGGCATGCGCAAAACTTCGGGAGGACAGTTACATGAGGAAGGCGTCCTCATATATGGAAATGAGCAATGGGGGACTGCGTAAAGCGGCAGGAGGGGGAATAACGGACGCCAGACAGCCCGCCCCCGTGACCATAAAAAAACATTTGCATACAAAAAGGTAAGACTTCATAAAGTATTTTTTTAGGTCTCAAAGGGGGCACAATAGCAACAGGAACTTTTCTAGAATGCAGCCCAGGAGCTGCAGAGGGGAATCTTTTATTTTTTTTTGCTAAATTTCTGCTGTCAGGTTCCCTTTAACTGGTAGGGGAGCCAGGATAAAGCAGAGCTGAAGCTGTTGGACAGCTAGGACCCAGCAGCTCCACAGGCAGGAGACCACTGATCGGTAAGCTAATAGAAGTCTGCAGATGTAACTCTGCATAGGTTATTGCTATTGTCAGTGCTATCTGCAGGAGAGAGAAGTGTTGGTCGCACTTTCTCCTCAGCTTCCTGATTCCCCGTGTGTCTGCAGCAGAAGCCACACACGGGGAATCAGAGAGAACAGCTGCAGAGAAGCACAGGCTCCGGAGCTGGGGATGTCCGCTCTGGGGGAGGGGGGGTCGGCTCTGGTGCAGGGGATCCGCTCCAGGGCTGGGGATGTCCGCTCTGGGGGAGGGGGGGGGGTCGGCTCTGCTGCAGGGGATCCGCTCTGGGGCTGTGGATGTCCGCTCTGGGGGAGGGGGGGGTCGGCTCTGGTGCAGGGGATCTGCTCCGGGGCTGGGGATGTCGGCTCTGCTGCAGGGGGTGATTCATACCTCAGCAGCAGTCACAGGAGTTTCAAGGTGCACGCTTGGCTCTGTAATGAATAGAAGGGAGAAACAGCGAGGCGGGGCTACAGTGGGTGGGTGGAGCCACGGGATACTCAGGCCCACGGGCGGGACTCGGGATCAAAGGCTCAAAAGCGTGAGAGTCCCGCTGTATCCGGGACGGTTGGGAGGTATGACTGTGTGTGTGTGTGTATATATGAATTAGAGCAGTCTGTGTGCCCCCCCCCGAACTATATGGGTCCCCCAGAGCGCTATGTCACCCATCCCAGTAATGAGTACACCACCAGAGCTGTTTGCCACTCCAGTAACGTCTATGCCCCCTGCCCCTCCTGTAATGTATATATTGTAGCCCCCAGCCCCTCCTGTGATCTATATACAGCAGTGCTGTCAGTGTGCAGTCATGTCTGTTAGTGACAGCCATCGTGAAACACAGCCACATGTCCTGAAGGAGCTGGACGGAAACAAGCGGAAGAGGTGAGTGAGGCTGCTGGCGACTTCCCCATATTAATGCCTGTAAGGGCTCATGCGCACGTAACTGCTGAATATTCTGCAACGATTTCACAGCACATATGCGCGTCAAATCGCTGCAGAAACACTGCATAATGGATGCAGTTTTTCTGTACAAAGAAAGCCGATTTCATGCGCTATGGCTGCTGCCCCCACCATAGACAGATTGGGAGCTGCATCCATAGCGCACGGAATAATTGACATGCACATTTTATGAACGCACGGATTTGGGTCAACATTTTAGCACCCAAATCGCTGCGTTCATAAAAGCAACGTGCGCACGTATCATGCACAATCTTCATAGATTGTGCAGGGGACGCAGGACGCATCCATTTACACTGCAGTGCTATACGCAGCGTAAATGCATGGAATTACGCAACGTGCGCACGAGCCCTAATGCGTTTGTGTCTGCATGTATGTCAGTGTATATGACTGTGCATATATTTGTCTGTTTATATTTTTCTGAATTTGTCTTCAAATATGTATATGTACGTATGCCTGTAAGTGTATGTGCATTTCTGTGTGTGGATGGGGTCCACTGAGACTCTTTCACCCGGAGGCCACAAAAACCTGGAGCCGCCCCTGGCTGCCTTAACATTGGGATCAATAAAAAATCTGTGAGTAACTCTACTTTCTGTGTATATGTGACTGCTGTGAGTTATCCTGGACTGTGTCTGTATTGTAGTACTGTAAATCTGAATGTGGCAGAACAGGATAAGATAAATGTTCATTGGATTTACATCTAAATTCTACAGTTCACGCTCTACTGTTATGGCTAAAAGTGTTAACGTTATGGGGCCCCCACCAGATTTTCTGCCCAGGGGCCCCCACCAACCTTAATCTGGCCCTGCATGTACCTGTGTCCGCTGTCACCTCTGATGCCCCACACTTCCGGTCATGCGCACTAGACTTCTCTGAAGCCGGGTCGCGTACACCCGGCTTTATATTACGCATGGCTTGAAGTGCAAGGGATTCAGATCAGCAGACACAGGTACGTGGATCACCGCTGTTGACACTGCATTGAATAGCTTGTCAGTACGCCCCTGTGGGAATGTTGCCATGCTAAGAGGGCGAACTAGTCGGGGGATATAATGCCCTTGCGACTAGTCACTGCGCTCTTTAGCATTTTTGAAAAGATCTTTAGAAATACCTTTTCTAAAGACCTCTTTATCAATGCTCGTGTATACAGGGACGGTAAGGCAGTGATTACCAATATACACTCAGAACTGCTTGTGGTTCTGGGTGCATATTGCATCTAACAGGTTCCCTTTAAAAGTTCACTACGGTGCAAGGAAGTGTGGCGCCCCTGAGGGTCCAGTCGCCACAGAGGTACTGCACCTCAGCCAGAGGTGTGGAACTCCATCCTTGCTAAGAAGGAACACACAGACCACAGTACACTTACTCTTAGTACAGCTACACTCCATCAGGCCGATGGTTAGGGCAAGTTGCACCTTAGGGAGAGCACAGTCCCGGAGCCAGACTGGAGGTGGAGTTAGTTAGAGGGTGGACACGTAGAACGGAGTGCAGAAAGTGAAACTAGAGAGAACAAGTTTGTCAGTGAACTAAGGACGAAGCGGAGGGGAGAGGTCCTGAGGACTGGAGTCGGCGAGCTCGTCCTAGGACAAGAAAGAAAAGGAAGAAGGAGTCCTAGAGCCACGGGAAGTGAGAGATCCATCCGTGGGCTCGCATCCACCGCTGACATATTGGTGTAGAGGGACTTGGCCACAAAGGGGACCGGCTCCTAGACTAGTGGAGAACTACAAGGCTCAGCTAGCAAAACCGGGGGTGGCGGTATCTTCACGTGCCGAAGCCACAACCACACACAAATCCACTGAAAAGGTGACCACAGAGGGCCAAGGGATACAGTAGGACAAACAAGCCACCCATAAAAGGGTCCGCGGACACCGACTCAGGGCAATATGTGTGAGTCGCAGGGCAGAAAGACGAAGCCAGCGTAGGAAGATGACCAGGAAAGGGACACAGAAAGGTACACCGGTCTTGTGCTCCGAATTACCTGGGGATCCGTGGGATCCCATCACCGCAGGACTCCGCATTCCAAGGGCAGCATTTGACCGGCTGGCCATGTTAACCTGGAACTGTCAACTGTGAGTAAAGAACTTGTGATTGCATCTCGCTGTGTCCTGGACTCATTACCTGCACCGCCAGCCCCGCATCATTCAAACATCCCACTGGCTGAAAACTGCCTACGGTTGCCCTGGGGTCTCAGCTCCACCTGTGGGGAGCTGTACCATCTCAGCTGCATCACCATCTAACCCGGCGGTCCCGTCTAAGTAGCGTCGGCCATATCTGGCCAAATACCACAGGTGGCGTCACGAAGCATGCAAGTTTTTATAATAAGTCCTTTCCCTTGTTTTTTTCCCTTGATTTTTAAGTTTTGGATCTTAATAAAATTATTTTAATAACAAATTTAATTTTTATACCGAACAACTTTCTACAGGTCGACCGACAAATACTAATTATTATTCTGTCAACATAAAATAGTCCTTTATCTTCACTAACCTTTAATTCTATTGGGATATACAGTATTTAAGGTTTTTTTGCCCCATAAATAGAAATAAATAGGAATTCTAACGATTGATCCACCATGCAGAATAATGTCCACATTAATTAATTCTTCTTCAATTTGTCTTTGATCTTACGGGTGGCTCACACCACTGAGATCCTTAGGTACTTAACACATTACATGGAATCTGTGAGTTCTAAACATTTGTAAAGACACATTTTTTTATTTTTCAATACATTTAATTTATATATATATTTATTTTTTTATTTCATTTATTAAATCAATTTTATTCACAACATTGATTAGTATAATATTTATTCATGTATAGGAAAAATCCTTGATTTTGTATAAAATCTGCAATGCTGCATCATTGGATTACATGTGCCCACGTAACCTTTTTTTGTATGTTCAGTGGGCGTTCATTTATATCTGTCTGAAGGTTTATAGGTTTGTCAGTTGTGCTCCTTTGCATATGTTGTATTTCTTTGGTCCTGAGGAAGGGGACATTGATCCCAGAAACGCGTCGACCTGAAATAAATAAATTCAACATTAATTATCAACATTGGTGGCAGTGCGGTATTATACCCGTTCTCTTTTTGTCAATATCCAAGAATTTCCACGTGAGACTGCGGCAGCCGCCATTATCTTTTAGGCTCACAGAGGAGTTGTGCCTATCACAACCCAGCCAGGTGAGTGTCTCTTCAGACGCACCTCACCTTTTAATCAGTTAAAACCCTATTTCACTCTCTTTTTCTATAAAAACCTGAACTAGCAGAAAAGGTCCAGGCCAGGGTTTAACCATTTTCTCTGCTGCTCAGCAGTGTAAAAGGCACATGCTAGAAGGATTATACCTCACATCTATCACCATACCCTTTAGTGCGTCCCATACCTCCCCCTTTGTTCAACCCTGAGGGATATGACAAACAGTGGATTAGGGGGCATCTTCATTCCCCTACAGCTTCCCTGCCTGATGTTCCACTGTACTCTTGAAATTTCACAGTGACAGAAACCACCTAGTGACCCAAGCATTCTTCTCCTTGGCATGACTCATCCACATAAGAGGGGAATGATCACTCACCAAACAAAACGTCCTCCCCAGCAAATGATAGACTCAAGTGCCCACTTAATAGCTAGGCACTCCCTCTCCACTATGCTGTACCTGGTTTCAGCTGGGGTAAGCTTCCGACTCAGGAAAATAATGGGATGCTCTTCTTTAATTTCCTGAGAAAGAACTGCACATAGACCCACCTCTGAAGTGTCTGTCTGCACAATGAACTCTTTTTTAAAGTTGGGTGTGATCAGAACAGGTATTTCATATAAGGCTGACTTCAATTACCTAAAAGCCTCCTCAGTTTGATCACTCAAGTGTACCATTCCAGAATTCTTCCTTTTTAGGAAGTCTGTCAAGGGGGCTGAAAGTTTGGTGAAGTTGGGAATAAACGGCCTGTAATAGTCAACCAACCCCAAGAAAGATCTTACTTATTTTATTGTGAGGGGACGGAGCCAGTGCTTAATTGCCTCTACCTTATCTACTTGGCATTTGATGACTCCTCGCCCAATAACATACCACAGAACCGAGCTTCTTCCACCCCTAGGGTACACTTTTTTGAATTGGCGGTTAGCCCCGCTTGTCGGAGAGAGTCCACTACTAGCTCAACCTTTAGTGACTTTCCTAATCCACAATGTCATCAAGGTAGACTGAGGCGTATCAGCGATGGGAATAGAGGATAACATCGATTAACCTTTGAAATGTCACTGGTGCCACATGTAAACCAAAAGGTAATACCTTATACTGATACAATTACCAAGGCCGTCTTCTCCTTGGCGTCCTCTATTAGAGGCACTTGCATTGTACCCCTTTGTGAGGTCCAGGGTTGAAAAGAACCAGGCATCAAACTTTGATTTTTCATTAAGCTTCCAAAAGTCATTACTGAATTGTAGCGTACTGTCGGGTTTAAATATTAGGACTATTGGGTTAGCCCACTAACTCCAGGATTCCTCAATGACTTCTAGCTGCACCGTTAACTCCACCTCCTCCGAGATGGCTTGTCGCCGAGCCATAGGTACCCGATAAGGCTTGAGTTGGACTTTGGCCTACTGTTCAGTAACAATGTAATGTTGGACTATGGAGGTACGACCAGGGAGCTCGGAGAAGACATCTGTATTCCGATTAACAAACTCCCGGGCCTTCTGAACCTGTTTAGGGGAAAATGTTTCAGCTATTTTAACTGTGGCAGAGGCCCCTTCCAAAACCACCACAGGTAATGGAGCATTCCCCGCAGGAAATGCAGGCAGCGGATTGTCCCCATTGCCCATTGTCACTGTCCCTATTCTTCCTTGACTTTAGTAAATTAACATGGTAAATCTGTTCTAATTTTTCACACCCTGGTTGGTGAACCTTGTAGGTTACTGGCCCCCACCTTCTCTATTATCTCATATGGACTTTGCCATCTTGCGAGGACTTTGCTGTCTACAGTGGGCACAAGCACTAGCACCCAGTGCCCAGGGTTAAAGGTTATCTGAACTGCTTGGTTATAGACCCGACTTTGAGCTTGTTGTGCTGCCAGCATATGCTCTTGTACAAGTGTCAGAACCGTCTTTATTATTTCCTGCATTTTAGCAACATGTTCTATCACACTCTTGTGTGGGGTGGGCTGGTGCTCCCATGTCTCTTTAGCTACATCTAGCAACCACCGGGGATGTCTCCCATACAATACCTCAAAGGGGGAGAAACCCATGGATGCCTGGGGCACCTCTCATACTGCAAACAATAAAAGGGCAGCAAGAGGTCCTAGTCCTTGCCATTCTTGGATACAGCCTTTTTAATATGTTTTTTTTTTAAATGGTTTTGTTATACCTTTTAACCAAGCTGCCTGTTTGGGGGTGAAAGACTGATGTACGTAAATGTTTGCCATTTAACATCTTGCTCAGTTTCTTTATGATCTTACACATAAATGGTGTTCCCTGGTCAGTTAAGATCTCTTTAGGAATCCCCACCTGCGAAAACATGCCCATGAGTTCTATGGCTATGAGTTTAGCTGACATATGACACAGGGAAACCGCTTCTGGATAATGGGTGGCGTAATCAAGAACCACCAGGATATGTGGGTGTCCCTTTGAGGACTTATTTACTGGACCCAGCAGATCCATGGCCACTCTTCTGAATGGTACCTCTATAATCGGCAATGGTACCAGGAGGCAGGGCCGGCTCCAGGTTTTTGTGGGCCCCGGGCGGAAGAGTCCCAGTGGGCCCCATCCATACGCAGACACACATACGTACACATACATATACATATTTAACGACAAACTCACAAAAATACATATAGAACTGACACATCTATACAGTCATATACACTGACATACATAGATACACATCATACATACATACAGACAAACACACACAGCTCTGCTGGATACATACATACAGACACAGCGCTGCTACATACATACACACATAGCTCTGCCACATACATACACACATAGCTCTGCTATATACATGCACACATAGCTCTGCTACATACATAGCTCTGCTACATACATAGCTCTGCTATATACATACACACATAGCTCTGCTATATACATACACACATAGCTCTGCTATATACATGCACACATAGCTCTGCTATATACATACACACATAGCTCTGCTATATACATGCACACATAGCTCTGCTATATACATACACACATAGCTCTGCTATATACATGCACACATAGCTCTGCTATATACATACACATAGCTCTGCTATATACATGCACACATAGCTCTGCTATATACATACACACATAGCTCTGCTATATACATACACACCTAGCTCTGCTATATACATACACACCTAGCTCTGCTATATACATACACACCTAGCTCTGCTATATACATACACACCTAGCTCTGCTATATACATACACACATAGCTCTGCTATATACATACACACATAGCTCTGCTATATACATGCACACATAGCTCTGCTATATACATACACACCTAGCTCTGCTATATACATACACACCTAGCTCTGCTATATACATACACACCTAGCTCTGCTATATACATACACACCTAGCTCTGCTATATACATACACACCTAGCTCTGCTATATACATACACACATAGCTCTGCTATATACATACACACCTAGCTCTGCTATATACATACACACCTAGCTCTGCTATATACATGCACACATAGCTCTGCTACATACACACATAGCTCTGCTATATACATACACACATAGCTCTGCTATATACATACACACCTAGCTCTGCTATATACATACACACCTAGCTCTGCTATATACATACACACATAGCTCTGCTATATACATACACACATAGCTCTGCTATATACATACACACCTAGCTCTGCTATATACATACACACATAGCTCTGCTATATACATACACACCTAGCTCTGCTATATACATACACACCTAGCTCTGCTATATACATACACACATAGCTCTGCTATATACATACACACATAGCTCTGCTATATACATACACACATAGCTCTGCTATATACATACACACCTAGCTCTGCTATATACATACACACATAGCTCTGCTATATACATGCACACCTAGCTCTGCTATATACATACACACATAGCTCTGCTATATACATACACACATAGCTCTGCTATATACATACACACATAGCTCTGCTATATACATACACACCTAGCTCTGCTATATACATACACACATAGCTCTGCTATATACATACACACCTAGCTCTGCTATATACATACACACCTAGCTCTGCTATATACATACACACCTAGCTCTGCTATATACATACACACATAGCTCTGCTATATACATGCACACATAGCTCTGCTATATACATACACACCTAGCTCTGCTATATACATACATACCTAGCTCTGCTATATACATACACACCTAGCTCTGCTATATACATACACACCTAGCTCTGCTATATACATACACACATAGCTCTGCTATATACATACACACATAGCTCTGCTATATACATACACACATAGCTCTGCTATATACATACACACATAGCTCTGCTATATACATACACACCTAGCTCTGCTATATACATACACACCTAGCTCTGCTATATACATACACACCTAGCTCTGCTATATACATACACACCTAGCTCTGCTATATACATACACACATAGCTCTGCTATATACATACACACATAGCTCAGCTATATACATACACACCTAGCTCTGCTGTATACATACACACCTAGCTCTGCTATATACATACACACCTAGCTCTGCTATATACATACACACATAGCTCTGCTATATACATACACACCTAGCTCTGCTATATACATACACACCTAGCTCTGCTATATACATACACACATAGCTCTGCTATATACATACACACCTAGCTCTGCTATATACATACACACATAGCTCTGCTATATACATACACACCTAGCTCTGCTATATACATACACACCTAGCTCTGCTATATACATGCACACATAGCTCTGCTATATACATACACATAGCTCTGCTATATACATACACACATAGCTCTGCTATATACATACACACCTAGCTCTGCTATATACATACACACCTAGCTCTGCTATATACATACACACATAGCTCTGCTATATACATACACATAGCTCTGCTATATACATACACACATAGCTCTGCTATATACATACACACCTAGCTCTGCTATATACATACACACATAGCTCTGCTATATACATACACACCTAGCTCTGCTATATACATACACACCTAGCTCTGCTATATACATACACACCTAGCTCTGCTACATACAGACAGAGACAGACACGCGCGGCTCCGGGGGGGGGCATAAATCGGGGGGTGGGGAGGGCACATACCGCTCAGGTCACGGTGGAGAGGGGGCCCACACAGCGCCGGAGGGACACGCTGTGCTGGGGGTCGCTGGCTGGCACTGCAACTCTCATCTGTGGGACTGAGCAGGATGCCGGCCGGTAGCTCCGCCCACAGATGAAGTTCAAACCAGGAAGTCTGCGCGCCTTAAAGAGACGGCGCCGCAGATTCCTGCCGAGGACTGCGGTCCCCGGAACTCGGCCCGGGGACCGCAGAACTAAGGAGAGTGGGCCCCGGCCAAGGTGCACCAGAGCTGACGAGGCCGAGTGGGCCCCCCTGGCTCTCCAGGGCCCCGGCATTTGCCCGGGTATGCCGGGTGCTGACGCCGGCCCTGCCAGGAGGTTTCGAAAGTGTGGCTGGGGCTGGTCATTTGACACACTGGAAAATAGCAAGGACTAAAACATAGCTTTTAATAAATGCATTAAAAAGTACCAAAGTGCTTGTGCATAAATTGTGCAAATATGAAATATGAAAAATGAAAAATGAAAAATGAATAGTGATGCCAAATGGCAATATATCAGACAAATCTCACCCAGATCTTCTCCATGGGCAAGATTAAACACGGGTCCAGGATTGGTCATAGGCTGGAAGAACCAGGGCAATACGGCGGGTAATGGAATAATAAACCCTGTCGTGCCCCGTGATTGGACTTCCGCCCTGACAAGGGCAGCCCCAAATGAGTTGTCTGCCCCACAACCACAAAAAATAAATGTCCTCCCGACGCGTTTCCCTCTTAGTAACAAGAGATCAACCTGCAGTGGCAAGGATCAACACAGGCTAGTGGATCAAAAAGACCTATGTGCCCGGGTAGACGGGGATACTACGTATAGCACATAGGTCTTTTTGATCCACTAGCCCATGTTGATCCCTACCACTGCAGGTTGATCTTCTTTTTTTCTCCTGCCATTGCAGGCTGATCTCCCTTCTCTCTGTCTCCCCTGAGGAACTCTTGTTACTAATAGGGAAACGCCTCGGGAGGACATTTATTTTTTGTGGTTGTGGGGCAGACAACTCATTTATCTTACCTTATCAGGGCGGAAGTCCAATCACGGGGCACGACAGGGTTTATTATTCGATTACCCGACGTATTGCCCTGGTTCTTCCAGCCTATGACCAATCCTGGACCGGTGTTTAATCTTTCCCATGGAGAAGATCTGGGTGAGATTTGTCTGATATATTGCCATTTGGCATCACTATTCATTTTGTTATTTGCACAATTTATGCACAAGCACTTTGGTACTTTTTAATGCATTTATTAAAAGCTATGTTTTAGTCCTTGCTATTTTCCACTGTTATATTGGACTATTGGGCTACATTTTCTGCTTGGCAGAACCTGCTATTATACATTTGACACACTGGACAGAAATTGCAATATTGTTTCACTTCTTTGTAGACACCAGGCCAATAAAATCGCTGCAGAATTCGGTCCAGGGTTTTCTTATGTTCTAAGTGTCTGCCAAGTACAGTGGGTACGGAAAGTATTCAGACCCCTTTAAATCACTCTTTGTTTCATTGCAGCCATCTAGTAAATTCAAAAAAGTTAATTTCTTTTCTCATTAATGTACACTCTGTACCCCATCTTCATAGAAAAAAAACAGAAATGTAGAAATTTTTGCAATTTTTTTAAACAAGAAAAACTGAAATACCACATGGTGATAAGTATTCAGACCTTTTGCTCAAACACTCATATTTAAGTCACATGCTGTCCATTTCCTTGTGATCCTCCTTGAGATGATTCTACTTCTTCATTGGAGTACAGATGTGTTTAATAAAACTGATAAGACTTGATTTGGAAAGGCACACACCTGTCTATATCTGTCTATATAAGACCTCACAGCTCACAGTGCATGTCAGACCAAATGTGAATCATGAGATCAAATGAACTGCCCAAGAAGCTCAAATACAGAATTGTGGCAAGGCACATATCTGGCCAAGGTTACAAAAGGATTTCTGAAGTACTCAGAGTGGCCTGTTGGAAGCTTCTCCTCGGTGCAAGACATATGAAAGCAAACATAGAGTTTTCAAAAAAACACATGAAGGATTCCCAGACTATGAGAAATAAGATTCTCTGGTCTGATAAGACGAAGATAGAACAATTGTAATGAAAAAGAAGTGCACCTAATAAAGTGGGATCACCACATGTAAAGTATCAAAACATTTTTTTTTTTATTATTTTATTAATCACACATAAAAAGCACACATAACATTAGGTACAAAAATACAAAGTGACAAAAATAGACATCTAAAACCAATTAGAAAGCATGGATGCACTTTTGTGTAACCCACATTTGAGTACTATTAGGTCCACACCCAATAACCACAAGTCTGTGCACAAGTCCTAAATGACCCTGTGGTCAAACCATGGAATGGAGGCTTGCAGATAAATGAATAGACACATGATAAACTACCATGGCTAAAGAAAAGAATTGGACTAGCTGGTCTAATGAGAACCAATGCAAGGGATCCCTGCAGGTAAGGTGTCCCAGTATTATATGTCAACCAACTGGCTGAACTGATGCACAATAAACAAAGAGCCCAAAGACAGCTAAAGGAGTTTGCAGCCAAGAAATCCCAAACGGGAAACAAACATAACAAACCTCCAAAGAATGAGAGAAGCAGACCTGTGCAATCCAGGGCAGGACAAGTGGAAGTGGTGGACCATAGGTGGGTTAAGACCCCACGTGTATCGCTACTCTTCAGTAGCTTTCTCATGGGCAAGACATAAACAAACTAACACGTGTGCTTAATTTAAAGATAAAGTGATAAATAAACAATGCTAATCACCTGTGTGTACAGCAGGGCACCAGAGCCAAGGTGTAGACGTGTGCCATTCAACACTAATGGAGGCAGGTGTAGAAGGGGTGTTGTCAAGGAGACCATCCATGCTGAACCCCCGCTCATGCGCTGTGACAACACTCACTGCGCCTGCGCGGTGGAACTCCCTGAGTCCAGTAGGGCCACTGCCAGGGTGCCATCCACCTCAACCCAACACAGATGTCAATCACCGAGATCCTTTGGGATGCTAGTTGCATAAACACTTTTAGCATAAAGAGACTGACGCTACCCAAAGTTAGTGTTCATAGGATGAGCCAGTTGGGGCAGTCGGCTCTTACATGGCCTGGCTCCTGCCATCTCCAACAGACTACAGAGGCCCGCTCCCCCTCTGATAAGCCCTGAGCGGCTCACCTGGGCTCCACTCGGCAGGTCATGTGAGGGAATTTACGAGACTTTTCTGTCACTGTCCTCGTGGTTCCTCCCTGGAGGACCTTGGCAGCCCCATATCACTCTATAAGGTCCACCATCTGGAGCATATTATTAGGAGATGCCTGTCCCACCAGCATTGGAGGAGGAAAGGTAAGGCCCTCCAGAATTTATCAGCTACTATTCGGTCTACCATAGCAGCGAGAGGCAATACCTCAGGCTGCAACCATTTCTGTATCAGGTGCAGCAAGTCGTAACCTTGGGACCTGGCTGGTTTGGAAGGGTCAAACTCCCACTGATGTACCCGCTGGGCCCAAACTAACACATTTACACCCAGTCATGCCAGGATCTCACCCTTGATGACTGCATAGTCCTTTACTTGCTTGCCCGGCAGGTACACTCTGGAGTCCTGCTGTCAGAAATGGAGCGACTATTTCAACCCATTGATCCTGGGGTAGACCCTCTCTTTTGGCCATTGATTGAAAATATCCATATATGACTCAATGTCATCGGTGGCCTCTATTTTAAGGATCACCCCAAAATGTTCAGGACATACCAGTCCATTCAGATATGGTTTTTTTTCCCCCCTTCACAACAGACAGACTGCTTCAATTCTCCAGCCCAACTACCCTCTCACTGAGAAGCTCTGGCTGCCTATTGATGCTTTGATAATCCTGATCTGTACGCATAGAGCATTGGCTAAAAAACCTTAACAGAGAAGGTCCAGACCAGGGTTTGACACTATTCTCTGCTGGTCACCAGTGTAAAAGGCACATGCTAGGAGGAATACACCTCCCATCTACCACCATAACCTTTACTGCTTCACAAAGTGTACTTTAATGAATTAGACCAGAATTGAACTGGTTTAGTGGATGCATAGTCACTGTAAAGAAACAATGTTTCTGTTTTGTTCCATTATCATTCTTAGGCACGTAGTGTTTGTCCCTGCAGAAATTTCTGCCTCGATTTGAATGACTCGCCCACCCCAGGGCTATGGGACACCCGGTGCCAGGCCGGACTAGTCCGGAGGTAGTCAGTGGTGGCGGGGCCCGACTCCGTGGCCCTGGTGGGTGTCAGTTAAATATAGCTGGTGACTTGGGGCTTGTGTTTGTGACGCCACCTGTGGTATGCGGCTATTAAGCCGCCGCTGCTGTGTAAGGCCTCCGGGGTGATGATATGGCAGCAATGGTGGTACTGCTCCCCACAGGTGGAGCGGTGCCCCGGGGACACTGTTGGTGCTATTGAGAGTCTATGGTGTTGTGTGGATAACACGGTGCAGGGCCGACAGGCAATGAAAGAAACAGGCATAAACAACAGTCTCTTTACCTTCTCCTCTTTTACTTCACAAACGGTTAGTCCTGGGAGACCGTTACAGGTGGTAGAGGGCTCCGGCCGGCCTGGAAGTAACAGATGTCGTTTTGGCCAGCTGAGTATGAGGCCTACTCCTGTTCCTTTTCTTACTGTGATAGGACCCTGCTCTCTGGGTTTAGCAATGGCCCTCTTTCTGCTGGGACCGGTGGTACGTCCCTTTCCCTCTGTGGCAGGCTGCACAGACCCTCTCTGGTGCTTCTCTGCTGGAGTCCACACCGGGCCCTGATGATGCAGCTGAACCTTCGGGCTGTTTATGGGCCAGGTGCTTGCAGCTCTCCTGCCCTTCGGATTCAGCTACCAAGGAGTATTTTAGGCCCTGGTGGCCACAGACTCCGATGTCCGAGTCTCTTCTGTGCCTCTCTGCTCCTCCTGTTTCACTGGGCCAAGCTGCCCCAGCTCTAGGCCCCAGTTCCACAGGACAGCACTACTCGGCGTCTGCTTGCTCTGACTTCTCTCTACAGACTGAACACTAACCCCTCCCTCAGGTCAGGCTTTAGGAATGCTCCCTGGAATTCCAGGTTCAGAACTCCCCCTGCTGGCCTGAGGGAGGAACTGCGTTGGATGTTAAACTTACTGGCCAATAGACCTTCCAATTACCTCCAGGCTCAGCATTAACCCTTTGGAGGGGCAATGCTGTTGTGGCAACCAGGTCCTGGGGCGCCACACTCCCCCTTAGTTAAACTCAGTTCTCCCGGACGGAAGAAAAACAAAACAAAACATGTTACAACCTTAAACAACTATAAGAGTCCAGTGTGGCTCCCTGCCGGGTGTCCGTTACACTGCTCCATGGGGGACCCGCCGCGATAAAACCCCCAACGTAGGCTCTGGGCGTGCGTCAGAGCATTGATGACCCCACTCTATGCACGCCGGACGGGTTCTTCTTCAGGGGTGCTGAGCACACTGGTGCTAACTATATACAACTAGATGTTGGCCACCCATAGTACAGTGGCCCAATTGTCCATTTACTTAATCACCTAAAACAAAACATTACATACAAGACATTTCAACTAACTATATACATTCTGTTAGGTATTTTACTTTCTACGTTCTATACCTTGGAGGGGGCTGTCCCCGAGTGCTACGTTGGGACCGGCGTAGTTCTGGGGTTTGTCCCTGACTACTTGGAGTGTCTGCCCCCTCCGTGTTACTGGTAGGCCTAACCCTGACAGGTATGCGTGTTGGTTGCCTACGGGGTCTCAGATTCGCCAAGGGTACGACAGGTTTACCACTGGCAGGGGGTTGATTCTCCTGTTCTACTGCTGGCGTGTCATCTTGTGTTTTGAGTAGAGAGTGCAGTGTCTATATTGTATATCATCTTGTGTTGGGGCGGACAGTTCCTTAGATGGATCTGGAACCTCTTCTGTCTCTGGCTCGACCAACTGCGGGAACGTCAAGACTGGTACCACTATGGCATTATTTATTCGGGTCCAAGTTTTGGGGAATTTGCCAAGGATTGTTTGTATCATCTCTTCCTCTTTTTCTTGAATTTCTTCCACTTCTTTTTGGATTTTGCACCGCTCAGGGCACGCTTTCAGGCGGTCTCTGGACACTGTTTGATAAGTCTTGCCTTCATCTTTGCTTATGAGGGATACCTTACTATTGTCAAAGTTGGAGGGAATAATGGTGTAGGGTTCATTCTCCCACTGATCATCTAATTTATGCGCCCTCCGCTTTTTCTTGAGGACCTGTTCTCCAGGTGCTAAGGGAGTTGCTGGGGCTGTTTGATTGTAGTTCTGCTCTTGTCTCGTTCTTGCTTGGGACAGGCTCTTTTCTACGCATTCCTGGACTTTGCAGTACTGCTGTTGTCGCTCTGTATCCCAATCTTCTATCTCTTGAACCTCTTCAGGTGACACAGTTCCCATCTCAAAGTCTACAGGTAACTTGCTAGGTCTTGCTCGCATCAAGTAAGCAGGGCTGCAGTTGGTCGAGTTTACTGAGATATGGTTATACAGGTCTACCAGATCTGGTAACTTCTCTGGCCATTGGTTTCTTTCTTCCAGAGGTAGAGTCTTGAGCATATCAATAACCACATGGTTCATCTTCTCGCACAATCCATTGGTTTGGGGGTGGTACGGTGTTGTTCTGATTTTCTTACAGCCGTACATGTTACAGAATTCTTGGAACACTTCTGCCTCGAATGCAGGACCTTGATCAGTCAGTACTCTTTCCGGATAACTGTGAGGTCGACAAAAGTATGCCTGAAATGCTCTAGCTGCTGTTCTGGCTGTCTGGTCCTTCACAGGCACTACAACCAGGAAACGAGAGTAATGGTCCACAATGGTGAGGGCATACACGTAGCCTGACCGGCTTGGTGTTAACTTCACGTGGTCCAGGGCCACCAACCCTAGGGGCTGCTTCGTGACAATTGGCTGTAGGGGAGACCTCTGGCTGGCACCATCTTTCCGCCTCAGGTTACACGGACCACAGTCTCGGCACCACTTCTCAACTGTCTTTCTCATGTGCACCCAGTAGAACCGATCATGGAGTAGGGTGTTACACCTCGTGGCTCTCCTGTGGCAAGGAATGAGACAGTCTCCTTGCCTGCCACGAGCGCTCCTGCTCAGCAGCGCCGAAGGTCTGCCAGACTGCGCAGAGTGCAGGAGAAACCTCCTCAGAGAGGCAGCACAAGGGTGACACCTAGTGGTACTCCTGTTGCAAGAAATGAGGCGGTCTCCCATTCCTTGCCTGCCGCAGCTCCTCCTGCTCAGCAGCCTTGAAGGTCTGTGAGGTTGCGCAATGTGCAGAGGTTTGCTGCTCAGGGAAGCAGTGAGACTCCCGTTATCTCTACACATTGTGAGACTGAGGATCCCGCCTCTATTTCCCAGAGGCAGGAGGGTGAGCATGTGCTATGCTTGGTGGATCCTGATTCGCCCACTGACGTCACACGGCTTGATGACAAGGCTGGTGACGTGGTGAATCCTGACTGGCCAGGCTGGGATGTCGTGGATCCTGATTGGGTCAAGTCCGTCATCTCCGCCTCGCGCCCGCCCTTGGCTGGAGCTACACCTCCTTAAAAGCTCCTCCTGCCATCATGGCGGCGCGTGACCGTCCTTCTATGTTTGGATGTCTGGCAGTGTGCTGCCACGCCACTGCTCAGGCATTATCTTCTTCTGTGGGCTTGGCCCTTGCTGCTTAGGCAGCACCTGGTTTGCAGGCCGTGTCCCTGCCTTGCTGCTCCGGCAGTAGCTCCTTCTACAGGCCGTGTTCCTGTCCCAGGTGAGCTCCTCGAGTCTCCACCGGACTCACCTGGTTATTGAAAGCACACGTGCGTGGGCACCTCTGTGCTACCCTCGTGCCATATTCTCGTGACTTCCACTGGCACACGTGCGTGGGCACCTCTGTGCTTCCCCGTGCAACAGGTACACCGAGCCGTGTGATCCCTGCCATACAACCCACACGGGTTAGGGCAGACCGGTGTACATAGATCGTCTGTGACATTCCAGACGATCGCTAGCAGCAACCCGCTCACTCTTCACCCACCATAGCAGCGGTCCCTTACACCGCACAGTGGACCTTGACCGGCGGAAGCTGTCCATTCCCCATCTTGGCACGCTTCCCCGGGTCCCCCTCGTAACATTACGGTTGCGCCAAAGGTCTGGCTATGGCTGAAGAGCAGCAGCAGTTGCTGCGTTATGTGCAGCAGTTGGAATCACGTTTGGCAGCAGTGGAGCAGTCTTCCTCCGACAAGACTGCTCTGACGACAGTCGCCACCCAGGCGGCTACCCAGGCTGTGCTATTGGGCGGAAGGTCTCCTCGCCTTGCGCTTCCAGAGCGCTTTAGCGGGGACAGCTCCGAGTGCCGTGGGTTTATAAACCAAGTTACCACCTACTTAGAGCTGTCCGCGACTCTTTACGCTACCGAGAAGGCGAAGGTAGCCTTCGTCCAGTCCCTGCTCACAGGGAGAGCGCTGAAGTGGTCCACGCCGTTGTGGGAGCGCGGAGATCGGGTGGTGAATAACTTAGCATCTTATCTTGGGGCCATGAGAATGGTGTTCCTCGGGCCTCAAGTCACCCACGACTCCGCTCTGCGCCTCCTACGACTTCGGCAAGGGTCCGCTTCAGTCGGGGACTTTGCCGTACACTTTAGGACACTTGCCGCAGAGCTGGACTGGCCCGATAAGGTCCTTGTCCCTGTGTTCTGGGAGGGCCTGGCAGGGTTCGTCAAAGACGCACTGGCCACGCGTGAGGTGCCTGCTACTTTAGAGTCCTTGATTGTGGTTGCCTCTCGCATAGACATCCGCCAGGCGGAGCGGAGGCTCGAGGTCTCTTCAGCACCCACGTCCTCACGGCCTAAAAAGCGTCTGGCTCCCGTCTTCCACCAGACAGGTCTCCCAGCCAGCTCTGTAGGCGACTCCGTGGAGTCAATGGAGGTGTCCAAAGCGGTCTCCTCTACCCCAGGTTCTCGGTCTGGTGTCATCTGCTTTTCCTGTGGGCAGAGGGGACACATAGCTACCCGATGTCCCAAACCGTCGGGAAAAGACAGCGTCTAGTTTCCATCAGAGGGGGGTTCCTAGACGCTGCTTCTCCCTCTAGGTTGACTATCAGCACCCAGTTGCAGTTTGGCACTACTCTCTTCTCTGCTCTGGCCTGCCTGGACTCAGGCGCTGATGGCAATTTCATTTCGACCTCCCTGGCAACCCGATACTCAGTTCCCCTGGTTCTCTTGCCCAAGCCACTCAGGGTTCGGGTAGTCAACGGGTCCCTACTAGTCGATCCCATCACCCAGATCACCATCCCTCTCAGGATGGAAGTACCACCAGGACACCATGAGCAGGTGTCCTTCCTGGTGCTTCCAGGGGGGACGGATGAGATCCTACTGGGCCTCCCCTGGTTGAGACAGCATGCTCCTATACTCAACTGGGCAACAGGGGAGATCTCATCATGGGCAGGATCCTGTAGGGAGCACCTCGTGACTACCGAACCACCCGCTACCATTAGGTCGGTTGGGTCCTCAGGGAATACAGGGGAGCCAGGTTTACCGACACCTTATGAGGCCTACAGGGACGTCTTCTCCAAGAGGGCCGCAGATACCCTTCCTCCCCACCGGCCATACGATTGCCGAATAGACCTGAAGCCAGGCTCCGAGCCCCCTAGGGGCAGAGTGTATCCCCTCTCTGCTCCAGAGACGGAGGCTATGTCCAAATATATTCAGGACAGCCTGGCAAAAGGGTTCATTCGCAAGTCTATTTCACCGGCCGGTGCGGGGTTCTT
Source organism: Anomaloglossus baeobatrachus (assembly GCF_048569485.1). Taxonomy (NCBI): domain Eukaryota; kingdom Metazoa; phylum Chordata; class Amphibia; order Anura; family Aromobatidae; genus Anomaloglossus; species Anomaloglossus baeobatrachus. The sequence goes on along the minus strand of NC_134357.1, from coordinate 508,819,477 downwards.
CTTCGTGCAAAAGAAGGAAGGGGATCTACGCCCCTGTATCGATTACAGGGGATTAAATGCAATCATGATCAAAAACAAATACCCTTTGCCCCTCATTACGGAGTTATTTGATCGATTCCGCGGGGCAAAGATCTTCACGAAGCTGGATCTACGCGGGGCGTATAATCTAGTGCGAGTCCGAGAGGGTGATGAGTGGAAGACCGCCTTCAACACCAGGGACGGTCACTACGAGTATCTCGTAATGCCCTTCGGACTATGCAATGCCCCCGCCGTATTTCAAGACTTTGTGAATGATGTTTTCCGGGATTTGTATCTTTCCGTGGTTGCATACCTGGATGATATCCTTATCTTCTCCCCCGATCTTGCCACCCATCGGAGGGATGTCATCCGAGTACTTAAGAGGCTTCGCACTCATTCGTTATATGCTAAGCTAGAAAAGTGCGTTTTTGAACGTGAATCCTTGCCGTTCCTGGGGTATATCGTGTCCAGTCAGGGGTTAGCAATGGATCCGGGGAAGTTGGAGACAGTGATGAAATGGCCTGAGCCCCGCTCGCTGAAAGCGATTCAGCGATTCTTGGGGTTTATCAATTATTATCGCCAGTTCATTCTCAACTTCTCGACGGTGGCAGCACCCATCATTGCCCTTACCCGCAAGGGCGCTAATCCCAAAGCATGGACACGGGAAACGGTAGAGGCATTTCACACTCTCAAAACTTACTTCTCCAGAGCTCCCATCCTTCATCGTCCAGACATCTCCAAACCCTTCCTAATAGAGGTAGACGCCTCTTCGGTCGGTGCTGGTGCAGTCCTGTACCAGAAAGACGAACGAGGAAGGAAGCATCCATGTTTCTTTTTCTCCAAAACCTTTTCTCCGGCCGAGAGGAACTACTCCATAGGGGATAGGGAGTTACTGGCGATGAAACTAGCATTCCAGGAATGGCGGCATCTCCTGGAGGGTGCGAAGCATCCATTTGAAGTATTTTCCGACCATAAAAATCTCACATACCTCCAGACAGCACAACGCCTGAACCCAAGGCAGGCCCGTTGGTCCTTGTTCTTCTCCCGGTTCCGCTTTATTATCCGCCACCTGGCCGGTGAGAAGAACGTACGGGCCGATGCCTTGTCACGTTGTATGGTTGTGTTGGAGGAGGACGAGGAGGAGCCTCGTCTTATACTACCCCCGGGACAGCTTGAGGATGGTCATTCCCACTTCTTTGGACCAGGTGCCACCTGGCAAGACCCTCGTTCCCCCTGAACTACGGAATGAGGTGCTATCGTGGGCCCATGCCTCCAAGGTCGGGGGTCACTTTGGGGTCAAAAGGACTAGAGACCTTGTGACTAGGCACTATTGGTGGCCGAGACTACCCCAGGACATACAGGAGTATGTGGGAGCCTGTATGTCGTGTGCACGGAATAAGCCGTCCCGGCAGAGACCGGCAGGTCTTCTTCACCCACTGCCAGTGCCGGATCGTCCCTGGGAAGTGGTGGGAATGGACTTCCTGGGAGATCTGCCCAAGTCAGCAGGTCACAAGGTCGTATGGGTCATCACGGATCACTTCTCTAAAATGGTCCACTTGGTGCCTCTCCCACGACTCCCGACGTCACGTGCTCTCGCCACCTTGTTCATTCGGCATATATTTAGGCTGCATGGCATGCCTGACAAGGTGGTGAGCGACCGGGGTCCCCAGTTCGCGTCTCGCTTCTGGAGAGAGCTCTGTAAGCTCCTGCAGATAGAGCTGAACATCTCCTCCGCATACCATCCCGAAACCAATGGACTGGTAGAGAGGACCAATCAGACCTTGGTAACTTACCTCCGCCATTTTATCTCCGCGCACCACGACAACTGGGCTAACCTCCTTCCTTGGGCCGAATTTGCCATTAATAATTCGGTCCATGAATCCTCTGGTCAGACTCCGTTCCTGCTCAATAACGGACAACATTGATAAGGCCGTAATTTAGGTTGATGCAATCTAGTCATGCATCCCTCTTAAACTGTCTGCAGTCCAAATTATGAGTCACTCGTGGTAGCATGCATACCACCTTTCACACACACAAGAGACGTGCTCAGATATGAATAGAAAGTAAGACTGATTTATTTCCGGAAGTTGTACAAATATATATAACCTTATTGGCTAGGTGCCAAGAATACGTAACACGTCTCCTATTGGATAAAGTAGAACAGCTTATTCTGTGATATACAATTTACTGTAATGTGCTTGGTTCCTCATTTATATTAAGCAATGTCAGCATGATTCACTGGTCACAAGAATAGCCCAGACTGTCTGAGTTTGATGTCCAAATACAGAACTAGGTGGGGTACACAGTCTGAAACAGCATCTTAAATCTTGTTCTTCATGGATATCTCCAATGATAATTCTTATATACTTATATACTCATAATCGCATCCCTAACAGTCCCCCCTTTGGAGATAGCCAAAAAGTCTTTCCTTGCTTTTCCAGGACTATTGATCTGTCCTAATGCCGATGGTTACCTCCCTCACATACGAGATAACCCATCCCTTGTGGATGAATCTTCCCACCCAACAGACTATGCATAGGAAGCCAGATCCTGACCATGTTCTCTAGACTGTCCTCATGGCTATATTCCGCTGGCCCACGTTATTCAGGAAGGGGGAACGTGGCAGTAGTCCTTTAATTGGCTAATATTTATCAGGGTTGGTTTCACTCAGAGTCTTATGCTCCTCAGTCCTCAGGCGGTAATGGTGGGACATCATCAAAGGTGAGATGTACAGTCGTCTTCCGGTCCACATGCTTAGATATCATCGTCCTGGCACAAAGTATCGGGTAGAAGAGGGAAGACAGCCATCTCCTGGTCTCAGGCCAGTCCGACATCTCTTTGTAGTGGAATGCATGGATCTTCGTCCGAAGAAAAAGAGTGAGAGAAGAGAGAGAGAGAAAGAGAGAGAGAAAGATTGAGAAGAGAGGGAGAGAGAGAGAGAGGAAAAGAGAAAAGAGAGAGAAAAAGAGAGAGGAGAGAGAAAAAGAAAAGAGAGAGAAATCTAGATCTGGTTGGATCTGGAGGAGAAAACTCAAAAACGTGTATTAGGCAAATGTTTAAACAAACAACAAGCTTAGTTGAAGTATCTGGGGGTACTTCTAAACAGGATTTCATAGGGTCTCAACCTAGTGATCCCTGCTGGGGTGTGTCTGACACTGAACAATGCAAGCGAAGACTCTCATGCCCTTGCCTTCTACACTGCCCCATCCTCCCAACCTTCCCTCTATTCTGTGGCTGGTATGGGGTGTGTAGAGTCAGTTCTGTGTCTAAGGCCTGCCATATCTCTTTGGCTGGCAGTGAAAGCAGGTCACTAGCCACTTTCTATGGTCTCCGGGAGCCCACAGCTGCACCCTATCTCAGTCCTCTTCTTCTTCTGGGACTTGCTCTTGTAGGGTCAGGACAACGTTTTCTCAAGACTTTCCATCCTTCCTTTCTTCTTCACATCTGGGTCATTCAAAAAGCACAGATTGACTGACTGTTTCTCTCGTAAGTGGTCTTGGGGCTTCTTTGGATGTTCGGTCAGTGAGGGCACTTCTTACTGCTTCCCTTGACTCCTCCAATGTAGGCCTCAACCCTGCTCACCGCGACTCTGTCTGGCAATAGCAAAGCTTCCATCCGTTCTTCTATGGCCTCATGGCGGCGTACAGTTCCATTGGCAGTGATCAAGTCTCTTGTCCTCCACAGAGTAGATGCTGGCTGCCATCTTGCAGGCTTCAGCGAGAGCACAGACATCTGCTTCTTCACAGACAGGCATGCGGGTAGCAGAGATGTGGGAAGGAGAGGGAGAGGGAGTGATCCAGCACAATTCCTCCTTGGTTTAAAACATTTAGGATCTTTATTGAAACTTCTTTAAAAACATGGTGAAGACCGAAAATAAACTTGCATAGTAAAGGCGCAATTCATGAGGGCTTTACGCGTTTCGGACTGAAAATAAAACCAACTAGTCCTTAGTCATAAGTGTCTCATGAATCCAAAGAAGCTACTGAAATAGACTTACTCATTAAGTGAGGAAAAGGGAGGGGTGGAAAAATGTGTGGAAAAGTGTGTTAATTACCACAGGAAAAAGAGAAAAAAAAAAAAAAAAAAAAAGGGAGAGAAAAATAAGAAGAAAGTTGGAGAAGGAAAGGCAGATAAATAACAGGAAATTCTTAAGCTCTATACGATTGAAACTGCTGTTCCAGGTTATAATAAACATATAAACGATGAATCACACTATATTCAGTAAATACATATTCAATTATAAACGCAAAAAATCCCTAAAAATCCAGACAACTAATTAGAAAACCGTGCAAATAAATACAATAGTGTATAAACTTATACAGGGAGAATGTATGATATATAGAATGAAAAATGCCAAATCTTTGGCTAGTGTTATGCAGGGAGGTGGGGTGGGAGAAGGAAGGGGGGGACGGATGGGATGGGAGAGGGGGGGGGGAGGAAGGGGGGGGGGGGGAGAAGGCGAGGGATAATTCCATAATAACGGAATTATGAATTCGCCAGCTGAACCCTGGATATCGTTCATTTTATTATTTCTACTTATTTTTTATTCTTTATTTTTTATTTTTTATAATTTATTTGATCATTGGCTGCAAATTAACACATCTCTATGTGGATAACATTCATAGGGGATGTACAAGGTTGGAGGTTAAAAGCCCGAATTATTTCCCATTTATTATATTAAGGCTGTATTTTGGCATAAGGTTAGTATATTGGGGATCGCGATGATGGATATAATTAAATTATTCTCCTGCCTATTAGATATAGATTAAATATTATAATCTTTTCGTGAATATATTTTTTATTTTTTATTGTTGTCCCTCACATCCATAGCACTGATTCTATAACCGTCGATTTTGTAATGGTTACTCCCAAATTAGATATCAAGAGATGGATGAATGAATGAGAGGCTGACGAGAAAAAAGAAAAAAAAAAAAAAAAACAACCATTCTTATTAGTGATTGGGATACATGCGCAAGTATTAGAATATAGGCTTAACGGCTTTGCATACCTCCTGTATGATAAAATTGGAGTTAAATTTAAGTGATAAAAGTGGGACCAAGTCTGGAATGTAAGGCGTAACCGTAGGGTGAATCTACCAAAAAAGTGGTCATAAATATCCCCATTTGCCTGGGAAATGCTAATGCTAGGTTTCCCTGTCCCTTCATATAAAATGTATTTATAGAATAATAAGTTTATAATGTAGCATGGAGTTGACGCAAAAAATATATATATATATACCAGGACATTGATATAGATGTTAATTTCTATTTGGTGGTGAACCCAAAATTGAAATAAGGTGTCCTAGGGGGGGGAGGTGGGGGGACCAGGGTGGGAGGGCGACAACTAACCAATGGTACCAAATGGCACTGGAAAGCCTGAATTAATCAAGGGACATATATAATATATAATAATTCGCAAGTTTAATATTTATAATTAACTAGGATCCGAATATGGGGATAAACACAAAAGCGATCTTAAAGAGCAGAAACATTAATATTAATGACTCTATTTATTTGGGGATCAGTATATATATATAAGTCTTGGGACACTGGGTGGGTAAAGACAGGTAGGGGGGGGGGGGGGAGGGGGGGGGGATCCTGGAGGGGGGGGGGGTGGGTTGGAGGAGGGCCCCTATGGTGATTGGTGCTGGAAAATAGGGTCCACATAGATTTTAATGTATATGGTTAGAAAATGAAGCGCAAATCTGAACGGTAATTAAAACCGCTCGGATATCGTGAATTTAATTTCAAAATCCATTTTGCTTCAGCCATCAGCAGGGCTTTAAACCAATCGCCTCCTCGTGGGGGTCTGGGAATAAACTCCAAGCCTGTGATTTTCAAGGTGGTGAAATCTGCAGTATGGCATTCTATATAATGCCTAGTTAATCCTGACAAGGAGCGTTTCCTAACCAATGCGGCATAGTTTAGTGAAGTCCTATCCTGGGCGGCAATAGGAATACGGATATGCTCCGAAATCCTGGTTCTCAAGGCTCGAGAGGTGCACCCTACATAAAACTTATTACAGGAACCACATGTAGCGACATAGACTACATGCGTGGAGGCACAATTTATAAAGGATTTAATCGCAAAATTCACCCCATTGTTGTCTATGAAAGATTTATTGTTCTGCATAAATTTGCAGAGACCGCATCTGCTAGATCCACATTTAAAGGATCCTTGCATACTGAGCCAATTTTTATTCGATTTTCCAGTTTTATTGGGAGCATATCTGCTTGGGGCCACTAAATTCCCCACTGTACAAGCCCTCCTAGCCACTATGTTAACTCCAGATTGAAGGATGTTACTCAGAGTATTATCTTGACATAACAGGGGAATAAAACGTAGAATGGCATGTTTAATTTGAAAAAAATCCGAACTAAAGGGTGTGGAGAATGTTATACGGTTGGTGTTTTTAGGGGGTGACGGGTGATCAGCCAACAAAACGGACCTAGTTCGATTGTCAGCAATCGCACTAGCCCTTTCTATGATTGAATCTGAATAACCCCTTTTACTAAGTCTCCCTTTAATGCAGGTGGCCTCTTTCAGGTAAGTTTCATTCGTAGAGCATAAACGTTTGGCCCTTAAAAATTCACCGACTGGTAAATTTTTTAAAGTCTGAGGAGTATGGCAGCTAGTGGCATAAAGGGAGGAGTTGCCACTAGTGGGTTTTCTATAAAGGGCAGATTTAATAGAGCCTGATGTAGTATCCCCTGATAGCATGACGTCCAGGAAGGGGGCTGTCTCTGAATATAAGTTCATTTTGAATTTCAAATTTAGTGAATTGCCGTCAAAATAAGTGTTGATGGCATTCATAGTTTCCTGCGGAGTACTAGATGGATTATTTTTACAGATTAAGATCTGATCATCTATGTACCTGGCATACCAGATAATACGGTCCATAAAGGGGTTATTATCAATGTAAATAAACCGTTCTTCCCAATGGGCCATGTAAAGGTTTGCCAGGGCACAGGAGAAACTCGCCCCCATAGGACATCCTGCTACCTGTAGGAAAAAATCACCATTAAACTCAAAGAAATTGTGGGTTAAAAGAAAACCTGTGGCCATAAGGATGAATTCTTTAAAAGTATCATCATAAGGGCTGTATTTTTCTAGATGGAAGTAGAGGGCTTGGATGGCTTCCCTATGGGGGATACTAGGATAAAGTGACTCCACGTCGCTGGTTATCCAGTATGATTCCTTTGTCCAGGGGATTTTTTCTAAGTTTTGTAGAAGGCTTTTTGTATCCCTAATATAGCCCACTGTTCGCTTCACTAATGGTTGGATTTGGTGATCTACCCAGTCACTCAGATTACTTAGTAAAGATTTAGTGCTGGCCACTATGGGTCTGAGTGGGGGAGGAAATAGGTCTTTATGCACTTTAGGGAGGCCTTGAAAAATGGGGCATATAGGGGAGTCGACATATAAATATTCCTGGGTTTTTTTGGGGAAAATACCCCATTCAAAGCCTCGTAATAAGAGAGCTTGCAGCTGAGATGAAAAATCTATTGTGGGGTCGCACGTAAGTTTTTTACATGTAAGCTCATCACACAAGATTTTATTAATTTCTCTCTCGTATAGAGCACTGTCCAGCACCACAACTGCGCCTCCTTTATCCGCTCTGCGTATAACAACGGAATTATTATTCTTTAAACTGTTTAAAGCCTTCTTTTCTTTGGGTGTGAGATTATTTTGAGCTTGCGGCTTCTTAGCTAGAATTTGTTTAATCTCAGACTCCATAAGATCTTGGAAGGTGTCCATAATAGGAACTCTTGAGGCGATGGGATAAAAGCTGGGATTCTTGGTGGTAAATGCCGATGGAATTGGTGTTTTAACACAAGTGTTACTCAATTCTTGCAGATGCGCGACCGCTATTTGTTCTCTGAGGCTCAGGAATAAAGGTATGTCCGTAATATTACTGGATGAGGGATCAGAAGGATGGTCCCTGATTTCGTTATCATGATCAAAAAAGTGTCGTTTAATTGTGAGGTTTCTGATGAACTTATTGATGTCCGTAATGGTTTGGAAAAGATCAGCTCTGTTGGTGGGAGCAAAATTTAACCCCTTCTGGAGGATGCTAATCTGAACAGAGTCCAAAATGGAAGCTGACAGATTTACAACTGTATTATCTGGGGACTTATTATGACTTAATCCCTCCAATAGCGACGTTTCCTTGATCTGAGATGATATCTTCTCCCTCCATCTTCTATGTTTTCTGCCCCCTCTCCTGGAATGGCATTTCTTACTGGCAGGTTTTTTGACGTATGTGGAAGGTGGATATTTCTGCCTGATTCATAAGAGCTGGTGCTGTCATTGGCAGAATCGTTCTCAGTGGAGGAAAAGTAAACGGATCTTCCATTCCGCTGACCCTGGTGCGGTTTCTTTAGGATGGATTTGGACTTGGTATTAAGGTGCCAGGTGTATACTTGATTGCTATCGTAATCTCTGGTATCTCTTCTATATTTATTCTGTTTTAAGTCCATAATATCAGATTCCACTTTATCCACCGCATTCCTGAGTCGCTTATTCAATCTGTCAAAATCCGTAGGGTCATGGGTTTCGACCAGGTGGGTTTGTATTTTTTTAATCTGATCGTCGAGGTTTAGAATTCGCTTTTTTTCCTCTGCAATAATCAGATCCATGAGCTTAAGCGAACAAGACGAAAGAATGGAGTTCCAGTTCTCTTTAAATTCTTCAGAGAAAGAGAAAGTGGGAGACTTTTTAAGTCGCAAGCCCCTGGGGATCATTTGTTTTTCTATGTACTTCTGCAAGGTCATGGAATCCCACCAGGTTTTTAAACGTTGTATGGAAAGCTTTTCCAAATCCCAGAAAGTATAAGTGGCATCATCTGACTGGTGGTTAGTATGTGTTTTGGTAGAGCTCGACTGCCCAGAGAATACGTCCTCCAACCTCTTTCTCCTTTCCTCACAGTCCAGAAAATCCAAGGTATCCATATTAGAAAAAATGAGTAGGATATAGTAGCATAAATAGTACAAAAAAATGCCTTATGAGAAGGAATCCAGATGCATTCAACTTCAGGGTCTTCACAAAAATGGTTTATACAAAAATATATATATGTAATTGTACATATGTATATAGGTAGGAGGGACAGTAAAATTAAACTGTATGATGCCGCAATAAAGGCTTAAGCGTGTAAAAATTAATACACAAAGGGATATGTGTATAAATGGTATTAGACTCAGTCCGTGTCAAGGGCTGCAGGGAGCACGTAAGGTAGGATAGAACAAGTCAAATAATAATGAATGAACGAAAAAAGTCTTCAGCTCACCTGCTGCCCGGACTGCTCAGCCTTGCGGGTGCCAGGATCCCACGGTCTATCCTGACCGGTAGCAGAGATGTGGGAAGGAGAGGGAGAGGGAGTGATCCAGCACAATTCCTCCTTGGTTTAAAACATTTAGGATCTTTATTGAAACTTCTTTAAAAACATGGTGAAGACCGAAAATAAACTTGCATAGTAAAGGCGCAATTCATGAGGGCTTTACGCGTTTCGGACTGAAAATAAAACCAACTAGTCCTTAGTCATAAGTGTCTCATGAATCCAAAGAAGCTACTGAAATAGACTTACTCATTAAGTGAGGAAAAGGGAGGGGTGGAAAAATGTGTGGAAAAGTGTGTTAATTACCACAGGAAAAAGAGAAAAAAAAAAAAAAAAAAAAAGGGAGAGAAAAATAAGAAGAAAGTTGGAGAAGGAAAGGCAGATAAATAACAGGAAATTCTTAAGCTCTATACGATTGAAACTGCTGTTCCAGGTTATAATAAACATATAAACGATGAATCACACTATATTCAGTAAATACATATTCAATTATAAACGCAAAAAAGCCCTAAAAATCCAGACAACTAATTAGAAAACCGTGCAAATAAATACAATAGTGTATAAACTTATACAGGGAGAATGTATGATATATAGAATGAAAAATGCCAAATCTTTGGCTAGTGTTATGCAGGGAGGTGGGGTGGGAGAAGGGTAGCGACTGCTCTATCAGCACAGCGTCTTCTGCCACCAGCACCATACCCATGTGGAACCGTCTTCTTGATGCACATCTTGATCCATCCGCAAAGGGGTTAAGTCTGGGTCCAAAGGTGTATCCGTCACAGTATCGAATCCAGAGTTTCAGCTATGCCAGAGTCGACTACCTCTTCCACCAAGGTGTCAGAGGTGGGACACTCCTCCCCCCTTGGAAGAGGGAGAAGTTCAGCAGGATTAAGGACCGCACACCGGGAGATGGTGACTTTGTCAGGGAGCAGTGATGTCATACGGGCACTGATCTTCAACTGGTGCTTTAGGTAGGTGTTCAATCTGGCTGAGTAGTGTTCAAAGGGCTGCTGTCTTCCTCCATGGCAAACGGGTAGAATGACTTCTGGGCTGGAGATGACATGATGATACTCTTCAGGTGACTGTGACTGTAACTCAGGTGACTGTAATTGTAACTCAGGTGACTGTAACTGTAACTCAGGTGACTGTGACTGTAACTCAGGAGTTACCAGCTGTAGTTGTTTGCATATGGGCTCTCGGAGACCTGATACAAAGGACTATACCTAGGTTTGTAAGAAAGAGCAATGAGTGTAACTTGTGGTCAGAAGAACACTGAAATTCTAAAAACTAAGATCCCCTAAAACCCCGGGGAAAGAGAAAAGAGCACAAGAGGGTTTGGAAACTACCAAGCAGCACCCCCTGACTACATCTACAGAACTAGGAAAAAGCAGTGGAGCGTATCTACTCTACCTCTCCTGTGCTGACCCTGTAACTGGGGTCCCTGCACTCTCCCTCATCCCGACGGTAGACCTGATGGTGGTCAGGGTCGAGCCTCCAGCGTATACCTCTCTCCTGTCAGACCCTGCAAACTAAGACACAAAAGATTACTGGGTGCTGCCAACGAAAACCCTAATATATGCCAACTCCTGATGATCAATGTCCCCTTGGGACCACATGAACCTCCACCCTCTCTATCAGGGAACTCTTGTGCAAGATATCAGGCAGGATAACATACAAGTGAAAATATCTCAAACCAGGCTAAGTAACAACTGCCATAGGCCGAAAAATATTCACTGTCCACCAGGACTAATAGTGAGCAGTCTATATGGTCTAGATGCACAAAAACAAACATGCAAAAGTGAAGGGAAAAGGTTTCCACAGGACTATCAGCAATAACCTCTGCTAAGGTTCATTAGTGGGAACACTGTGGGGAACAACTGCATATATGACCAAAAACGGAGTGTGTGTTTCAGGTCCCTGTCTCCCCCCTCTGCAGTCCCTGCTATGTCAGCAATAAACAGAGCAGTGGCTGTAGCTGCTAAAACAAAAATAAGGGAACTGGGTGTCGGCTGGACTAAAATGGCGTCTAAAGATGAACTATGTAGTGTCTGAGTTAAAACGTCCACTAAAGATAATTACCGATAAGAAACAGCCGCTAAAAGAGGAAGTAGGTGTTGGCCAAAAATGGCGTCTGAAGAGTCCTGGGAGGGAGTGACATGTATTGAAACATCTACATTCAGGAGGTATTCAATCTGTCACTGGGAATATGGATTATATAGGGACTCCTGGGCTGACCCTGTAACTAGGGACCCTGTACTCGCCCTCATCTCGACGGTAGACCTGATGGTGGTCAGGGCCGAGCCTCCAGCGTATCCCTATCTCCTGTCAGACCCTGATAACTATCCCCATACCATACCCCACCCAGGGCTGAGTGACAGAAAGAAATCTACATTCAGAACAGAAAATAATGGGGTGGACGTACGTGGACACAGTGCTCCACAGACAGGTAAAATACACATAGTGCAGTTGCTAGATTCAGAATTACTCATCAATTCTCATCTAGAATTCTCCATTTCAACATACGTGTGTCATTTACAACTAAACTTCACAGAATTTCATTCACAGGACTGAAATGGAAACTAACACTTCCCTGTTTTTTTTTTTTCTTTCCTTTCAACTCTCCTACGGTGTTTCACACCAAAAACTGCGTACATTATACATAAAACATCTTCCAGTGTCACTTGGGTGATAAGGTACACGCACCCTCACTATAAACCTGCAAACCTGGCTTCATTACTGGCCAGAAAGAATCCCCAGCTTTAATCTGGGTGAAAACATCTTTCAGGGAAAACTATATATGAGATATTATGTCAGAGAGAGAATTCACGATATACATACACCTCCATGAGAACGGTCTATCGAATACTCAATAATTCCGATTAAGACCAAAGTTTAGGGGTCTTCCCCAATGTATTCAATTCTAGGTAAGGATACATTGACATCCACTAAAACAAGACCAGTGAATACGCATACAACGTTCAACTCACTGCTTAGCAGGAAAACCGTACCAGGTAACAGTCAGGGCTCTTTCACCCACTTTTAACTTAACACTGCACCTGTACATCAGGTCCAAGGTATCAAACATCAATTATTGATGACACGTCACTCATAGGTGTATATATCTCAGTGTTCCTTCACAAGGACTGCAGCCTCTTGAGGCTTCCATGTCACATATTTAGGGCGTTCTTGTCTGGGACTATCGGAATAATGGTGCGATGCCATGTGTGGCCTGACGTCCTCAAATAAGGACAGCACCTGTGGTTTACCTCTACTAGGGACAGTGTTGGTGGTGGGGTGGATCATTGTTAAATCATTGTCATCTTCCTGACACCCCTCGGTGTCTTCTGTTGCTCCAGCAACAAATAGGCCAGTGGCCTTGGGACTTAAGATGGCTGGAAAAGGGAACTAGGTGCGGCCCAACCTGAAATGACGTCTGGGCAGGCTAGGGAGGGCGTTTGGTGGGCAGGGGGACAACTACACAAGTCCAACCCTCTGGGGACGACTTATAAGGAGGGGGGCGTTGCTTCCTAATGGGCTTGGCCACTTCCTGAGGTGCCATTTTCTGATCTGGTGCAATATGCAATATAGAAATATCTACTAACATCTTTTGACGTTCTATACCATGCTTCAGCATCCATAAGGAGATCTTTATCTTTCAAGATCCCTCGCTTGTTTAACAAAACATCTTTCCATTCCTTCTCGTTCGCTTACTAATTCTTCTGCCGTTAACTTGACAGGTGTGGACTGATTAGACCCCATGCTTCAAGGGTATACGACCCAAAACTAACACGTCAATCTGGATGTCTGCTATGCCGTAATCCACTTCCTCTTCTGGACCATAGACTATACACATCCACAGAATACACAGAATTTCTACCTCAGTCCACAAACCACAACACAAACGAGCTGTCTTACCAGGAAGGTGTGTCACGTGGGTGATAAAAACCAAATTCACCCTCACTATCTCTTACTTCATGTACTAGTAACCTCTGTTCACACTATATACACCTTCGAACGGTCCGTCCAGAACATCAATAATACTGTTTAAAACCAAAGTCACGGGATTCTGCCAATGTTCCTCCTACCTAGGATCGCGGAGAACATCAAATACAGTCAGGGTCTCACCATGACACTGTACCGGCCAAAACCAATCCCCCTATCGGCTCCTCTCTGTGGAAAACGCACTAGGATACAGTCAGGGCGCTTACCGTAACTCTGTACCTAGCCTTCAGTCTTATCAATTACTGACTATCAACCGGACACGTTACCCACCTGTGTATACACTATATACTCAAACAGCATACTTCAAAGTACATCTTGAGAGGATTTTTTTTTTTCTTCACTCAAAGACAGCTCTCACTACATTACGTGACACTTCCTCTTTTTCCCGTAAACCAGCAAGTACGAACAAAGCACATAGAGCTTCACGGTTCTCGTAACCAGCAAGTACTCCACCTGCTGCAAATAGACAGACATCTCAACAGGTAGACACAGGTCAACACAATGACATAACAATAAGGACACTATATACACCATCCAGGTGGCTGATCTCACCTGCAGATATAACCATATATATTCATATATGCAGCGTATATAACAACTTCCTCATTTTCCCTTGCAGTTAAGTCAGAGAAAAATAAAACACAGAACTTCTGCTTTTCTCCTAGAGCAGACAAAAACCACATTACATTTCATGTGATTTACAATTTATACAGACAGCTTAAGGTGAACCTGACCACCTTGGTGTGGGATCTCTTAGGACGGCTTATCTCATGCGAGATGGCGGTCATTAGGTGTCTAGACTGGGACAGCCCAACCCCCCCCTTCGAAATGCAAGTACACGCATGAGGTTTGCAAGGTGAGATTATACAAATTTTCTCACCTGCGTTTGGAGTGTGCACCTCCACCTCTCGCGTAATTGCCTTTCGACTGAAGGTGTCAGCACGGCCGTCCGCCATCCAGAGCTCCGTCCTAAGGTTCGTTGGGCGCCAAATGATAAGGCCGTAATTTAGGTTGATGCAATCTAGTCATGCATCCCTCTTAAACTGTCTGCAGTCCAAATTATGAGTCACTCGTGGTAGCATGCATACCACCTTTCACACACACCAGAGACGTGCTCAGATATGAATAGAAAGTAAGACTGATTTATTTCCGGAAGTTGTACAAATATATATAACCTTATTGGCTAGGTGCCAAGAATACGTAACACGTCTCCTATTGGATAAAGTAGAACAGCTTATTCTGTGATATACAATTTACTGTAATGTGCTTGGTTCCTCATTTATATTAAGCAATGTCAGCATGATTCACTGGTCACAAGGATAGCCCAGACTGTCTGAGTTTGATGTCCAAATACAGAACTAGGTGGGGTACACAGTCTGAAACAGCATCTTAAATCTTGTTCTTCATGGATATCTCCAATGATAATTCTTATATACTTATATACTCATAATCGCATCCCTAACAACATCCCAGAATCCCGGTTCCGATGCCCATTACGTCACACGATCCTAGAGTGGAGGATTGGGCGACTGAGGCCCGGGAGATCTGGGATAACACCCAAGAGGCCCTTAAGAGGGCTAAAGACCGGATGGTGACAACGGCTGATGAGCGCCGCCGCCCTGCACCATCCTTCGCCCCTGGTGACCTAGTGTGGCTGTCCTCTAAGAATGTTAACCTACGGGTACAGGCAGCCAAGTTCGCCCCTAGGTACCTGGGTCCGTTTAAAGTGCTAGAGCAGGTGAACCCGGTGGCATACCGACTCCAGCTCCCTCCACGCTGGGCTATAGCCAACACCTTTCACGTGTCCCTCCTGAAACCCGTACGACTTAATAAGTTCTCGGGGTCCCTGACGCCTCAAACTGACTCCCCGCCCGATGACTCTGAGGTGGCGAAGCTTGTGGAGACAAAAGTCATACGGGGCAGGAGGTACTACCTCATGGAGTGGGTCGGCCGTGGTCCGGAGCATAGATCCTGGGAATTGGAGGATCATATCCACGCCCCGGGTTTGATAGCGGCCTTCGAGCACGGGCAGGGGGGGGGGGGGCCTAGACGGGGGGGTAATGTTACACCTCGTGGCTCTCCTGTGGCAAGGAATGAGACAGTCTCCTTGCCTGCCACGAGCGCTCCTGCTCAGCAGCGCCGAAGGTCTGCCAGACTGCGCAGAGTGCAGGAGAAACCTCCTCAGAGAGGCAGCACAAGGGTGACACCTAGTGGTACTCCTGTTGCAAGAAATGAGGCGGTCTCCCATTCCTTGCCTGCCGCAGCTCCTCCTGCTCAGCAGCCTCGAAGGTCTGTGAGGTTGCGCAATGTGCAGAGGTTTGCTGCTCAGGGAAGCAGTGAGACTCCCGTTATCTCTACACATTGTGAGACTGAGGATCCCGCCTCTATTTCCCAGAGGCAGGAGGGTGAGCATGTGCTATGCTTGGTGGATCCTGATTCGCCCACTGACGTCACACGGCTTGATGACAAGGCTGGTGACGTGGTGAATCCTGACTGGCCAGGCTGGGATGTCGTGGATCCTGATTGGGTCAAGTCCGTCATCTCCGCCTCGCGCCCGCCCTTGGCTGGAGCTACACCTCCTTAAAAGCTCCTCCTGCCATCATGGCGGCGCGCGACCGTCCTTCTATGTTTGGATGTCTGGCAGCGTGCTGCCACGCCACTGCTCAGGCATTATCTTCTTCTGTGGGCTTGGCCCTTGCTGCTTAGGCAGCACCTGGTTTGCAGGCCGTGTCCCTGCCTTGCTGCTCCGGCAGTAGCTCCTTCTACAGGCCGTGTTCCTGTCCCAGGTGAGCTCCTCGAGTCTCCACCGGACTCACCTGGTTATTGAAAGCACACGTGCGTGGGCACCTCTGTGCTACCCTCGTGCCATATTCTCGTGACTTCCACTGGCACACGTGCGTGGGCACCTCTGTGCTTCCCCGTGCAACAGGTACACCGAGCCGTGTGATCCCTGCCATACAACCCACACGGGTTAGGGCAGACCGGTGTACATAGATCGTCTGTGACATTCCAGACGATCGCTAGCAGCAACCCGCTCACTCTTCACCCACCATAGCAGCGGTCCCTTACACCGCACAGTGGACCTTGACCGGCGGAAGCTGTCCATTCCCCATCTTGGCACGCTTCCCCGGGTCCCCCTCGTAACAGTAGGGTCTCCAACTTCTTCCACCCGAAGTGTCCTGCTTTATCATGGTAAGCTGCTAGGACCATTGGAGCATCCCTCTGTGGGACCACTATCTGCCAGACGAGTTCATTCGTTCGCCAGTTGACATATCTCTTGCATAGCTTGCCTTGGTAGGTGAACAGTCGTCCCCTCTCCTTCCACAGCTGCTGGGCTTCTTCTGGAGCATCTGGGCCAAGATGGGTCTCAGCTTGTGCTAGCTTTTCTTTGACCAATCGCACGGCTGGGTCACCGTTCTGTGTCTCTTCCCAATTATGGTGGAGTAATGGGTTGACCGAGACCTCGTGCTGGCTCGAGCGCTTCTCTCCTACAGCATGCTCACACTGGGAAACACCTTGGTGATGGAAAGCCGGTAACTCTATCTTCTTCGAGTTCATCCAGGTCTTCTCCAGACTCGGGTAAGTGAGGCATTCTGGACAGCGCATCAGCATTGTTATTCTTCTTGCCAGCCCGGTACTTGATGGTGAAGTCAAAGTTAGACAGCCGAGCCATCGATCGCTGCTCCAACGCATCTAGCTTGGCTGTTGCCAGATGTGTCAACGGATTGTTGTCCGTGAAGATGGTGAACTTGGCCGACGCCAGATAGTGCTTGAAGCGTTCAGTCACTGCCCAAACAATAGCGAGGAACTCCAGCTTGAAGGAACTGTAGTTTTCTGGATTCCTTTCTGTGGGACGAAGCTTCCTGCTGGCGTAAGCTATCACCTTCTCTCTGCCTCCCTGCACCTGGGACAGAACTGCTCCCAGGCCCACGTTGCTGGCGTCTGTGTACAGTACAAACGGCTGGCTGTAGTCAGGGTAGGCCAGAATTTCTTTTCTCGTGAGAGCCCCTTTCAGCCGGACAAAAGACGTTTCTATTTGGCTGTTCCATTCAAATGGAGGGCTTTGCTTCTTAGCCTTCTTTGGCTGGCCCACCAGGAGATCTTGAAGAGGCGCTGCTATCTTGGTGAAACCATCAATGAACCTTCGGTAGTAGCCCACCAGCCCAAGGAACTGCCGCACCTCCTTTACCGTGGTGGGTCTCGGCCAGTCCTTGATTACTGTGACTTTCTCTGGATCAGGTGCCACACCTTCTGCGCTGACCACATGACCCAAGTACTGTACCTTTGGCTTCAAGAGGTGACATTTGGACGGCTTTATCTTCAGGCCATACTTCGACAGGGACTCGAACACTTCTGCTAAGTGCCTCAGGTGGTCTTCATAAGTCTTGGAGTAGACTATGACGTCATCCAGGTACAACAGCACGGTTTCAAAGTTGTGATGGCCCAAGCAGCACTCCATCAATCTCTGAAATGTCCCTGGGGCGTTGCAGAGCCCGAATGGCATACAGTTGAACTCGCAGAGGCCCATTGGTGTCGTGAATGCAGTCTTCTCCTTGTCCGCCTCTGCCACGGGAACCTGCCAATACCCACTGGTGAGATCCAAGGTGGAGAAATAGTTAGCTGACTTTAAGGCTGTTAGTGACTCCTCTATTCTGGGTAGTGGATAAGCATCTTTATGTGTAATGCGGTTAATTTGTCTGTAATCTACGCACATTCTCATTGTACCATCTTTTTTCTTTACGAGCACTAGTGGAGCTGCCCAGGGGCTACAACTATCTCTGATAACCCCAGCCTCCTTCATTTCCCGTAACATTTCTTTGGCACGCTGATACTGTGCTGGGGGTACAGGGCGGTATCTCTCTTTAATGGGATGATTATCACCCGTGGGGATTTGATGTTTAACCCCTTTTACCTGCCCAAAATCTAGGGGGTGTTTGCTGAAGACCCGCTCGTACTGCTGTACCACCCGGTAAACCCCATGCTTTTGGTGTGAGGGGTGGAGCCGGTGCCCACATGTAATTTTTGGCACCAGTCTTCCAGCTGTCCCTTGGAGCCATTGTCTTCCGCCTGGTCGGACGGGATCAAGGGTTCCACTGCTTTGATGGTATTGTTACTGACAGTGTACAGTTTCTGCAGGCGCACAGTACCCGGTGGGACCGGGCACGAAATCCTGTTCGTGACGCCAAAGTTGACTCGCCCATCCCAGGGCTACGGGACACCCGGTGCCGGGCCGGACTAGTCCGGAGGTAGTCAGTGGTGGCGGGGCCCGACTCCGTGGCCCTGATGGGTGTCAGTTAAATATGGCTGGTGACTTGGGGCTTGTGTGCGTGACGCCACCTGTGGTATGCGGCTATTAAGCCGCCGCTGCTGTGTAAGGCCTCCGGGGTGATGATATGGCAGCAATGGTGGTACTGCTCCCCACAGGTGGAGCGGTGCCCCGGGGACACTGTTGGTGCTCGTGAGAGTCTATGGTGTTGTGTGGATAACACGGTGCAGGGCCAACAGGCAATGAAAGAAACAGGCATAAACAACAGTCTCTTTACCTTCTCCTCTTTTACTTCACAAACGGTTAGTCCTGGGAGACCGTTACAGGTGGTAGAGGGCTCCGGCCGGCCTGGAAGTAACTGAGATGTCGTTTTGGCCAGCTGAGTATGAGGCCTACTCCTGTTCCTTTTCTTACTGTGCTAGGACCCTGCTCTCTGGGTTTAGCAATGGCCCTCTTTCTGCTGGGACCGGTGGTACGTCCCTTTTCCTCTGTGGCAGGCTGCACAGACCCTCTCTGGTGCTTCTCTGCTGGAGTCCACA
Organism: Anomaloglossus baeobatrachus; assembly: GCF_048569485.1. Lineage (NCBI taxonomy): Eukaryota > Metazoa > Chordata > Amphibia > Anura > Aromobatidae > Anomaloglossus > Anomaloglossus baeobatrachus. The sequence goes on along the minus strand of NC_134357.1, from coordinate 508,800,319 downwards.
CCGGGCCCTGATGATGCAGCTGAACCTTCGGGCTGTTTATGGGCCAGGTGCTTGCAGCTCTCCTGCCCTTCGGATTCGGCTACCAGGGAGTATTTTAAGCCCTGGTGGCCACAGACTCCGATGTCCGAGTCTCTTCTGTGCCTCTCTGCTCCTTCTGTTTCACTGGGCCAAGCTGCCTCAGCTCTAGACCCCAGTTCCACAGGACAGCACTACTCGGCGTCTGCTTGCTCTGACTTCTCTCTACAGATTGAACACTAACCCCTCCCTCAGGTCAGGCTTAAGGAATGCTCCCTGGAATTCCAGGTTCAGAGCTCCCCCTGCTGGCCTGAGGGAGGAACTGCATTGGATGTTAAACTTACTGGCCAATAGACCTCCCAATTACCTCCAGGCTCAGCATTAACCCTTTGGAGGGGCATTGCTGTTGTGGCGACCAGGTCCTGGGGCGCCACATGAACAGCACACGTGAGCTTCAAATCTCTGCAAAAGGAGTCCGTAATGAAAAAAAAAAAAAGCCGATTCCATGCGCTCTGAGTACAGCCCCTCCCATAGACAGAGCGGGGGCTGCATGCAGAGCGCAGGAAAGAAGTGACATGTCACTTCTTAGAACGCGCGCTTCGAGCAGAAGCCGAAGCGCTGCGCTATAATACGCCACGTGCGCACGTCTCCTGCATAATCTTCATAGATTATGCTGGGGACGCAGGACGCATGCAGTTATGCTGCGGTGCAGATCGCAGCGTAACTGCATGCAAATACGCAAAGTGCGCACATAGCCTAATACTTTGTTTTTCCTTGCGTTTTGCAGCCGCGATTTCAACAGTAAAACATGGGTCTGCACTCGCACAAGTGCAAAACTATGGGGCAGTATCCATCTGCGATTGATTTCTCATGCCATGTTGGCATGAGAAATGAATCGCAGCATGCTGAGTTTGGCAGCGAGTCTCGGCTCACATGAACCCATACAAGACAGTGGGTGCATGTGAAATGTCATCCAACCGCAGTGTGATGTACGCAGAGACAGGCTGCGGAGGAGAGGGAGAAAGTGCTCCTCCCTCTCCTCCGCAGCTCTGATCCGATCGCAAGATCAGTGGCAGTCGCATGACCCTCAGCTCACACTCGCAGCAGAGGATCATTAGCACATCGCTTCAGATAGCTATGCGCAAGTGGAACTGTGCCCTTATAGTCCTTCAGTTTCTAATATCCCCCCTAATCCCTATACCTAGCAATGAACTAGTCATTAGGGCTGAGTGGATCCGAACTGTAAAAGTCCGGATATGTGCGGTTTGAAAGATTTCCAGGTGCAAGATCCGGATCCGGCACTGGGGAAAATAATTGAAAAATAAAGAAAAACAGAAATAAATCAGCATTTCATACTTACCGAGGCTCAATGTCATGGCGGCACACTGCTTCTGGGTCACGCATTCACTTCTTGTACTGTGCATCGTAAACACACAGCTTTCCGTGTTTTCCCCGCCCACCGGCTGTCCTCTCATCTGTGTGCCACCAGGGTGCCTCCCAAGGCCGAAACCAATTCGGGTTATCGCTTCTTGGCCTTTTGGCTAAGATCAAGTGTAGTATCTGTTCTTATCAGTTTAATATCTGATACGTCCCCTATCTGGGTACCATATATTAAATGAATTTTTAGAACAGGGAGATGGAAAAAGAGCTTGCTCTGTCCACTCCACGCATTGACCTGGTATTGCAGTACCTCCAGGACCGGTGCACCCCTTCTTAACCCAGTTTCCAAAAGCAGAACTCAATTCACCTGATCAATATTAACCCGATTAATGAATTGAAAGAAAGCAAACCACTTCATATGCTCAATTTGGCCCATTCACTTTTCCCCTTTTTTATCTTTTACACTTTTTACTTGCTTAATTCAACCAAAAGCTGCGCCGAATAGCAAACACACCTGCAGTTTCTTGTTCTCAATCAAAATCTACAGCATTTGCAATTGAATGGAATAGATCCCTTTTGGACAACGTGGATTCAGCTTCTGCTGCAGTGACCACAGGTGTGAGAAGATCTAGAATTGGCATCTGGTGCTATCTCTCCGCTTCCACTCCAATTAAAGTTACCTGTTTATTCCTACCATGCATTGTTTTTTGGTGTTTTCTTTGAGCAATGATGATCTTTTTCCTGATCTGTTGGCTCACTCTCCTGGAGGAAGAGTTTGCTTGCTCTTGGACTTTCAAAAAGAGAGGTCATGATAGACATTTAGCTTCTGAGCCCAATTGGGGACAGTCATGGGTGATGAATGTGTTGCAACCTGCTGCGAAGCCTGATACTGCAACATAAGTAACGTCAAATACTAAGAATGGGCGGCCTATGAAAGAATTAGTACTTTCATTAAGCATACTTAAACGGCTAATTGGGAAAAGACAAACTGTAAAAAGCCCTCTCAGAAAGCCCCTCTCTAACCTTTGTTAGTAAGCTTTTCTGTAGTCTGCCTGTTGTTGATTTATTTTCCGTTTGAACAGTGCACAACATGAAGAGACGGAACACTGGCGTCACAATGCCCCCCGCTGACATCACAATAGCGCTGCTGCCTAGAAAGCCAGTTGCGCAGCAGAAGTTGGTCTTTGGGTGGGATGGTGGGCTAGGGGAAGGAGGGGGCAAACACTTTTCTTCCCGGGTGGTAGGGGGATGACAGGGGAAGGGATGCGGGTGGTGGGACGGGTACAGAGGGCAGGGATTGGGGGCTGGGAGGGGAAGGGAAAAGATTAGGGTTTGGGGATGGTGGAAGGGTTTTCTACGGGTAAGGATGGCAGAGGGTGGCAGTGACGGAAAGTCAGGCAGCCTGTCCTGTCTTGTCTGTCTTTTTGTATCATGAATTGGAAAGACCGCAAGGGGGAGGGGAGGTGCTTGTGCCCAAAAGGAGGAGTTATTCAGATTCATTGCAGTGGGCGACTGCAAAATACACCATTCTTCTTGTTTTTGCTCTGCAAAACAGCCTTTTCAACGGTTGGCTTGGGTGACAAAATGTCTTCTGTAGGCGTGGGTTTGTCTCCCTCTCCCTAAGATGTGTCCGGCATAGGCCAGGGTGCCACCCAAGGCCGAAACCAATTCGGGTTATCGCTTCTCGGCCTTTTGGCTAAGATCAAGTGTAGTTTCGCAGGACGCTACCTTGGTCGGTGCTGGAAGGTGCCTGGGATTGCACGACTGCCGGCCTCGGGGGAGTGTGTGTGCCTTCTGGTGACACATAGCCCTCTAGTGCCTAGATGGTTCCCAGGCAACGGGAGGCAATCACCTTTGTTATTTTGAAGTCCTGCCGTAAAAAAAAAAAAAAATCTGTTCTTATCAGTAGAGATGAGCGAACCAGTCCTGGTTCGGCTCGAGTTCGGTTCGTCGAACGGAGGTCTCGTTCGAGTTCATTTCGTCGAACGTTCGATGAACCGAACTCGAACCGCATAGGCAATGCATAGGCAGGCAATCACAAACACATAAAAACACCTAGAAAACACCCTCAAAGGTGTCCAAAAGGTGACAAACAACTCACAACACAAACACATGGGAAAGTGACAAGGACATATACTCATGCGAAAACAAAAGAGCTGGACAAGGAAAAAGAGGAGGAGACACAGATATAGGCATGGCACGCCCTTCTAAAATCATGTAAAACAACGCAAGGTGACTCCAAGCGGAGTCTCCTTTTTTCCAAAAATTGGGCCACACACACACCCACCCCTTCAGTGGCAGCACTTGTGCCCCAGTGGTACACTTCACAGCTAGATTTGCATCAAGCACATTCAAAAATACGCCATACTTAACCGTTCCCAGGATGACCCCGGGGTAGGTAGCAAAGTCTTTGCTGAACAATGACTTGTTCATCTTGGCTCCTTTTTAAAAACACGCCAAGCAAGGGTTACTCCAAGCGGAGTCTCCCTTTTTTCCAAAAATTGGGCCCCACACACACCCACCCCTTCAGTGGCAGCAGTTGTGCCCCAGTTGTACACTTCACAGCTAGATTTGCATCAAGCACATTCAAAAATACGCCATTCTTAACCGTCCCCAGAATGACACGGGGGTAGGTAGCAAAGTCTTTGCTGAACCATGACTTGTTCATCTTGGCTCCTTTTAAAAAACACGGCAAGCAAGGGTTACTCCAAGCGGAGTCTCCCTTTTTTCCAAAAATTGGGCCCCACACACACCCATCCCTTCAGTGGCAGCACTTGTGCCCCAGTTGTATACTTCACAGGTAGATTTGCATCAAGCACATTCAAAAATACGCCATCCTTAACCGTCCCCAGAATGACACCGGGGTAGGTAGTTAAGTCTTTCCTGATCCCAGCTCTGTTCATCTTGGATCATTTTTAAAAACACTGTAAGCAAGGGTTACTCCAAGCGGAGTCTCCCTTTTTTCCAAAAATTGGGCCCCACACACACCCACCCCTTCAGTGTCAGCAGTTGTGCCCCAGTTGTACACTTCACAGCTAGATCTGCATCAAGCACATTCAAAAATACGCCATCCTTAACCGTCCCCAGGATGACACCGGGGTAGGTAGCTAAGTCTTTCCTGATCCCAGCTCTGTTCATCTTGGCTCCTTTTTAAAAACACTGTAAGCAATGGTTACTCCAAGCGGAGTCTCCCTTTTTTCCAAAAATTGGGCCCCACACACACCCACCCATTCAGTGTCAGCAGTTGTGCCCCAGTTGTACACTTCACAGCTAGATTTGCATCAAGCACATTCAAAAATACGCCATTCTTAACCGTCCCCAGGATGACACCGGGGTAGGTAGCAAAGTCTTTGTTGAACCATGACTTGTTCATCTTGGCTCCTTTTAAAAAACACGGCAAGCAAGGGTTACTCCAAGCGGAGTCTCCCTTTTTTCCAAAAATTGGGCCCCACACACACCCACCCCTTCAGTGGCAGCAGTTGTGCCCCAGTTGTACACTTCACAGCTAGATTTGCATCAAGCACATTCAAAAATACGCCATTCTTAACCGTCCCCAGGATGACACCGGGGTAGGTAGCAAAGTCTTTGCTGAACCATGACTTGTTCATCTTGGCTCCTTTTAAAAAACACGGCAAGCAAGGGTTACTCCAAGCGGAGTCTCCCTTTTTTCCAAAAATTGGGCCCCACAGACACCCCATCAGTGGCAGCACTTGTGCCCTAGTTGCAAACAGGATGTTTTGATTTGCATCAAGCACATTCCAAATCCACAAGCATTTACTCTCCCCAGGATGACACAGGGGTAGTAAATTCCTTGTGGATCCATGACTTGTTCATTTTGATGAACGTTAGTCTGTCCACATTGTCACTGGACAGACGCGTGCGCTTATCTGTCAGCACACACCCAGCAGCACTGAAGACACGTTCAGAGACAACGCTGGCAGCTGGACATGACAAAATCTCCAATGCGTAAGTTGAGAGCTCTGGCCATTTTTCAAGATTTGAAGCCCAAAATGAGCAAGGCTCCAATTGCAAAGTCATGGCATCAATGTTCATTTGGAGATACTCCTGTATCATCCTCTCCAGCCGTTGACTATGTGTCAGACTTGTTGTCTCTGGTGGCCTTGCAAAGGACGGTCTAAAAAATTATGAAAAGATTCCATAAAATTGCTGTTACCAGCACCAGATACGGTGCTACTGGTACGGGTAGACTGTTGAAGATGACGAGACCGTCCCATGTTTGTCAAGTTACAACTGGGAGATTCACTCCCTGCACCTGCACGGTTGTTTGGTGGAAAAGCCGAGCTAAGATCGAGTAACAGCTTCTGCTGATACTCCTGCATACGTGCGTCCCTTTCTATGGCTGGAATTATGTCACAAAATTTGGACTTGTACCGGGGATCTAATAGTGTAGCAAGCCAGTAGTCATCATCACTTCTAATTTTGACAATACGAGGGTCATGTTGGAGGTAGTGCAGCAAGAAGGCGATCATGTGTCTTGCGCAGCCATGCGGACCAAGTCCACGCAGTGTTTGTGGCATAGAGGTGCTAACCGTTCTTTCTTCCTCTGACATCTCCCCCCAACCTCTTTCAACAGAAATTTGACCAAGGTCTCCCTCATCCGCTGAGTCTACCATGTCCATGGACAGTTCGTCCTCCATTTCTTCATGTTCTCTTGCACCTTCCTCAACATTTCGCCTGCTACCATGCGCCCTTGTTGATCCCTGTCCCCCATGGTCCCATGCCTGCCGCGTTGGTGATGATGAACGTCTGGACCTTGGTGATGTTGTTGTGTCTTGCGCATATGAATCCTCCTGTAGTTCCTCCCCTTCCTGTTGTCTCACCCCCTGACTCCGAATAGTGTTTAGCGTGTGCTCCAGCATGTAAATGACTGGAATTGTCATGCTGATAATGGCATTGTCAGCGCTAAACATATTCGTCGCCATGTCGAAACTGTGCAGAAGGGTGCATAGGTCCTGGATCTGAGACCACTCCATCAGGGTGATCTGCCCCACCTCTGCATCTCGTTGGCCCAGGCTATACGTCATGACGTATTGCACCAGGGCTCGGCGGTGCTGCCACAGTCGCTGTAACATGTGGAGAGTTGAATTCCAGCGTGTCGCCACATCGCATTTCAGGCGATGAACCGGCAGGCCGAAAGACTTCTGGAGCGATGCAAGTCGCTCAGCTGTGGCGGTTGAACGGCAGAAGTGAGCAGACAGTTTTCGTGCCCTGGTCAGAAGGCCATCTAGGCCGGGATAGTGTGTTAAAAATTGCTGGACAACAAGGTTCAACACGTGAGCCATACAAGGCACGTGTGTCACCTTGCCCAGGCGAAGGGCCGCACCCAGGTTTGCAGCATTGTCGCACACGGCCTTACCAGGCTGCAGGTTGAGTGGAGACAACCATTTATTAAACTCGGACCGCAAAGCTGACCACAACTCCTCAGCTGTGTGACTCCTATTCCCAAGACATGTCAAGCTAAAGACCGCCTGATGCCGTTGCGCTCTGCTGCCAGCATAGTAATGAGGGGTGCGTGATTCCTTCTGCGCAGTGAGAACGCTGGTGGCCTGACCAGGCAGGCTTGGGGCGGAGGTGGAGGACCCAGATGAGGTGGAGGAGGCAGAAGCAGTGACGGAACTTGGACAGACAGAGGATTGACACACAAGTCGTGGGGACGGTAAGACTTGTGCAGCAGACCCTTCACCATCTATCACCATAGTTACCCAGTGCCCAGTCAGTGACATGTAACGTCCCTGTCCATGCTTACTGGTCCAAGTATCGGTGGTGAAATGCACCCGTTGACACACAGAGTTTCTCAAGGAAACGGTGATGTTGCGTGCGACATGCTGGTGTAGCGCAGGCACACCTTTCTTAGAGAAGTAGTGGCGACTGGGCATCTGGTACTGGGGCACAGCGACAGACATAAGGTCTCTAAAATCCTGTGTGTCCACCAGGCGGAAAGGCAGCATTTCGGTAGCCAAGAGCTTACAGAGGGATAAAGTCAACCTCTTAGCTTTGTCATGGGTCACGGGAAATGGCCTTTTATTTGTCCACATCTGAGGGACAGAGATCTGGCTGCTGTGTGTAGACGGTGTTGAGTAGGGTGTCCCTGGAAAAATGCAGCTTTGTGAGGAAAGTGCAGGCGTAGACATGATGTCGCCTTCATCCAACATTGGTGCTATCGATGTCTGAGAGAGCTGTACACACGTACTTGTTTCCCCTTCCAAACCAACTGACGACCTACCAAGCAAACTGCCTGTTGCGGTTACAGTGATGGAAGTTGTGCGTGGAAAACCAGGTGTGACAGCTGTCCCCACAGCCCTAGAAGATGAAGAGCGCGCGGATGCACTAGAAGGGGCAGGCGGTGGATGGTTCGCTCCGCTAGGCCGCATTGCAGCACGGTGAGCTTCCCACCGGGACTTATGATATTTATTCATGTGACGATTCATGGAAGAAGTTGTCAAACTGCTGAGGTTTTGCCCTCTTCTAACAGAATCATGACAAATTTTACAGATCACATAATTTGGGCGATCTTTTGCTATGTCAAAAAAGGACCATGCTAGGCAAGGCTTAGAGGGCATGCGACCTGCTGATCCACCCCGACTAGTGCTCAGAGGCACAGTGGTGGCTGAGGATGCAGTTGTAGACGTGCTACCAGTACTCCTACTCTGTCCAGGAAGGCGCAAGGTAGCTTCATCGTCAGTTGCATCCTCCTCCACCGTCTCTGTTGACCTCCTCGAGGGCCTGACTGTGGGTTGACAGTAGGTGGGATCTAGAACTTCCTCATCAATTGTTGTGTTTGCACTCCCCTCACCCTCAGACCGAGCCTCTTCTTGGGAGACATTTTTCAGACCTTCTGTATTGAGGTCTTGCTAAGTTGGTGAGATAAATCCAATTATTTATGTGCGGTGTTATTTGGGCCACTGTCAAGAGGGGCCAAACTATTTTTAATTTATGTTGTTTGTGATTCTGACCACGATTTTAGTGATTGAAGTAAAAGTTAAATTTTAATAATTTTTTCAGCAGTGATATGCTGCATCGTAATTTTGCTGTCTGAAATTGACAGTAGGTGGGATCTAGAACTTCCTCATCAATTGTTGTGTTTGCACTCCCCTCACCCTCAGACCGAGCCTCTTCTTGCCCTGACCGAAAATTTAAGTTGTCATCTCAATCTGGTATCTGCGTCTCATCGTCATCAGTATGTTCCTCATTGTCTATAACAACAGGTGTTATAGTTTGTGAAAAAGGGTCAACATTATGCTCAGAAACTTGGTCCTCATGGCCTGAATCAGAGTCACAAAGGTTCTGGGCATCACTGCAGACCATTTCCTGGTCTGTACTCACTGTAGCTTGGGAGCAGACCTCTGATTCCCAGGCTATAGTGTGACTGAACAGCTCTGCAGACTCAGCCATCTCAGTTCCACCATACTGTGCAGGGCGGATGGAGACTTCAGAGCTGGGAGAAAGCAAGTTTGATTGGGATGACAACTCAGAGGACTGGTGTTTTTTGGATGCGGTAGTTGAGGTGGCGGAGAGGGCACTTGTTGGACCACTTGAGATCCATTCAAGCATTTTCCTTTTTTGGCCATCATCTACCTTTGTTCCAGTTGTTCGTGTCCGTAAAAAAGGGAGCACATCGGATTGTCCACGGTAAGTAGTAGACATCTTACTTTTGCTGGAAGATGGTCTATCTTCAGCAGATGTTAATGGAGCTTTGCCACCTTCCCCACGGACAAACCCTTTTTTTCCTTTTCCAACACGCCTCTTCCCCTTTCCACCAGCATCTGTCATTTTGCCACTCATTTTGATTGCGACAAGATTGTGCACTTAAAATGTGGTAGTAAAAATTGAGAGGTGGTGTAGATTGCAGCGGTGGTCTAGCTTTATTAACAGCAGAATAAACAACAATAATTATCCCTGACAATGCAACTACGGCCCTTAAACTGGCAGCATAGTTTGCTAGTATAATGGCTTAGTAACAATGAGTTTGAGTGTGCAATGCAGGCAGACGTGCTGCAAATATCTTTGCACTAGTGGGACAATACAGAAGTCCAACAGCCACGTTTATGATGCCACTAAGTTCACTCAGTGTTTGCTAGTATAATGGCTTAGTAACAATGAGTTTGAGTGTGCAATGCAGGCAGATGTGCTGCAAATATCTTTGCACTAGTGGGACAATACAGAAGTCCAACAGCCACGTTTAGGATGCCACTAAGTTCACTCAGTGTTTCCTAGTATAATGGCTTAGTAACAATGAGTTTGAGTGTGCAATGCAGGCAGACGCGCTGCAAATATCTTTGCACTAGTGGGACAATACAGAAGTCCAACACCCACGTTTAGGATGCCACTAAGTTCACTCAGTGTTTGCTAGTATAATGGCTTAGTAACAATGAGTTTGAGTGTGCAATGCAGGCAGACGTGCTGCAAATATCTTTGCACTAGTGGGACAATACAGAAGTCCAACAGCCACTTTTATGATGCCACTAAGTTCACTCCGTGTTTGCTAGTATAATGGCTTAGTAACAATGAGTTTGAGTGTGCAATGCAGGCAGACGTGCTGCAAATATCTTTGCACTAGTGGGACAATACAGAAGTCCAACAGCCACTTTTATGATGCCACTAAGTTCACTCAGTGTTTGCTAGTATAATGGCTTAGTAACAATGAGTTTGAGTGTGCAATGCAGGCAGACGTGCTGCAAATATCTTTGCACTAGTGGGACAATACAGAAGTCCAACAGCCACGTTTAGGATGCCACTAAGTTCACTCAGTGTTTGCTAGTATAATGGCTTAGTAACAATGAGTTTGAGTGTGCAATGCAGGCAGACGTGCTGCAAATATCTTTGCACTAGTGGCACAATACAGAAGTCCAACAGCCACGTTTAGGATGCCACTAAGTTCACTCAGTGTTTGCTAGTATAAAGGCTTAGTAACAATGAGTTTGAATGTGCAAAGGGCAGGAGGGTACAGTGGCAGGGTTGTGGGTCTCTGGGTAGAGGAAAGGAAGCCTGCCTTTCTATCCCTCCTAATGGGGAAATGCAGCGAGGAAATCCCTGACCTTAGCTACACAGACGCTGTCATCTTGTGTAGCTGTTAAACTCTGTTTTCACAGACCTGTCACCTATGGCTGTGACCCTGCCGGTATTAGCCCGTAAAAGGACTGTTAGAAAGTGCTATCCCTATTCTGTACAGCGCTGTGTATAGAGCGTACACAGCAGTATCGGAGATAGGCGCTGCGCCAGCGGTGACTGACACCAAGGACGCAGAAGAGATAATGGCGTCCGGACGGGCAGATACTCGTTTTCATAATGCAGGGACATGTGACATGGACATCCTATCACACATGCCGTTGCTTCTCTGGCTAAAAGTACACTTAGCTGTGTGTGTGTCTGGGATTGGCTGACATGCTGGCCCGCCCCACTACACGCGCACGCTTAGGGAAGGAAGACAAGGAAAAAAAAAAAAATGGCGAGCCATTATCCATACAGCAGTGATCTGAATGCGCTGTTCCCGCACACTATACACTGAAATTTCATAATAGTGTGAGTCACAGAGTGACTTACACAATTACAGCGGAAAGCCAGCTAGTAATTAGCTGGTCTTTTTGCTGCTAGAACCGTTCTCGAACGTATCTAGAACTATCGAGCTTTAGCAAAAAGCTGGAGTTCTAGTTCTATCTAGAACAGCCCCCAAAATCACTCGAGCCGCGAACTGGAGAACCTCGAACCGTGAACCGCGCTAAACTCTACTTATCAGTTTAATATCTGATAAGTCCCCTATCTAGGTACCATATATTAAATGGATTTTTAGAACAGGGAGATGGAAAAAGAACTTGCTTTGTCCACTCCACGCATTGACCTGGTATTGCAGTACCTCCAGGACCGGTGCACCCCTTCTTAACCCAGTTTCCAAAAACAGAACTCAATTCACCTGATCAATATTAACCCGATTAATGAATTGAAAGAAAGCAAACCACTTCATATGCACCTCAATTTGGCCCATTCACTTGTGACACTTTCCCCCTTTTTTATCTTTTACACTTTTTACTTGCTTTATTCAACCAAAAACTGCGCCGAATAGCAAACTCATCTCTACTCAACTTGACCAACTCTGCTATGTCCCGTGCAGTTTCTTGTTCTCAATCTTATCTAGAGCATTTGCAATTGAATGGAATAGATCCTTTTTGGACAAAGTGGATTCAGCTGCTGCTGCAGTGACCGCAGGTGTGAGAAGATCTAGAATTGGCATAAGGTGCTATCTGTCAGCTTCCACTCCAATTAAAGTTACCTGTTTATTCCTACCATGCATTGTTTTTTGGTGTTTTCTTTGAGCAATGATGATCCTTTTTCCTGATCTGTTGGCTCACTCTCCTGGAGGAAGAGTTTGCTTGCTCATGGACTTTCAAAAAGAGAGGTCATGATAGACATTTAGCTTCTGAGCCCAACTGGGGACAGGCATGGGTGATGAATGTGTTGCAACCTGCTGCGAAGCCTGATACTGCAACATAAGTAACGTCAAATACGAAGAATGGGCGGCCTATGAAAGAATTAGTACTTTCATTAAGCATACTTAGGCTAGGTTCACACACTGCGTTTTTTTGGCGCTGCGTTTTTTGCGGCAAAAAAAGCACCCGCATCAAAAAAACGCACACGTTTTTGCCGCGATTTGGTGCGTTTTTTGCAGCGTTTTGCTGCGTTTTTGCTCACTGCGTCTTTATGCGTTTTTTATCAGTGAACAAAAAAAAAAGTTTGATGTCATTTCCTTCTTCAATATGTTCTTCATTCTCCATTAGTGTATACAGGAGAGCAGACAGCTGCAGAACTACAAGGCTCAGCATACTCCATCCAATAGTGTATGCAGGAGAGCAGACACCAGCTGCAGAACTACAAGGCTCAGCATGCTCCATCCAGGACTGTATGCTGGAGGGAGAGTCAGGGGGAGCAGACCTACAAGGCTTAGCATCCTCCATCCAATAGTGTATGCAGGAGAGCAGACAGCAGCTGTCGAACTACAAGGCTCAGCATCCTCCATCCAATGGTGTATGCAGGAGAGCAGACAGCAGCTGTCAAACTACAAGGCTCAGCATCCTCCTTCCAGGACTGTATGCAGGATTTCTTTGCCCCCCAAAACAAAAAAAAATGATGTGGGCTTCGCCATATTTTTGTATGCTAGCCGGGTACAGCAGGCAGGTACGGGCTGCCCCCAACCCCCAGCTGCCTATTTGTACCTGGCTGGGAACTAAAAATATAGAGAAGCCCTTTTTTTTTAATTATTTCATGAATTTCATGAAATAATTAAAAAAAAATGAAGTGAGCTTCGCCTAATTTTTGTGTTCAGCCAGGTACAACTAGGCAGCTGGGGATTGGAATCCACAGTGCAGGGTGCCCATGCTTTCTGGGCACCCCCGCTGCGAATTTCAGTCCGCAGCCACCCCAGAAAATGGCGCTTTCATAGAAGCGCCATCTTCTGGTGCTGTATCCAACTCTTCCAGCTGCCCTGGTGACGGTGGCTCGCTGGGTAATAATGGGGTTAGGGATAGCTGTATATTATCAGCTGGCCCTAAGCCCGAAATTCATGGTGTCATGCCAATATTAGGCATGGCCACCATGAATTTCTAGTAAAGATAAAAAAAACCACAACACACAGAAAAATATTTTTATTAGAAATAAAACACAACACAATTAGTGACTCCATCTTTATTGAAATAAAGAACCCCCCTCCGCAGTAATCCTGGGTCAAGGGTCCCACGCCGTCCAATCCGGATCCAATATCATCTGATCGGTTTGCTGGAAGCCGGAGCGGCGGTACCGTGAGAGGAGATGGGAGCCGTAATGGCACCGGGAGTCTGCAGACAGGTGAGTATGACTTTTTTTTTTTTCTACTGTTCACTTTTGATTTCGCAGCTGCCTCCACCTCCCGCCCAGACATGGCGCCGCACGGCAGCAGACATGCAGAGGACTGGAGGTGGAAGCGGCGGTGACGGTACCGGGAGGATTCACGCTTCTGTATTTACTGACAGAAAAAATCCTTGATTTATTTTCCGTTTGAACAGTGCACAACATGAAGAGACGGAACACTGGCGTCACAATGCCCCCCACTGACATCACAATAGCGCTGCAGCCTAGAAAGCCAGTTGCGCAGCAGAAGTTGGTCTTTGGGTGGGATGGTGGGCTAGGGGAAGGAGGGGAAAACACTTTTCTTCCCGGGTGGTAGGGGGATGACAGGGGAAGGGATGCGGGTGGTGGGACGGGTACAGAGGGCAGGGATTGGGGGCTGGGAGGGGAAGGGAAAAGATTAGGGTTTGGGCATGGTGGAAGGGTTTTCTACGGGTAAGGATAGCAAAGGGTGGCAGTGACGGAAAGTCAGACAGCCTGTCTTGTCCTGTCCTGTCTTGTCTGTCTTTTTGTATCATGAATTGGAAAGACCGCAAGGGGGAGGGGAGGTGCTTGTGCCCAAAAGGAGGAGTTATTCAGATTCATTGTAGTGGGTGGCGGTTGCAAAACGCACCATTCTCCTTGTTTTTGCTCTGCAAAACAGCCTTCTCAAGGGTTGGCTTGGGTGACAAAATGTCTTCTGTAGGCGTGGGTTTGTCTCCCTCTCCCTAAGATGTGTCTGGCATAGGCCAGGGTGCCACCCAAGGCCGAATCCAATTCGGGTTATCGCTTCTCGGCCTTTTCTCTAAGATTAAGTGTAGTTTCGGAGGATGCTACCTTTTTTTTTTTTTTTAACTTCGTTTTATTAACAATTTCAAACATGGTACAACTGACATTTGCCATATAAAGATAGCTCCGTATATAGATAGTAATATTTAAATATAACAATAAACAGTCATATAAAGTCCATAATATCTTTAGCACTTAACATAGAACAATGTTCTTATCCATACTACTTATCATTTGCATATATATCTAATTTTATATTGAGCATAAGAACAGCTCTAACTATCAGCATGACCATATTTTGAAAACAAGATAGAAAGAGGAATAGAAAAAGGAAGAAAGAAAGAACAACAGCCACATTGCATTATTATACCTCAATATATCATTGGACAGTGTTTCATATCCCAACATCTGACGGGAACCACCATTATCCGCATAATCTCCCTCAAACCTCCGCAAGTGTGTCTGGAGAAGAATTCCACAAACCCCAGATTTTGTTAAATTTTCCCGGGCACCCCCTATTATAATATACCACCCGCTCATAGACTATGGTTGCATTGACTAGTTTAACCCAGGACCTCACAGTTGGATTCGAATCTCCCATCCACCTCAGAGCTATTAATTTCCTAGCCAGAAACAATGCCTCTCTGAGGAATATTGTCATGTAATGATCCCAGGACTCTTCCTCCACCACCCCAAACAGGCATATCAAAGGGTCACACAAGACAGGAATCGACACAATCGATGTCAGCAGAGATGTCACTCCCCGCCAGTACGAAGATATATTGGGACAGCTCCAAATCATATGTATGAAATTTGCCCCTGAGAGATGACACCTCGGGCACTCCGATGTACGAGAACGGCCCATACTAAATAATCGAGTTGGAGTAAGGTATGCCTGGTGGACAATGTAGCATTGAATCAATTTATTATTAACCGACGGGGATACCGCAGTCGGAGATTCCAATATCTCTTCCCATTCCTCTCCCTGTAGAGAGGGAATTAGAGATTTCCATCTATCCTGGGCTGGCAAGGGGTCCGACTCCACCCCCACTGACAACAGGTAAGTATATATAGCTGAGATGAGGCCTCGAGGTCCTTGTGATTTTAGAATACCTATCATAGGAAGTGATGATATCAATTTCCTCACTCCAATTTTCTGTATGTGGGATTGAATCGCTGTGCGAATCTGCAGGTATCTAAAGAATTGTGATCTTGGAACATTATATTCAATCTGGACTTGTTCAAAGGACTTGAAGGTTGTGGTTCCCGGGACAAAAAGATCACCTAATGCACTGACGCTGTGAGTGGCCCAGAATTGCGCCGAGGGGTGATCTCTCAGAGTATGGAAGTGGCTATTCCCCCATAATGGGAGTTCCGCCACCACCCCTTCGAAGTGTACCACCCTCTTGGCTTGTCGCCAGACTAATCTTGCCAACCTGAGGAGGGGTAATTGCCGTGGTGTTCTCAGTCCATCTGATTCCAGAAAACCCATTAAACAATCAGTCCCAGCCGCGTGTGCCAAGTGACTCTCAGAGTTTGGCAGCTGACATCCAGGCATCCAAGTCTCTAGTGCCCTAAGCTGTCCCGCGAGGTAGTAGAGGAAGAACTCCGGTAAAGCCATCCCTCCCAGTCTTTTGGATCTCTGTAAAATGGATAACCGAAGTTTGGGTCTGGATTTCCCCCATATGAAAGAGGTAGTAAGCGAGTTCAACATTGAGAAGAAGGATTTGGGTACTGATACTGCACTATGTTGTAGTGTATAACTAAGCTTTGGAAGTAATATCATTTTGATTAAATTTATTCTGCCAACCACTGACAGGGGTAGCTTGCTCCACAAGTTATATTTAAGTTTAACGTGCTCCAGAAGTGGTGTTATACTCGTCTGCAGGTCTAGTGTATGGTCTTTCTGTATGTGTATTCCCAGGTATTTAAAGCTAGTTACCACTTGCAAAGGTGACCTACCCTCCATTGAAATTCCAGACCCATGCATTAATGGCATCAAAGCCGACTTATCCCAGTTGATGCGTAGTCCCGAAAACTCCCCAAATGTATCTATAGTGTCTATAACCACCGGTAGAGTCTCTTGCACTCGATCTAAGAAGACAACCATGTCATCCGCATACAATCCTATTTGATCTGTTCGGTCGGCTATAGTGATTCCAGTGATCTGTGGATGAGAGCGGATTCTAATTGCCAAAGCTTCAATAACTAGTGCAAACAATGCTGGAGACAGAGGGCATCCCTGTCTTGTGCCCCGATTCAATGCGAAGGGTGTAGACATAGCACCATTGACTAGTATCCTGGCTGTCGGGGACCTATACAACATATGAATCCAGTTACTGAATTTAGGCCCAAAAGCGAATCTCTGGAGGCAGGCAAATAAAAATGGCCATTCTACCGAGTCAAATGCCTTGGCCGCGTCCAGCGAGGCCAAGGCCCACTCGTTCTCCTGGACCAGTGTGCTATATTGCACTATGGACTGGACCCGTCTTATATTTATAGAGGTGTTTTTCCCAGGCATAAATCCGGTTTGATCTGGGTGAACTATACTCAATATGACTGAATTAAGCCTGGACGCCAATATTTTGGTAAAGATCTTGTAATCCACGTTAACTAGGGATATAGGACGGTATGAACCGCAGTCTAGTGGGTCTTTACCCTCCTTCCTCAGCACGACTATATGTGCTTCGTACAATGAGGCAGGCAGAGAGTCGCCGGCTGAAAAATGTGAGAAAACCTCTAAAAGAATCGGGGCCAATACGTCACAATATTTACTATAGAATTCTATGGGAAGGCCATCTGGACCCGGGGATTTCCCCCTAGCCATATCCGAGATGGCAGTAATCACTTCATCCAGTGTGATGTCCGCCTCCAGAGACTCCCGTTGTGATTCACTCAAAGTGGGAAACTCCAAATCCGACAAATATGTCACGCAACTTTGAACTCCATGAGGATTTCTAGATGTGTATAGGGTTTTATAGTATTCACAAAAGCACTCTAAAATATCCTCAGGGGATGTAGCTATTGAGCCATCCATCCTCCGTATACCCAATATTGTATTTGAAGTGTTGTGTTGCCTAACCATATATGCCAATAATTTACTGGATTGATTTCCAAGCTCAAAATATGATTGTCGGGTAAAGAACAATTTGCGTTTGGACTTGGTCTCAGAGTGCTGCATATATAACCTATATGATTGCATCCAGGCCGCTCTATTTCCATCGGTTGGGGCCGATATATATATTGCCTCTAAGTCCCTAAGTCTCCCCTCTACTATATCATCCTCAGTTTTAGTCACTCTTTTAAGATATGTTATGGTTGAAGACAAACACCCTCTAAGGTAGGCTTTAAGGGTGTCCCACACCAAGTTAATATTCCAGGGTTTAGGGTGGGCTTCCAGGAAATCCTCTATTTGGGTCAGAGTTCTATCACTTTGATCTATTAGTTTTAGCCAAAAGGGGTTTAACCTCCAAAAGGGTTTACCAACACCTTGGTTAGTCTTCATAGTAAGAATCACTGGGCTGTGATCTGATATGCCCCTGACCCCGTGTACCACGTCATCCACCCAGGTTGCGATATTGCTCGACCCAAAAATATAATCTAGTCGGGACAGCGTGCGTCTAGTAGAAGAATGACATGTATATTCTCGGGTGTTAGGATGCCGGAGTCGCCAAAGGTCAATCCACCCACCTCCCTCCGCGCATTGCTGCAAATCAGTCAAGTGTGTGGCCGAATGTTGTCCCCCTCCATCCATCCGAAACCTGTCCTGCTCCTCATTCATCACAAGATTAAAATCCCCCATACATAACACATAAGCATCTGGATAATTGAGGGCAAAGCTCATTGCTTGTTTAAGAATGGAGATGCGAGCTGGCGGGGGGTTGGAGGATGCTACCTTGGTCGGTGCTGGAAAGTGCCTGGGATTGCATGACTGCCAGCCTCGGGGGAGTGTGTGCGCCTTCTGGTGACACATAGCCCTCTTGTGCCTGGACAGTTCCCAGGCAACGAGAGGCGATCACCTTTTTTATTTTGAAGTCCTGCCGTAAAAAGAAAAAAAAATCTGTTCTTATCAGTTCAATATCTGATATGTCTCCTATCTGGGGACCATATATTAAATGGATTTTTAGAACAGGGAGATGTCCACTCCACACATTGACCTGGTATTGGAGTACCTCCAGGACCGGTGCACCCCTTCTTGACCCAGTTTCCAAAAGCAGAAATGAATTCACCTGATCAATATTAGCCCGATTAATGAATTGAAAGAAAGCAAACCACTTCATATGCTCAATTTGGCCCATTCACTTTTCACACTTTCCCCCTTTTTATATCTTTTACACTTTTTACTTGCTTTATTCAGCCAAAAGCTGCGCCGAATAGCAAACTCATCTCCACTCAACTTGACCAACTCTGCTATGTCCCGTGCAGTTTCTTGTTCTCAATCTTATCTAGAGCATTTGCAATTGAATGGAATAGATCCTTTTTGGACAAAGTGGATTCAGCTGCTGCTGCAGTGACCGCAGGTGTGAGAAGATCTAGAATTGGCATCAGGTGCTATCTGTCAGCTTCTACTCCAATTAAAGTTACCTGTTTATTCCTACCATGCTTTGTTTTTTGGTGTTTTCTTTGAGGAATGATGATCTTTTTCCTGATCTGTTGGCTCACTCTCCTGAACTGAAGCAGCATGGGACCTCGTGTGGATTACGCCGGAGCTGCAGGGTGGTAGGGGTTAACAAAGAGGTGAAGGAGGGTGTGTGTTTTGTACTTTATTCCAAATAAAGGATTTTTCATTCATTTACAGGTTAGTGTGATGAAGGTATCTGATTGACATCTGTGCTATCACACTATCCTAGGGTTTAGTAGCAGCTGAGCGCTGCTATTAACCCCTTAGTACCCCGATTGCCACCGCTCCAGTGCAATCGACAAGAGCCGGTATTGCATCGGGATTGTCACATCTAATAGATGCAGTAATACCGGGTGGCTGCGGGCTGAGAATTCCAGCCCTCACCCGGCATTATCATGGCTGGAGATGAAAATTAGGGGGGGACCACACCCGCATGTTGTTTTTTTTAAAAAATGATTTATTTAAATAATAAAAAAAAAGCCGCATCACCGTCACAGCCGCACACACTTCTGACAGGAGTGTGTGTTTCTGTGTACATGTACGCTTATGCTCAGAGCGCGGCAGGCCATGCCGTCTGATGTCATGTCAGACTTGTATGAGTCTGACAGCGCATCACCGGCACAACCACACATACTTCTGACAGGAGCGTGCATGTGTTTCTGTGTACATGCACGCTCATGCTCAGAGTGCGCAGGCTATGCCGGTGCCTTGTATTGTTCATGAGTATTGTACTTGTTTTATTATGTATACCTTTTTTTTCATATGTAATGTGCTATTGAATAAATGGAGCTATAATAACAAATAATAGTAATAATTTACAGGGCCAACAGATTGGATATGGTGAAGTTCAAGCTGTTAACTTTGGCATGTGTAGGAGTAAATAATCTTATACATGACCACAATTGTGGGACCGAGGACTGGCTGCTGTGCTGAGAGAGGGTAGAGTAGAGTGTACATGACAAACTAGTGGACTGTGAGGGAGGTGCAGGTGGTGATGTTAAGGTGGATTGAGAAAGATGTGGTGTGCTCTTTGTCTGAGGTTGGTCAAAGACACCAGGCATGTGCACTTCCGTAACAGCTGATGGGCTCTCACTCACTCCAGCTATAGTGTGTAAACAAGGGGAGGTTCTGCAGTCGGAAACCTGTGTGACAATATTTGCCATGGTGACAGAAGAGGAAGAAGCAGCAGATGTGGTAGAAGGGGCAACCGGTGGTTGTTGAGGCCTGCTAGGCCGTGTTTAAATGCAGAAAGCTTCCCAGACTAACGCATGTTGCATGCGCATGTGCCGCTTCAATCATGTAGTACTCAAATTGTTTGAATTTCTGCCTCTCCTGACTCATTTACAAGGTTAGCAGATAACGTGAGTTGGGTCATCCTTTGGAATCTCAAAAAAAGCCCACTGCAATCCTTACACAGGGTGCAGAGCCTAACCCCCCATGGTTCCAGGTTCCTAATAACCGGTGTCACACCATCAGCACTACAAATCCCAACCACACCTCACATCAAACCTGTCAGACACACCAGTGGGTTGGTTAAGCTGGGATAGCGCCACCCACTTAGGGGTCAGGCAGACTGGTGAGAGGGAGGAAGTGGAGAGAAGAGCAGTGAGAGCCCTCAAAGAGTGAGGAGCTGAGAGTTGTAGCTCCCGGGAAGTGAGACCAAGGTTGGGTCGCAGACGGTGGTCCGGGACCACAGGAGTTGGGACCGGTGGCGGCGACATTGGAAAGGGTGCGACGGACATAGTCTAGGAGGACTGTCGACATCAGAACCCCAAAAGAACTGACTAGTACCGAGCACGGCGGGGTCCAGGACCCTAGGTCAGGAGCAGGTTCATCCGTCCTGATAATTAACCTGGAAGGGAGAGTATCTTCTCCACATTCCCTAGGAACTCAAAGATTGAAGGCATCAGCACAGCGCGGGGAATAGGGTTTACCAGAAAAGCAACCTAACTGAAATCCCAAGTGCCAGCCATCAAGAGCACAGCTGCCGTACACACAGGTAGGGAGGCCCCGACAGCTTCACGCCAAGGGGCCACAACGAACACTAAAATTGTGCACGAAGGCAAAGGTCCGGACTATCGAGTGACACCGGTGGGAGCGGACACCTGGACGGGCTCCCCTGTAATGAATGGATGCACAGAGACCTTGGTTTATCTTCAGTGTGTCTGCTTTGTAATCCTCATCCAGCACGACAATCTACCGTGAGTTCTCTGTTCCTCCTGCACCCTGCGCTCCCCAGCATAGCACCAAAACCCTAGAGGCCGGGGCCTTCCCTACCTAATAATAATAATAATAATCTTTATTTCTATAGTGCCAACATATTCCGCAGCGCTTTACAATTCAAGAGGCTCATATACATATACATATCATATACATAAACATATACAAACAAGTAACAATTATAGAAGATCCAATATTTAAAGGGAAAAATGGCAACCCTGCTCGTGAGAGCTTACAATCTACAATGAGATGGGGGGAGGAGCAAGGTACAAGTGCTTATGTACAATGACAATCCAGCCATCTCATGGGGGATAGATAATGGCTTCTTGGACCAGTTGGCCAGAGCCTTGAGATGCATTTGGGAGCCATAGAGTTTGACGTGGGGTTATGTTCTGAGAAGTTGTAGAGGGATTAGTTGAAATTAGTTTGGCTAGGGAGTGTGATAGGCCGCCCTAAAAAGATGCGTTTTTAGGGAGCGTCTGAAGCTGAGTAAGTTGTGGTTTGTCCTAACTTCTTGGGATAGAGCGTTCCAGAGGTTTGGTGCAGCTCGGAGGAAGTCTTGGATTCGGGAGTGGGAGGTTCGAATTAGTGTGGATGTTAGTCGAAAGTCATTTGCAGAGCGTAGAGAACGGGTGGGATGATAGACAGAGAGGAGGGTGGAGATGTAGGGGGGTGCTGCACTGTGGAGAGCTTTGTGGGTGAGAACAAGCAGTTTGAATTGGATCCTGTGATATACGGGCAGCCAGTGCAATGACTGGCAAAGAGCAGAGGCATCCGAGTAGCGGTTAGCCAGATAGGTGACCCTGGCTGCTGCATTAAGGATGGACTGTAGAGGGGAGAGTCTAGTTAGAGGGAGACCAATTAATAGAGAGTTACAGTAGTCAAGGCGAGAGTGGATCAGGGCCACGGTGAGGGTTTTTGTCGTTTCCATTGTGAGAAAGGAGCGAATTCTAGAGATGTTCTTGAGGTGCAAGCGGCAGGTGCGGGCAAGAGATTGTATGTGGGAGGTGAAGGAGAGATCAGTGTCAAGTATAACACCCAGACAGCGGGCCTGCACCCTAGGACTTATCATTGTGCCACACACAGAGAGGGAGATGTCAGGTTTAGGAAGGTTGGGAGATAGAGGGAAAAGCAGAAGTTCAGTTTTGGAAAGGTTAAGTTTCAGATAGAGAGCAGACATGACATTGCAAACTGCAGTCAGGCAGTCACTTTTGTTCTGTAGTACAGTGGGGGTGAGCTCAGGGGATGAGGTGTATAGCTGTGTGTCATCAGCATAAAGATGGTACTGAAAGCCAAATCTGCTGATGGTCATTCCAATTGGGGCCGTGTAGAGGGAGAAAAGAAGAGGGCCAAGTACTGAACCTTGAGGGACCCCAACAGTGAGAGGAAGAGGAGAAGATGTGGAGCCAGCAAATGATACGCTGAATGAGCGGCCAGAAAGATAGGATGAGAACCAGGAAAGAACAGTGTCCTTTAGGCCGATAGAATGGAGCATAGAGAGAAGGAGATGGTGGTCAACAGTGTCAAAGGTGGCAGAGAGGTCAAGAAGAATAAGCAGAGAGTGGTCACCGTTACGTTTTGCTGCCAATAGGTCATTGGTCACTTTGACAAGGGCAGTTTCTGTTGAGTATAAAGGGCGGAAGCCAGACTGTAAAGGATCTAGAAGAGAGTGAGTGGAAAGGTAGTGGATGAGACGAGAGTAGACCAGGCGCTCCAAGAGTTTAGAGATGAAGGGGAGATTAGAGACTGGTCTGTAGTTGCTTGTGCAGGACGGATCAAGGGAAGGTTTTTTTAATAATGGAGTAATGATAGAGTGTTTGAGGGAACAGGGGAAGATACCAGAAGAGAGAGAGAGATTGAAGATTTTAGTTAGGTGAGTGGTGACAACCGGAGAGAGGGACTGGAGTAGGTGTGAGGGAAAGGGATCAGTAGAGCAAGTGGTAGGACGAGAAGAAGAGAGGAGCCTGGAGACTTCCTCCTCTGTGACTGGGTCAAATGTGGAAAGTGAGCTGGATGGGATATGGGGAGGGATGGGATTCACAAAGCTTGGTGGCTGGGAGCTGATCTCTCGGCGGATGTTTTCTATTTTCTCTGTGAAATACAAGGCCAGGTTGTCAGCATGAAGGTCTGTGATGGGGGTCTGTGCTTTGGGACTGAGGAGGGAGTGAAAGGTGTCAAAGAGCTTTTTTGGATTGTTGGATAGTGAAGAGATAAGGGTGGTGAAGTAGGTCTGTTTGGCGAGGTGAAGGGAAGAGTTGTAGGTCCTTAACATGAACTTGTAGTGGATGAAGTTTTCTGGTGTGCGGGATTTCCTCCATAGGCGCTCGGCACTCCTAGAGCATCGCTGGAGAAATCGAGTTTGTGATGTGAGCCAAGCTTGTTTTACTCGGTGTTTGGAGGTTCTGAGGGTGAGGGGTGCTACTTGGTCCAGGGTGCTTCTGAGTGTGTCATTGTAGTGCTTTACAGCCAGATTAGGACAGGAAAGTGAGGAGATAGGGGATAGTGATAAGTGTAGAGAGTCTGTAAGTGTTTGAGAGTCAATGGTCTGTAGGTTTCTGAATGTGTGATAGGTGGGAGTGTACTGGGATGGGCTAGTGTTTGTGAGCTTGAAGGAGAGGATGTTGTGGTCAGAGAGGGGAAGAGGTGAGTTGTCAAAGTGAGAGATTGAGCAGAGGTGGAAAAAGACCAGGTCAAGGGTGTTACCATCTTCATGTGTCTCAGAGGATGAGAGCTGTGAGAGGCCAAGGGAGGTGGTGAGAGATAGAAGCTGGGATGGAGAGGAGGGGCTGTTCATGGGGATGTTGAAGTCTCCTAGGATAAGGGTTGGCAATTCAGAGGACATGAAGTGTGGCAGCCAGGCTGAAAAGTGTTCAAGGAACTGGGTGGGTGAGCCTGGTGGACGGTATATGACAGCTACTCTGAGGGGAAGGGGATGGAAGAGCCTGATGGTGTGGACCTCAAAGGATGGGAATGAGAGTGATGGAGCTGGGGGGATGACCTGAAAAGAGCACTGTGGGGACAGGAGTAAGCCGACTCCACCACCATATATAACAACAATCTGAGCACTATGATGCTCAGATAAGAAGTGGAGCTGAATACATAACAATTCTTTAAAAGTACAAAACTTTATTGATTACAAAATCACAAGTATAAAACAGGAAAAAAGCCCTCAAAGTGGGGCGCATCATCCCCAGTTAATGACCCTCAAAACAGACATACAAGGATAAATCCGCAGATATAAGTAGTTGTATATAACCCCGGCTGGCTGATAACAGAGACAACATAAATCTATTCGTCTCCTAAGGCTTATATAAGCCAATTTGGAATGTCACTGCTATAACAGCCAGCAGATGGCAAAATAGTTGAAAATAAATCATTAGGTGCTGTCATTCCTAAGGAAGTTCAAGATTATAACACCTGCCCATCAGCAACAGATGATGTATAATTTATTAAATAATCAACCTTTGAAACCTCTGTCAGAGTGCTAATCACACACTGGTTTGCACCTGCATGAATCTCTGTGCTGGTGAGAGGTGGTAGAAAACCTCACAAGGCTAATTTAGCATTCAGCAGACACCCATGGTTTATCATGAGACAGTGTGAATCATATCGGTTAGTAACCTGCATATCATATAAACATTCATGGCAAACCACTGAGAGATAACATTGCATAATAAAGACAAGGGTCATATACCTGGAGAAGAGGGTAAACTGGGCGAGCGCTCCACCACCCCTGACGCCGTTTCGCCTCGCTTCTTCAAAAGGGGCGAAGAAGCAAGGCGAAACGGCGTCAGGGGTGGTGGAGCGCTCGCCCAGTTGACCCTCTTCTCCAGGTATTTGACCCTTGTCTTTATTATGCAATGTTATCTCTCAGTGGATTGCCATGAATGTTTATATGATATGCAGGTTACTAACCGATATGATTCACACTGTCTCATGATAAACCATGGGTGTCTGCTGAATGCTAAATTAGCCTTGTGAGGTTTTCTACCACCTCTCACCAGCACAGAGATTCATGCAGGTGCAAACCAGTGTGTGATTAGCACTCTGACAGAGGTTTCAAAGGTTGATTATTTAATAAATTATACATCATCTGTTGCTGATGGGCAGGTGTTATAATCTTGAACTTCCTTAGGAATGACAGCACCTAATGATTTATTTTCAACTATTTTGCCATCTGCTGGCTGTTATAGCAGTGACATTCCAAATTGGCTTATATAAGCCTTAGGAGACAAATAGATTTATGTTGTCTCTTTTATCAGCCAGCCGGGGTTATATACAACTACTTATATCTGCGGATTTATCCTTGTATGTCTGTTTTGAGGGTCATTAACTGGGGATGATGCGCCCCACTTTGAGGGCTTTTTTCCTGTTTTATACTTGTGATTTTGTAATCAATAAAGTTTTGTACTTTTAAAGAATTGTTATGTATTCAGCTCCACTTCTTATCTGAGCATCATAGTGCTCAGATTGTTGTTATAGATCAGTATTTGAAGTGTGTTCACAAAGGACAATTGATATTTAAGTGACTCCACCACCATGTCTGTTTCCAGGTCTTGGTGAATGGGAAAAGTGTAAACCACCGTGAGAGATGGCAGCAGGGGAAGCAGTGTCAGAATCCTGAATCCAGGTTTCAGTGAGGGCTAGTAGGTTAAGAGAGTTATTGAGAAAGAGGTTGTGGATGTAAAGAAGCTTGTTGCATACAGACCGTGGATTCCAGAGAGCACAGTAAAAGAGGGAAGTGAGGGTGTACAGGGAATGTTAATCATATTATCAGGGTTTCTATGGGAGGTGGGGGAGGGGGTAAAGTTAGCATGGGGTGAACCGGGATTAGGAGAGATATCACCTGATAGAAGTAGGAGTAGAAGGAGAAAGGTCAGATGGTTTTTGGACGTGTGGCATGTCTTTTTGTGTGATACCCTGGAGCATGGAGGATTGAGGTTATTCAGATAGGTGAAAAGAGCCTGGGAGCTGTGCATAGGAGAGGGGAGTAGAGAGGGACTACTGTGGATGAGTGATGATGGAGGGGGGACAGGGCGGTGAAAGTGGACAGTAAAGGCACATAGGATGATAGAGAGAGAAATAATAGTCATGGTGGAAACAGAGTGTCAAAGATTAGTTTACCTGACTCCTGCCCTGACTAACTGCCATTGAAGTAACTGCCCAGCACTTAGCAACGTTGGCACTTAGCAAAAGATGGCACGCATGCAGCACCCCGCGCGCGCGGAGGGGCCGACACCTTGCTGCCCCACACCATCTGCCCCGGTACTCCCTTCGGCAGCAGCGGTACTCCCCTTACTGCAACCTGCAGGTGGCGTCACAAACATTTATCCCCAGTAAATACCCCCTTACATTTGAGTGACAGCAAGCCCCCGGGTCCGGAGACCCTCGAGCCACAACAACCCCGGATCTGAGCAGTTCGACTGCTGCAGGGGCGGCACAACTGCTGCTGGCCACAACCAGAGTTGTGGCTGAGGATGCAGTGCTTGTCATGGTTGCATCACTCAGTGTCTGTGCGGGAAGCCACAATGGAACCTCCTAGTCTTACTTCCCTCCTCAACCTCCTCTGCTGAGCTACTCAGCTGCGTACCTCTAGGTTCACGCTCAGTGGGAGGTAGAACCTCTTTTTCATCCTTTCTGTTGTTGCACTCATCGTACTGAGAGTCACCCTCTTCCTCCCAACAGCACAGTACAATACATGTGTGCCTAAGATGTCTGAGTCTCATCATGATCTCCTACATCTCTGGGAGTTAACTTCTGGTGACGAGGGTCTGGATCATAGTCAAATCCTACTTTGTCCGGCCCCGGATCTAACTGATGAAAATTGTGGCCATTGTTGCAGATGTTTCTTCCTCTTGAGCCTGTGAATCTTTGGAACAGACCTCTGCTGCACAGAGAATAGAATGTGTGCTTAGCTCTGCAGACTCGCCTGTTTTCCCACAGTCACTTGAGCGGTTGGAGAGCAGTGACGCGGGGGAAACAAGGGTACATGGGGTGCCACCAGTGAGAACTGTACTCTGTGTGATGTCAAGGTGGAAGATGAGGAGGATAGGCCATTTGATTCAGTGCGGAGAATGAGGAGGAGAGGCCACTTGATTCAGTGCTTGCCATCCATTATAGCACGCTTTTTTCTGGGCCTCATCTAGAAGTCATATCTTTCACTCATCCAATATTTCTTATATTAATAGTCTAGGAAGTTAATGGCTGTGCTACAACAGTGTGGCTCCACTGTAAAATGGCTTGGAGTCATTTTGGCAGCTTTTGGGCCCCCCTAAAGGTGCTGTATATCCCTTTTTTTGGTCTCCCATTGAATTCAAAGGGCTCAGATATGTTTGGCAAATACAGGTAAATTCAACGAGCACAAACTGAACCAAACCTTGGGAGGTTCACACATCTGTATTGATCAAGTTGTTTACAAGTGTAGGCAGTATCTGTAAACCACAGCTCACTATTGTTCAAAATAACCATGGTCACTTTTCCAAAAACAACTATCATCACGAATCATAGAAGTGCTCTCACACCTTTTCCCGTTCTCAGAGTATGGGCATCCCAGGCTTATCTTTTGTTCTTTTACTGAAATCTCACCTACTGGAAACGTCTTAGGCTGCTTTCACACTATGTTTTTTTTTAACATGCATCCTGAAAGTTTTTTTAGCTGCAAAAGCGGATCCAGTACAAATGCGTTTTCATTTCAATGCATTTGCAATGGACTTGCGTCAACATGCGTTCACATGCGTTTGCGTGCAGTTTTGTCAGAATCCAGCGACTTGCAGTTTTTTAACAGTGTTTAAAAACGCTACTTATAGCGTTTTTGAGCTGCGTCCAAATACTGCAAGTTGCTGGATTCTGACAAAACTGCACGCAAACGCATGTGAACGCTGGTATACTGATAGACAGGATCCTGTTTGGTCTACTGAGCATGCCCAGAAACCACAGAGTGAATTTGTTTCTTTCTCTCTCTTTTTCTTTCTCTCTCTCGCGCTCTCTCTCTTCCTCTCTCTCTCTTCCTCTCTTGTTCTTTTTCTCTCATTCTCTTTCTTTCTCTCTCTTTTTCTCTCTCTTTCTCTCTCACTTTTTCTCGTTCTCTTTCTTTCTCTCTTTTTCTTTTTCTCTTTCTCCTCCTCTTTCTCTCTCTCTCTCTCTTTCTCCTCTTTTTTCCCCCAGCGGCATCTGAATTTCCAGTCTGTCATGTTTAGTTCCACTGACTGCCGATCACATGACTCCAATGCCCGCCCATAAACTTCAAGTGGCAGGATCCTGTAAAATAACACTTGCGTTTGCATGCGTTTTTCTTTAGAAAAACATGATCCGCCTTTGCAGCAAAAAAATGTTCAGAACGCATGTTAAAAAAACGTAGTGTAAAAGCAGCCTTAGCTCTGTGTGTTATGAATTTACCTTACAAGGTCTAGCTCATACCAATGTTTTACAATTCCTGTAAGATTTTTCTGTAATCATTTACTTTCAACCCGCCCCACAATCTGGACTAGTACCACATGATTATTGGTGAAGTTTCCTCCATCATAATGGGTGGAATCAAAAGTCTTTTTCTGGAAACAGCTATAGTTGAAAACCTTAGAAGGCTTCAAGGGCCTCCACAAGATATAGCATAGTATTAGAGGAGATTTGGGTGAGTACATACCGTATTTTTCGTTTTATAAGATGCACCAGATTATAAGACGCACCCCAAATTTAGACCTAAAAAAATTAAAAATCTGGGGTCCATTTTATAATCCAGTGGTGTCTTACCAGAGGGGGCAGCAGCAGTGGTGGAGCGGGGATCACAGGAGGCAGCGGCGGTGGTGGAGCAGGTCCATGCTACGGGCAGTGCAGAGGGGGGCCTAGATGCTCACTGCGGAGCTGTGCTAGGGTGGCCGGCGCTGCTATGTGCTGTTGCGTTGCTGTGTGCTGGGGTAGCCGGCTGTGCTGGACAGTCACCCTAGTCCAGATAGCCCCATAAGGAACACTCACCAGTCAAAATTGCCAGCCGGCATACTTATCCAAATAGTTCAAAGCTGAAAATTCTCACTACATTTGTCATAGTACCCAGCAGCACATTTAGTTATAACCACTAACTATAACTATCTGGACTAGGGTGACTGTCCATATGTGCCCCTGATAGATCACTACCAGCCCATTAGAAGAAATTTAGTTTGGGCTACTTACAATATGTATGGTACTTAGACCAATAGAGATATATATATATAAATCTGGTAAATACTTACTATAGGTTGAAAGCCTCTCCACCCGCCCCTCCCCATCGGATAGAGGGTGCAGTTTTGCATTTCTTGTTTGCCCTATAATGCCAAGTGTTATGGTTTTATAAACTGTTAATTAAAATTGAATTTTTAATGGATTTATTGGCATCATTGACATGAACAGTAGCTCCTGTTTATTTTTCAAGAAAATATATTTATTAGTAGTTGCATACATTGACTATTAAGCAGTTAGATTGTAAATTACATTCCCTTCTCTCGTAGACTATAACTTGTATTTTTTTTCTTGTACCATTGACAAAATGGTTTTAAAAAGAAAAAGGCTACTTCCCTTTGTGAATTTTGTGATGTATAATAGGATTTGATATTTGGGCAAAAGAAATTTGCACGTTTAACACGAATATGGCTTTTTCCTTGTGTGAGTTATCTGATGTGCAAGCAGATATGATTTCTTTGTAAAACACTTTCCACATTCTGAACATGAAAATAGATTTACCCCTGTGTGAAGTCTTTGATGTGTAACAAGAGATGCTTTCTCTTTAAAACATTTCCCACATTCTGAGCATGAAAATGGCTTCTCACTTGTGTGAGTTCTTAAATGGCAAACAAGATGTCTTTTCTGTTTAAAACATTTTCCACATTCTGGACATGAAAATTGTTTCTCCACTGTATGTGTTCTCTGATGTGCAACAAGACATGCTTTATCTATAAAACATTTCCCACATTCTGCGCATGAAAATGGCTTCTCCCCTGTGTGAGTTCTCAGATGGCTAACAAGTTGTCTTTTCTGTTTAAAATATTTTCCACATTCTGAACATGAAAATTGCTTCTCTACTGTATGTGTTCTCTGATGTCTAACAAGATATACTTTCTCTCTAAAACATTTCCCACATTCTAAGCATGAAAATGGCTTCTCCCCTGTGTGAGTTCTCAGATGGCTAACAAGTTGTCTTTTCTGTTGAAAACATTTTCCACATTCTGAACATGAAAATTGTTTCTCCCCTGTGTGTATTTTCTGATGTCTAAGAAGACATAGTTTCTCTGTAAAACATTTCCCACATTCTGAGCATGAAAATGGCTTCTCACCTGTGTGTGTTCTCTGATGTCTAACAAGCTGATCTTTCACTGTAAAACATTTCCCACATTCTAAACATAAATATGGCTTCTCCCCTGTGTGAATTCTCTGATGTTTAACAAGACTTGATTTTTCTATAAAATGTTTTCCACATTCTGAACATGAAAATGGTTTATCACCTGTATGAATTTTTTCGTGTGTAACAACATGTGATTTTTTTGTAAAACATTTCCCACATTCTAAACATGAAAATGGCTTTTCACCTGTGTGAATTCTCAGATGTGCAATCAGATTTGATTTAAATGTAAAACATTTCGGACATTTTGAACATGAATATAGCTTCTTTGTTGTGTGTACTCTCTGAAGTTCACCATCCATTCTGTTAGTTTTGTTTTGCTTAACAGTCTGCAATGAGTCCAGAGATAAGAGCTGTTGAAAAGAATCAGATGATAAATCTTTACTGTGGAGGCGGAGGGCTGGAGATATATGTGGGAATTGGAAACGGTCATGTTCTTCGTAAGCACCGACATGATCATTTGCTGTAAAATCTGCAAATATCAGATGTGACTCTGATCTGCAGGTACAGTCATCTGCCAAGAATAAAACTAAATATATTATTTTTCAATAACACACCTTTGAAGTAATATTAATTATAACATTTATAAACTGTATAACATGTCTATACAAATTGTAAAAATTAAATTATGAACTGATGAAGACAGTGGTGACAATAAAATCTATATTTAGTGAAATATTCAAAGGAGACTCAATGATCAACTTACAAAAATCAAAACTGACCAAATTCAATTATCATATAACATCTATAGGACAACAAACAACTGGAGAAAGTGTTTATGTAAAAATATTTAGCACTTAAAGTAAAATCTAAAGTACAAAGTAACAAAACATAGAATTAAAATATGTCCTAAGCGCTTAAACATACAGAAATCTAATCTGAGTCTACAGCTGGGGTGTCTAACCTTTTGGCATCTATGGCCCATATTGGAAGGAGAGCTGATGTCTTGGACTACACATTAAATATATAAGCTAACAAAAGCTGGTGAGAAAAAAAAGGTCCACACGTAATATTCGTGATTTCTGCAGCCATAGATCAGCAAAAGAGTCCTCACATAGTAATATTAATTATACTGTGGCCCATTCAGAGAGGGTTTTAAAATCGATGAGTCCAAAAACTGTAATCAATAATATAGAAAATGTGAAAGAAAATGTAGCGGCCCTGAACCTATCAGGGCACTACAAGGTACTGCATCCTGACGTAGATGCAGGACCTACCCCCAGGGACCTGGAAGACCAGTGCCGGTAACATCAAAACACAAACATCCCCAGTTTCCCTCTCCCCATCATGGGTGACT
The DNA here is from genome assembly GCF_048569485.1 of Anomaloglossus baeobatrachus. Lineage (NCBI taxonomy): Eukaryota > Metazoa > Chordata > Amphibia > Anura > Aromobatidae > Anomaloglossus > Anomaloglossus baeobatrachus. The sequence goes on along the minus strand of NC_134357.1, from coordinate 508,768,762 downwards.
GACTACTCCAGGACCCAATGGATGGCCACCCAGGGGTGGAGCCAGTCCAGTCCACTAGACAACAACCAATTGGGAGGGGACAAAAGACAGAGAGTAACACGGAGTCCGGTGGTAAAAGTTGAAGGGGACAGACGTGTCTCCAGACGGGGTCATGTAGGTGGCGCAGGAGAGTGGTTGCCAGGGAGGGTACAGCCAGGTACCAGAGCACCGACGAGGCACAGGGCCTTAGGTCAGGCGAACACTTCAGGCTACCTGACAAATACCTGCACAGTGAGGTGACCATCAAGGACCTCACTGACCCAAGAATCCGAGGGCACCAGCAGTAAAGAGAGCCAGGGACCGGAACAGAACACCGACCCTACAGGGTTCACACTGCCCGCCGTATGGACCAGAGACTGCAGACAGATGCTCCAAGTGACGGGGTTCCACCAAACAGTGATAGGTGCCAGGGAAAGAAGACACCAGGTTACCACACCGGCAGTGGAACAAAAGGAACCAGGGGTCGAAACCAGCTGTTCTTTCTGTGCCGGATTCCATCATCCACTCCCTGGGGCCCGGCCCTACTTGAAGAGGGCCTACCATCCAGGCTGCCATCACCATCAGCCCCAGTGGTAAAAGACTGAAGTGGGGATTCCACCATCCTAACCGTAACCCGCAAGTGGCGTCACGATATAAACTCTTTAATCTACCCTGTATATACCCTTTTTAAAAAGCGACCCCCAGGGTCACAGAACCGGGCAACGGCCGTTACACAACCGTGACACAGCACCCCCGTACATATACGGACCGGGACTGAGTACCCCATAGCCCTGGGGCGAACCAGGCTTTTTCCTGGTGTCAGAAACAAAATATGGACTGAACCCGTTAAAACCGGGTGACGTGCGCCTTATGGACTATTTTTGTGATTTGTGCAACTGTCGCCATTTTTATGTGAGAAAGTAACTGCGCCATCACTGTGGTGAAAAGGGCGCAAAAGGAGATTCCGCCCCCTGGGAAGGCCTGAACCATGTAAAACGAAAATGATGCAGGGACACTGGAACCCTGCTGCAGAAAAGTTCCAGAGGAGAGGAGTGATAACATGGCTGCTCCAGGGGACAGAACACCCGGTTGTCTCAGCGTGGGGACTGCTACCTGGCTGGAGGAGGAACTGGAGCTCCTGTGTATCCGAATGCGGGCACAGTTCCTCCAGCAGACTGCAGAACGGAGAGCGGATATGCAGAAGATGGTGGCGGTAGTACGGGCCCAAGAGAACCGGGCCTTGCGCGAGGAGTGGTGCCAGGAGCAGGTAGGAGCAGAAACCTCCCTGGCCTCACCAGTGTCCTCGGCAGTTGAACCCATGCCATCCCCGGCCAGACCAGACAAGGCCGCAGCGCCTCCATCCACGGCCAGACCAGACCAGGCTGCACCACCCTCGTCCACGGTCAGACCAGACCAGGCCTCACCGCCTCCGTAAACGGCCAGACTGGACCAGGCCGTGACACCGGATGCAGCCCTGGAAGAACCGACAACTGCTAGCAGAGTTGCCGGTGATCAGGCTGAATGCTTCCCCGCAGACGGGAATCCGGCAGTGGACTGTTCAGATCCGGTGGGTCCAATCTTCGAATTGGCTCGGGGCGTGGCTATAGTTGGTCAGCGAGCTGTAGTGGATAAGGAGGTCCACAAAGCATGCCAAGCTACGATCCGTCAGCTGGCTTGGGAGCAAAGGGAGCGGGTGACCCAAAGAAAGCAGGTAGACGCCCGCAACCTCCAAGAAAAACAGAGCCTGCGCCGAGCCAGCTGGGTGGCCCGCGGTTTCTGATACCAGGTTTGAGCCAAAACGGGATGGGGCTTCATCTCCGAGCCAGGGTTACATGATGGGGCATTTGTCTCCCACCGGGATGTGCAAGACTATTTCCAGAAAGGACATCCCGACAGTCACCTTTCCGAGATCATGGGAAGCGGGGCTGATATGCCTTGGATGTGCAGAAGATTGCAATACTGCCAGTCCCTGCTTCCTCCACTCTTGCCCCATTTTCAAGTGCACCTGCATTGTGGTAGCTGAACCAGGTTACCCAGTTTTCGTTACCTTCAGTTAAAAATGTTTGACTAATAATACTGCACAATACTGAACAGCGTTTGATAAAAATGGACCACTGGTCATTGGACTGAAAATGACCCGAACTCTCGCAGTGTAAATAGTTGCACCAGTTGTGCCTACCACCAGCGTACAACCTTGCCATAAAGGACCCTCATTAACACCACCAATATGGAGAGAAAAAGGTCGCAGGGAGGGTCTGCGATAGTGTCGGCTGAGACCCGGTCACCATGGAAACCGGTGACATTCCTCCTAGAGGTTTTGGGGACCAGGACCTTTGGGTGGTGGTTGATGGAAGGGGTACTCCAGTTAGCTACGTTTAAGCAAATGCCTCCTCTGTGTGGGAAGAATGTTTTAATCATGAAAAGTAAAAATGTTAACCTGTGTTACTGTTTTTGCAGCCCGAGGACGTGCTGAGTTTAACCAAGGGGGAATGTAGCGCACCTGAACCCATCAGGGCACCACAAGGTACTGCAGTCTGACATAGATGCAGGACCTACCACCAGGGACCTGGAGGACCAGTGCCGGTAACATAAAAACACATAAACATCCCCAGTTTCACTCTCTCCATCATGGGTGACTGAATAGTCCGGGACCCAATGAATGGCCAACCAGGGGTGGAGCCAGTCCAGTCCACTAGATGACAACCAGGTGGGAGGGGACAAAAGACAGAGTAACACGGAGTTCAGTAATGACAGTTGAAAGGGACGGACGTGTCTCCAGAGGGGGTTGTGTAGCAATGACCTAAGTAGCGCAGGAGAGTGGTTGCCAGGGAAGGTACAGCCAGGTACCCCTGGTACCAGAGCACCAACGGGGCACAGGGCCTTATGTCAGGCGAACGCTTCAGGCTACCTGACAAATACCTGCATACGGACCAGAGACTGACGACAGACAGTAGGGGACCCCCAGACATTCCAAGCCATGGGGTTCCACCAAACAGTGAGAGGTGCCGGGGAAAGAAGCCACCAGGTTACCACACCGGCACTGGAACAAAAGGGACCAGCGACCCCTAGGGTCACAGAACCAGGCAACGGCCGTTATACAACCGTGACACAGCACCCCTGTACATATACAGTCCGGGACCAAGTACCCCATAGCCCTGGGGCGACACAAAAACACTTGCACTGAGCCATTGTAAGTGGGCGGTATGTACCACGAAAGTGGTATTAACCTGGAGGTTTGTTCTGGCACTTGTAGCGCCACATCTTTTGCTGAAGTGTTCACAGGACCCAGGATCACAGGTGGCTGGAGAGATGGGTGGGTCTGGCCACCTAAATACTCCACCCATATGTGTTTGACATGTGTCTGTCAGGTCACATGAGAGATTAAATGGAGTCTGTTGTTTGACACATGGCAGAGTTTGTGAGACTGACAGGAGTCATTGTAAGGAAGCTACCAGGCTTCCATGAAGGAACCTTATGGAGACGTGTGTGGGAAGATGGCTAAATTTCCTGAGGATAGCGGACTTGGAATCCGTGGACTAATCCTGACCGGGATCAGCGTGATCACTGTGAGTGAGCCCACAGTTAAATGGACTGGAAAAACTGGGTTTGTTTATTTTGCCTATAAAGCCGAAAGAAGCTCATGTTATGTTTGAGGAGCTGTTTGCTATATTCTGAATAAACCTGCTAAACTTTATATGGAAGTGAGTTCCTGTGCTATCTCAAAGACTGAGTAACCCCATTATGCAGACTGTGAACTGTATGCAAACTCACATTACATATATTAGTGGCAGTGAGCCTGCTACCTGTACAATATATTCAAAATACAGTCCCATAAAACCTGCTCAGATATTAACCCTTTAAGGATACGTTATATTTTATAGTTTTCAGTTTCTTTCCCCACCTTTTGCAAGAGACAATTTTTTATTTTCCTGTGAACAAAACGGCAATAGCGCTGTTATATTTTTTTTTACGGTGACAAGTTGTTGTTTTGCATGACACCATTCACTTTACAAAATAATTTATTGAAGAATATAACTTAAAAAAAAAAGCAAAGTGCGGGAAAATGGGGATAATCAGGAACTACACTTTCTGGTAATTCTGCTACTTCCAATAGGTGGCGCTAGAGTTTGTCTCCTTCTTCACTGAAGGGACAATTTGAATAATTCCCAGAGGGGCATTGCAGCTATAAGTCCCCCCACTGGCAGTCAGGTTGGTTTGTCAGGTCTCCATAAGGAGAATAGTCTTCCCCGTGGTCCGCATATAGCTTCTCATAAGCCAAATCAGATACCCACACTTTGCACTGACGAGGGGCAATCACCCCGAAACACCGTGTCTGCAAATTGGTATTCTGATCTGGCATTAAATCCTAAAGGCCCTGTCACACACAGAGATAAATCTTTGGCAGATCTGTGGTTGCAGTGAAATCATGGACATATTGTTCCATTTGTACACAGCCACAAATCTGGCACTGATTGTCCACAATTTCACTGCAACCACAGAACTTTCACAGATTTATCTCTGTGTGTGACAGGGCCTTAAGTCTTATAAAAAAGGCTTGTTTAAAAAGCCACTTTTGACTTTTAGGATTGCTACTTCCAATAGGAGGCACTAGAGTTTGTCTCTTTCTTCACTGGAGGGACAATTTGGTAATTTTGTAAGATTTTAAGGAGCAGCAGCGACTTGTTTTATGTTCTTAGGCTTCACGGGAAGAAGTTGTTTTCAGCTTCCTCAATTTTTTCTGGAACAGATTGTGGACACTATGTTGCATTTGCAGAGCCCCTGAAGTGCTAAAAACAGCAGAAAACCCAACAAGTGACCCCAGTTTTGAAACTACACCTCCCAATAAGTTCATGTATGGGAGTGATGACCATCTTGAATTTATACGCGCTTCATACAAATTTTTAATATTGGGCTGTGAAAATTACATTTTGTACTATGAAACTGTTGCTTTAGCCCAAGTTTCTCATTTTAACAGGGATAACAAAAGAAATTGCACAATAGACTGCAGGGACCATCTTCTTCCGAGTACGTGAATCATCCTTATGTGGTCGTAAACTACTTTTCAGCCACAGTACATATCTCAGAAAGGAAAAAGTGCCATATTATATTTCAGATTTTGCTGGAATGGGTAGCGGGTGCCATGTCACATTGGCATAGCCCCTGAGGTGCCAAAATAACAGACTCCCACATAAATTACTATTTTACACAATACACCCCTCAATGAATTCATCTGGGGGCCCTAAGCATATTAACACAACAGGTGTGTCACTGATTTTTATTTTTTTTAATATTGGACAGCAAAAAAATACATTTTTATAAATTAAATTATTGATTATTGTTTTAGCCTCGGATTTTACATTTCCACAAGGGGAAATAAGTATAAATGGCCCCATGATTTGTTACACAATGTATCATGAACGTGACAATATCCCACATGTGATTGTACATTATTGGCATTTTGAAGTACATAAAATGTTGGATCACTTCTAAAGCTGGATTCACTTTTATCCTGAGCGCTACACTGAACGCTTACATCTGAGTTTTCATGTAAATGTTTTAAAAATGTCACAGATCAAACCCCCGACAGATCCTCTCACTATGATGACAGGCAGAGATACATATACTGTCTGGCCTTTCTTCAGCAGCAGGACCTCAGCTGCCGGGTGGTGACTGTGTGGGCACAACCCCTGCACACGTATAATCACCTGGACATACCAGCGTGGCCTAACGCAGCATGTGAGAGGAAGCAGCCACCGGAGTCTCTGCATCTAGCCAGTTCCACATTCTAAGACCAGTGAAATACAACAAAAATACACTGTCCCCACCCTGAACGGGCTGCTACACCAGGAGATCTCCTCATTGTAAAAAGATGGATGGGGATGCAAGTCTCCAAACTGAAGATGGGGCAGCCGCATCTGGTATGCGGGAAGTGGAGGAGGTCAGAAAGACTAGAAGGAAAGACGAGGTTGCTAGGCTGAAGCAGTTTGCAAGGGCGGAGGCCCAGAAACTGGTGATTTGTGTGTAGCATGATAATGCTGCATTATTAGTGCCTCTCTCTGCCCTGACCCTGCAAATAAGCAGTCTCAAGGACCATATATCAGGTATCCATCATAACTTACAAAAAGTGAAGGACAGAACAGGAGGTGGAGGGCAGAGTAATCAAGATTGAAGATCTGCTATCTGGTATAAAATGAGTAACCAAATGGCGCAACAAATATCTACACTTCTGGCCAAAGCAGATGAAGTGTAAATATGTAGATAACAGGTCAAGACGTAATAATTTGAGGATAACTGGGGTCCTGAGAAAATTGAGGGCCTCTCTCCCACTGAATTTTTTTTTTTTTTTAAAAAACTGTCTGCAGTCAAAAATTTAATCCGGGACCCTTAGGCGGGCTTTATGTAACGCCCCTATAAACGGGTCGTTACAGGGTATTAAATATTACCCCATTTTTCCCGGGCAGGAGGAAGAAGAGTCCCCACAACACACACTCACATCACACTGGCAGGAAGGAGTTAATAGCTTTTGCAGCATGATGTTTTGAGTCCATGACTCATCCTGTCTTGTTAATGAGCAGGTGGGAGGGGGGCCTGAATAGGAGTGAGTTTAGTGCAGAACACACAGAAAGTTTGGCAGAACGTCAGAGGCTGCAGACGTCCAGAGAACAGCTCCTGTTGAGGAGATGCCACGACACCAGGGCTGATAACACCTAGAGGAGGGGAATGGAGCTGAGGACTGGGGTTCCCTGTAGAAAGTTGTACCTGGTGGCGGTTGTGTTAGGTCCGCTACCGGGGATGAGAGAGACAGAGAGGCGGCGAGTTCCCAAGATGCTCTATGCCACGGGGACGGCACTAACGCACCGAAAGGGAGAGACCCCCAGAACACCTCACCGGACACCCCTTCCTCCTACCTGCCCGGGACCGACCAAAGGCTACAGGCGGCGAGGACCAGCACCCAGGTGCGATGTGAAATGGACTTTAAATAAAGAACAACTGGAACCGCACACCGTGACTGCTGTGAGTAATACCGCCGCACAGTGCCCCCGGTGTCCCTGAGGACTATTGCCCTGGGTCTCATAAACCTCCCGGGGCCACCCCGCTCCACCCGTGGGGAGCGATTCTATCCGGCTGCCCGTAACACCTGCCCCGGAGAGAGACTGCGCAGCGGCAGCTGAACACCTGGCCGCAGAACACGGGTGGCGCTGCAAGCATCCCCCGTCCCCGTCCTGTACTGTTTCCTGGGGGAGAGCGATGGCAAGCTCCCCAGGAACCCCGTTACCCTCCTTCCATCCCCCTGTAACACCGGACTGACGGTCGGACTTTCCTTTTATTGAAACCCGCCGGGGGTCACGGAAGACGGGTCGGGCCACTCACAGCCTGACCCCGAATACCACCGGCCCGGTGACCGTGCAAGCCCTGCAAGCCCCGGCGTGGGCGTTTCAACTTGGCGCTGCGAGCAGGGTCAAGACAAGACCCGGCAACGCCGGGTGATGCGTGCATTGTGTACACCATCTGCAATATTGGATTGTCTAACATTTATTTTGGTGCCTGCGGCTGCGGGTATGCGATAAATGGACTTGGACTGTACAGTGGCGTCCATTGAGAATGGGATGGGCGCCATGCGTACCAACAAGGACTGGACTTGCCCGCCCTTCGTGGGTGGGGCTGCAGCGGGGCGTGAAAATCCATGCCAGCCCAATTGTTGGACATTGCTAGGAGCCAGGAACCCTGCCTCCCCAGGCCCAGGAGAAGATGGGGAGATGATATGGACTGCCCGGGTGCGAGCTTTGGCGAGTGGTGGCCGGAGGGGTGAGCCCGGCACCGCAGCCCGTACCGGAATTTGGACTACCGAGTTTTTCCCCCTAAACCTGGGTACCTGGAGGGCCCTGGAGCGTCCTAAGGAGGCCTGTTCCAGAAAGTTTAAATGTTTTTTTTTATATGCAAATGTTTCTTTTTCCATGCTTTTCTTCTCTTTCTTCTTCTTTTTCCTCCTGCCTCTTCCTATCCTTTATTGGGTCCCGGTAAAAGGGACGTGTTAATTTGTTTATCTATGAAAAGTTGTTTTTTTTTTTTGCGGTGTTGTTTGTTGTCGCAACCCCAGAGTGTTGCGTTTTTGGTCTTGAGGAGTGTAACGCCCCTGTAAACGGGTCGTTACAGGGTATTAAATGTTACCCCATTTTTCCCGGGCAGGAGGAAGAAGAGTCCCCACAACACACACTCACATCACACTGGCAGGAAGGAGTTAATAGCTTTTGCAGCATGAAGTTTTGAGTCCATGACTCATCCTGTCTTGTTAATGAGCAGGTGGCTGGACACAGGCAGGTTCCCCATGACAACCAAGGGGAGGGGGGCCTGAATAGGAGTGAGTTTAGTGCAGAACACACAGAAAGTTTGGCAGAACGTCAGAGGCTGCAGAGGAGTGCAGACGTACAGAGAACAGCTCCTGTTGAGGAGATGCCACGAGACCAGGGCTGATAACACCTAGAGGAGGGGAATGGAGTTGAGGACTGGGGTTCCCTGGAGAAAGTTGTACCCGGTGGCGGTTGTGTTAGGTCCGCTACCGGGGATGAGAGAGACAGAGAGGTGGCGCGTTCCCAAGATGCTCTATGCCACGGGGACGGCACTAACGCACCGAAAGGGAGAGACCCCCAGAACACCTCACCGGACACCCCTTCCTCCTACCTGCCCGGGACCGACCAAAAGGCTACAGGCGGCGAGGACCAGCACCCGGGTGCGATGTGAAACGGACTTTAAATAAAGAACAACTGGAACCGCACACCGTGACTGCTGTGAGTAATACCGCCGCACTGTGCCCCCGGTGTCCCTGAGGACTGTTGCCCTGGGTCTCATAAACCTCCCGGGGCCACCCCGCTCCACCCGTGGGGAGCGATTCCATCCGGCTGCCCGTAACACCTGCCCCGGAGAGAGACTGCGCAGTGGCAGTTGAACACCTGGCCGCAGACCACGGGTGGCGCTGCAAGCATCCCCCGTCCCCGTCCTGTACCGTTTCCTGGGGGAGAGCGATGGCAAGCTCCCCAGGAACTCCGTTACCCTCCTTCCATCCCCCCTGTAACACCGGACTGACGGTCGGTCTTTCCTTTTTATTGAAACCCGCCGGGGGTCACGGAAGCCGGGTCGGGCCACTCACAGCCGTGCGAGCCCTGCAAGCCCCGGCGTGGGTGTTTCATTTACATGCTGTGACATCGCTAGCAATTGCTAGTGATGTCGAGAACGATAGCACCCGCCACCGTCGTACATGCGATATCTGGCACTTGCTGCCGTAGCGAACATAATTGCTACGGCAGCTTCACACGCACATACCTGGTCGGCGACGTTGCTGTGACCGCCGAACAATCTCTCCTTCAAGGGGGAGGTGCGTTCGGAGTCACAGTGACGTCACTAAGCGGCCGGCCAATAAAAGAGGAGGGGTGGAGATGAGCGGCACATAACATCCCGCCCACCTCCTTCCTTCCGCATTGCTGGTGGACACAGGTAAGGAGATGTTTGTCGTTCCTGCAGTTTCACACACAACGATGTGTGGTGCTGCAGGAACGACAAACAACATCGTATCTGCAGCAGTAACGACATTATGGAAATGAACGACGTGACAAAGATCAGCGATTTTTTACGCTTTTGCGCTCGTTCATCGTCGCACCTAGGATTTACATGTTGCGATGTTGCTACCGGTGCCAGATGTGCGTCATTAACGATGTGACCCCGACGATATATCGGTAGCGATGTCGCAACGTGTAAAGCTCGCCTTACTCCCTTGAATGCAGTGGAGCGTGCGCGCAGAGTGCCAACCCATTCCCTTCCTCTTGGGCATCCGCCACACCCCATTTTAGCAACAATTTTGCACTAGAGAGACAGGGACATTATTCTCATACAACCAAGTGTCCTCACTATAAATGTGTCCAAAATATCAATCTTTCCGGATTATTCCATTCAAGTGCAGAAGCAGAAAGCCAAGTTTATTGATGTAAATGAGGCAGCTGAGAGACATACATAATCCGTATTCAATGTTTTGTCCTGCCTGAAATAATTTGCTTTTAAGAAACGCATCTTACAATGGAAAAGCTTCATTATCTGACTAAGAAATGGCTTCAGGCTTCATACCACTTTACACATTCCGTCTATTTGAGGGGTGTCAATATTCTGGGCCGTACAGGTACGCAGTTTCAATGTCATAAAGTAGTTATATACAGAAGGTCAGTATGTCTGATTACTTTGTATATAAAGTCTGTACTAAAAATGTTATAGTATATACGACCACCGCCATATTCCAGAAATTTTACACAAAATCTACTTATTTACTTAATTTACTACTTATTCAGTCGTGTTTTTTATACATATGATGTCATTTCGCTGTGATTTTCCCCTCCCCTCTGACCTTCTTAAGAGATTTTCACTTCAATGGTGTTGTCTCAGACTAAGGAGGTAACCCTCCGAAACGCGTACCTGTTTGAAATTGACACTTGATTTTATCATTATTATGGAATGACCTTTTAAAAAATTTTGGAATAAAGAAAATTCGTTTTAAAATAATCTGGAACCTGGATGCTGGAATTCCTTTCTAGATATTCACACTTCAGTGGGTCCTGCTGATGTCCGTGCCCCGGCCAGAATTCTCAGGAACTCCAAGCGGGTGAGCTGGTATATTTTTCCTTTTACAGAAGGTCATAGTTACATAGTTACATAGTTACTTAGGTTGAAAAAAGACCTAGGTCCATCTAGTTCAACCTTCCTCCACCAGTTCTACATTTAGTCACTAAGTCATTTATAACCAACAATGTTTTGTGTACTGAGGAAATCATCCAGCCCTTTTTTAAAAGCTGTTATAGTATCTGCCATTACTACCTCTTGTGGTAGTGTATTCCACAGTCTGACCGCTCTAACTGTAAAGAACCCTTTCCTATTTAGGTGTCGGAATCGCTTTTCTTCCACTCGCAGTGAGTGCCCCCTGGTCCTTAGTATTGTTTTCGGAAGAAATAAGTCATGTGCCAGTCCTTTATATTGACCACACATGTATTTATACATATAAATGAGATCTCCTCTGAGACGTCTTTTTTCTAAGCTAAACATATCTAACTTTTTCAACCTGCCATCATATGGGAGGCCTTCCATTCCTTGTAATAGTCTAGTTGCCCGCCTTTGAACTGACTAACTTCTGAATGTCCTTTTTAAAATGTGGAGCCCAAAACTGGATCCCGTATTCCAGATGTGGCCTTACAAGTGATTTATAGAGGGGTAACAATACGTTGGGATCGCGGGATCTAATCTCTCTTTTTATACACCCTAAAATCTTGTTTGCTTTTGCAGCTGCTGCTTGACATTGAGTGCTGCTGCTCAGCTTATTTGTAATGAGAATACCCAAGTCCTTCTCCTGTTCTGTAGTCCCGAGTTTACTTCCATTTAATGTATACGCAGCTATAGGATTACTCCGTCCTAGGTGCATTACTTTACATTTATCAACATTAAATCTCATTTGCCAAGTATCTGCCCATTCTGACATCTTATCCAGATCTTTTTGTAATATTGTACTATCCAGGTCAGTTTTTAATATCCTACATAGTTTGGTGTCATCGGCAAAGACTGACACTGTACTATCAATCCCATCCACAAGGTCATTAATAAAGAGAGTAAAAAGAATCGGTCCAAGCCCAGATCCCTGCGGCACCCCACTGCTGACTATAGCCCATTTAGAGAATGTACCATTTATGACTACTCTTTGTTTCCTATCTTTTAGCCAATTCCTTACCCAGTTGCATATTGTGTCCCCTAGTCCTTGCTTCTGGAGCTTTAGTATAAGGCTATTATGTGGTACAGTATCAAATGCCTTTGCAAAGTCCAAATAAATCACATCAGCTGCATTACCAATATCCAGGTTTGAACTTACCCCCTCATAGAACCCCAACAGGTTGGTTAGACACGACTTATCTTTCATGAATCCATGCTGTTTGTCAGTTATCATATTATTTTCTGCAATATATTTTTGCATGTCATCCCTTAAAATGCCCTCAAAAACTTTGCATACTACTGATGTCAGGCTTACTGGACGGTAGTTGCCTGGATCTACCCTCTTACCTTTCTTAAATATCGGTACCACATCAGCAATCCTCCAATCCTGAGGCACCAACCCTGTTACAAGTGAGTCTAAAAAGATGAGATACAGCGGTCTGTCGATTACGGAGCTCAATTCCCTCAATATTCGTGGATGAATGCCATCTGGCCCTGGGGATTTGTCAATGTTTAATTTACTCAGACGTAGGCGTACTTCATCTTGTGTTAAATTAATTATATCGGGTGGTGGACTTTGATTTTTCACTTGTTGAATGATCCCTGGTACAGTCAGTTCCTTGGTGAATACAGATGAGAAATGCCTATTTAATAACTCAGTCTTTTGTTTGTCCTCTATAACTAACTTGTTATTATATTTTAAGGGTCCGATACTATCCTTTGTTTTCCTTTTGGCATTAATGTATTTATAAAAGATTTTGGGATTTATTTTAATGTCATTGGCGATTTTTGTTTCAGTAGCTAGTTTTGCTTGTTTGATTTCTTTTTTGCATTGCCTATTGATATCTTTATACTCCTGCAATGCTATTTCTGTATTCTCAGCCTTTAAGATTTTAAACGCCCTTTGTTTTTGTTTTATTATACTTTGTACAGTCTTATTTATCCATAGTGGTTTCTTTTTATTCCTGGACATTTTATTACCAGAGGGTATACGTTTTTTACAGGACTCTAGTAGTATATCCTTAAACTTACCCCATTTATGTTCGGTATCCCCAGTTACCATGACTCTGTCCCAATCTACACATTTAAGCTGTTCCCTTAATTTGTTGAAATCAGCTTTCCTAAAATTCCAGGTTTTAGCATTCCCCCTTTGAAATGTTCTATTGAATATTATGTCGAAGCTTACCATATTATGATCGCTGGTGCCCAAGTGCTCCCGGACCTGTAGATCTGAAATTGTATCCGGTCTATTTGACAGGACCAGATCTAGCAAATTATCTCCCCTGGTCGGTTCAGTATGTCTGATTATATTGTACTTTGTATATAAAGTCTGTACTAAAAATTTTATAGTATATACGACCACCGCCATATTCCAGACATTTTACACAAAATCATTAAGATTATAGTGGATTTTCCATAAATCCCATATGTTATAAAGGGGATTTTAATAACATCCCAGATTCCCATTGAGACAGAGGAAGGCAAGAGGCCAAGGAAGTGGGAGCTAATTTTATCCCTTTTGAAGGGAACCTGGCACCAGGTGAGCCCTTATATAGAATAATCTAGAATACTGTATATGTGCTCTTTTGATCTGATCTGCTGAGGGCAGATCAAAGTAATGTAGTGCGCATGAGTGGGTGGTCTTTGACGTTTCCTTGCACCTGTACATTACAGTACTTTGCTCTGCCCTCAGTAGAGCAGATCAAAGTGTGCATGAGCAGGAGTGCAATGGCGTCCTCTGTGTGCATGATGTAGGTCGTGTCATGTACACGGGGTTGGGAAGGAGGACGGCGATTGCACAAGATAGAGGAAGAGCCGGACTAAGCAGTGACGCCCATGGAACCCGACCCCCCTTTAGGTGAGTATAATAAAGGTCTTTATTAGGTTCTACAGAGTAGCCTGGGTACTTATATACAGTATTCTAGAATACTGTATATAAAAGCTCACTGGTGCTAGCCGCAGCTTATATGGCAAAAAACCTGGTGACAGGTTCGCTTTAAAAAACTGTCCTTAACAGACCTGGAGAGACCGCTACCAGGATCGGTATCAATACTCTTCTTGCTCAGCTACATTCTCTTCTTTGTTGAGAACTGATCCGGCACTGGGCAATGATGGGATAGGGGGGTTGAACTTGGATGTTGTATATCTACCTAGAGTGTTGTCTGATCACTCACTTATCTGTGTGACCCTGGACATGTTTGACCTATCTATGTACAGTATAACAAACCCGCTTGGAAGTTGAATCCATTTTGGCTGCAGGTCATTGACAATAAGAAAGTGGAGGGGGATCTGAGAGAGTACCTTGTGATAAACAAGTATACAACATTAATAACATATGTGCGGGAGGCACGAAAGGCGTACTTTAGAGGTATTTTTTTTATTAAGGAAATATCTACAGCTAAGTTCCAACCAGACAACAGGATCGACTTGTAGAACAAGAGCTGAGGGAGGCAGAGGATGAGGTGATCAAAGACCCAACCATGGGAGCACAGAATAGGCTCTGGATATTGGTAGTGGGTTAGGATTTAGAACCTTTCTCAACTTGTAGATAAGGATACTTTTAAACCATTGGGCGACTAAAGGAGTAAATATTCTTTACATCCAAACATATTTTAAAGGTTTCTTCAATTACGGCATGCATTTGACATTCAACATAGGCCGTCTTCAATTGTCATATGGATGGATGTAGTGCTGGACATGATTGGATCACAGAGAAGTTCCAAGTGGTTATTATCGGTGATCTATGGACATCTCGAGTGCATTTTTGGTAAAACACCCATTAAGGCAAAAAGTAAGTTGCTAAGTGAACTGGGACCTATTTCAGAAGAAATGTGGGATTCCATTGTGGATAATGTCCCCAAACTATTGCTTAATGAGCCCTGATGATTGTCACAATTATATATCCTGTACATAGAACACCACTATGGATGTATAAGGCGGGCACACGCACAGACTCTGGGTGTCCCAGGTATACCAGAGAAGATACAGATAATTTGCTTATGATGTAGATGTGTCCTCGTTTTCAAACATTTTGGACAATGGTCTTAAATATACAGTTAGGTCCAGAAATATTTGGACAGTGACACAATTTTCGCGAGTTGGGCTCTGCATGCCACCACATTGGATTTGAAATGAAACCTCTACAACAGAATTCAAGTGCAGATTGTAACGTTTAATTTGAAGGTTTGAACAAAAATATCTGATAGAAATTGTAGGAATTGTACACATTTCTTTACAAACACTCCACATTTTAGGAGGTCAAAAGTAATTGGACAAATAAACCAAACCCAAACAAAATATTTTTATTTTCAATATTTTGTTGCGAATCCTTTGGAGGCAATCACTGCCTTAAGTCTGGAACCCATGGACATCACCAAACGCTGGGTTTCCTGCTTCTTAATGCTTTGCCAGGCCTTTACAGCCGCAGCCTTCAGGTCTTGCTTGTTTGTGGGTCTTTCCGTCTTAAGTCTGGATTTGAGCAAGTGAAATGCATGCTCAATTGGGTTAAGATCTGGTGATTGACTTGGCCATTGCAGAATGTTCCACTTTTTTGCACTCATGAACTCCTGGGTAGCTTTGGCTGTATTGTTGGGGTCATTGTCCATCTGTACTATGAAGCGCCGTCCGATCAACTTTGCTTCATTTGGCTGAATCTGGGCTGAAAGTATATCCCGGTACACTTCAGAATTCATCCGGCTACTCTTGTCTGCTGTTATGTCAGTCATCAATAAACACAAGTGACCCAGTGCCATTGAAAGCCATGCATGCCCATGCCATCACGTTGCCTCCACCATGTTTTACAGAGGATGTGGTGTGCCTTGGATCATGTGCCGTTCCCTTTCTTCTCCAAACTTTTTTCTTCCCATCATTCTGGTACAGGTTGATCTTTGTCTCATCTGTCCATAGAATACTTTTCCAGAACTGAGCTGGCTTCATGAGGTGTTTTTCAGCAAATTTAACTCTGGCCTGTCTATTTTTGGAATTGATGAATGGTTTGCATCTAGATGTGAACCCTTTGTATTTACTTTCATGGAGTCTTCTCTTTACTGTTGACTTAGAGACAGATACACCTACTTCACTGAGAGTGTTCTGGACTTCAGTTGATGTTGTGAACGGGTTCTTCTTCACCAAAGAAAGTATGCGGCGATCATCCACCACTGTTGTCATCCGTGGACGCCCAGGCCTTTTTGAGTTCCCAAGCTCACCAGTCAATTCCTTTTTTCTCAGAATGTACCCGACTGTTGATTTTGCTACTCCAAGCATGTCTGCTATCTGTCTGATGGATTTTTTCTTTTTTTTCAGCCTCCGGATGTTCTGCTTCACCTCAATTGAGAGTTCCTTAGACCGTATGTTGTCTGGTCACAAAAACAGCTTCCAAATGCAAAACCACACACCTGTAATCAACCCCAGACCTTTTAACTACTTCATTGATTACAGGTTAACGAGGGAGACGCCTTCAGAGTTAATTGCAGCCCTTAGAGTCCCTTGTCCAATTACTTTTGGTCCCTTGAAAAAGAGGAGGCTATGCATTACAGAGCTATGATTCCTAAACCCTTTCTCCGATTTGGATGTGAAAACTCTCATATTGCAGCTGGGAGTGTGCACTTTCAGCCCATATTATATATATAATTGTATTTCTGAACATGTTTTTCTAAACAGCTAAAATAACAAAACTTGTGTCACTGTCCAAATATTTCTGGACCTAACTGTAAATCACCTGGTATTGGGGGTGACAGTGGGTAGAGTCCCTGTAATGTGTCTTCTAGGATATGTGGAGGAAATATTTGTGGACGAATATAGGAAAATAACAATTGCTAGAGTCCTGTATGCTACCAAGTTGATTCCTACACGTTGCATTACGAGGGTAGTTCATCCATAAAGTCAATCATATTATTTCAGTGGAAAAAAATGTATATCTTAAGGGAATTATTCAAATGATATCTCTCCAGGAAAGGAGACAAACTCTAGCGCCACCTATTGGAAGTAGCAATCCTAAAAGTCAAAAGTGGCCTTTTAGCCTTTTCATATGACCTAGGATATATGCCAGATCAGAATCCCAATTTGCAGACACGGTGTTTCGGGGTGATTGCCCCTCGTCAGTGCAAAGTGTGGGTATCTGATCTGGCTTATGAGAAGCTATGTGGGGACCACGGGGGAAGACTATTCTCCTTATGGAGACCTGACAAACCAGTCTGGCTGTCAGTGGTAAGGGGACTTATAGCTGCAATGCCCCTCTGGGAATTATTCAAATTGTCTCTCCAGGAAAGGAGACAAACTCTAGCGCCACCTGATGGATGTAGCAATCCTAAAAGTCAAAAGTGGCCTTTTAACAAACCTTTTCATATGACCTAGGTCCTCTTAAGGGAGTCAGACCTCTTATATATGAAAAAGTTAGTGACGCATGGTTCATCGCCCCGGGATTAGCATCTGTAGATTTACTTAGGGGTAAAATACATTTACAAACAAGATAACAGAGTACAGAGGGGAGGGGGAACATACATGTGATTAGAGAGTATACTGGGGTGACGTCATATAAAAATAGGGGTTTATGGATGTAAAGTCATACAGCTATCAGAGAATCTGAAAGAAGTCGGTGTAAGGATTATAAGCTGAAGCTTTGGGAGTGAGAGGGGAATCATTACTCTAACATGAGCAAATGGGAATGTGCTAAAATTGCAGTGGTTGACCCAAGTTTCAGTAATGGTGTAGTGTTTTTGAGTGAAACTGAGGTGCACGGTGTGAACGACATGGAGGAGAGGGTGGAAACTGGGGATGTTTTTCTTTTTAAGTGTATATACTGTATGTGGTTGGAAAATGTTAATAAAAAATATTGAATTAAAAAAAAAAAAAATGGATGGTGCTTGGTCATGAAGGACCATGGCTATGCCCACTTCTCTGATTCATGAAAAACACGACACTAGTGTCACTCCAGAAGATGTTCTCTAGTCCCTGACATTCGCCTTTACATGAATTTGGTGCATCTTACACCAGCGGCCCCATACATTAAGACTGACATGCATAACACCAGTCTCAATGAATCGGGCCCATAAAGCTACAACCAGTGGCTGAGTGAAATCTGTGACTTCTCTGTATTTAGTGGTCACTTCTCACCTGTGCGGTTATCTGTAGGAATCTCCTCTTTACTCCGCTCATCACCCCTCACATATGTCTCTGTATTAATAGGAGTCAGATCTTCACCCTGAAAATAATATTGTAAAAGACACAGACAGATGGAGGAATCGTAAAAAATCATGTAGAAAAAAAACAGAATAGATGAAAAATTAACAAAACGACCAAAACTGACAGCAGTAGATATCACAAAGCTGCAGGTCTCCTGTATAATCCAACCTGTCGCCTCCTAATTGTAACCAGCAGTCTCCATAACCAGAAAATTGTGAGAAGATCCAGACAACATCTAATGTCTATGATCAGCTTTGTCCTGTCATCTCCACCAAGTATAAACCATACACTGAATGGCCACATTATTACAGACACCATCTAGTAGAGTGTACATTCACCTTCGCTCTTCAGAACTACAGCAATTCTATGTCATCAGTTCCAGTCTGTGTTGATCGTTCTGCAGGAATATTGGCCCTTGAGGACAGGACAGCTTTTTACAGTTCACACAAGTAAGATGGTGGTACTGAACTGCTGTAAACAGTCCATACAACCGCCTCCCGGAAATGCTCTATAGCATTTCCAAGAGGAAAACTCCAGTTCTTTTAGCTGTATCATCAGTATCTAGCTGCAGTACAAGACTGTGCACTGACTATTCTTCAGAATCGTTATGGATGAACTACTGTCACTCCTTTCTTTCCACTCATCAGCCACAGGGTGGTTTTAATAACTGCTAGATGCCATCTGCCCATATATTTGTAGAATTTTAGTTCAGGAGAGGCATGACACTAATAGAGGGTCCCATCAGAGAAAGGTCACCGTGCTGTGGTTGATGGGCATACAAGAATTGGCCAATTTTTGGGCAAAGAAGGTTTATATTTATATAGCATTAACCCCTTAACGACCACGGGCCATAAAATTACGTCCTAGCGGTCATAACGTTACTGCCCGCGGTCTGCCGGCAGCATCATGCTGCGATCGGCACACATCTCAGCTGATTTTCACAGCTGAGATGTGTGCCTGCTAGGCACGAGCAGAATCGTTATCTGCTCGTGCCGTTTAACTCGTTATATGGCGCTGTCAATATGTGACAGCGCAATTATAAGAGCGATCACGGTAAACGTTTACTTACCGCCCGATACCGGAAGTCACGTGATGCGATCACGTGACTTCCGATAGTTGTCAAGGTAACACAGGGTCATGTGATGACTCCTGTACTACACCTGACTTGCTTTCACTTTCGCTGTGCCACAAAGAGAAAGAGAGCGTATCTGCTGTTTACAGCCTTGTAGCTGTGATCAGCAGATACTGCAGAGCGATCGGATTGCTGATCGCAAAAGCCCCCTAGGGGGACTAGTAAAATAAAAAAAAAAGTTAAAAAAAAAGTTTTAAAAAATTAAAATAAAACAAAAAAACCTAAAAGTTCAAATCACCCCCCCATTCGCCCCATTGAAAATTAAAGGGTTAAAAAAAAAAAATATATACACACATTTGGTATCGCCGCGTTCAGAAACGCCCGATCTATCAAAATATAAAATCAATTAATCTGATCAGTATACGGCGTAGCGGCAAAAAAATTCCAAACGCCAAAACGACGTTTTTTTGTCGCCACAACTTTTGCGCAAAATGCAATAAGAGGCGATCAAAACGTAGCATCTGCGCAAAAATGGCGCAAAAAATAAGCCATCACTGAGCCATAGATCCTGAAAAATGAGAACGCTACGGGTCACGGAATATGGCGTAAAACATGCGCCACTTTTTTGGACAAACGTCCGATTTTTTTTTTTAACCCCTTATATAAAAGTAAACCTATACATGTTTGGTGTCTACGAACTCGCACTGACCTGAGGCATCACACCCACACATCAGGTTTACCATATAGTGAACATAGTGAATAAAATATCTCAAAAACCATAGTGCTATCGCACTTTTTTTTGCAATTTTTCTGCATTTGGAATTTTTTTGCCGTTTTCCAGTACACTATATGGTAAAACTGATGGTTTCATTTAAAAGTACAGCTCGTTCCGCAAAAACAGAGCCCTCACATGACCATATTGACTGAAAAATAAAAAAGTTATGTCTCTCAGAAAAAGAATGGCGAAAAAAAAACGGAAAGCGAAAAATCAGCCGGTCGTGAAGGGGTTAATGCAGTTTAAATTTCTTATATTCTTTGTTTGCGTATGTTTCAGCGCTTGCACAGTGCTGCTGTATCCCTTTTGTTGGAGTTTCATGTAGTTTTAGCAGTTGCCATCTGTTCACACTTGCTCCATTTGAAGAAGTATTTTTTTGATTTTTCAAGTATTCTTCAGAATGGTTAAGAATGAAATCCTGTCACTCCTTTCTGTGATCATCATAGTTTTTTTTTCATAGTATCATAATTTTTTAAGGTTGAAGGGAGACTCTAAGGCGGGCTTTGCACGTTGCGACATCGCAAGCCGATGCTGCGATGTCGCACGCGATAGTCCCCGCCCCCGTCGCAAGTACGATATCGTGTGATAGCTGGCGTAGCGAAAATTATCGCTACGCCAGCTTCACACGCACTCACCTGCCCTACGACCGTCGCTCTGGCCGGCGACCCACCTCCTTCCTAAGGGGGCGGGTCGTGCGGCGTCATAGCGACGTCACACGGCAGGCGGCCAATAGCGGCGGAGGGGCGGAGATGAGCAGGATGTAAACATCCCGCCCACCTCCTTCCTTCCGCATATCCTACGGAAGCCGCGGTGACGCCGGTAGGAGATGTTCCTCGCTCCTGCGACTTCACACACAGCGATGTGTGCTGCCGCAGGAGCGAGGAACAACATCGGACTGTCTCGTCGGCGTAATTATGGATTACGCCGACGCTGCACCGATTATACGATTACGACGATTTTGCGCTCGTTAATCGTATCATCTAGGCTTTACACAGTACGATGTCGCATGCAATGCCGGATGTGCGTCACTTTCAATTTGACCCCACCGACATCGCACCTGCGATGTCGTAGTGTGCAAAGCCCGCATAAGTCCATCCAGTTCAACCCGTAGTCTAACTTGTTGATCGAGAGGAAGGCAAAAAAAAAAAACAACTATGTGGCAAACAAGCTCCAAGGGGGAAAAAATTCCTTCCTGACTCCACATACGGCAATCAGACTAGTTCCCAGATCAACACCCTGTCATAAAAATCTAATATACATAACTGGTAATATTACATTTTTCAAGAAAGGCGTCCAGTCTCTGCTTAAATGTTAGTTAGTTATGAATCACTCATTACAACATCATGCGGCAGAGAGTTCCATAGTCTCACTGCTCTACAGTAAAGAATCCTCATCTGTGATTATGATTAAACCTTCTTGATGAGTGATGAGTTCATTATATTCACTGGACCCACTTTTTCTGCATGTTTTATCTCTATCTCGATACTCTCAGTATAATCTCAACACCAATGTTCAAAGTCGAACAGATGATTCAATATTTCCATTCTGCTACAGATTCACACTGGAAGTGATGCACAGAAACAGATTACTGAATTTTCTTCTCAATTTTTGGAGCCTCTTGTCAAATTTCCATTTAGAAAGGTTTATATCAGAAGACTGGAATTGCAAATACATTGACCATTCAGAGTATAATACTGGTAGATAAAACAAGAATGAACACAAGACCTTCACAGCCGCCTACACATCATAGGGAGATTTCATGACACCTTCTCTCCATCTACCTGATCATCCTGAGGAACATCGGGATTTTCTTGCTTACAGTCCTGTGGAAGAAGAGGACGGGGACATCTCTCTGATGTTGTCCTCTTACTGGATAGAACTGGAGGAAACACATACAGGGACTGAATTTATTCTTTACATACAGATAATTATAGGCCGTGTGTATTTAGTCCTGTCTATTACCTGAAGATGTGAGGGGCTGGGGAGCCTCCATCATGACGTCCTTGTACAGATCTTTGTGTCCTTCTAAATACTCCCACTCCTCCATGGAGAAATAGACTGTGACATCCTGACACCTTATAGGAACCTGACACATACAATGATACCGTCATCCCCCAATCCCTTCATAGCGTTACTGTCTAATGTCCCAGCATTCCCAGCAGTGTCACCTCTCCAGTCAGCAGCTCAATCATCTTGTAGGTGAGTTCTAGGATCTTCTGCTCATTGATGTCCTCATGTATCAGGAGGTGAGGTGGGGGTCCTGTGATTGGGCTCAGGGGTCTTCCCCATCCCTCAGAAACATGGGCCTGACAGCGATCACTAGAGGTCTTCTTCACTACTGTGTAATCCTGGTTATGGAGAGACACATTAATAAATCTCACTACAGTCATTTCCAGAGTCCTCACTAGAGATGAGCGGACCCTAACAGTAAAGTTTGGTGTTCGAACCAAACAAAGACTTTACAAAAAAAATGTTCAAGTTGTGAGTTCAGGTGCTTTACGTATGCTGACCACTCCAACGACCATCGCTGTGATCAGATATGGTTAGCCCAGTATGAGCCGCTTGCAATATTTGAATGGCTTGCAGAGGGGGTAAAAAAATCACCGTTATCAGATGTAGTGTGTACAAAAGGGAAAAAAAACCACGCCCTCCCTACCCCAGAAGTGCTTTGTTTATGACTGGCTGCATGTTGGCAGAAAGCCGAACTGCCCAATCAGTGACTTCCAATGGAGTTGAGATCAAGTACGGTTTCGGAACTGAACTTTATTTTTCCTGAAGAAAAGAACGCTTGAAACCCACTTTGGGGCATAGCGGCACGCAGGACATTCCTGACCAATTTTAAGGTATATCAGACTTAGAAATATGTTTTACACCTCACATGCACCTTATAGCAACAAGTCACTTTCAATATACCTTCTTTTTCTGGTATTATATATAACTACATATAAAATAACACTTTGCACTTTATGATTTATATGTTCTATATAGCTAACGGATCTTTATATTATTGGTCATTGCACTAGATATTTATATTACCTGTTATACCGCTGCTAAATTATATTGGTTTTTCTGATCCTGTCTTATATTTATTTTGAATATGTTTTAAAAAAATTAAATAAAATTATTATTTTAATACGAAAAAAGTCACCAATTTCTTTTTATGAACCGTTTATGGTTTTTAAAGGTATTTTGATAACTATGACTATTTAACCCCTTAACGACCGCGGGCCGTAAAATTACGTCCTAAATGACATAATCTTACTGCCCGCGGTCCTCCGGCGGCAGCATGCCGCG
Source organism: Anomaloglossus baeobatrachus (assembly GCF_048569485.1). Taxonomy (NCBI): domain Eukaryota; kingdom Metazoa; phylum Chordata; class Amphibia; order Anura; family Aromobatidae; genus Anomaloglossus; species Anomaloglossus baeobatrachus. The sequence goes on along the minus strand of NC_134357.1, from coordinate 508,745,690 downwards.
ATCGGCACACATCTCAGCTGATTTTCACAGCTGAGATGTGTGCCTGCTAGGCACGAGCAGAATCGTTATCTGCTCGTGCCGATTAACCCCTTATATGGCGCTGTCAATACATGACAGCGCCATTATAAGCGCAATCGCGGTAAAGTTTTACTTACCGCCGAAACCGGAAGTCACGTGACGCGATCACGTGACTCCCGATAGTTGTCATGGTAGTACAGGGTCATGTGATGACTCCTGTACTACACATGAATTGGTTTCACTTTCGCTGTGCCCGGGGCACAGCAAAAGAGAAAGACAGCGTATCTGCTGTTTACAGCCTTCCAGCTGTGATCAGCAGATACTGCAGAGCGATCGGAATGCTGATCGCAATAGCCCCCTAGGGGGACTAGCAAAATAAAAAAAAAAAAGTAAAAAAATAAGTTTTAAAAAATTAAAAAAAAACAAAAAAACCTAAAAGTTCAAATCACCCCCATTCGCCCCATTGAAAATTAAAGGGTTAAAAAAATAAAAAATATACACACATTTGGTATCGCCGCGTTCAGAAACGCCCGATCTATCAAAATATAAAATCAATTAATCTGATCAGTAAACGGCGTAGCGGCAAAAAAATTCCAAACGCCAAAACGACGTTTTTTTGTCGCCACAACTTTTGCGCAAAATGCAATAAGAGGCGATCAAAACGTAGCATCTGCGCAAAAATTGTACCGTTAAAAACGTCAGCTCGAGACGCAAAAAATAAGCCGTCATTGAGCCTAAGATCCCGAAAAATGAGAACGCTACGGGTCACGGAATATGGCGTAAAACGTGCGCCACTTTTTTCGGACAAACTTCCGATTTTTTTTTAACCCCTTATATAAAAGTAAACCTATACATGTTTGGTGTCTACGAACTCGCACTGACCTGAGGCATCACACCCACACATCAGTTTTACCATATAGTGAACACAGTGAATAAAATATCTCAAAAACCATAGTGCTATCGCACTTTTTTTGCAATTTTTCAGCATTTGGAATTTTTTTGCCATTTTCTAGTACACAATATGGTAAAACTGATGGTTTCATTTAAAAGTACAGCTCGTTCCGCATAAAATGAGCCCTCACATGACCATATTGACTGAAAAATAAAAAAGTTACGTCTCTCAGAAAAAGAATGGCGAAAAAAAAAAACGGAAAGCGAAAAATCGGCCGGTCGTGAAAGGGTTAAAGGGAACCTGTCAGCAGAAATTTCGACTTAAACCTAACAGATTCCCCCTCTGCAGCTCCTGGGCTGCATTCTAGCAAGGTCCCTGTTAGTATTGTGGCCCCTTTCTGACCCAAAAAAAGAGTTTTTATCACACCGGTGACACTGGGCACAGTGCTCATCCACGAGAGATGAGCACTGGGCATGCGCGGGGATGGCTGGAGCAGTGGGCGGCGTCCAGAAGTATAGAAATCGGCGATGGGGGCGGCATACAGGAACAGGGGGCAGAATAACGGCCATCAGGCAGCCCGCCCCCGTGACACATTTAGAGAATCAGAAGCCAAAAAGGTACCTCGATATAAACTCTTTTTTTGGGTCAGAAAGGGGCCACAATACTAACAGGGACCTTGCTAGAATGCAGCCCAGGAGCTGCAGAGGGGGAATCTGTTAGGTTTAAGTCGAAATTTCTGCTAACAGGTTCCCTTTAAAGGTGATCTAATACAGAATGTTTTGATTATTTATTTAAAGTTTGGCTGAAACCGCCAAACCTGAACTTCAAAGGGTCCGCACATCTCTAGTCCTCACCTCTCCAGTTCTGTCCATCTGTTATTCCCATAGATAAGAATGATGTAATGTGACGTCATCAGAATCTCTCACCTCTCCAGTAAGCCGGAAGAGGATCTCTAGGGTGAGGTGTAATATCCTCTCCACCATCTTGTCCCTGTCCCTATCCATCCTTGATGGGTCAATCAGGAAAATTCTCTTTTATAGAAGATCTGAGAGGATCCGATATTGTAGGGACCTGAATAAAGAGAAGTTGACAATGTAACATCAGAAAGATCCCATGTATTGATGTTATTTCCTTTTTGAACCATGCGTTCTGCACAATAACGTTATTGTCGCGGGTGGGGAGGACTCCGCTGCTGCGCGCTCGCTAACGCTCGGGTCCGGCGCTGCTGCGGCTGCTGCTGCTCGGTGGCTCGAGCTGTGGGCCGGATCCGGGGACTCGAGCGGCGCTCCTCGCCCGTGAGTGAAAAGGGTGGTTGGTTTGGGGGATTTAGTCCATGACGCCACCCACGGGTTGTGGTGAAGATGGGCACCACCGCTGCTGGTGACGGGGATCCCGGGAGCGATGGTAGGGAGCAGATGGGATGTTATTTTACCCCTCCGTGGGTAGGGGTCGGTGGTCCCGGGGCCCGGTGGTGTGACGGGGAGGCAGGGTTGGTGAGGTGCAGGGTTGCAGGGACAGCGCGGCGCGGTGCCGGATGGCACGGGTGTACTCACTCAGCAAGAGATGCACAAAGTCCGGCTGCTGTGTCTCTCCCCGGACAGGTGATGGCGGCTGTCTTTCCCTGCACCTTTGTGTACTTGTTTGACTACGATGGATCCCCAACGGTAGTCCGCTCCCCGGTGTATGGATGCCGGAGGAGCCTGTTTGCCCGCAGGCGCTGGCCCTTGGGTCTCTAGCCTTAGACGGTAGCTGTATACCCTCACGGTGTGGGCGGTTGCCTTCTATCGGGTCTTTGGTTGTTAGGAAACCGCTGGGGTTCCTGTCACACTCGGATTTGACTGTTGACAGCGGCTCCAAGCCTGGTCGGGGTCCGATGGCCCTGCCTGTGTGTGCTGGCTTCACTTCGCTCCCCGGTCGGTACCGGCGGGCCAACACCCGACCCCGGTCCTACGGTTCCGCGTCGATTCACCACTCCTGCAGACAGCCACCACCGTCTGCCAACCTTGTTGTCAGTGCCTGGGCCACAAACCCAGACACTCTTCTCTCACTTCAACCTCCTCCACTGAACTCCTCAACTCAACTACTGTTTCCCGCCTCCAGGCCTGTGAACTCCTCGGTGGGTGGGGCCAACCGCTTGGCTCCGCCCCACCTGGCGTGGACATCAGACCCTGGAGGGAGGCAACAAGGGTTTTGTGTTTGGCTAATGTTACTGTATAGTGGGGGTGGGGGTGTGTGTGTTACCTGTGATGATCTGGCTAGTCCAGGGCGCCACATTCCCCCTTGGTGAAATGCAGACCGTCCGCGGGCTACCCATCCATCACCAGTTTTATTTTTTTTTTTTCAAACTGTGAAATATAAATAACATGTAAACATTTCAAACATAAGCATTTTTGTTAGGTCACTTAAACGTTGCACATATAAAAACACTTTTAATAATGACGGACGGACGGATGTCTTCCGCTCTCCCACCCAAGCAACCTAGCCCTGATGCTGCCCCTAAGAAGTGGGCCGCACCCCTTGACCACAGTCCAGGTTCAGGCTGCCCGAGTGGGAACGGGTACGGTAACTCGCACCCGACTGTCACTTCAGGGGACCCCACGTCCAAGGGGGACCCCTGACCCCCGGAGGATGGCCACCGGTCCTGGTGGTGGCCGGGCCCCAGCCTGCTCTGCTGCGGGCCCTTCCTCCAATCTGCCTCTCCGGAGGCGGCAACAGTTTCCATCCCACAAAATTATTTACAAGCCCACAAGTTCGAAGGTGGCCTGCAAGTTCTCGGCCATGTTCATGAGCAGTTTCTCATGTGGGGAGTAAAAGCACACAGAGTCCCTCCGGGGACAACTTGCCGGCAACGGCCGGGATAATCACTGACGACAATCAGGTGAAACTCAGTTGATTTTGATTCATTCAAACTGCTGAGGGTCCCAACGGGGGACAACTTTATGCAACGGCGGACCGCTGCCACTACTTGAGGTCGTACTCGTCTAGGACCTCTTCCAGCTCAACATCCGGACGGCTTGGTGGAGGAGGGGGCTGGGGCCGCATCTGCTCACCGCGGCTCTTTCTTTGCTTAACGTCCAGGGCGAACCAGCCCCTCTCCTCGCAGTGGCGGGTGTAAGTTACCAGGTCGCCCAGCAATAGATCGCGACCTGGGTGGCCCGTGGGAAGATGTGAGTTGACATCGCGGCGGGCCACAAACACTTCGGCCTCCAGGCCCGGCTCGTAGATGAAACCGAAGCCCCTCCGCGTGTCAAACTGCCGGACTTGGCCTTCATACATCGGGCCCCGCACCCGAAAGGTGGCATGACGGAGTGCATCCTTTTCTTTAATTACTTGCGCCATTACTTCAGCCCTCTGCTGCTCTCTGGCGGCAATCTCCCGGCCCAACTGGTTTGGTTCCCTGTCCCAATAAGGGGCGTTGGCAGACCCCTGCGCCCGGGTCGACCCTGCTGGAACGCGCCCACACCGGTCACTCCCGGTACTCTCTCGTGGGGGTCCTATGGTGATGTGGCCTGGACTGCTGCTTTTGCAGTGGCGGCCCGGCGCAACCTCAGTCGAGGTGGGGGATTCAGGGACAGCTGGCCTCACCGGTTGGGCCTTCGGGCCGGCAGCAGCCGGTTCTTCCACGGCCGGGCGGACTGCCGGAGCCGGGACGATCTCAGGTGTGGCCACTTCCGGGGCCGACGGCTTCTCGTTGCGGACGGCTACTCCCCGCGGGGTCTTCCATGGCAGCGGGAGTGACACAGGCCGTTCCCGAACAACACCCCCAGGTCGGTCTTCTAGGGCGGACGGGTTGGATTCCGCTACTGGTGTTGGGGGTAGCAGACCGAGCGGAGGGGAAGCAGCAACCGGTACGGATGGCGGGGGAGGCAGGAGGGTGAGCAGGTGCAGGCCGGGCCCCTCAGCCGCAGCGGCCGGTCCTTCTCGGACACAGGGGCGTGGGTCGCTTACCCGCTCCTCCAACACTGCCTCCACCTCGCGTCTCCGCACGGCCGCCGCCACTTCTTCCATCTCGGCCACCCAGCACTCCATCAAGAACCGGACCTGGGCTTGAAGGCGGCAGCAAATTTGAGCGGTCCGGACCTCCACCCACACCGCTGTTCCTGGCGTGGGCTCTGGGACTTCAGCGGTGCCGGATGGACGGGACATCGTGCGCAGCAGTGTTCCAGGAACAAAATGTTTGCAGAGTCCTGGCGTCCCCGCTTCTATAGCCTCTGCTACATGAGGCAGACACACACCTGCCCCCCCTTGGTTCTCTTCAGCACCCCCCCCTTGGTTCTCTTCAGCACTTCCGTTTGTTTTAGGGGCGGGGCTTCGCTTTCGCGCCTTCCCTGCTCGGAGAAGACGCTTGAGCGGGAGATTTTCGCGCCAAAGATGGCGGCGCTTCAAAATTTTTGTCCGGACGCCGCCGGCGGAGATCACAAAGCGCACTTCTACTGGTACGTAGATGGGTTCAATCCTGTTCACAGCTCCAAGTTGTCGCGGGCGGGGAGGACGCCGCTGCCACGCGCTTGCTAATGTTCGGGTCCGGCGCTCCTGCGGCTGCTGCTCGGTGGCTCGAGCGGTGGGCCGGATCCGGGGACTCGAGCGGCGCTCCTCGCCCGTGAGTGAAAAGGGTGGTTGGTTTGGGGGATTTAGTTCGTGACGCCACCCATGGGTTGTGGTGGAGATGGGCACCACCGCTGCTGGTGACGGGGATCCCGGGAGCGATGGTAGGGAGCAGCTGGGATGTTGTTTCCCCCCTCCGTGGGTAGGGGTCGGTGGTCCCGGGGCCCGGTGGTGTGACGGGGAGGCAGGGTTGGTGAGGTGCAGGGTTGCAGGGGCGGTGCGGTGCCGGATGGCACGGGTGTACTCACTCAGCAAGAGATGCACAAAGTCCTCGGTAAACCAAACGGCTGGATGGACGGGTCCCGCAGCCGGCTGCTGTGTCTCTCCCCGGAAAGGTGATGGCGGCTGTCTTTCCCTGCACCTTTGTGTACTTGTTTGACTACGATGGATCCCCAACGGTAGTCCGCTCCCCGGTGTATAAATGCCGGAGGAGCCTGTTTGCCCGCAGGCGCTGGCTCTTGGGTCTCTAGCCTTAGGCGGTAGCTGTATACCCTCACGGTGTGGGCGGTTGCCTTCTATCGGGTCTTTGGTTGTTAGGAAACCCCTGGGGTTCCTGTCACACTCGGATTTGACTGTTGACGGCAGCTCCAAGTCTGGTCGGGGTCCGATGGCCCTGCCTGTGTGTGCTGGCTTCACTTCGCTCCCTGGTCGGTACCGGCGGGCCAACGCCCGACCGCGGTCCTACGGTTCTGCGTCGATTCACCACTTCTGCAGACGGCCACTACTGTCTGCCAACCTTGTTGTCAGTGCCTGGGCCACAAACCCAGACACTCTTCTCTCACTTCAACCTCCTCCACTGAACTCCTCAACTCAACTACTGTCACTTTTCCCGCCTCCGGGCCTGTGAGCTCCTCGGTGGGTGGGGCCAACCGCTTGGCTCCGCCCCACCTGGTATGGACATCAGACCCTGGAGGGAGGCAACAAGGGTTTTGTGTTTGGCTAATGTTACTGTCTAGTGGGGGTGGGGGGGTGTGAGTGTTACCTGTGACGACCTGGCTAGTCCAGGGCGCCACATTATCTTTACAATCCCCCGTTCCACATCAGTGGTAGTGGAGACTGAATACTTCCCTTTTGGACGATCCTGGGTTTTCACAAGCGGTGCACCATACCCTGACAGAGTACTTCTCTCTGAATGCTCCCGGAAAAAAGTAACCAACCTCAGTGTGGAAGGCCCACATATGTGTCATTAGGGAAGTACTCATCCAGCAGGGTGTACAGCTGAATAGGGAAAGGAAGCTTGAGATCTCTATGCTTTTAGCGCACTTGAAGGACCTAGAGACCTGACACAAACATGCACCCTCGGCAGGAGGCAGGTAGCACGCTCTTTAAAGCGAACCTGTCACCTAGAATATGCGTTCTGACCTATCAGCAGACGCATGTGTGCCCCAATTACACCTCCCTACCCATCCTTGTGTTGTAAAATTGTATATGAAAGTAATAAAAAACGTTTTATTACCTTCATATTTCCTATGTAAATTAGAGAGCTTCTGGTCATAGGGGCGGCGCCTTGCCCTATTGATGTCTGCATACACGCCCCTGTGGGCGTGATACCATGGAGTCACATGAGCGACGTCACCGTTGCTCATTCTATCCTGCGCGCATTGTGGCAGGCTTCTTTTCCGGGTGTTCACGTGCCGGCTTCAGACGTGCTCTGCACATGCAGAAGAGAAGCCTGCCGCAATAGTAAGTATAAACGTGCGCAGGATAGAATGAGCGACGGTGACGTCGCTCAAGTGACTCCATGGTATCATGCCCACAGGGGCGTGATACCACGGAAATTATGCAGGGGCAAGGCGCCGCCCCTGTGCCCAAAAGCTCTCTAATTTACATAGGAAATATGAAGGTAATAAAACGTTTTTTATTACTTTCATATTATACAATTTTATAACACAGGGATGGGTAGGGAGATGTAATTAGGGCACACATGTGTCTGCTGATAGGTCAGAACGCATATTCTAGGTGACAGGTGCCCTTTAAAGTTCGGGACAAACTGTCAAAGCTGCTTAAAACAAAAGTGAGAGGGGTCCTGGCCCAGTGCAAGGGGCATTTTTATGAGTATGGGAATAAATGCAGTGGGACACTGACAAGAGCACTCAGACAACAGCAGGCGTCGACATTCATCTCCAAGATCGTCTCCTCCCCACAGGGCACCCATCTACACTAGTCAGCGGAAATAGCAGAGACCTTCAAAACATTTTACCTGTCCCAGTATAATATAGACTCTGGCAATCCCCCAAAGTCATTGACCAATCTGCGCTTCAAAATACTGGACTACATTAAAGTGTCAAAATTGCCTTGTCTGGCAGCAGAGGATGTTGGGGCATTGGAAAACCCAATCTCCAATCAGGAGCTGTAAGATGCTATAGCACCTGGACCCGACGGACTACCCAAATTATAATATAAGAAGCTTAAAGACACACTGACCCCACATCTTTTGTTGGCATTTAACTCTAGGGCCCTGGCAGGTTCAGCCCCCAATGTAAATTCCCTAAGAGCGCATATCACAGTGATCCATAAGACAGGAAAAGACCCCACGCAACCCGCCAGCTTCCAGCCAATTTGACTACTAAGCGTAGACACCAAGGTCTTTGTTAAAATCCCTGCATCCAGGTTAGCGCCACTGCTTAAGAAGATTGTCCGCAAGGACCAAGCAGGGTTCATAGTGGGTCGCAAGGCCCATGACAATACAATAAGGCTATTAATTTAATACACAAAGCTAAAAACAGGGGACATCCATGTTGCGCTCAACTGGCGCCGAAAAGGCGTCTGACAGATTCAACTGGATATTCATATAACTACGCTTAGAAGTCTGGGGTTGGGGGACGGAATGTTAAGATGGATAATGTCTATCTACTCGGTCCCTTCAGACAGGGTCCGTGTGAATGGGATGCTATTGGACCCATTTAACAACTCGAATGGTACCAGTCTGGGTTGCCCGTTATCCCCACTAATATTCATTCTTACCCTGGAACCCTTCCTCAGACATGTACGAGCTAACTGAGATGTTGCGTGCATTGCGATATGCCAGGCCAAGCATAAAGTAGCCACACACGCGGTTCGCCTTCTGTTCTTTGTTTCTGCGCCCAGAACCTCCCTCCCTAATCTGATGAAAGAATTCCAGATATACTCCCAACTGTCAAACTTCAAAATTAACTTTTCAAAATCGGAGGCGTTAAACATAAATCTCCCTCCTGCGGAGGTAGAGGATCTGAAATCCTCTTTCAGCTTCAAGTGGGTGTCTCATTCTCTTAACTATCTGGGGGTATATTTTTCGAGTGACCTTATTCTCTTGTATCAGTATAACTTCCCTGCACTGCTTGCCTCTATATGGAGGACTGTGAACACTGGGTGAAATCTCTGTTGTCTTGGTTTGGTAGATGCCATATCTATAAGATGAATAATCTACCTAGTCCCTAGGCTACCTGCTACAAGCCCTCCTGGTCAAAATTTCACCCGTGTTCTTCAAGACGATTGTGTCAATCCAATGCTCCTTTATATGGGAGGGCAAGCCAGCGACAATTAAGCGAACATCTTAACTAGACCCAAACACAGGTGGGTTGGTTTGCCCGACACGAAGCAATACCACCTCACTTGCCATCTCTCCAGATTAATAGACTGGTGCAGAAATGGAGAACAGAAGGTATGGGTACAGATCGAGCAGTCCTTTTCCCCAGTACCCCTAAACAAACTGCTATGGTTGTTACCGGAAGCCCCCACAGGTCTGAAATTACACCAGACCATTGGCCCACTGGTTGCCTACTGCAATATGGTACCGGTGCATTCAGGACTGATGCTCATTTATTCTAAAATGACCCCTATCCTGAGCCATCCCTCCTTTGGGCCAGGCCAATCGGATCCTATTTTCCAACTCTGCAAAATGGAATAGACTTCAGAGGTGATGAAGATTGGCCCTCAGCAGGTCATCTGGCTGCTAGAACAACCCTCACCCCGCTAGGACAATGGAGATGCTTACAACTCGCACATTTATTCAGTAGATTCCAATCTAATACGCTCTTCCAGGACCCCAAGACACAATTTCAATTAATGTGCTTAATGTAATTAAAGATCCCATGTAAGAAATCTCCGGAGCTGTTACCGGCTTCACATGATCACTACATCCAGTCCTGGCCCCGTCCTGCCCCCGGTATAACACACAATCCAACTATAGTCAGACACAAAGATTTATCACAGAATATCTCCAACCCAGCACCAAAAAGACAGAACAAATTTACAAGGGAAAATCTAAAATACAGTCATATGGAAAAGTTTGGGCACCCCTATTAATGTTAACCTTTTTTCTTTATAACAATTTGGGTTTTTGCAACAGCTATTTCAGTTTCATATATCTAATAACTGATGGACTCAGTAATATTTCTGGACTGAAATGAGGTTTATTGTACTAACAGAAAATGTGCAATCCGCATTTAAACAAAATTTGACAGGTGCAAAAGTATGGGCACCTCAACATAAAAGTGACATTAATATTTTGTAGATCCTCCTTTTGCAAAAATAACAGCCTCTAGTCGCTTCCTGTAGCTTTTAATGAGTTCCTGGATGAAGGTATATTTGACCATTCCTGTTTACAAAACAATTCTAGTTCAGTTAAGTTTGATGGTCGCCGAGCATGGACAGCCCGCTTCAAATCATCCCACAGATTTTCATTGATATTCAGGTCTGGGGAATGGGATGGCCATTCCAGAACATTGTAATTGTTCCTCTGCATGAATGCCTGAGTAGGTTTGGAGCGGTGTTTTGGATCATTGTCTTGCTGAAATATCCATCCCCTGCGTAACTTCAACTTCGTCACTGATTCTTGCACATTATTGTCAAGAATCTGCTGATACTGAGTTGAATCCATGCGACCCTCAACTTTAACAAGATTCCCGATGCCGGCATTGGCCACACAGCCCCAAAGCATGATGGAACCTCCACTAAATTTTACTGTGGGTAGCAAGTGCTTTTCTTGGAATGCCGTGTTTTTTTGCCTCCATGCATAACGCCTTTTTGTATGACCAAACAACTCAATCTTTGTTTCATCAGTCCACAGGACCTTCTTCCAAAATGTAACTGGCTTGTCCAAATGTGCTTTTGCATACCTCAGGCGACTCTGTTTGTGGCGTACTTGCAGAAACGGCTTCTTTCGCATCACTCTCCCATACAGCTTCTCCTTGTGCAAAGTGCGCTGTATTGTTGACCGTCTGCAGCAAGATGATGCTGCAGGTCTTTGGAGGTGGTCTGTGGATTGTCCTTGACTGTTCTCACCATTCTTCGTCTCTGCCTTTCTGATATTTTTCATGCCTGCCACTTCTGGGCTTAACAAGAACTCTACCTGTGTTCTTCCATTTCCTTACTATGTTCCTCACAGTGAAAACTGACAGTTTAAATCTCTGAGACAACTTTTTGTATCGTTCCCCTGAACAACTATGTTGAATAATCTTTGTTTTCAGATCATTTGAGGGTTGTTTTGAGGAGCCCATGATGCCACTCTTCATAGGAGATTCATATAGGAGAACAACTTGCAAGTGGCCACCTTAAATACCTTTTCTCATGATTGGATACACCTGCCTATGAAGTTCAAAGCTCAATGAGGTTACAAAACCAATTTAGTGCTTTAGTAAGTCAGTAAAAAGTAGTTAGGAGTGTTCAAATCAAGAAATTGATAAGGGTGCCCGTACTTTTGCACCTGTCAAATTTTGTTTAAATGCGGATTGCACATTTTCTGTTAGTACAATAAACCTCATTTCAATCCAGAAATATTACTCAGTCCATCAGTTATTAGATATATGAAACTGAAATAGCTGTTGCAAAAACCCAAATTGTTATAAAGAAAAAAGGTTAACATTAATAGGGGTGCCCAAACTTTTCCATATGACTGTATCTGAATCTTTATGTCTTGTTATTCTGAAATAATGAAGAAAGCTATAAAGTGCAGAATGTCAGTGATCAATGAACATTGACTCCATCCTGACCTTGGTCGTACCAGTATGTCCAAGGTCGTGTCACTGCAGGCACATATATTTCCCTGCACATGACAGCTGATTTATGCCTTTAACAATGGTGGGCAGATTGGACATCCGTCCTCTGCTGTTAACCAGTTAAATCCTGCTGTCAATGTCTCCCGCTCCCATCGGAGGACATGTGAGATGATCGCAGAGCACCAATGTGTTGTCATCATAGCCGGAGGTCAGCTGATGGCCCCTGTGTCTGTCATGGTGAACTTCCTGTGGACGCCGGCTTTACAGAGTGGTGCTGATCCTCTGCTCTGGACAGCACAAGCAATAGGATGATCACAGCTTCAATCCCCTATGGAGATTAGTAAACGGAATAAAAAGTGAACAAAAAAGAGGTTTTTAAAAGTATGAATAAACCCCCCAAAAGTTAAAATCATCACCCTCTTGCCCAATTGAAAATAACACAATAAAAAATACACATATTAGGTATTCCTGTGTTCACAAATGTCCAACTTATTAAAATATAAAATAAATTAATCTGATTGGTAAACAACATAACAGAAAATGACATAAAAAAAGCAACAATTACATTTTTTTTTTACTTCCACAACATTTCAATAAAATGCAGTAAGGGGTGATCAAAACATCATATCTACCCAAAAACTGTATCAGGATTGTAACCCAATACAGACAGATCTCCTGAAAGAGCCGCACAGACGGGAACACGTTCTGTCTCCTGGAGTGTGAGCGCAGCACTGAGGGGGTTAATGCTACTTTCACACTTGGGTTGTGTGACTCATGTGACTGATGCGTAGTAAATAGTGTGATAATAAAGGCAACGGATTCCTGTGAAATAACATGTTGCGTCTTTGAGAGAGAGAGAGAGCCCCCATCATCACTGCACACACGCAGGAACTACCACACCCATCATCACCGCACACATGCAGGCACTACCGCCCCCATCATCACTGCACACACGCAGGAACTACCACACCCATCATCACCGCACACATGCAGGCACTACCGCCCCATCATCACCGCACACACGCAGGCACTACCGCTCCCATCATCACCGCACACACACATGCACTACCTGAGTGACGTCACCGTTGACAGCGCAATTCACTTCAGTTTCTGCGTGGAGCTGACAGAGAGCGGCGGTGTTCTACGTCCGTTCCTGTCAGCTTCCGATGTAGCAGAGCTGATAGCGTCGTGGGCGTGTGAATTACACCGGACCTGGAGGGGTAATTGAAAATTAATAAAGTAGTGAAACAGGGTGTTTTTTTGTCATTTATTTCAAATAAAGGATTTTTCGGGTGTTTGTGTTTATTTACTTTCACTATAGATTAATCATGGGGGGTGTCTCATAGACCATAGACGCCTGTCATGATTAACCTAGGACTTAATGGCAGCTATGCGATGTCATTAACTCCTTATTACCCCGTTGCCACTGCACCAGGGCAATTCGGGATGAGCCAGGTAGAGTCCCGGGACTGTTGCATCTAATGGATGCGGCAATTCCGGGGGGCTGCTGGCTGATATTTTTAGGCTGGGGGGGCTCTCCATAACGTTGGGCTCCCCATCCTGAGAATACCAGCCTTCAGCCGTGTGGCTTTATTTTGGCTGGTATCAAAATTGGAGGGGGACCGCACGCCTTATTTTTAAAATTATTTATTTATTGTACTGCACGATATAGATCCGCCCACCGGCGTCTGTGATTGGTTGCAGTGAGACAGCGGTCACTCAACGTGGGGATATGTCTGACTGCAACCAATCATAGGCGCCGGTGGGTGGGGAAAGCAGGGAATACGAGATGGAATAATGAGTGGCCGGCATCTTCAAAAGCAGGAGAAGCCGCCAGAGCAGGGTGAATATGAGAGAGGGTATGAGAGGGAGAGACCGACATTGACCGGGAAAGACCAGGAGTGATTTTACACGATTTAGAACGTTCTGCTGGACATGCTGAGCATGCTCAGTAGAACATGACGGAATCCTGCACTGGAATCCGTCTCCAAACCCATGGCGACGGAATCCAGCACCATAGACATTCATTATGCCTCTTAATGGATCCCGACGGAATCCTGCAGAGTGCGTTTTTTACAGCAACAAAACGGTCACCGACAAAACAACTGATGTGCCGCGGGGCGGATGTAACGCAAGCCCATCCGTTGCAATCCCCCTTAATAGAAGCCTATGAGGAATAAACGGATTCCTGCAACGGTTCCTGTAATTCTTCAAGGCGGCGGATTGCAACGGATACAGCACAACGCAAGTGTGAAAGTGGCCTAATGGGGAATCTCCACATACCTCCTCCTGCAGAGCCGCACACTGGATATATGGTCGCGTCTCAATCCCAGTGGCCAGAGGGACCTCTGCTGATATCACGCCCATGTGACCAGAAAGGGGCGAGGCCTCCACCGACATTGCTCATACCGAGAAGATGCACAGAGTTTATTATAATAGAAGCGGGGGTCTGGAGGTAAGAGCTCCAGATGTGGGGGTGCAGGGGGTGGAGAAGCCCCCCTTGCATGAGTATAGAGGACGGAAAGAAACATCGTCACGCCCACTAACGAAGGCGGTCACGCCCACAGGTCCTTCTACCCACTGGGATATAGGCACAACCCTAGATACATGGCTGCTCTGTGCTTCCAGGACCTGTGATGATGTCACATGGAGGGGAGGAGTCAGGGGTCACATGATCAGCTCCTCAGCGTGTGCAGGACTCTGCTGTGCTGGGTGTCATGGTGCGTGATGAGGTGAAGGTTATGTCTAGGGTCAGGAGGGAGGTAGCAGAGCCCCAGGTGTGTGACGTGTTCAGAGCAGACGCGTGTGTGTACGAGGTGTATGGTGTGGAGCCGTGTGTGTACGAGGTGTACGGAGCGGAGCCGTGTGTGTACGAGGTGTACGGAGCGGAGCCGTGTGTGTACGAGGTGTACGGAGCGGAGCTGTGGTTGTACGAGGTGTACGGAGCGGAGCCGTGTGTGTACGAGGTGTGCGGAGCGGAGCCGTGTGTGTACGAGGTGTACGGAGCGGAGCCGTGTGTGTACGAGGTGTACGGAGCGGAGCCGTGTGTGTACGAGGTGTATGGTGTGGAGCCGTGTGTGTACGAGGTGTATGGAGCGGAGCCGCGTGTGTACGAGGTGTACGGAGCGGAGCCGCGTGTGTACGAGGTGTACGGAGCGGAGCTGTGGTTGTACGAGGTGTACGGAGCGGAGCTGTGGTTGTACGAGGTGTACGGAGCGGAGCCGTGTGTGTACGAGGTGTACGGAGCGGAGCCGTGTGTGTACGAGGTGTACGGAGCGGAGCCGTGTGTGTACGAGGTGTACGGAGCGGAGCCGTGTGTGTACGAGGTGTACGGAGCGGAGCCGTGTGTGTACGAGGTGTACGGAGCGGAGCTGTGGTTGTACGAGGTGTACGGAGCGGAGCCGTGTGTGTACGAGGTGAGCGGAGCCGTGTGTGTACGAGGTGTGCGGAGCGGAGCCGTGTGTGTACGAGGTGTACGGAGCGGAGCCGTGTGTGTACGAGGTGTGCGGAGCGGAGCCGTGTGTGTACGAGGTGTGCGGAGCGGAGCCGTGTGTCTACGAGGTGTGCGGAGCGGAGCCGTGTGTGTACGAGGTGTACGGAGCGGAGCCGTGTGTGTACGAGGTGTTCGGGGTGGAGCCGTGTGTGTACGACATCAACAAGGTGGAACAGCAGGTGGAGATACTAAATTCGTATTTTGTATCTGTCTTCCAATAAACTAATGCAAGTATCAACAATAATCATGTGATGTGAGGAGTAGAGATGAGCCACCACCCTAGTGTTCGAGTTCGGTTCGTCGAACACCATTGAAAACAATGGCAGGCAAACACATACAAACATGCACAAACGTGAACGCACACTTATTTATATTATGCTCACCTTACCTTACGTTCCATCGCCAGCCTCCTGGGACTTGCAGTTCGCCGGTACAAGATGTGTATCGGGTAACCATGTGACCGATGCCCCGGAGCTTCCGCTGCCAGAGCGCTGACGTCAAAGGCAGGAGCCGCTTGCCTCTGATTGGCCAGCACGCTGCCTTTCATTAGCGTCTGACAGAGGAAGTTCCTCCCTCGTTGCGATGGTTACCCGATACACGTAGTTCGCCGCTACAGGATGTGTATCGGTTAACCATCGCGACCGATGACGGAACTTCCGCTGCCAGAGCGCTGACGTTAAAGGCAGGAGCCGCTTGCCTCTGATTGGCCAGCACACTGCCTTTGAGTAGCGTCTGACAGAGGAAGTTCCTCCCTTGTCGCGATGGTTACCCAATACACATTCTGTAGTGGCGAACTACGTGTATCAGGTAACCATCGCGATGAGGGAGGAACTTTCTCTGTCAGACGCTACTCAAAGGCAGCGGAAGCTCCGGGGCATCGGTCGCATGGTTACCCGATACACATCCTGTACCGGCAAACTGCAAATCCCAGGAGGCCGGTGATGGAATGGAAGGTAAGGTGAGCATAATATGTGTGTGCGTGTATGTTTGTGTGTGTTTGTACATGTTTGTGTGTGTTTGTGCATGTGTGGAATGGCACAATAGGGGACCAGGTTGGGACATTTAACAAGTTGTGGAACGAATTGTCTGCATTGCAATGATTTCCTATGAGAAATCTTGCTTTGCTGAACGAGTAACTTGGTTAACAAGCACACTGCCAGAACGGATTGTTCTCGGTAACCAAGGTTCCACTGTATTAATATTGAATGACAGTATTACTGTGAAAAGCCAGTTACTCTTTTGGTGATCGAACCGTTATCGAACATAACCTCGAACTGTCGAACTTGAAGCTAATTGTTCGTGTTTGTCGAACGACTCGAACATCGCTTAAAACAGGTCGCATTTGAGATTATTATTATTATTTATTATTATAGCGCCATTTATTCCATGGCGCTTTACAAGTGAAAGAGGGTATACGTACAACAATCATTAACAGTACAAAACAGACTGGTATAGGAGGAGAGAGGACCCTGCCCGCGAGGGCTTACAGTCTACAGGGAATGGGTGATGGTACAATAGGTGAGGACAGAGCTGGTTGCGCAGTGGTCTACTGGACTGAGGGCTATTGTAGGTTGTAGACTTGTTGGAAGAGGTGGGTCTTGAGGTTCCTCTTGAAGCTTTCCACGGTAGGGGAAAGTCTGATGTGCTGAGGTAGAGCGTTCCAGAGTATGGGGGATGCACGGGAGAAATCTTGTACGTGATTGTGGGAAGAGGAGATAAGAGAGGAGCAGAGAAAGAGATCTTGTGAGGATCTGAGGTTGCGTGCAGGTAGGTACCGGGAGACTAGGTCACAGATGTAGGGAGGAGACAGGTTGTGCATGGCTTTGTATGTCATGGTTAATGTTTTGAACTGGAGTCGTTGGGTGATGGGAAGCCAGTGAAGGGATTGGCAGAGTGGCGAGGCTGGGGAGTAGCGAGGGGAGAGGTGGATTAAGCGGGCCGCAGAGTTTAGGATAGATTGGAGGGGTGCAAGAGTGTTGGAAGGGATGCCAGAGAGCAGGAGGTTGCAGTAGTCGAGGCGGGAGATGATGAGGGCATGCACTAATGTTTTTGCAGATTCTTGGTTAAGGAAAGCACGGATCCGAGAGATATTTTTGAGTTGTAATCGGCATGAGTTGAAGAGGGCTTGGATGTGTGGCTTGAAGGATAGAGCAGAGTCGAGGGTTACTCCAAGGCAACGAGCTTGTGAGAATGGGGAGAGTGAGCAACCATCGAGTTTGATGGAAAGACTTGTTGGAGGAGATGAGTGAGGAGGAGGAGGAAAGACAATGAACTCTGTTTTGTCCATGTTAAGTTTTAGGAATCGCGCAGAGAAGAAGGATGAAATAGCAGACAGACATTGTGGGATTTTGGTTAGTAGAGAGGTAATCTCAGGTCCAGAGAGGTAGATCTGTGTGTCTCATCGGCATAGAGATGATACTGGAAGCCGTGGGACTCTATGAGCTGTCCCAGGCCGAAGGTGTAGATGTAGAACAGCAGGGGTTCAAGAACTGAGCCTTGGGGGACACCGACAGATAGGGGGCGAGATGAGGAAGTGGTGTGAGAATGGGAGACGCTGAAAGTTCGGTCGCTTAGGTATGAAGAAATCCAAGATAGGGCCAAGTCTGTGATGCCCAGAAATGAGAGAATCTGTAGTAGGAGGGAATGGTCTACTGTGTCGAAGGCAGAGGACAGGTCCAGGAGGAGGAGGATAGAGTAGTGTCGCTTGGCTTTGGCGGTTAGTAGGTCATTAGTGACTTTAGTTAGGGCAGTTTCAGTGGAATGATGCGGTTGGAAGCCAGATTGTAGCTGGTCAAAGAGGGACCAGGATGAGAGGTATGAGGATAGTTCAAGATCAACATGCTGTTCTAGTAGTTTTGAGGTATAGGGGAGAAGGGATATGGGGCGATAGTTTGACACAGAGGATGGGTCAAGGGAGGGCTTTTTGAGGATGGGTGTAATAGAGGCATGTTTAAAGCATGAAGGGAATACACCAGTTGTTAGTGATTGGTTGAAGAGATGGGTTACGGCTGGGATGAGGACTGCGGTGATGTTGGGAATGAGGTGGGATGGGAGCGGGTCCAGTGCACAAGTTGTTAGATGTGATCTTGAGAGTAGAGTGGAAAGATTGTTTTCTGTCATGGCGGAGAAGCTGGATTTGGAGGAAGAGGATCATACAATGAGGTCAATATAACCATATAGTGACATGGAGAGTCATACAGTGAGGTCAGTGTAACCATATAGTGACCTGGAGAATCATACAACATATGTTTTCTGTCATGGTGGAGAAGCTGGATTTGGAGGAAGAAGGCTGAGTAGCTATGATGAGGGGCTGTAGTGATTGTGGGCCAAAGCTTGCTCTGATGTTGTCAATCTTCTGCTTGAAGAAAGAGGCAAAGTCTGATTCGAGAGCTGCAGAGATTGTAGTCTTGTATAAAGTTGCAGCAGCATCTGCATCGTGTAGAAATGCAATGTCTGTAAGGCCCCCTTCACACGTCCGTGATACACGTGCGTGTTTGGTCCGTTTCCGTATATACCGGAGACACGGCCAAACGTGCACCAATGTTAATCTATGATTGTGGTCACACGTCCGTTATTTCATTATGTCCGTGTGTGCGTGTCCGTGATCCGTATGTGTTTGCGTTTTGCACGGATGCATGTCCGTTATCTGCACGGAGCACGCACACGTGGACACAATGAAAGTCTATGGGTATGTGCACACACGTTAGTAAACACGTATGCATCTACCTATAGTCCGTGTCCGTTTGGTGTTTTTATTTCTAGTGATGTCGGCTATTCTTTCTATTTCTGTGTATGTCGGTCAATCTCCCTGAGCCCGTCGGTCAGTCTCTCTGTCGGTCTCTCTGTCTGTCTGTCCCTCTCTCACAGTCTGTCGGTCAGTTTCCCCCCCTCTCTCATACTTACCGTTCCCCGATCTCCGGCGCAGCGCTGCACGGCATTCACACGGCTGCGGCGGCTTTTACTATTTTGAAAAAGCCGGCCGCTCATTAAACAATCTCCTATTCCCTGCTTTCCCCGCCCACCGGCGCCTATGATTGGTTGCAGTGAGACACGCCCCCACACTGAGTGACAGGTGTCACACTGCACCCAATCACAGCAGCTGGTGGGCGTGTCTATACTGTGCAGTAAAATAAATAAATAATTAAAAAAAAACGGCGTGCGGTCCCCCCCAATTTTAATGCCAGCCAGATAAAGCCATACGGCTGAAGGCTGGTATTCTCAGGATGGGGAGCTCCACGTTATGGGGAGCCCCCCACCCTAACAATATCAGTCAGCAGCCGCCCAGAATTGCCGCATACATTATATGCGACAGTTCTGGGGCTGTACCCGGCTCTTCCCGATTTGCCCTGGTGCTTTGGCAAATCGGGGTAATAAGGAGTTATTGGCAGCCCATAGCTGCCAATAAGTCCTAGATTAATCATGTCAGGCGTCTATGAGACACCCTCCATGATTAATCTGTAAATTACAGTAAATAAACACACACACACCAGAAAAAATCCTTTATTAGAAATAAAAACACACACATATACCCTGGTTCACCACTTTAATCAGCCCCAAAAAGCCCTCCATGTCCGGCGTACTCCAGGATGGTCCAGCGTCGCATCCAGCGCTGCTGCATAGAGGTGACAGGAGCTGCAGAAGACATCGCCGCTCCGGTCACCTCCACACAGCAAATGAAGAGTGCCGCGCGATCAGCTGATCTGTCACTGAGGTTAATCGCGGCCACCGCTGGATCCAGTGTGTGTTTTTATTTCTAATAAAGGATTTTTTCTGGTGTGTGTGTGTTTATTTACTGTAATTTACAGATTAATCATGGAGGGTGTCTCATAGACGCCTGACATAATTAATCTAGGACTTATTGGCAGCTATGGGCTGCCAATAACTCCTTATTACCCCGATTTGCCAAAGCACCAGGGCAAATCGGGAAGAGCCGGGTACAGCCCCAGAACTGTCGCATATAATGTATGCGGCAATTCTGGGCGGCTGCTGACTGATATTGTTAGGGTGGGGGGCTCCCCATAACGTGGAGCTCCCCATCCTGAGAATACCAGCCTTCAGCCGTATGGCTTTATCTGGCTGGCATTAAAATTGGGGGGGACCGCACGCCGTTTTTTTTTAATTATTTATTTATTTATTTTACTGCACAGTATAGACACGCCCACCGGCTGCTGTGATTGGGTGCAGTGTGACACCTGTCACTCAGTGTGGGGGCGTGTCTCACTGCAACCAATCATAGGCGCCGGTGGGCGGGGAAAGCAGGGAATAGGAGATTGTTTAATGAGCGGCCGGCTTTTTCAAAATAGTAAAAGCCGCCGCAGCCGTGTGAATGCCGTGCAGCGCCGGTGATCGGGGATAGGTGAGTATGAGAGAGGGGGGGAAACTTCAGTCACTCGGGGGATTAGCGGTCACCGGTGAATCCTTCACAGGTGACCGCTAATCAGTACTCGACACAGACAGAGCCGCGGTATGAGGATGAAGTCGGGTGAAGTTCACCCGAGTTCATTCTCATCGCGCAACTCTGTCTGCTGTCAGCCGACATTTATAAACGACATTGTGCATCACACACACGGACATTACACACGGACATTCCACGTACACATACACGTTAATTCCACACGCACACACGGACGTTCTGCACACAAACACGGCTAGCATACGCAATTCACACAGGTGCCACACGGACCATAAAAACTGACACAAAAACGGGACACGGACCTGAAAAACGGCCCGTAACACACGTGCGTGTTTTTCACGGACGTGTGAAGGGGGCCTAAGAGGGAGAAGGGACTGAGAAAGGGCGTGTAAATCAATGTGTTTGATATTTCTGCGAGGGTGTGAAAGTTTGTGGAGGGGGGGTTGCGTACTTGGAGAAGAGAGGGAAGAGAATGTGAGTAGGTTGTGGTCAGACAGGGGGAGAGGCGAGTTTGAGAGGTTAGATAGGGAACAGAGGTGGGTGAAGATGAGGTCCAGCGTGTTGCCATCTTTGTGAGTAGCTGCAGAAGACCATTTGGTGAAGCCGAAGGAGGAAGCGAGTGTTAGAAGTTTGGAGACAGATGAGTGGGAAGTGTCAATGCGGATATTGAAATCACCCATGATGATGGTGGGGATGAAGGTGGAAAGGAAGTGTAGTAGCCAGGTGGTGAAATGGTCAAAAAAGGCAGTGGCTGGCCCTGGAGGGCGGTAAATGACAGCCAGTTGAAGGTTGGAGGGGGCGTAGATGCGTACGGAGTGCACCTCAAAAGATGGGAGAGTAACAGAGGGTGGTAGTGGAATTGGTGTAAGGGAGCATTGGTCGGACAGGAGCAAACCAACTCCTTCACCATGCTTGTTGCTAGGGCGGGGGGTGTGAGAGAGTTGGAGACCGCCATAAGAAAGTGCAGCAGGAGAGGCTGTGTCAGAGGGGTTGAGCCAGGTTTCTGTGATGGCGAGGAAGGAGAATTTATTAGTGATGAAAAGATCATGAATGTAGGATAGTTTGTTGCAGACAGAGCGAGAGTTCCATAGAGCTCCTGTTAGTGGAACTGGGGGAGCTGGGGCTGGGTGAATGGGTATGAGGTTTGAGAGGGTGCGGACGTTTATGTTAGGTTGTGGATGAGGGTTTGAAGTGACAATAGGGATGTGGTGAGGAGGACCAGGATTTGGAGAGATATCTCCAGCAGTGAGGAGAAGCAGTGAGAGTGTTAGGTGAGAGCAGGAGAGGCCATGAGATGGTCTTGTGTGTCTGGAGACACTGGGTGAAATGTGGAAGAAAATATGTGAGGGGAAGGTGAAATGGGTGGGGAGGATGAAGGGAGAGATGAATAGTGCATTACTGGGTTTAGGGATCAGCGGGTGCAGTAGAAAGTGAAATATTATAGAGGTGAAAGTTAAGAGACACACGAACATTGTTTACATTGACTATGTGGCCAATTACCTGCCGGTCACTTCCAGCCCAATTCTGGCCTAATTCAATGCATCATAATTATATGGTGCATACTTGTCATGGTGCAGACAAAGTCTGGTGCAGACTTTTACTTGCTCCAGTATATACATATACAAGTGCAATCAGCTGTGAAGGGGTGGGGTGCAACAAGAACCCCTTGATCACTCAATCAAATTGCTAGATGTAGCTTCACATAGGCAAAATAAACAAAGGTCATAAAAGGAAGGTGGGGAACAGAGGTGGGGAACAGAGGTGGGGAACAGATTACAGTGAGATCCTGGACCATGCCAGTGAGATATTGAAGCAAAGAGAGAACAGGTCAGATATATTGGGAAAGTAGGATGGATGATATAACATACCAGGTATTAGCACACACAGCAGAGGGAAGGGGAGATCAGTTCAGTTCATGGGAAAGTGGGATGGATGATATAACATACCAGGTATTAGCACACACAGCAGAGGGAAGGGGAGATCAGTTCAGTTCATGGGAAAGTGGGATGGATGATATAACATACCAGGTATTAGCACACACAGCAGAGGGAAGGGGAGATCAGTTCAGTTCATGGGAAAGTCGGATGGATGATATAACATACCAGGTATTAGCACACACAGCAGAGGGAAGGGGAGATCAGTTCAGTTCATGGGAAAGTAGGATGGATGATATAACATACCAGGTATTAGCACACACAGCAGAGGGAAGGGGAGATCAATTCAGTTCATGGGAAAGTAGGATGGATGATATAACATACCAGGTATTAGCACACACAGCAGAGGGAAGGGGAGATCAGTTCAGTTCATGGGAAAGTAGGATGGATGATATAACATACCAGGTATTAGCACAGATTGGCGAACAGTTCGATTCGAACACCGCTCATCTCTAGTCAGGAGGAGTCCAAGTTGACAATAAGCAAAGAATTGATATGAGAACACTTAGCCAAGTTAAAGGAAACCAAGTCCCCAGGCCTGATGATTTACACCCTGAAAGATTTATTGGTTCGGTGGCTGACCCCCACCATGCCACGCACACCTCTTTTGGTTTGCAAATTTTTTCTGTTTCTATCAAAATTAATTTTGGTGGCTGTTCACACTCAGCCACCTCACCCTTTTCCACAGGCATTTGATTAAGCACCATTTGCTTGGGCCTCTCCGCCTTCATTCATGGCTGCTGGTCAGGCACTGTGAGGGCCAGTTCTGACATTGTCCTGGTGTGTGTGGCCTTGCTGCATATGCTGGCACCTGGGCTGCCTGTATTCACAGCTGCCTGTCTTTGCAAAATGGAAGCGGTTTTGAAAATGTTACAGGTAAATGTGTTGCTTCAATATGGGTCTGCTTTTAATATATTTAGGAGGCCGCATGGCACAATGGGAATAAAGAATATAGAGTAGGACCCCCTATTGAGATTTGCCGTGACGTGGCAGGGGTGGCTCAAAAAAATTGATGAATTGTTTGCTAAAAATCTCATTTTATATTATAGTATAGTTGGAATAATTTGTGAAATTACACTTTTAATTGTTGCATGCCATTCTCAGGCAGTGCTGGCTCCCCTCTCTTTTTTGGATTTAATCATAGGTAGTTGAGATAAAAGAGTGATAGTGTATAATCGGGATGTGCAGTGTAGGGAATGTTGTGTGCCACAAATTAGGGTTTCATCATCTAGTGATTGCTAATTGTGTGCTCAAACTTTCTATATACTCATCTAAATAGTGGCAAACCAGTGCTCCAGCTAAAAATTGCTACTTCATCATCTAAATAGTGACCATTCTGTGGTCTTATTAGGAATGTCCATAGGCAATGTCTTTTTTTTTTTTTTTTTTTGTAAGTTACCATTATCTGTTTCATCTACCAGGGCAGTCACTACTCCTTTACCCTACACCCCTTTTCCCAGAATGGTAAACTCCACATATGGAGAGACGGTTACCGTTATTCCACCTTATGCTTTTATGTGGTCTCCGGCTGTCACACCACACACAATACAGTGGAAGCTTGGATTAAGAGTAACTTGGTTTTAGAGTATTTTGCAAGACAAGCAAAGCTTTTTAAAAATTTGTAACTTGGTTTAAGAGCAATGATTTGCAATAAGAGCAAATACTCACCGTGCACTCTTCCGGTTCTGTCCTTTCACCACGCTTCAACCCGCTCTGGAGGTAACTTTCTGTACATATGTGCTGTAGTACAGTACAGTATATATTATATAGCATGTCTATCAATTTGCATTTCTGGATACAATACTGTACTATCTTTCTGCTAACCAGTACAGCACATTGCTTGTACTGTACCTCCCGCACACCCACAATTCTATTGTAAGCTAAAGTGCAGTTTAATTCCTTTTGTTTTTTTAAGGGGCTGTACGGTATTCTGTATTAGTGTACTGTAATAATTTTATAGGAATACAGTAGATTATTTGTATTACTGTGATAAGTTTGTACAAATACAGTAAATATTTTTGGGTTGTGGAATTGTCTGCGTTTCCTATGGGAAAATTTGCTTTGATATAAGAGTAACTTGGTTTAAGAGCACACTCCCGGAACCAATTATGCTCGTAATCCAAGGTTCCACTGTATTTGGATTTTTCGGTCACTTTCCTTATACTAGCCTCATGTTTGATGTGCCCTTCATTTTAGCGCAGTCAGATTCCCAGACTAATGCTGATTGGGTCTCCTGGTTGTGTGTTGCCTGTAGCAGTAGGGCTCCCAGACTGGCAGGCATGTGTATCGCCCCTCAGGGCAGGTGTTTAACCTACTCGTTGCCGGGCTGTTTCGGGTTGGGTCAGGCAATGTCACAGGTTCCATTGCCCCGAGATGTACAGTAAATGGTGGGGGAAGCGAGGTATTTGGTAGAGTTTGTTGTGACGCCACCTGTGGATTACTGCCAGTAGTAGCCGCCCTGCAGAATTTCTCGTCGGGGCAGGTGTTAAGGCAGCCGGGATGGTGTCCCTCCCCACAGGCAGAGCGGGCCCTGAGTGGCTGAAGGGAGGTGATGGCGGTTGGCGCCTAATCGCTGGGCAGCGACGCCGGTAAGGACAAGCCAGGTCTTTCACCGGGAAGGAACACCCACGGGAAGGGCAGTCTCCAGTCAAAGAGACCACCTATACCAAACATGGTATCCATCCACAGACAGCCGTTTCGGGGTATTTGCCCCTCATCAGTGTGGAGTAGGAATCTGGCTAGTGGGGGCAATGCCTAGTAAAAGACTACTTAAGCAAGCATTGTTGACCTTAGGGAGATCAACATATCCACTGCGGAGACACCATCACGTGTTTCTCAACGCAGTGATTCTAGAGCAACGCCCCCTGGGAAGTATGCAAATAAGAAAGCCGCGGAGACACCATCACGTGTGGATGGATACCATGTTTGGTATAGGTGGTCTCTTTGACTGGAGACTGCCCTTCCCGTGGTTGTTCCTTCCCGGTGAAAGACCTGGCTAGTTTCCTGGCAGCGTTGAGAAACACGTGATGGTGTCTCCGCGGCTTTCTTATTTGCATACTTCCCAGGGGGCGTTGCTCTAGAATCACTGCGTTGAGAAACACGTGATGGTGTCTCCGCAGTGGATATGTTGATCTCCCTAAGGTCAACAATGCTTGCTTAGGTAAGGACAAGCCAACACAGTCTCTGCGGGTTCAAGGTGTAGTATACTCACAGCTTCAGTCGCCAGCCCAGTAGCACTGGTCACTGCTGTCCTGGGCTCCAGTCAGTCCCAGACAAGTAAGGGGCCACCACTGGTGTTTGAAGATAGGAGAGAGAGTGTCCTATTTCTAGGGTGTCCTCCTCAGTGGTTAGGTACCCTGGTTGAGCTCCCGCTCCAAGCCCCAGGCCTAGTAAAGTCCAAGTTTTCCAGAGATGTCTTGCCAGAACTATGGTCCCAAAGGATCTGTCCTTGCTGTGAGAGTGTTACGCCTATATCTACCCCAGGTGCAACCCGCCCCCCAGATGGCTGGCTTCTGTGACCAGGGAAGTCCCATTATCGTGATGGCCACCCCCCTGCCTACCCTGAGCCATTCCACCCTGTGTGAAGGCTCCTAAACTTTATGTAGTGTATGAATGTGGAACACCGGTGATTAACCCCCTCCCCCCTTACCTGAGATAGATACCGCCCCTTAATTGAGGTGCAGTACCCTGTGACGACCAGAGCCTCAGGGGCGCCACATTCCCCCATGGCAAATGGCAGCACTCCTGGGCTGCAACGAAACAGTTAACACCGCATTTTTTTTATATGCATGTAACAGCTTAACAAGAAAACATTCTCCCCTTCCTTTGGGAGGCAGCAATAATTTCAAAACATTTCAAGCATGTTCAACAATACTAGTCACAGGGCATCGAAACATTTCAAGTCAGAAAAATATCAGCAATGAGAAAACATTCTGCATATGAAAAACATTAACAATTAGTCTTGCTTGGTTGCTGGTGTTTCTTCCGGAGGTCCAAGCCCAGCCCCCCAGCATCGGCTGCTCGTAAGACATCCTTGAGAAAAATGTCCTGCTTGCTTGCAATAGCAGCAACCGGGGATGAGAAGACCGGTGGCGTGCAGGTACCTTTCACTCATCTACCAGTCTTACTATCCTTAAATGTGTCTAGCAATAACAGTCTATGAAGCTAATATTGCATCCACCTGAGTGTGGATGAGCAGAAAAGCAGTTTGAGCTATTGTATGACGGCTCTCGGCCCACCAGACTCCTTTGTTTATGAAGCCTCATCTTGTGTATCGTAAGTGAACTCTGGCCAGTGGTGGTACCCTGGCCCTCACTTCACGAGCAAAAAGATCTTGTAGTAAGCCTATTCCTTTCATTAGCAACAAATAGCTTGGGACTGTAGTCCTTGCCAGTAGCTTTTATGCAGTCCACAAGTTGTTCAACCTCATAGCTGAAAATTATATTCAGCTGGCCATCTCCAACGGCATCTCTATAGGTTATGATGTGTGATGGAATTGTTTTGTTGCAGGTATACCAAGAATTTAAAGTAGCTTGCATTCAAGCTTTAAGTCCATCAACAATCTTTTGCTTTTGATCTTTTAAACGCAACACAGAAAGCAACGAGTATTTACTTGATTCAAACTGGCAAAAAAATCCTGCAACTTTTCCCAGCCAATGTGTCATGTTAATCAGTTTGAACAATCCTCAATTCTTTCTGTGGCATTGCTACAGTCCTGAGTTTTCCTCCTATCATTTTACAATTAACTTGCAAAGCAATTTGTAAAGCAACTGAAATAATAGTTTGTTCTTTGCTATGGGTTCTTGCAACAACACACTGAGTTCATACATATTTCTTGATTGCATCATATAATATATAATATAATAATACTTATTCATTTATATAGCACTATTAATTCCACAGCGCTTTACATACAATGGCAACACTGTCCCCATTGGGGCTAACAATCTAGGTTCCCTATGAGTATGTCTTTGGAGTGTGGGAGGAAACCGGAGAACCCGGAGGAAACCCACGCAAACATGGGGAGAACATACAAACTCCTTGCAGATGGTGTCCTTGGTGGGATTTGAACCCAGGACCCCAGTGCTGCAAAGCAACAGTACTAACCACTGAGCCACCATGCCGCCCTATATATTATATGGATCCTTTCTGTTACCAGATAATATGCAGACAAACATCTGTGTATCAGGTTGAACCTTCTGATGCAAAACTTTTATATACGCATCTGTGTTGTGATCAGCTTCCACAAAAACTGCCTTGTCCATTCTTTCTCCCAGTTGTTGAGACACCTTGGAAAGGTTTTGTGTAAGAGCATTGGCAGCGTCATAGCCCATGCCTGACTGCTGTGTAAAGACACTGTGGGAACTATGGAGCAATTGATGCCACCGTCTTTATGTCTGCCCATACTTTTTGGAAATGTGGAGACTCCAAAATGGGTCTCCTGTCACTCATTGTTGTGTCCCATGAATGGGAACAACCTGTTGTATATATTTCTTGCATTGCATATTTTTCCTCCTATCAGGAAATTCCTTTATCGTTACTAGGTAGATCTAGACTGTATGAAGTTTGTCCCTATGTTCCTCCCTTAGTTGGATTCTGTATAGAATGCTCCTCCCTTCTTCAGTTTAGTCTAGAGGAACCATTGCTGAAGACACATGTGTACACCCTGTACAGATTATTCCTTTTCACCTGCCTTTACTTTGTTCTTAATACAAGATTCTAGAATAAAACTACGGCGTTTCTCCTGGTCTTCCTACAAGTCATCGTTTCTGGCTGAGTTTAAAACTATCTGTGGATGCCTATAGTGTGAGTACAAGCATACAGTTATCTAAGGGACTGATAATTAGAGCGCTTGGGATTCACAGCTACCAGGAAGAGACAGAATAGTGAAAAGGACTAACTGTGACCGGGATTAGTATACATATATCAGTAAAGAACCTGTTACCAGGAGTGCTATACTGCATACAATCCAGAGAAAGGATTACCCCAAGGGGCTGATAAGCCACAGCTTAAAACTTTATAGCAGCTTGCAGACAGAAAGTACCCTGTAAAGTATTAACCTTTTATCAGAACTGTGTGCAGCTCTAAACCTAGAATCGCCCATAAGCTAATTGTAAGTTGCAGCCAGAGACTCTGCAAATACATTCTGCAAACACAGGCTGCTCCCCAGCTCAGATTGCAACATTGTATTGGTCTCCCTGACTACCAGTGTAGAGCAGCATTCACCCTTCTTGATGAAGGCAAAAAGAACCCTCTCACTGCCTGTCCTAGAGCAACAAGAGAAAGACATGGACTCACACTTAAATTACAGTGAAAGATCTAAGTGGTTGACCAAACCAACATGGAAGCTTAAAGAGAGGCTAGAAACAGCTAGAAGTGAACTGCTTACCCACACAACATTATTGTGGCAAAGAGTGCAAAAACGTTAGAGTAAACGGCACTCATCAGGGATGTCCGTTATCCCCCTTCTCTTTGTTATGTGCATTGTGAAATTGGCTGCTGCTATTCGCATGGACCCTAATATCCGTGGGGTATTGGTGCGAAACAAAGAGTTTAAGTTATCTTTATATGCAGACGATGTTTTATTGATATTGTCCCATCCACATATCACCCTTCCGAATTTGCATACTCTATTATTACAATTTGGAAGGCTGTCAGGGTATAAGGTCAATCAGAGCAAAACGGAGGCTCTACCCCTTAATATTCCGCAGGCACAGGTGTCCTCCTTGCGAGAAAATTACAACTATAAATGGAAAGATAGATCCTTGACTTACTTGGGGATACAACTAACATCTAAGTATAAGCTCTTATATCAACATAACTATCCTAGATTATTTACTGAACTAAAAAGACTCCTACTCAATTGGAACAAGCTCCCACTGTCTTTATTTGTAAGAATCTCCGCTGGAAAATTTCTGTTGTGCCAAAGCTGCTTTATTTATTTGAGACCCTTCCGGTGTGTGT
This sequence comes from Anomaloglossus baeobatrachus, assembly GCF_048569485.1. Taxonomy (NCBI): domain Eukaryota; kingdom Metazoa; phylum Chordata; class Amphibia; order Anura; family Aromobatidae; genus Anomaloglossus; species Anomaloglossus baeobatrachus. The sequence continues at coordinate 508,716,397 of NC_134357.1, read as the reverse complement.
ACCATACAAAGAGGTACGCAATATACAGTCCATTCCATTTCAATTCGTTTTGGCCCATTAGAGACATAGAATTAAAAAAAATGACTTTGCTAGACAGTAGACTGAGAGGAGGCCTGGGGGTCCCTGATATAACTAAATATTGAGAAACCTTGGTTTCTCTTTGTCTTATGGCCAGTGTGAACATGGTCTCACAAGCTCCATGTATACCATCTCATACTCCGGCTCACTTTTTTGTTTTTTTGTTTTTATAACTAAATATTACTGGGCAGTGGGGGGCGTGGCCTGGTCCTCATGTAGGGAGGAAGCAGCACAAGAGAGCTCCTGCCTGGATCTGCTCAAAATCCTGAATACCGGCCCTGTTAATAGGCATAACTAACCTGGAAGGCTGCAATATTCACCCAGGCATCTGGAGAGGGGAGGATACTAGCACCATGCCAATCCGTATCAGCAAGAAAGATAAGGATAAAGATTCACAGGAATGTGTCCCTGCAGTGGCCAAGATGGCACCAGCAAAAACCAGGCCCTCCTGTAGTGCAGCAGTGGGGGCTGCGAGCAGCCCGGAGAGATATGCCAGAGTGGCTCCTGTTCCTGATCCGTCTTCCAGTGAGAAATCTGTGAGAGACACTGAACATAATGTGGAGGATCCAGTGAGTAATTTGAGCCCTGTTTGTTCAGCAGCTCAGCAAATACAGAGGCTGGGGCCTGTGATTGAAGGTGGGGGAGGGAGAGATATGGAGCAGCCTGGGTCTGTCCCCGCTGAAGCTGAACCCACACTGGGAGAAATCCTGGCAGCAGTTACCGCTTGCAACACCACACTGGTCACTTTAAGTAACCAAATGGGAACTGTCACTCTGGATATAGCCTGTATCAAACATGAGCTGCAGGGGGTGACTACCAGAGTGGGGGAGCTAGAAGAATGTGTGAGTGCAGTGGAGGATAAATTGCAACCAATCACACGGGAACTGGGAAAAGCCACGCAAAATATCACAACACTGCTGAACAAGGTGGACGATTTGGAGAACCGCTCCCGTAGAAGTAATCTGCGCCTGGTGGGAGTCCCGGAGAGGGCAGAAGGGAATGACTCCCTGGGCTTTTTTGAAAAATGGCTAATGGACACCTTTGGCAAAGATGTTTTATCCCCATTCTTTACTATTGAGAGAGCGCACAGGGTCCCTACACGTGCCCCCCCCCCCGCCAGGAGCACCACATGTCCTATCTTGCTTAAACTCCTGCATTTTAAAGACAGGGATGCTATTCTGCGCAGATCCAGAGATATTAAGGAGCTTACTATTAATGGGAGGAAGATCTCCTGCGCGGATTACAAGTGCCATACTCCATGATGTATCCTGCTAGACTGCGAATTGCGGTGAATGGAGAAACTCACTTTTTTGATATGGCGGGAGCGGCGCTGTCTTGGCTGGATATTAATGAGAGGTCCATGAGGAGGAAGGATACTTGAAGATCACCCTTTCTACCGCCAGGTGCTGCTGTTTCTTTTTGTCTGAGATGCTATGCTGGTATAATTACTACTGATCATTTCATTTTGGATCCAGGGCGGGAGATGACCGGTTCACTGTGGACACTCGTTACGGGAACAAGCTGTGGACCCTTCTCCCTGCATGGACTCTGGGCGAGTTTTCTAGCCCTGATTCTCTCTATCTAAGAGAAATGTGCAAGTTACACTTGTTTTTGAGGGCGGGGGCACTGTACACTGGGGTGCAGGGCTCTATTTCCCTCCTTGTTTTTTCGTTTTATTGTTGTATTTTGTAATTAATATGTGGGGTGTGGTGTACCTCAGTCATGTCGTTCAACCTAATGCTAACAGGAATTGGTGGAGATTGCCTCTCTCCCCCAGGAATGGAGTATGCTCCGGTTTATTATTTTTTAACCTGCTCTTATGGTGACATCACTTAATATTGTAGCGTGGAATGTTAGGGGGCTCAGGGATGCGAATAAGAGGTGTGCTATATTTACTCATTTGCAAAAGTTTCTCCTGGCTATTCTATGTTTATCTGAGACCCACATGGTAAGAGATAATGTTCATTGGCTGAGGAAGGGATGGATCACACATGAATATCATTCCACATACTCGACCCATGCACGGGGAGTCAGTGTGTTGGTGCACAAATCCATCCCGTTCTCATGTACAAAATCAGTGGTTGACCCTGGGGGCAGATTTGTTTGTTTACTTTGCACACTGTATGGTATACAATTTATTCTGGTTGCGGTATACATCCCTCCACCGTACTCAGTAGAACCAGTAAAAAGAATCTTGTCTGTTTTAGACTCCTTCCTCCCTGCGCCGACTCTTTTGATAGGAGATTTTAACACATATTTACATCCTTATCTAGATAAGCTACATTCGGGGAACATATCAGAGGACGCAGCCTCAACTTCATTTGCTAGATTGCTGACAGAGCTGGGTTTGGTAGACCTTTGGCGCTTCCAAAACCCCACATCCAAACAGTTTTCCTGCTACTCTAGCTCCCACCACACTGTGTCACGGATTGACCTGGCTATTGGGAACACACTTATGACCTCATATGTACAAACGGTGGCCTATCTACCTAGAAGCGTATCTGATCACTCACCACTCCATGTTACACTTTCATGGGGAAACCCCCTCACCCTGTCTAGGCCTATCTGGAAACTTAATCCCTTCTGGATCCAGCTTATAGGGGGATCTTTACACGATACTATTTTAGAATATTTCCAACTTAATGAGTGCTCCGCACCATCACATATAGTCTGGGACTCTATGAAAGCCGTGGTGAGGGGCATCTATATCAGAGAAATATGCATACGTAAAACAGGACTAACCGTACTGCCCTATACGCTGGATCAGTGTAACCACACTGACCTAGGAGCACTCTGTGCTAACCGCACTGTATAGCGATATATATAAAGATCGTCTGCCCTCTAAAACAACAGCCACAGAAGAGAAGAGGATAGAAAAGATGCCATTCAATCGGTCTAGCCTGATAGAACCACACCTAAGCCCTACACTCAGAAAGTATATGCCTAACCAGCAATCACAGAGCAATGGGCGGGTAGAACTCGCTTTACCAGTGGGCACACACAGGCTATAGCCCGGACTATGTCTATAATGCTTATCGCTATAGTACTCAGGAGGAGAGCACATGCATGGGCGTCTACCACATGCATGGACAGAAAGGACTGAGCACTAGTGATGTGTCGGTCGCGAACGATCCGACACAAAGATCCGGCTCCCTGCTGTGAACGACAGGAGCCGGATCACCAAAGTGAGCCACTAAAATTGCTAAACTGCTCTTTTTGCTGCTGAAACCCCGCCCACCTGTGTCTAAACCCCACCCACTCCGCGATCAAATTGGTCCCTTGTAAGTGGGCGGGGTTTAGCCGTGGGTGGGCGTGGTTTCAGCGGCATCATTATCATCTTAAATATGTGTTCACCTGGGGTGAACACATATATAATAAGGAGCCGAGAACGATCCGAATGAGCCGGCTCTTTTTGGTGAGCGGAGCCATGGGAACCGGATCACCAAAAAGAGCCGGACTGCCCATCACTACTGAGCACTCACGTGCGTGCTCCAGGGCTTTTTATAACTTAGTCACCGCCCACAAGATGGCGGCGCCCATAGCCAGCCCGAACCTCAGCCAATACCGCTACAGAGCGTCATCGGTGATGTCACCCACAACCAATAAGGAGATAGCATGCCAGCAGTGATGTCACCTCAGCCAATTAGTTGCTGCCACGTGGCGAGCATGCTCTTTGAGGCCTATTCCGGATTTAGCTTGGAAACAGCATTGTTTTCCTGCACATGTGCAGTAGCTGCTTTTTGGAACTGAGTCCCTGAACCATAGAAAGTTCTCCCCACAAACTGTAAAGCTGCCAGATGACTAGAACGTCGCAATGAAGGGCCAGATGAGGAAGAAAATGACCGAGGCACAGCCCGTAACAATTTTGTGTGACAGAACTCTCTGGATTATGGGCATAAAATTTCAAAGTTTGAAAATTTTCACCAAATTTCTGATATTTTCACAAAAAATATCGTCCTAAATTACCACTAACATGAAGTACAATATGTCATAATCACCAAAATCCATTGAAGCGTTCCAGAGTTATAACCTGTCAAAGGGACACTGGTCAGAATTGCAAAAAATGGCCCGGACAATAAGTTGAAAACGAGCTCGGGGGTGAGGGGGTTAAATACTCCTGTAGTGGCATGTGGATGGGCACGCAGCTTTTTCCATATTGTGTATAGATAGAGATATATATTGTATGTATATTATATATATATATATTATTTTATTTATTTATAGAGCACCATTAGTTCCATGGTGCTGTAAATGAGAAGGGGGTCACATACAAAATACATATACAAGTTACAGTAGACAGAGTAGTACATAGGGAAGAGGGCCCTACCCTTGTGGGCTTACATTCTATAGGATTATGGGGAGGAGACAGTAGGTGGGGTGTAGATTGGGCGGCAGCTCCGCACGGTGGTCGGGTGGCAGCTCCGCACGGTGGTTGGGGCGGCAGCTCCGCACGGTGGTCGGGCGGCAGCTCCGCACAGTGGTCGGGCGGCAGCTCCGCACGGTGGTCGGGCGGCAGCTCCGCATGGTGGTCGGGTGGCAGTGAGTTCATTGTAGATTGTAGGCATTTCTGAACAGGTGGGTTTTCAGGTTCCATTTGAAGTTTGCAAGGGTAGGGGATAGTCTGATGTGTTGAGGCAGTGAGTTCCAGAAGACTGGGGATGCTCGGGAGAAGTCTTGGAGTCAGTTGTGTGAGGAGCGAATGAGTGAGAAGCAGAGAAGGAGATCTTGGGAGGATCGGAGGTGACGTGTTGGAGTGTAGTGGGAGATTAGTTCGGAGATATACAGAGGAGAGAGATTATGCACAGCTTTGTAGGTCAGTGTTAGTAGTTTGAATTGGATACGGTGGAAGATTGGGAGCCAGTGGAGGGACATGCAGAGGGGAGAAGCGGGGTGGTATTGAGGAGAGAGGTGGATCAGTCGGGCAGCAGAGTTAAAGATGGACTGGAGAGGGGCGAGCGTATTGGCAGGGAGGCCACAGAGGAGGATGTTACAGTAGTCGAGGCGGGAGATTATGAGGGCTTGCACTAGCATTTTAGTAGATTGTGAATTGAGGAAAGGGCGGATTCTGGAGATATTTTTGAGTTGAAGACGGCAGGAGGTGGTGAGGGATTGGATGTGTGGTATGAAGGAAGATGATTAGTTCAGTTTTGGCCACATTGAGCTTTAGGAAGCGAGAGGAGAAGAAGGAGGATATAGCAGATAGACATTTCGGGATTTTGGACAGCAGAGATGTGGCATCTGGGCCAGAGAGGTAGATCTGGGTGTCGTTGGCATATAGGTGGTATTGGAAGCCATGGGACTTTATGAGTTGTCCCAGGCCAAATGTGTAGATAGAAAAAAGTAAGGGTCTTAGGATAGAGCCTTGAGGGACGCTAACAGAGAGATGGCGGGATGAAGAGGTTGTGTGAGAGTGGGGGACACTGAAAGTGCGATTTGAAAGGTATGAAGAGATCCAAGAGAGGGCAAGATCTCTGACACCAAGGGAAGAGAGGGTCTGTAATAGGAGGGAGTGGTCAACGGTATCGAAGGCTGAGGACAGGTCTAGAAGTAGGAGTATAGAGAAGTGCTTGTTAGCTTTGGCAGTAAGTCATTCGTAATTTTAGTCAGGGGAGTTTCGGTAGAATGATGTGGACGGAAGCCGGACTGTAGATTGTCAAAGAGAGAGTTAGAGGAGAGGTGGGAGGAAAGTTCAGCATGGACATGTTGTTCCAGGAGTTTTGAGGCAAGTAGGAGTAATGATATGGGGCGATAGCTGGTAGTAGAGGTTGGATCGAGGGAAGGTTTCTTTAGGATAGGTGTGACTGTTGCATGTTTAACAGTGCTAAAAAAACAGAAGCGCTGATAGGGTTTTACCAGATAAGTACAGGTTAGTATATAAATACACTCACCAAAAATGGTTGTGAAGGGTCACAACCACCGTAGATAGCATAGGATAATGGCGGCTGCCGCGGCCCCACGTGTAGAAGTCTTCAGTGTAGGAGGAGAAAAAGGGGTTAAACCCGCGCAATCCGCCAAATAAGATGTAGAGATGTTGATAGTTTAATCACTCTTTTATTCCATAGGTCTACGCGTTTCAAGGTGCAGGGACCTCTTTCTCAGGACCAGAAAATCAACATACATGTTGATTTTCTGGTCCTGAGTAAGAGTTCCCTGCACCTTGAAACGCGTAGACCTATGGAATAAAAGAGTGATTAAACTATCAACATCTCTACATCTTATTTGGCGGATTGCGCGGGTTTAACCCCTTTTTCTCCTCCTACACTGAAGACTGTTGCATGTTTAACGACAGAGGGGAAGGTACCAGTCGTTAAAGATAGGTTGAAGAGATGGGTTAAGGCTGGAATAAGGATGGTGGTGAGGTTGGGGAGGAGGTGGGATGGCATGGGGTCAAGTGCGCAGGTGGTGAGGTGCGCTTTTGAGAGAAGACGTGCAAGCTCTCCTTCGGTGATGGTGGGGAGGAAGTTTATGGGAGAGGGGCAGTGGTCAGTTATATGAAGGGTTTGTGGTGCCTGAGCAGAGGAGAAGACTTGCCTTATTAGGCAATATATATATATATATATATATATATATATATATATATATATATTATATATATATATTCTGTGTAAATGGCATAGACCACACACAAGGCTCCGCTCCATCCACACTGTACATCCCTCCTGACCCCACACATAAACTTTACCTCATCCAGAACCATGACACACTGAGGAGCTGATCATGTGACCCTGACTCCTCCCCTCCATGTGACATCATCACAGGTCCTGTAACAGCCGTCTAGTGTGGGTAGATGCTAGACTATATGGGCTCCTTCCAGTTATGACATATTTTGTCACATGATAGGGGCGTGTTCAAAATGCAGCCTGAAGTTTTCCAGATAGAATAAACATTGTTTTTCTAAGTCCACGTGGTCATAGAGGTGATTATAATAGAAGCGGGGTCTGGAGGTAAGAGCTCCAGATGGGGGGAATACAGGAGGGCGAAGCCACAGGAGGAGGGGGTCGGAGCCTGCATGATTATAATGGACAGGAGGAATCATCACCACGCCCACTAACCTGGAAGGAGCCAGTACATTCTAGGCTCATCCATATATCTAATGTGCGGCTCTGCAGGAGGAGGTATGTGGAGAGTCCCCATTACTGGGCGCATTAACCCCCTCAGTGTTGCGCCCACACTTCGGGAGACAGAACGTGTTCCCGTCTGTGCGGCTCTATCAGGAGATCTGTCTGTATGGGATTAGATTATGTCACTTCCCTCCTGACGCCGCTCGCTGCTCTGTTACTGTACAGTCTCCATTATGGCCGTTGCCCGCTCCATGTTGTCACTATCAGGAGATGTTAATGTTCTACCATTATCTGTTTCTGACGGCCCCGGTTTTGCCGTCTGATCTCTGTGGAGGTTCCTGCACTCTATAGCTTTGTCTTGTTTTGCCCAGGACTGGATGTAGTGATCATGTGAAGCCAGTAACAGCTCCGGAGATTTCTTACATGGGATCTTTCTGATGTTACATCTTCATCTTCTCCCCATTCAGGTCTCTACAATATCGGATCATTTCAGATCTTCTATATAAGAGAACTTTCCTGATTGACCCATCAAGGATGGATAGGGACAGGGACAAGATGGCGGAGAGGATATTACACCTCACCCTAGAGATCCTCTTCCGGCTTACTGGAGAGGTGAGAGATTCTGATTACGTCACATTACACCATTCTTATCTGGAAATATCTGCATTGAGATTTATTAATGTGTCTCTCCATAACCAGGATTACACAGTAATGAAGAAGACCTCTAGTGAACGCTGTCAGGGCCCTGTGTCTGAGGGATGGGGAAGACCCCTGAGCCCAATCATGGGGCCTCCATCTCACCCCTTGATACATGAGGACATCAATGACCAGAAGATCCTAGAACTCACCTACAAGATGATTGAGCTGCTGACTGGAGAGGTGACACTGCTGGGACATTATACAGTAACGCTATGAAGGGATTGGGGGATGACGGTATCATTGTATGTGTCAGGTTCCTATAAGGTGTCAGGATGTCACCATCTATTTCTCTATGGAGGAATGGGAGTATTTAGAAGGACACAGAGATCTGTACAAGGACGTCATAATGGAGGATCCCCAGCTCCTCACATCACCAGGTAATAGACAGGGCTAAATACACACGGTCTATAATTATCGGTAGGTAAAGAATGAATTCAGTCCCTGTATGTGTTTCCTCCAGTTCTATCCAGTGAGAGGACAACACCAGAGAGATGTCTCCATCCTCTTCTTCCACAGGACTGTAAGCAAGAAAATCCCGATGTTCCTCAGGATGATCAGGTAGATGGAGAGAAGGAGTCATGAAATCTCCCTATGATTTGTAGACGGCTGTGAAGGTCTTGTGTTCATTCTTGTTTTATCCCCTAGTATTATACACTGAATGGACAATGTATTTGCAATTCCGGTCTTTTCCTGATATAAACTTTTCTAAATGGAAATTTGACCAGTATCTCCAAACATTGAGAAGAAAATTCAGTGATCAGTTTCTGTGGATCACTTCCAGTGTGAATCTATAGTAGAATGGAAATATTGAGTCATCTGATCGACCTTGAACATTTAGTACATTTAATTGAGATTATACTGAGAATATTGTGATAGAGATAAAACATGCAGGAAAAAGTGGGTCTTATGAAGATAAATGATATGAACGATGATATGATATGGATATGCAAAAAACTGCATCTTCAAATAGAGTAAGTGTGAACAGGTGGCAACTGGTAAAACTACATGAAACACAAACAAAAGGGATACAGCAGCACTCTGTAAGTGCCAAGATATACGCAAACAAAGAATATATGAACTTTAAACTGCATGATTGCTATATAAATATGAAGGTTCTTTGCCCCAAAATTGGCCAATTCTTGTATGCCCATATTGTATGCCCATCAATCGCGGCAAGGCGACATTTCTCTGACCCTATATTAGTATCATGTCTCTCCTGGACTAAAGTTCTACAAATATATGGGCAGATAGGATCTTGCAGTAATTAAAACCACCCTGTGGCTGATGAGTGGAGAGAAAGGAGTGACAGGAGTTCATCCACAACCATTCTGAAGAACAGTCAGTGCTCAGTCTTGTACTCCAGCTGAAGACACTGATGATACAGCTAAAGTGTCTGAACAAACAACTCTTCAGCTCAGGAGATTACCTAGGACTTGTAGGCAATCAATATCATCTGTTCATGGCAGAAATTCACTTATGACAGAACAATGCTCAATGTTACTATGGTCGGATAGTCATGAATTGCTTCCAGAAATATGACAGAAGTGTCTCTTGCTTCCGTGGGCTTCACAGTCTTCAGATATTAGTCCTATAGAGCATCTCCAGGATGAGGTAGATCGGGCAGGTCAGTACCTCCGTCTTATTTGTGGCAATTGTAAAAAGCTGTCCTGTCCTCAAGGGCCAATATTCCTGCAAACGATCTACACAGACTGGAACTGATGACAAAGAATTGCTATAGTTCTGAAGAGCGAAGGTGAATGCACGCGCTACTAGATGGGGGTCTGTAATAATGTGGCCATTCAGTGTACGGTTTATACTAGGTGGAGATGACAGGACAAAGCTGATCATAGACATTAGATGTTGTCTGGATCTTCTCACAATTTTCTGGTTATGGAGACTGCTGGTTACAATTAGGAGGCGACAGGTTGGATTATACAGGAGACCTGCAGCTCTGTGATATCTACTGCTGTCAGTTTTGGTCGTTTTGTTAATTTTTGATCTTGTCTGTTTTTCTACATAATTTTTTTACGATTACTCCATCTATCTGTGACTTTTACAATATTTGATCAGGGTGAAGATCTGACCCATATTAATACTACAGAGACATATGTGAGGGGTGACGAGTGGTGTAAAGAGGAGATTCCTACAGATAACCGCACAGGTGAGTAGTGACCACTAAGTGCAGAGAAGTCACAGGTTTTACTCAGTCACCAATTGTAGATTTATGGGCTCAATTCATTGAGACTGGTGTTGTACATGTCATGTAATATATGGGGCCACTGGTGTAAGATGGGCCTAATTCATTTAGAGGTGAAAGTCAGGGACTGGAGAACATCTCTGGAGTGAGTTATGCCACTAGTGTGGTGAATTTTCATGAAATAGAGAAATAGAGAAGTTGGCATAGCCATGTACCATCCTGCTTAAGCGCCATCCATTTTTTTAAATTGGGTATTTTTTATTAATATTTTCCAACCACATATATTTATACACATACAAAGACAAAAAAAACAGGTTCCCACCCTCCATGTCCTTCACACCATGCACCTCGGTTTCTCTCATAAACACTCTACATCATTATTGAAACTTGGGTCAACCACTGCAATTTTAGCACATTCCCATTTGTTCACGTTAGAGTAATGATTCCCTCCCACCACAAAAAATTAAGCTTATAATCCTTACACCGACTCGTTTCACGTTCTCTGATAGCTGTATGACTTTACATCCATAAACCCCTATTTTTATATGACGTCACCCCAGTATACTCTCTGATCACATGTATGTTCCCCCTCCCATCTGTATTCTGTTATGTTGTTTGTAAATGTATTCGATCCCTAAGTAAATTAACAGATGCCAATCCCGGGGCGATGAACCATGTGTCCCAAATCCTTCCATTTATAAGAGGGCTGCTCTCTGAGGATATACTTTTTTTTTTCCTAATGAAATAATATGATTGACTTTGGATTACTAGGGGAGTTCATCAATAATGTGTAGCAATCATCTTTCTGGCAGCATACAGGACTCTAGCAATTGATATTTTCCCATATCCGTCCACAAATATTTCCTCTACATATCCTAGAAGACATATCACAGGGTCCCTATCCACTGTCACCTCCATTACCAGGTGAATTATATTTGAGAGCATTGTCCAAAATGTTTGAAAATGAGGACACGTCCACATCATATGCAAAATATCTGCATCTTCAGCGGTACACCTGGGACACCCAGAGTCTGTGCGTATTCCCGTCTTGTACATCCATAGTGGTGTTCTATATACTTTGTACATGATATAAAATTGTGACAATCATCTGGGCTCACTAAGCGATAGTTTGGGGGCATAATCCAGAATGGAAATCCCACATTTTTTCTGAAATAGGTTCACTTAGCCACTTTTTGCCTTCAAAGGGTGTTTTACTAAAAGCATATTCAAAAGATGTCCATAGTTACTGATATAAACCACTTAATATTTCTCTGTGATCCCATCATGTCCAGCATTAAATCCATTTGTATGACAATTGGAGAGGACCTTTGTTGAATGTCAAATGTATAGCGTAATTGAAGAAACCTGTAAAATATGTTTTGATGTAAAGAATATTCCTCTTGTAGTTGGCGCCCGAATGTTTTAAAAGTATCCTCATCTAGAAGTTGAGAAAGGTTCCAAATCCTAACCCGTTGCCAATATCCAGGGCCTTGCAAGTTAGAAATTCTAGAAGCTCTCATTATTTTAAATCAAAGAATATTTTGTAAAAGCAACTCTCACGGGGTCCTTCTCTAATATCACACAGCCAACAGAGTGAGAGATGGATGAACAATCCAAATAACATTTTATTCCAAGCAAAATCAGACGGTCCATCAAATAATCCACCATACAGAGGGTAAAATAGTCCAGAAACACAGATATAGTCCAGTAAGCGATAAATGTCCAGGTCTCTCTGGGGAGCCTCAGCTTCTCCCACAGAGGATGAATTTTCCTGCTTCTCTCTTGAAGTTCTCAGACAGACTGAATAATCCTCCAGGTAAGCAGAGAGTTTAGGTGGATCCCAAGCCCCCTCCACTAGACTTAGGAACAAAAACCCGGCAGGGGGTGAGTAACCTGCAAACAGGACAATGTACACACAAGAAATACAAAGAATGGGCAGGAACCTACCCAAAATTATACACAACCCTCGATATTCCACCATCACAACCTCTCCCTCTTCTTAGTAAGTGAGTATGCCATGAGGTCTACACAGACCTCTGGCCACCTCACTTAAGTCCATGTTGCTCAGCTGTGGCTAGTCCCTTGTACAGCGGTAGGGTTGGAAGGACAAGCTTCCCTTTGTGTCCTCCTTAACTCAAACTGTGTTTCCTGCACCCACAAATCGACATTGTAGATCCACATCATTTCCTAGGAGAATATCTGCAGGCAGGCCACTCATCTCCCCAACCACACATTGCTTGACCCGAAAACCAAAGTCCAGATCTACAGTCACCTTTGGGATATTCCTCCTTTGTCTTCCAGCTGATTCAATAACAATCTCTGGTCAATGATGTCTCTCCACTGGCCGAACCACAGGGGATCAGCTATTGTGAGAAATGCCCCGGAGTCACAAAATCCAATGACTCTGTACATCCAGCACAACCTCCTGTAAGTGCTTACTTTGATGGTAAGAGGAACTCGGGGCTGTGGCTCGCACCCGATAAACCCCTAGTGGTCAATCATGAGTCTCTGAGCCATTAGGCAAGTCAACTTGAAGGGGTTAGAGCTCTTCCCCCATTGTATTTGGCTGTAGAGAATGAACAGGTCGATTTGGTGCAAGGTCATTCCTCAATCGACTAGTAGGCAAGTGTTTTGTAAATGCCCAGGCTGCCCACATCGATAACATATGTGCTGCGTCATACTCCTTCCAATGTGCATTCTGGAGAAGGCAGTAGGAGAACCTGGTGACAAAGGCCGGAGGCCATACACTCCAACAGAGGCATCTATAGTGCAGGGGTCAGCAGTACACTCCAGTAGAGGTGGTGGTAGCTCTTCCTCAGGCATGATGGAATACACAAAATGCATCGGACGAGATGGAGGAGCGTGGGGGTCCCACCGAGTCCTTGTGGGACAACTGGATTGCAGGTACACAAATTGCCTGCACCCATAACATCTTCTCACTGTGATTCCCACAGGGCGTGATTGGAGCTGTTGGGGTCCAGGATTTTGAGACCTGGATGTCATCGGCCTGTGGCTGGGTGGAGGGGCTGAAATAACCTGAAGGGGCCGAAGCGCATGAGCAGGCTGTGGCTTATTGTCCAGAAGCCTCCTCCATTGCAGTCGGATAGTAAGGGCCTCATCAACCAGGGCTGTAGCTCTATCCAAGGTGTGCGGTGTGCGCTCTCTTACCCATTCCCGTATTTCTGAAGGGTACTTGTAAAGAAATTGTTCTATAAGAAATACCTGTATAACATCTTCCACAGTGAAGACGTTTTCCGCTTCCAGCCATCTCCGACATGCCTCGGACATCTTATGGGTATACATTCTAAAGGATCCCCTCGTGGTGCATGGGAGGTCTCGGAAATGTGCCCTATGTGAGTCTGGGGTGATAGCATGGTAATCAAGGATAGTACATTTTACAATGTTGTAATCCCAGTTCTGTTGTGAGTCAATGGTGTTATAAGCCTCCGCCAGGCTTCTGTTCAGGAGTCCCATTAACAAACGCATCCAGCCAGAGTGGGGCACCTCCAGCACGGCACACTGCTGCTCAAAGTCCTTTAAGAACCCTTTCACATCTCCGAAAGCCTCATCAAATGGCTTGAAGTCCACCGGGGTGATCCGTACAGGCTCCTGGCTTTACACTCCAACTCATTTTACTCCTACTGCCGGACTCCATTGCTTCTTGTCTCCTCTGTGCTCGGCAAGCAACCTCCTCCTTATACTCCTGAGAGACGCCTTGGTCCAGAACCTCCATCTCTTCTTCGAACCATACCAACCACTGGCTTTTTGGAGCAGGGATTCCCGTCCTCAGTGCTTGTCTGTCAAACATCTGGAAGGAGGGGGTCTGTCTCGCACCCGCCAGTAGATCAATTAAAGCCTCTTTACTCAGTCCCTGGGAGCTCAGGCCCAGATGTCTGTCTCTCTGCTGTAGACTGGATGCGGTCCAGTTTCTGTACTCACTCTGTGGGTGGATCTCCATTGGGCTGTGCTCTGTTGATTCCACTGCTGCCACCAGTTGTCACAAGGTCCTTCTCCGATATCACACAATCAACAGAGCGAGAGATGGTTGAACAATCTAAAGAACATTTATTCCACACAAAATGAGACGGTCCATCAAATAATCCACCATACAGAGGGTTAAATAGTCCAGAAACACAGATATAGTCCAGTAAGCGATAAATGTACAGGTCTCTCTGGGGATCCTCAGAGAGAAGGTATGCACACCAGTGACTATGTAAGAGGAATACATGGAAAGTAGAAACTGCTGTGTGAATACTGGCCTGAAAAATACACTAGCTATATGTGAAAATGAAAATATGACAATGGAATCTGCACAACCGCCGTGAACATATGAATAAAGAGAAACCCAGCTACTGAATTGATCAATGTAACAGAGCCCCAAAACCTCGTCACGGTATTCTCTTACATTGGGGTCTCTAGCTAATGTGTGTCCTCTCATGCCGTTAAAAAACTTACCGTGTATGGGAAGCTGAAACCCAGGCTATATATGTATAATGTGGACCGGCAATAGGTATGGGCTGGGTCGGGTTCACAAACGAAAGACTACAAACAAATTAGCTAGGGACCCCAATGTAAGAGGGTACCGTGATGAGGTTTTGGGGTTCTGTTGCATTGATCAATTCAATAGCTGGGTTTCTCTTTATTCATGGCGGTTGTGCAGATTCCATTGTCCTATTTTCATTTTTACATATACTGTATTTTGCGGATTATAAGACGCACTTTTCCTCCCAAAAATTTGGGAGGAAAATGAGGGGTGCGTCTTAAAATCCGAATATAGCGGTACCTGGGGGTCCTGTCTGTGCAGCGATCGGGCGGCAGGGTGCCTGTGGCTGCGTGCAAGCGGCCGGGCACCTGTGCTTGCGTGTGGGTGACAGCGGGGTACCTGTGGCTGCGTGCGGGCGGCAGTCGAGTGCCCGTGCCTGTGCGCGGGCGGCAGTCGGGTGCCGGTGCATGAGCAGCAGTCGGGTGCCTGTGTGCAGTCGTTAGCCGAGTGCCTGTGTGCGGGCGGCAGCCGGCACTGACAGGCACCCGGCTGCCGCCCTCACACAGGCACCAGGCTGCCGCCCACAAGAAGGCACAGGCACCCGACTGCTGCCCGCATGCAGGCACAGGTACCCGGCCGCTTGCACGCAGGGTGTGTGGACAGCCTGCTGGTTGCCACTCTGTGCGTGCGTGCGGCTGTGCAGCAGGTTACCCAGTTTATCCGCGGTCCCAGTTTCAAAGGATGGCGCCGGGAGCGGGCGCGTGCACAGATGGAGCTCTTGGATGAGAGCTCCATCTGCGCACTCGCCACTCCGGGAGTCAGCGCATGCGCAGATAGAGACCTTGGATGAGAGCTCCATCTGCGCACGTGCCGCTCCAGGTGTCAGCGCGTGCGCACATGGAGCTCTTGGATGAGAGCTCCATCTGCACATGCGCCGCTCCAGGACCCCGGACACTGGGACACTCACCGCACCGGCCTGCTGCACGACTCACCCGCCGCCGCTGCTGCCGCCACCACGGACGCCGCGGCTCCTGCCACTGACCCGCCGCGCCTGCCAGCACAATCTCTGCCTCCTGTGACCCCGCTTCACCACCACTGCTGTCCCCCTCCGGTAAGAGAACACTGGAGTATAAGACGGACCCTATTTTTATTTTTTTACCTTTTTTTTATGTCTAAATTTGGGGTGCGTCTTATAATCCGGTGCATCTTATAAAGCGAAAAATACGATAGCTATTGTATTTTTCAGGCCAGTATTCACACAGCAGATTCTGCTTTCCATGTATTCCCCTTACATAGTCACTGGTGTGCATACCTTCTCTCCATATATTACAGGATGGGCACAAGGATGGGGCACATTATTACAGAATGGGCACATACTGTACCTATAGGATGGACACATTACTACATTATATGTGCCCATATTGTCCTCTGTAGTAATGTGCCCATGTTGTGCCTTGTAGTAATGTGCCGCTGCTGTTGCCAGCTCCGCAAATCATTCAATTGTAGTAAAGCGCTGACGACAACAATGGCCACCCCTGCATTGGCCGCGATCACTGAGGGGTCTTTGTGCCTGCAGTCCGCGAGAAGCAGGTTAGAGGACACCGCGGGAATGGAGGTCAGGTGAGAATATTTTTTTGCGGGATCCTCACTTGAGTATAAGCCAAGTAGGGCATTTTCAGCATAACAAAATGGGCTGAAAAACTTGGCTTTTCCTGTGTGTGTATGTATATAAACTACCTGTAGCACCCAGCGTTGCCTGGGATAGCAGCTAAATGTCACTCTCACACTCTCCTATTCTGTCTGTCTCTTTCTCTCTGTCTGTCTCTGTTTTTATCTGTCTGTCTCTGTCTCTCTTTGTCTCTGTCTGTCTCTCTCTCTATCCATCTCTCCACTAAAATCAAATTACCTCAAACATAAGCTTCTTATACTAAGAATGTCCTTTGTCACCTGTAGCATCCAATCAGCTCCTATTAATGATCTGTAGCTCCCATCTCTATTGACTTTAATTTAAGCAGTGTTTTTGGCAAATAACTGTAAAGAGCGGGGTAAAATTTTCCTCTCAATACATAGTTTATGATGCTCCCTGAGTCACACGAGGCGGCTGTGCAAAATTTCATGATTGTAAATGTGACAGTGGAATTCCTTTAGCAGACACACACGCACACACACACACACACACATTCATTCATTCATATATACACACAAACATATACACATTCATATATATATACACACATATATACACTACCTACATAAATAAACATACACACACATATGCACAGCCACACACGTATATACCGTATTTTTCGCTTTATAAGACGCACTTTTGTTCCCCCAAATTTTGGGGGAAAGTAGGGGGTGCGTCTTATAATCCGAATATACGGGGGGGGGGTGTGTATATATATATATATATATATACACACACTACAGAGTCCAGGGGAGGTGCGGGCAGCTCTGGAGCTCTGCTGGGGGACTTATGAAAGCTGGGAGCAGAAGCCTTTGATCTCCTGCACCCGCTCATATAATATGCACAGCTGCTGTCCACCACCATGGTGCTGAAAGTGCACCGCGGCGATAGGCTGGGGCAGCAGTGTATATTATATCTGCCTGCCCCTTCTTTGATTGCACATGCCCCCTCCCCCGTGTTAGCTATGTCCCCTATGCTGCTGCAAACAGTAAAATAATAAACTTTTTACTCACCTCCTCCAGCGTGTCTGCCAGGCCTCCCTCCTGCTGCTGTGATAAGGCACAAGAGATTTCACTCTGCCGTGCCGATCACATGACCGGCCGAGAACCAGGAAATGCAGGAGGCCGGAGCTCAACCCCGAGGAGGGGACACAGACAGGACAATGCTGGAGAAGGTAAGGAAAGTTTATTTTCCTAAAAGCAGCAGCATGGGGCGATATATAACACAGGGAGCTGTGTGCCAGCAATAGTGGGCCATGTGCCGCTACATGGGGCCGTGTGCCGCCACATGGGGCCATGTGCCAGCAATAGTGGGCCGTGTGCCGCCACATGGGGCCATGTGCCAGCAATAGTGGGCCGTGTGCAGCCACATGGGGCCGGGTCCCGCCACATGGGGCCGTGTGCCACCACATGGGGCAGTGTGCCGCCACATGGGGCCGTGTGCCGCCACATGGGGCCATGTGCCAGCAATAGTGGGCTGTGTGCAGCCACATGGGGCCATGTGCCCCACATGGGGCCATGTGCCAGCAATAGTGGGCTGTGTGCAGCCACATGGGGCCGTGTGCCACCACATGGGGCCATGTGCCGCCACATGGGGCCATGTGCCAGCAATAGTGGGCTGTGTGCAGCCACATGGGGCCGTGTGCAGCCACATGGGGCCGTGTGCCGCCACATGGGGCCGTGTGCCGCCACATGGGGCCGGGTGCCGCCACATGGGGCCATGTGCCAGCAATAGTGGGCCATGTGCCAGCAATAGTGGGCTGTGTGCAGCCACATGGGGCCATGTGCCGCCACATGGGGCCATGTGCCAGCAATAGTGGGCTGTGTGCAGCCACATGGGGCCGTGTGCCACCACATGGGGCCATGTGCCGCCACATGGGGCCATGTGCCAGCAATAGTGGGCTGTGTGCAGCCACATGGGGCCGTGTGCAGCCACATGGGGCCGTGTGCCGCCACATGGGGCCGTGTGCCGCCACATGGGGCCGGGTGCCGCCACATGGGGCCGTGTGCCGCCACATGGGGCCATGTGCCAGCAATAGTGGGCTGTGTGCAGCCACATGGGGCCGTGTGCAGCCACATGGGGCCATGTGCCAGCAATAGTGGGCCGTGTGCAGCCACATGAGGCCATGTGCCAGCAATAGTGGGCCGTGTGCAGCCACATGGGGCCGTGTGCAGCCACATGGGGCCATGTGCCAGCAATAGTGGGCCGTGTGCAGCCACATGAGGCCATGTGCCAGCAATAGTGGGCCATGTGCCGCCACATGGGGCCATGTGCCAGCAATAGTGGGCCGTGTGCAGCCACATGGGGCCGTGTGCAGCCACATGGGGCCGTGTGCAGCCACATGGGGCCGTGTGCAGCCACATGGGGCCGTGTGCAGCCACATGGGGCCGTGTGCAGCCACATGGGGCCGTGTGCCGCCACAGTGGGCCGTGTGCCGCCACAGTGGGCCGTGTGCCGCCACAGTGGGCCGTGTGCCGCCACAGTGGGCCGTGTGCCGCCACAGTGGGCCGTGTGCCAGCCACAGTGGGCCGTGTGCCAGCCACAGTGGGCTGTGTGCCAGCCATAGAGGATGTGTGCCAGGCATAGGGGACATGTGGCATCACTGGGCCATATCCAGATTCAGAGGGCTAATTTTAGGATGGGGGGGGCTATGAGGGACATATACCCTATATGATTTGTCAGACGGACACTGGCATTATAAGACGGACCCCATTTATTAAAAAATTCTCTATTCCTTCACCAAATTTGGGGGTGCGTCTTATAATCAGGTGCGTCTTATAAAGCGAAAAATACGGTATGTTATATATACATATATATATATATATACATACACACACACAGTGTGTATGTATATATATATATATATATATATATACACACACACACAAACTCAGCTTTATAGATTAGATAGATGTTTGTGTGTATGGTGTGTGTATAGATCTACTATAGACTCACATTAGGTGTTACATTTAGTCTTCATTCCACAATATTCATTTACCTATAAGGTGTGATGAACATGTAACAACCCTATCTGTTACCAATGCGGATGTGATGTGAGGTAATTGTGCTGTCACAGATGAGAGGAGCAGGCTCTCTCATGTTATTTCCAATGCTGGAGTGATAGGAGGTTAGTGCTTGGCAGAATACTGACAGCCAATGAGTGTGCAGAGGGCGGGGCTGGATACTGACGACGGGAGGTGCCAGCTGTGACTGTGAGGTTCGGCAGACAAGCACAGGAAGATGTCAAGTTTGCTTGAGCTGCAGGTAAATAAGTGTGGGTGCAGAGAATAAAGTGATAATTCAAGAAAAACAAAAATAAAAAAAAATATATAGGGGTGTTTTAGATGACAATACAGCATAGATTAGCTTAAAAAAATGTTGTAGTTTATGGTCGGACAACTTCTGAAATAATGAGTTGGGCCGATAAGATGCTGGTGTGGTGGGATCTTTTTAGATGAAATCTCCGATGTAAGCTTTGAAGGTAGAGCCCAAGATAAATGTGAATCCAGCCTTAAAAGTGATCCAAAATCTTATGTAGCCCAAAATCCCAGTACTGTACAATCACATATGGGATATTGTCACGTTCATGATAAAATAAGTATAAATTGCCCCATGATTTGTTACACAATTTAAGTTGTGGAAATGTAAAATCTGAGGCTAAAATAATAATTTAATTATAAAAATGTATTTTTTTTTTACTGCCCAATATTAAACACATTCTGTGACACACGTGTGGTGTTAAAATGCTCAGTGTCCGCCTAGATGAATTATCTGAGGGGTGTATTGTGTAAAATAGTAATTTATGGGGGACGCTGTTGTTTTGGTACCTCAGGGGCTCTGCCAATGTGAAATTGCACTCGCAACCCGTTCCAGCAAAATCTGAAATCTAATATGGCGCTCCTTTCTTTCTGAGCTTTTTACTGTGGCTGAAAAGTAAGTTCTGACCACATATGGGTTATTCACGTCCTCAGAAGAAAATGGTCCCTGCAGTCTATTGTGCAATTCCTCTTCTTATTCCTGTGAAAATGAGAAACTTGAGCTAAAGCAACATATTCATGGAACAAAATGTAATATTTCATTTTAACGGCCCCGATATTATAAAATTCTATGAATCCCGTACAGGCTTAAGATGGTCATTACACCCATTCATAAATTCTTTGGGAGGGTGTAGTATCAAAATTGGGGTCACTTGTGGGGTTTTCCGCTGCAAATGCAGCATAGTGTCCTCAGTCTGTTCCAGAAAAAAATTTAGGAAGGTGAGAAAAGGCTTCATGGGAAGAAGTTAAGACCATAAATCAAGTCACTGCCATTCAAGACAATCTTACATATTAAAAATAAAAACGTACACAATTTCCATCATTTTAATTTGTTCTGATCTGTAGGTGCTGCCTCGTCATTTCTACAGCACAATGAACACAGAAAGAAAAACAATAAATAATTGCAAATTGTTTTTTTTTTCTCCCTATTGGAGTTGTATTTAATGTTTTCCTTTACGTTGTGTGGTAAAATGAATGGTGTCATTCAACGCTAGAATTCATCCCATATATATATATATATATATATATATATATATATATATATATATATAATTGCCTTATTCTGTCTGTCTGTCTATCTTACTCCAAAATTACATCATTACAGTGACAACCATCGCCACACCGCACACACTAAAGAGCCTGCGACCAACGGCTCAGCTAAGGGAACAGCACGAACTACGTCGCGACAGGACGACGCCCGACACCTTTCCCCGCACCCCGGGAGCCCACACCGGGAACCCAGCTGAGACATACCCTTGCGTTGCTGGGATCGTGCCTATAGCCGGCGTAAGCTGATAACCATGGTACACATCGAGTAACTAAGCAAAGCGCTTTGCATAGTTACTCGATTGTGTACCATGGTTTACCAGCGTAACTCGGCTCCACCCCCCCTCCTGCACTCCGCCCTCCGCATGTATACACTGAACACACACACACACGAATAGTTACCTGTCCCCAGCCATGCAGTCCTCGGCACTGACGTGCTCAGCGCCATGGCCCCGCTGGGCTACACCCCTCCCCCCCCCCGCACTCCGCCATCCGCATGTATACACTGAACACACACCTCGGCAGTACTGCTCCCATCATCCCCGCACACACGCAGGCCCTACCGCTCCGATCATCATCACTGCACACACCCCGGCACTACTGCACCCATCATCCCCGCACACACGCAGGCACTACCGCTCCCACCATCATCCCCGCACACACGCAGGCACTACCGCTCCCATCGTCATCCCCACACACACCCCGGAACTACCGCACCCATCATCCCCGCACACACCCCGCCACTACCGCACCCATCTTCATCCCCGCACACACCCCGGCACTACCGCACTCATCATCACCGCACACACAAGCACTATCACACTCATCATCACCGCACACACAAGCACTACTGCACTCATCATCATCCCCGCACACACACAAGCACTACCTGAGTGAAGTCTCCGGTGACAGCGCGGCTCACTTCAGTTGCTACATGGAGCTGACACAGAGCAGTCGTGTTCTACGGCGCTCCCTGTCAGCTTCATGTAGCAGAGCTGAAAGCGTCGTGTGGATTACTTCGGACCTGGATGGGTGTTTGGGGATTAATAAAGTGGTAAATGAGGGGGGGGGTTGTCTTTTATTCCAAATAAAGGATTTTTCATTGTGTGTGTTTATTTACTTTCACTTACAGGTTAATCATGGAAGGTATATCGGGGAGACGCCTGCCATGATTAACCTAGGACTTAGTGGCAGCTATAAGCTGCCATTTAACTCCTTATTACCCCGATTGCTACTGCACCAGGGCAATTCGGGATGAACCGGGTAGAGTCCCGGGATTGTCGCATCTAATGGATGCTGCAATTTTAGGCGGCTGCTGGCTGATATTGTTAGGGTGGTGGGCTCCCCATAACGTGGCGCTCCCCATCCTGACAATACCAGCTTTCAGCCGTGTGGCTTTATCTTGGCTGGTATCAAAATTGGGGGGGACCGCAGGTTTTTTTATTTATTTATTTATTGTACCGCACGATATAGACCTGCCCGCCGGTGGCAGTGATTGGTTGCAGTGAGACAGCTGTCACTCAGCGTGGGGGCTTGCCTGACTGCAACTAATCATAGGCGCCGGTGGGCGGGGGAAGCAGGGAATACGAGATGGAATAATAAACGGCCTGCATTTTCAAAAGCAGGAGAAGCCGCCAGAGCAGTGTGACAGCTGTGCAGCGCCACGCCGGTGATCGGTGAGTATGAGAGAGGGGGAGATGGAGGGGGGGAGAGGGAGGGAGAGAGACCAGGAGCGATTTTAAACTATTTAGATCGTTCTGCTGGACATGCTGAGCATGCGCAGTAGAACGTGATGGGATTCGTCAGTGGATTCCGCCGCTTAGTGCATTGCGGCGGAATCCGCCCCCATAGACAATCATTAGACACCTTGGCGGATTCTAACGGAATCCGTCAAGGTGCGATATTTTAACGACCCAAAAAACGCTACATGCAGCATTCCCTCTGCCCGATGCTGCGTCAAATTAACGACGCAGCGTCGTCCAGCTGATGTGTCGCGGGCGGGGAGGAGGGTGTCAGCACACCGCGCTCACCCCTTCTGCTCGGGTCCGGCTGCTCAGTGGTGGCTCGAGCCGTGGGCCGGATCCCGGGGGTTTCCTCGAGCGGCACTCCTCGCCCGTGAGTGAAAGGGGGGTTGTTTGGGGTGTTGGGATAATGTCCGTGACGCCACCCACGGTTGTGGTGATGTGTAGCACCACCGCTGCTAAATGCGGGGATCCCGGGGATGGTGATGGGGAGCAGCCAGGTGTTGTGTTGCCCCTCCGTGGGTAGGGGTTGGTGATCCCGGGGCCCGGTGATGGCTTGGGAGGTGCAGGGCTTGGTGGGCGCAGGGACGCGGGGGCAGCGCTGTGCCTTGCGGCACTATGGTACTCACTCAGCCTGAGACTTGGACACAGTTTGTACGGTAAACCAAACGGCTGGTAGGACGGTCCCACAGACGGCTGCTTTGCTTCCCCGGTAGGTGACGGTGATGTCCCTCTTCCTTGCACCTGTATGTACGGATGGTTGCGATGGGTCCCCACCGGTAACCCGCTCCCCGGCTTCAAGCTGGGCCGGAGGAGCACTACACTTTGCCCGCAGGCGCTGGCCCTCAGAGACTGGTGCCCTGGCGGTGGCGGTGCCTCTGTTGTACAGGTTGGACTGTTGCCTTCAATCGGGACTTGGTTGTTGGGGGAATCTACGTCCCCGTCACTGACGGATTCGGCAAATTTGGCGACTCCTAGCCTTGCCGGGGTCCGAGAGGCCCCTGCCCTGGTGCTGACTGTCTTTCGGAACACTGCTCCAGACCACCGGGCACACAGCCAACGGGGTCCTTCCAGGAACTTCCAAACGGTCCCCCTCCGGACAGTCACCGCCGTCGCTGACCTTGCTGTTCTGGCCCTACACAAAGCTGGGCTCTCAGGCTTGCACACTCTCTGCTCTGTCACCACTTCTTGCTTTCCTCCTTTTCCACTTTTCTTTCCTTCACTTTCACTTCTCTGCTGTTTACACTTGCCCTGCCTGAGCTAATCTCTCCTTCCACTTCCTCCTCCCTGACTAGACTGCCTGGTACTTCCTGCCTCCAGAGTTGTGAGCTCCTTGGTGGGCGGAGCCAACCGCCTGGCCCACCCCCTGGTGTGCATCAACAGACTCCTGGAGGAAGGCAACAAGGATTTGTGGTTCAGCTTAGGTGTGCCTACCTGGGATGTGGGGTGTGGTGGTGTGTGACCTGTGTCCCCTGGCTTGCCCAGGGCGACACAGATGCAACGCAGATACTTGCTTTAAAGTGTGTCATCAATACAAGTCTATGGAGAATAGCGCAGTGCGTTAACGGACTGCGCTATTCTCCATAGTGGCGGCTTGCGCTGAACGCAAGTGTGAAAGCGCCCGAACACACACACACACACACACCTGGATAGTTACCTGTCCCCAGCCATGCAGTCCCCGGCACTGACATCCTCAGCGCCATGGCCCCGCTCGCCTCCACCCCCCCCTCGCACTCCACCCCCCGCACACATTACCACGCAGGATGGGGGCACATGTCAGGATGGTGGCTGCACCACGATGGGGGCACATACCAGCATTGGGCCACATCACAAAATCAGCATAGTTTTACTTAACTTTACACTGTTCATGGCCTTCTTTCATTACAAGCCATGGACATCATTAAACATTAGACTCATCTAGTAAAACTGTTCCTTCTGTTTGTCATTTTAAAACCAATAAACAATTATAAGAATACTAAATTAAACCTAACCGATCCAGTCCATTCATTACCATATTATTCAAACTGCTAACCTACATACACATTCTAGACTGCCCGATACGTTAGAATCGGGCCACCTTCAAGTAAACAATAATAATCTAGCTTTCATATGGCTATGGAGATCGAAAAATAAGAAAGTTGTGGCTCTTGGAGTAAGAGCAAGAAAACACAAAATGAAAAAGAGTGAAAACAATCACAAATAGGTATAACAAGCAGGTATCAAATAATAGAACTATTAGTTTCCAAACTCCGCGTTAAAACCCTTTTACACCTAGTGCAAGAGTACAATAAACAGTGGCAGCAGATGTGGGGGCCGTCAGGGATAGAAACAAAATGACCAGAAAGTGGAGTTCCCGATTATCCCCATTTTCCTGCACTTGGATTTTATATTGCACATTTTCAATACATTATTTTTTAAAGTGAATGGCGTCATTCAAAACAACAACTTGTCACCGTAAAAAAATATGAAACGACCCTCATGCTGTTATGTTGACAGGAAAATAAATAATTGTCTGTCACAAAAAGAGGAGGAAAAAAAATGAAAACTCAAAAATAAACACAATGTATCCTTAAGGATTAATATCCGAGCAGGTTTTATTGGGCTGTACTTTGAATATATTGTGCAGATCGGCCCCTCGCTGACACTGATAATATATGTATATATTCCCTTCCTGTCTCTAGACTAGGCATATCCTAACCAAGAGCCACATGCCACCATGGATGGGTCTTAGTGCAGCCCAACACAAATTTCCATTGGCCACAGTGCTAAGATGCATAGTGAACTGCCGACCTAGTTTTTCAGCCACCAGCCCTTTAATTTTATTTAGGAGTTAATAAAACATTAACAAAGCAATATGTTGGTTTGGGGAACGTGCCCTGAGGTACAACATGCTCACTGCTTAGGGCAGAGACTTGGTTTGGGCGGTTTTTGGAAAATGGTTACAGGGTCAAACAGTTCTATTCACATGGCTATATATGGCTATATAGATAAAAGTTATTATTTAATAAAGCTGTGGCTATTAGTTCTCGTGAACTTAAGAGGGGGGCGGGCACCAGAGATATCCCCTGGGATCATCCCTGGTACTAGAGTAATAACCAATAGAGCAAAGAAGAAAATGGAAGTGCCAGATAACAGGGGATCACCAAAGACATAATGCTTAAAAAAAAAAGAAAATGTTATTGTTACAAAACACTTACATTTGCAAAAATAGTGAAGTGATCATAGACAAGAATATGTTAGACAATAACCACAAGGACATGTTAAAACCATTAAAAAAACATACACACAACAATGGACCGAAGTTCAGATGTTACACAAATTGTAATATATAGTCCAAAAAATTTTTAAGGGGGAAAGAGAATTCACACAGCAAGTAATGCTGGTAGTTAAACCGATTTAGACAAGGAATATGCTTATATAAGAATACAGTAGCTAAGACATAAGTGCGGCACCAATTTAAATGAATGGCATGTGTACAAATAATTTAGACTAATGTTCTACGCTATAAGCCATGTTGGAAGCAACAATGCAAGCTAGGGTTCCGTCACACATAGCGACGTTCCAGCAATCCCACCAGCGATCCAACCTGGCAGGGATCGCTGGAGCGTCGCTACATGGTCGCTGTTGAGCTGTCAATCAGGCAGATCTCCACAGTGATCAGAGACCAGCAACCACCCACCAGCGACTCGTGTAACAACGCTGTGCTTGGTAGCCAGGGTACACATTGGGTAACTATGCAAAGCGCTTTGCATAGTTACCTGATGTGTACCCTAGCTACGTGTGCAGGGAGCCGGCGTCTGGCAGCCTGTAATCGGCGTACGCTGGTAACCAAGGTACACATCAGGTAACTAAGCAAAGCACTTTGCATAGTTACCCGATGTGTACCATTGTTACCAGCGTACCGCCGCTTACGGGCTGCCAGACGCCAGCTCCCTGCACATTCAGATCGTTGGTCTCCCACCGTCAAACACGCCGATGCGTGCTGCACAGCGGGAGACCAATGAACAAAAAATGGTCCTGATCATTTTGTAACGATCAGCGACCTCGCAGCAGGGGCCCGCTCACTGCTGCTTGTCACACACAGCGATATCGCTGGCGAGGTCGCTGATACGTCACAAAACCTGTGACGTTTCAGCAATCTTGCTAGAGATCTCGCTGTGTGTGACGGGGGCTTTAAAGGCAGAATTAGATAAACCAGGCTGCAATGATTAAAGTACAAAGGCAGATTACCAAGCTTAGAAAAATGAATCCTGAGTAAACACTATCAAGTGCCATATGATAAGGCACACAATCCCCAAGGACATCTTACCGGACCATAGCCCCACATGTATTGTCAGGCTAGGTGACTTCCTCAAGGGAAAAAGAGCAGTAGTGTGAACAAACAGACACAGTGGTTATATATACATATCATAAATTATCAGAAACTCCCGCCACACCTCTATAGAAGGCGGTGAAAAGTTTGCGCTGTTATTACAGAATCAGTTCCGGTAGCATCAGATGCCAGTGCATGCACGATAGCCTCAGAGATCTCCGGGGTCACGGCGCACATGGCCGTTGTCTAGATACACAAGCGGGCGGGCGATTTATGTGCATGCGCAGAGAAAGGTTACGTAGATTAACTAAAAGGTACGTATCCTAAGTAAAAGAACGTAGCGCATGCGCAAATGGGCTCCAGGAGACGAAAATCAGGAGCAAAGCCACAACAGGTTACTAGTAGGGCAATAACTATTTCAGCACAAGTAGTTGTTATATGGAAACAACGTTGTAGGCAGCTAGTTGAATACTTGAATGTATGAATGGGTACTATACAGTATATATAAAATATGCAGCATGTCATAAATAATATATATATAAAAGTCAAATAATAGATGTAGAGCAACAACCTTATCCAAGACAGTTATATGAGTACATAAAAAAAGACCGATCTATAGAATGTAGCATAAATTGTATGTCAAACAACAACCCATAATAAATATATGAGCACATTCTGAACATGAGAACTACAACATCAAATCACTGATGGGTCCCATTAGTTGTGGTACATTGGTGGAATAAAAAAACCGCAACCCTGTCCAAAATGAATAAGTATGTATAAACAGATCATATATGAGCAAATTTTAATCATGAGATCTACAGCATTAAATCATAGATGGGTCTTATCAGTTGTGGTACATTTATGGGGTAAAAAAAAATGCATCCCTGTCCAAAAGGGATAAATGTCTATATACAGTAGAAAAACCTATCCACAAAATATATTACATGATAGTCAGAGAATAAAATGTTAATGAGTGTCTTTCATCCACTGTGGGACTCAAATGGAGTCCCCCAAAGGATAAGAGACAATCCCAACCCATACATAAAAAATCAAACAATGGCTATGACATCAATGCAAAAAAATATAGTTTAGAGACATGAGTATATTTGAAAAAGTTGATAACAACAATCTTCACCCAAGGGGCAAGACTTCCAGTCCAAAATAGATGCTGGTCATGACTTCTCAAGGCCTTAAGTAGGGGGGAAAAAAAGTTAATTTGAAAAACCTACAAATTTTTATAATAACCAGTGACCAACAATTCCTCATTAAGGCCATGAGGAGCCAAACTGTGTATATCATAAATCCATTTGGATTCACAGCATAATAAGGCTTTGCTGATGTCTCCACCCCTAATATTAGAAATGACTGAATCAACCACTATGACCCTTAAACTAGATGGTCGTCCCGAGTGAAACTCATTTGCACTTCGCTCTATCGGTTTTAGCTGTAAAGATGTTTGAAGTATGTTGTTGCAATCTTTTTCATAATTTTTGTGTGGTCTGCCCAACGTAAAGCTTTGAGCAACCACACACAAGAACATAAACAAGATTATGTGAATGGCAGCTTAGTTGCGTGGACTCCTAATATAGTAAGGAGAAATGGAAAGGGATAAAGAATCCGATGCAATCAAAAAAGGGCAAATTGAGCATCAGCCACATGGGTAAGTACCCTTCACCAAAAATTCCGTACCTAGTTTCTGTACTGGTCGTTTAAAGTGACTTGAAGTCAAAAGCATATGTAGTCGTTGGTCACTCTGCAGAATACCCCAGTTGCGCTCCAAAATACTGTAAAGGTCCTTCCACTGTTTATTATAGGTGGTGATTAGATTCACTGTGTTCACTTATTCTTTCTGTTTTGGGATCATAAGACCCTTTCTGTCGGCAAAAATAGTTTGAGTAAATGCCTCTGAAATAACTTTCTTAGGATAGCCCCTAAAATAG
Organism: Anomaloglossus baeobatrachus; assembly: GCF_048569485.1. Classification (NCBI taxonomy): domain Eukaryota; kingdom Metazoa; phylum Chordata; class Amphibia; order Anura; family Aromobatidae; genus Anomaloglossus; species Anomaloglossus baeobatrachus. The sequence continues at coordinate 508,687,612 of NC_134357.1, read as the reverse complement.
AACCTATTCATAAGTTCTGCAGCATTGTTTTTGAAATCCTGTTCCCTACTACAGTTACGTCTCAATCTATGCCCTTTTGGAATACCATTATGTACGTGTTTAGGGTGAAAACTACGATAGTGTAAAATGCTATTCGTAGCAGTAGGTTTCCGAAACAGTGACATGAAAATGGAGTTATTCTCTATGATGATATTCAAGTCCAGAAATTCCAAAGAGTGGTCCAAGATCTTCGATGATAGCCGAATGTTCCAAACGTTTTCATTCAAAGTAGAGATGAATTGTTCACAATCTTCAAGGGAATCTGTCCATAGGAACAGAATATCATCAATGAAGCGTACCCATTTTAGAACATTGTTGGTAAAAGGTTCCAATGTACGAACATAAGTCTCCTCCCACCCCCCCAAAAAGATGTTCGCATAGGATGGCGCACATCTCGCTCCCATAGCGGTCCCGGACGCCTGTCTATAATAGACCCGATCAAAAACAAAATGGCTTCTCTCAAGCACCAGCTTGAGAAGGTCCACAAGAAAGGAGTCATGTCCCCTATCCCTCTGGGGTTGGAGGTCCAGAAAATACACAACAGCCCCAATGCCCAAATCATACATGATGTTAGTATACAGGGTAGCCAACAATGTCCCATCAGAAATAGACATGGGTTCCAAATGGGTGGAGTCCCTAATATATGAGTCCAATGACTGGGCAAGGGGCTGCAGATAAAAGTCCAAATATATGCAAGATTTTTCAAACACTCCCAATCCCAGATACAATGGACCTACCTGGAAGTTCAGATAGGCTCTTATGGACCTTGGGTAATAAGTAGAATGTGGGGGTGGTTGGATTCTTGTTTGTTAGGAAGTCTTTTTCCCTCTTGGTGATGATAATCTGATTGAATGCAGCATCCAATTGATCGTTCAATTTGGATTAAAAAAAGAGACCAGATTAGAGAGAAGAACTTGGTAGCACTGGGTGTTTGAGAGCTGTCTTCTGGCCTCCTTTTGATATAATTCAGTGGGCCAAATGACTATATTTCCCCCCTTATCCACCTCTTTTATTAGGAAGGTGTTATTTTGCCATAGTTTAGAAATAGCTTTACGCTCTGATTTTGTTAACTTTTCCCCACTAGATTTGAGACTAAAGCGGGCTTTACACGATGCGAAGTCGTTGGGGTCACGGAATTTGAGACGCACATCCGGCCGCATTAGCGATGCCGTTGCGTGTGACACCTATGAGCGATTTTGCATCGTCGCAAAAACATGCAAAATTGTTGTACCAACTTTGAATCCCTTTTGATCCAACTAGAATCTCGATCCCACGTAATTTCCCAGGTTTACTCCATTTTGATTGACACAATCAATTCAAATCCAGTCTGGTACGTGAAATCCTGGGAGAAAGATCTGGGGAGTGCTTCCTCTGACCTGGATTGGGCAAAAGCTTATATGTGTGTACATAGGCTTCCCTTGCCTTGTAAAGTGCAGGAAAAAAACTTTAAGATCATTTCCCGTTGGTATAGGTGTCCGAAGGAGCTACACAAAATCTTCCCGACCGTCCCTGACACTTGTTGGAGATGTAATGCTGCTGAGGGATCCATGCTACATATCTGGTGGTCCTGCCCGATAATTCAGGAATTGTGGCATAAAGTTTTCCAAATTCATAATCACATAACAGGGCTGACAATTACATGCTCTCCGCAGATCGGTCTCTTGTCCATGATCCCCGGAGCTTTCAAAGAGATCAAGCAAGGTCTTCTCCGTCATTTTGTTGCCGCGATCAGAGCAATCATCCCGAGAAAGTGGAATTCGGGCGTAACCCCGACGATTCTGGAGTGGTTGGCGGAAATGGACCACATTTGCAGGATGGAGAAACTATCCTCCCACTCTGAGCTCCAGCTGAGCAAGTTTTTCAGCTGTTGGACGCCGTGGCTTCTATTTAGAGAATCCGCTGATTTCGAGGTTATCCTTTCCTCTTAGGAACCAATCGCTTAATTTTTGCTCGGTTTGTGCTGAGAGGTGGAGTGTAGATCTCCTTAAAACGGTTGTGTTCCAAGGGAGACCCCAAGTCCCTCCTTCCCTGCCCCCCCTTCTATCCCCCCTTTCTCTTCTTTTTCTTTCTCTGATCTGTCTTTCCTCTCATTTGAATTCTTCTTTGCTTTTTCTTAACATTCTTTTCTCTTTCCAGTTTTTTTATGAATCTAAATTTAGTGCTTCAGAAATCAACGTTCTTATGTTCATTGACTCATTACCAAAATCCACATGGAGATTGTGTGTAATTGATCTCTTATTGCGATTGTCTTTATTTCCTCGATATGTGGAAGTACTCATGCACAAACTGAAAATATGCCACTATGTTACAGAATTACTTATACTTGATTTTGTATGATATTTTCTCTTTTTCAATAAACATTTTTGAAAAAAAAACATGCAAAATCGCTCATCGGTGACATGGGGGTCCATTCTCGAATATCGTTGGAGCTGCAGGTACGTAGTAGTTCGTCACTCCTGCGGCAGCACACATCGCTCCGTGTGACGCTGCAGGAACGAGGAACCTCTCCTTACCTGCTGCCGACCCCAATGCGGAAGGAAGGAGGTGGGCGGGATGTTACGTCCCGCTCATCTCCGCCTCTATTGGGCGGCCGCTCAGTGACGTCGCTGTGACGCCGCACGGACTGCCCCCTTAGAAAGGAGGCGGTTCGCCGGTCACAGCAACGTCGCAGGGAAGGTAAGTATGTGTGACGGGTCCGGCCGATGCTGTGCGACTCGGGCAGCGATTTGCCCGTGTCGCACAACCGATGGGGGCGGGAACGCACGCTAGCGATTTCGGTACCGATATCGCAGCGTGTAAAGTAGCCTTTAAGGATTGTATATTCCTACAACTTTTGACATAAAAAATCTGTAGGGCGGGAAAAAGGCTAAAATAAGGTGTAGCCTGTGATGGTAACCTCCCTGTAAAGCCAGATCTCTTAGGGTACTTTCACACCTCCGGTTTTTCTTCTGCGGCACAATCCGGCACTTTGCAGGAAAATCGCAACCGGTTTTTTTTGCTGCCGGTTGCGATTTTCCTGCATAGACTTTAATTAGTGCCGCATTGTGCCGCATGGCCTTGCGTTCCATCCGGTTTTTGCCGCATGCGGCAGATTTAGCCAATGCGGCGGCCGGATGGAACGTTGCCTGGCACGTTTTTTCGTGCGGCAAAAAAAACCGCATCGCGCCGCATTCGGCCGATGCGGCGCATCTCTCAATGCATGTCTATGGCGGCCGGATGCGGCGCGATGCGGCAAATACCGCATCCGGCCGCCGCATGCGGTTTTTGCCACTGCGCATGCTCAGTAGCATGCCGCAAGCGGCAAAAAACGGGCGGGTCGCATGGGAAAAACTTATGCAAAGGATGCGGTGTTTTCACCGCATCCGTTGCATAGCTTGCACAGCCGGATTGAGCCGCAGGGCTCAAGCCGGATGTGTGAAAGTAGCCTTACTTGGTCTTTCCTGGCTTTCATCATTGAGATCCAATAAATGCTTGTCGCTCATCAAGTGGTCAAGTATTTACAAGGGATGGCTGGTTATAGAGAAGTTTAAATGCTAACTGTCTGCAAAAAAGATACAAATCTTTGCTGAAAATAAATGTATCCAAGGGGTTTGTAGGTGAAAAAGACAACCCCCTGGATAGAACTTTGCGTTCAAGGTCAGACAATTCATATGAAGAAAGATTAATCACTTCAAGGTTACCTGATTTAGAGGTATTCCTTATCACTTCTTTATCCGTCTGGTCGTTCGTTTGTAGCATGGAGACCAATTCCAATTCCTCCTTGTCCTTCTCTTGGGACTTATGTTGCCTGCGTCTCCCCCTCCTAGTGCGTTTTCTTGATCGCTTCCTGATGATAAAAAAAATCTGCTGGACGACTCATTAGCAGAGCCTGGGGTTTCTGGTTAGTCATGGGTCAAGACCCTCCTATTTCCAAAATGGGACCATTTAAAGACCTTGTTGTCACCAAAGTCCTGTTTATCCCATTTTAATTTAATTTTTTTCCAGTTAATAACTTTGTTTTCCAACATATCAATTTTAATTTGAATTGAAAGGGGCTCACAAAAGTCTCCTGATTAAAAGTTCTAAGTTTGACTTCCATAGCTTTGATGTTATATTTGATTTGTATGAAAAGGAATCAATCATGTTCCATTAGTTCTCACAATGGAGTCTGTGTCAGTTTATTGCTATGAGGCTTTGTGGCTTAACAATGTTCTGGAAGCGGTCCTGCTGCAGATCTTTCAGGTATTTGAATGTTGAGCTCTGTATATCACTGCCCATATCCCTAATTGACAGCTTTCTGTCTATACACAGGTTATAAAGAAAGCTGCCAATCAGTGGTGGGGGTGCGGTTATGCTGGAATACCTGGCAGCATGCCAAGTAGTCATCTAATGATAATCTCCTGATGATTAAACAGTGATTTTATAAAATTACACTAAGCAGCCCAGTAAGTGAAACACAGCTTGAATAAGGATCTCTGTCTCTACATTATGCTACTCTCAGATCTCAGATTGGGTGACAAAAACCTGGTGACAAATTCCCTTTAATATCACCACACCATCTGCTATAAAAACACGAATGGCACACTGATGACACACACAGTTTTAATAATGTACACACGAATGGGTGATAAAAATAAACACACAGTCAAACTGGAAAGTACCACATATTTGTTTATATATGGATGTGTAAAGGGGCCTAACACCCACCAGTACCCCAATGTATACAGCGCAACACACAGTACACAGGGTAATATGTCCCCGGTATACAGCGCAACACACAGTACACAGTAAAATATATCCCCAGTATACAGCGCAAAACACAGTACACAGGGTAACATGTCCCTAGCATTTAACAATAGAGAGTGCAGCACATCTCCTCACAGGGTACAGTATAACAAACCTCAGCCATTCATAATTTACATAGCAATAAACCCCCAGCCCCATATAATATACATAGCTAAGACCCCCCCAGCTTCTTATAATATACATAGCTCAGACCTCCCCAACCCAGTCCCTAAAATAATAAACATGGCTCAGAGCCGCCCAGCCCCTTATAAAATAAACAGCTACAGACCCTCTATTAGCACTCCATCCAGTCCACCACAGTACACAGTATAGCAGACCCAGACCCCTATCACCATCTGTCACCACACATCCATCTTACCAGCCTCTTGACTGGCCAGGAGAGAAGCCATGAATCACAGCACAGGAGGAGGAGGGGGTGGAGTCTGCACTGAGCTCTGCAGGTCCTGGCCTGGAGAGCAGAGAAGATGCTGGGATCCTCTTCACGCAGATGATCTGCACGCCAAGACCTGATCATGCAAGGTGTGCTGCACGTCTGAAGCGTCAGACAAAGATTTAAAGATACAGTGCCGCCTGTGGGCCTGGTGAAGAGGAGGCCCGGCCCGGGCTTAATAAAGTTATGTAATTACCCCGGGCCCCATACACCAGTCATGGTTGTAATGCCCTGATGGCTGCCATGCATGTGATGTACATACAGCAGTCTTGATTTCCTATATAATGTATTTACAAAAGCCTTAAGGGTACTTTACATGCTGCGACATCGCTAGCGATCCTGTTAGCGATGTGAAATTCTAGATCGCAAGTGCGATCTTTCGAGAGCGCACATAGGTCATTTTACGCATGTGCGATCTCAAAAGATCGCACTTGCGATCTAGAATTTCACATCGCGAACGAGATCGCTAGCGATGTCGCAGCATGTAAAGTACCCTTAAGTGTCTCCTATGTGATGTTTACTCAAAGGTCTCTATGTCTTCTATGTGATCTATATACAGTCATATGAAAAACTTTGGGCACCCCTATTAATGTTAACCTTTTTTCTTTATAACAATTTTGGTTTTTGCAACAGCTATTTCAGTTTCATATATCTAATAACTGATGGACTGAGTAATATTTCTGAATTGAAATGAGATTTATTGTACTAACAGAAAATATTCAATCTGCATTTAAACTAAATTTGACAGGTGCATAAGTATGGGCACCTCAACATAAAAGTGACATTAATATTTTGTAGATCCTCCTTTTGCAAAAATCACAGCCTCTAGTCGCTTTCTGTAGCTTTTAATGACTTCCTGGATCCTGGATGAAGGTTTTTTTGACCTTTCCAGTTTACAAAACAATTCCAGTTCAGTTAAGTTTGATGGTCGCCGAGCATAGACAGCACGCTTCAAATCATCCCACAGATGTTCAATGATATTCAGGTCTGGGGACTGGGATGGCCATTCCAGAACATTGTAATTGTTCCTCTGCATGAATACCTGAGTAGATTTGGAGCGGTGTTTTGGATCATTGTCTTGCTGAAATATCCATCCCCTGCGTAACTTCATCTTCGTCACTGATTCTTGCACATTATTGTCAAGAATCTGCTGATACTGACTTGAATCCATGCGACCCTCATCTTTAACAAGATACCTGGTGCCGGCATTGGCCACACAGCCCCAAAGCATGATGGAACCTCCACCAAATTTTACTGTGGGTAGCAAGTGCTTTTCTTGGAATGCCGTGTTTTTTTGCCTCCATGCATAATGCCTTTTTGTATGACCAAACAACTCAATCTTTGTTTCATCAGTCCACAGGACCTTCGTCCAAAATGTAACTGGCTTGTCCAAATGTGCTTTTGCATACCTCAGGTGACTCTGTTTGTGGCATGCTTGCAGAAACGGCTTCTTTCGCATCACTCTCCCATACAGCTTCTCCTTGTGCAAAGTGCGCTGTATTGTTGACCGATGCACAGTGACACCATCTGCAGCAAGATGATGCTGCAGGTCTTTGGAGGTGGTCTGTGGATTGTCCTTGACTGTTCTCACCATTCTTCTTCTCTGCCTTTCTGATATTTTTCTTGACCTGCCACTTCTGGGCTTAACAAGAACTGTACCTGTGTTCTTCCATTTCCTTACTATGTTCCTCAAAGTGGAAACTGACAGTTTAAAGCTCTGAGACAACTTTTTGTATCCTTCCCCTGAACAACTATGTTGAATAATCTTTGTTTTCAGATCATTTGAGAGTTGTTTTGAGGAACCCATGATGCCACTCTTCATAGGAGATTCAAGTAGGAGAACATCTTGCAAGTGGCCACCTTAAATACCTTTTCTGATGATTGGATACACCTGCCTATGAAGTTCAAAGCTCAATGAGGTTACAAAACCAATTTAGTGCTTCAGTAAGTCAGTAAAAAGTAGTTAGGAGTGTTCAAAACAAAAAATTGATAAGGGTGCCCATACTTATGCACCTGTCAAATTTAGTTTAAATGCAGATTGCACATTTTCTGTTAGTACAATAAACCTCATTTCAATTCAGAAATATTACTGAGTCCATCATTTATTAGATATATGAAACTGAAATAGCTGTTGCAAAAACCCAAATTGTTATAAAGAAAAAAGGTTAACATTAATAGGGGTGCCCAAACTTTTTCATATGACTGTACATCAGTGTCAACATAACATATGTGATGGATATATAGCCGTATCAGTGTCTCCTATGTGATTTATATACAGAAATCGCAATGTATGCTATTTGATGTATACAGTACAATAGACTCGGTGTATCCTATATGATGGATATACAGTAGTCAAAGTGTATTCTTTATGATGCATACACAAGGTTTAGTGTAGTGTTTTACATTTTCTATATTATTGATTACATTTTTTGGACTCAATGATTTGAAAACCCTCTCTGAAGGGGCCACTGTATAATTAGTATTCCTGTGGGATGACTTTTTTACTCATCTATGGTGGTAGAAATCACAAATATTATGTGTGGACATTTTTGTTTTGCTCACCAACTTTTGTTAGGCTACACATTAAACACAAAAACTAAGACATCAGCTTTCTTTCCATTGTGGCCCAGAGATGCCAAAAGGTTAGACACCTCAGCTCTAGAATCAGACTAGATTTCTGTATTTTTAAGTGGTTACTTTCAGTGTTTTGTTAAAATGTACTTTAGATTTTACTGTAAGTGTTGAATATTTTTACGTATACACTTTCTTCAGTTATTTGTTGTTCTATAGTTGTTATATAAAAATTGACTTTGGTGGACATTTTTTTCAAAAATCTTTTATTCAAGTGTATCGACGAGACAGGATATATAAAAAGAAAGTGCAATTATGCCAAACAATATAGACAGTGAATCACTCAAAATAGACCACCCAAGTTCGACAACACGTGTCTTTATGTATCCTGCAGAACTAAACTCATGGGCGAACATAAGTGTCTCATATAATGTTCACATAACAATCCCAGTATTTGCTACCGTATGAAGAAACTGATTTTTATTGTAAATATAAATCAAAGAAGAATGTAGTAAGAATTATAGAGAAAGGAGGGAGGAGAAAGATGGAAGGACAACTGGAAGAGAAAAGAATAGAGAAGAGAAACAAAAAACAAAGGGGGGGGAGGGGGGAAGGGGCGAGGAGGGTGCCATGTATTATTTGACCATGAATGGAATGTCACTTCCGAGGACCATTGAGAAATCAGAAGACTCTCTAAACATAATCCACTCCTGCCATGTACGGAAAAACTGTTCAAATTCAGACTCACTGTGAGCCGATAGTCTTTCCATTCTACAGATATAGTCAATCTCCAGAGACCAGTCTGCTATAGTTGGGGCTTCCCTAGATCTCCAACGCCTGGGATAATAGACTTTGTGGCAGAAAGACAATGTTAAGTAGACCCCTTTTGATAGTCTTAAAGGACCCTGGGAGCATCGAAAAAAGGGCAGTTTGAGGAGAAATGGGAGGTCGCTCTCCTGAGATATGACTAAAGATCTCAAAGACCTTACTCCATAGTTGGTGAATCGGAGGGCATTCCCACCATATGTGCAACATAGTACCCTTGGCTGTATCACATCTCCAGCAATTGTCTGATGTGGGATAGAATCTCTGTAGATCGGCGGGGCACCTATACCACCTAGTGAGAATTTTGTAGTTCCTTTCCTGAAGTTTACAAGCCATCGTACGTTTATGTGCACATAAGAAGGCCTTCTCCCATTACCGCTCTGGAAAGGAAACATTCAACTCTTTTTCCCATTCCCTGACAAACCACAAATCTTTAAGATCAGGTACAGATATGAGGATATTGTAAATTTGGGAAATCATGTGTTCAGGAGTCGAGGTTTGGATCAGTAGTTTCTCAAAGGCAGAATGTGGAACTCTGATTCTGGCGATCGACAGGTAAGATGAAAGAAAAGATCTAAATTGTAGGTAGGAGAACCATGGAACAGGGCAATCCGGACATAATGTTCTTAGCTCTTGGAAAAAGGGGATGGCTGGAGAGCCAACAAGGGTCTGCTGAAGTCTCATTTTGGAGTTACGGGACCAGATTAGAAATTTATCGACTCCAACTGCTGGAGGAAAGGCAGGGCTATCGAATAAAGTTGTCACCGGTCCAAGTTTGTCCGAGAGCTTATATTTAGCTACTGCTTTATCCCATACCCGAAGGAGATCCCTCGTCAAAAAGGAGATAGAATCTCTGGCTGGGCGCGTGTTTCTTGGGATCCATAGCAAGGATGATAGTCTCAAATCGGACAAAGAGGACTCTACAGCCACCCAACCCTTTTGGTCCAATCTGTGGAACCAATCTATGACCCTAGCCAAAACGGTGGCGATATAGTACAGGTGGAAGTTTGGTAACCCTGTTCCTCCCCTACTTTTGGGTCTGGTAAGAAATCTGTTCGCCAATCGCGGTTTGCTCGTATCTCCAAATAAACCGATTACATGCTTTGTTTAGAAGTTTGAAAAATGTGCTAGGAAGGACGACTGGCACCGCTTGAAATAAATAAAGTAGCTTTCGTAAGATGTCCATTTTCAGGACGTTGATTCGTCCGAACCATGATAATCTGACCCTGTCGAAGACCTTGAGATCTGCTATGATAAGATTTAATAATGGTTTATAATTTTGTGAGTATATCTGGGTCAAATCCGCCGAAAGATTTTCCCCTAAGTACTTTAGTGACGAAAGGCACCATTTGAACGGGAAGGAGCGTTGGACATGTCGCCGCCTTTCCTCAGGAATATTGATATTCAAAATTTCAGATTTTGCAAGGTTTACCTTGAAGTTACTGACTTTACTATACATATCAAATTCTTTAAGATATATATTAGTAAGTCGTCAGCATAAAGTGCAAGCTTATGCATTCTATTTCTGACCTGAATACCATGAATATTGGGGTTTTGCCTTAACGCTATGGCAAGGTGTTCCATCACGGTGTCGTATAGTAGAGGGGAGAGCGGACATCCCTGTCTAGTGCCGTTCTTTATGTTAAATGGGTCTGAATAATTTCCGTTGCAACACACTTTAGCCGAGGAGTTTTGATTGAGTGCTAGTATTTTGCTTATTAGGTCAGGGTTCAAGTCAAGTTAATTTGGTGAAGGGCACTTTTGAGGAAAGGCCAACTGACTCTATCAAAGGTCTTTTCTGCATCGACTGATAAAATACAAGAGGGTGTATTCGTCTTATGCGCATGTGATATAAGAAGCATAGTTTTTAGAGTGTTATCCCTTGCTTCTCTTTGCGGGACAATCCTAACTTGATTGTTACATATCAGTCGAGGCAGAAGAGGCGCGAGTCTTGTGGCGATAAGCTTGGAAAAGAACTTAATATCCAGGCTGATGAGCGAAATTGGTCAGTAGTTTTGACAACGTTCTGGGTCCTTTCCTGCTTTTGGAATGTTTGTAATGTGTGCTTCGAGTGATTGTTTGGGGAAAGGGTTAGATACTGAGATTGCATTAAAAACCTTGGTCAGGAAGGGTAAGAGTTGGGATGCAAATATTTTGTAAAATTTGGATTTATATCTGTCGGGTCCCTGATTATTTTTATTTGGGGCATCTTTTATAATTTGAAGAACTTCCTCCTCCGAGAACACTTGCCCAACAGAAGAGGAGATATCAGCGAGAACAGGTAAGGCCGTGTCTTATATGTATTTATCAATTTTTGCCTGGTGTCACAAGGAGGGAGTATTAGCTTGTTGCCCATAAATATTGTATAAAGTCGCGTAATATTTTTTGAAAGCGTTTGAAATGGTGGACATTTTTGATGATTTTCATAAGTTGATCTTTAGGAGTCTCCATGGAATATTTCACTAAATATACTGTATACTGTACCACTATCTTCATCAGTTTATAATTGAATTTTACTACAATTTGTATAGAAATGTTATACAGTTTGTTATAATTCATATTACTTCAAGGATGTGCTATTGAAAAATGACATATTCAATTTTATTCTTGGCAGATGACTGTACCAGCAGATCAGAGTCACATCTGATATTTTCAGATTTTACAGCTCACGATCATGTGGGTACTTATGAAGAACATGACAGTGTCCCACATAAATCTCCAGCCCTTCACCTCCACAGTAAAGATCTATCATCTGATCCTTTTCAACAGTTCCTTTCTTTGGACTCATTGCAGACTGTTAAGCAAAACAAAACTATCAGAATGGATGGTGAACTTCAAAAAGTACACACAACAAAGAAGCCATACTCATGTTCAAAATGTGTGAAACGTTTTACATTTAAATCAAAGCTGGTTGAACATCTGAGAATTCACACAGGTGAGAAGCCATATTCATGTTCAAAATGTGGGAAATGTTTTACATCTAAATCAAATCTTGTTGGACATCTGAGAATTCACACAGGAGAGAAGCCATATTCATGTTCAAAATGTGGGAAATGTTTTACAAGAAAATCACATGTTGTTACACACGAGAAAATTCATACAGGTGACGAACCATTTTCATGTTCAGAATGTGGAAAACGTTTTATAGAAAAATCAGCTCTTGTTGTACATCAGAGACTTCACACAGGGGAGAAGCCATTTTCATGTATAGAATGTGGGAAATGTTTTACCGTGAAAGATCAGCTTGTTAGACATCAGAGAACACACACAGGGGAGAAGCCATTTTCATGTTCAGAATGTGGAAAAGGTGTTTCAGATAAATCACAACTGGTTAAACATTTGAGAATGCACACAGGTGAGAAACCATATTCATGTTCAGAATGTGGAAAATGTTTTAGACAGAAAATACAACTTGCTACCCATCTGAGAACTCACACAGGTGAGAACCCATTTTCATGTTTAGAATGTGGGAAATGTTTTATAGATAAAGCATATCTTGTTAAACATCAGAAAACACACACAGTGGAGAAACCATTTTCATGCTCAGATTGTGAGAAATGTTTTGTAGATAAAACATGTCTTGTTACACATCAGAGAACACACACAAGGCAGAAACCATTTTCATGTTCAGAATGTGGAAAATGTTTTAAACAGAAAAGACAACTTGTTAGCCATCTGAGAACTCACACAGGTGAGAAGCCATTTTCATGCTCAGAATGTGGGAAATGTTTTATAGATAAAACATATCTTGTTAGACATCAGAAAACACACACAGATGAGAATCAATTTTCATGTTCAGAATGTAGAAAATGTTTTAAACAGAAAAGACAACTTGTTAGCCATCTGAGAACTCACACGGGTGAGAAGCCATTTTTATGTTCCGAATGTGGGAAATGTTTTATAAATAAAGCATATCTTGTTACACATCAGAGAACACACACAGGGGAGAAGCGATTTTCATGCTCAGAATGTGGAAAATGTTTTAAACAGAACACACATCTTGTTCGCCATCTGAGAACTCACACAGGTGAGAAACCATTTTCATGCTCAGAATGTGGGAAATATTTTAAAGAGAAAGCATCTCTTGTTACACATCAGAGAATTCACACAGGGGTGAATCTATTTTCCTGTTCAGAATGTGGAAAGTGTTTTACAAAGAAATCACATCTGCTTAAACATCAAATAATTCACACAAGGAAAAAAACATCATGCTGTTAAAAATTTGGGAATTTCTTTTGTCTGGATAGCAAATCGTATTGTACATCACTAAATTTACAAACAGAAGTAGCCATTTTCTTTATTGTGAAATGGTACAAGAAAAAAATACAGGTTATAGTCTACGAGAGAAGGGAATAATTTACAGTGCTAACTACCTAATAGTCAATGTAAGCAACTACCAATAAATATCTTTTATTGAAAAATAAACAGAAGCTGCTCTTCATGTCAATGTATCAATCATATGTATTATAATATAAGAATTTTTATTTTTATAGCGCCAACATATTCCGCAGCACTTTACAATTCAAAGGAGACATGTACAAACAATATGAGACATTACAGAAAAACAAAATTCAACAAATACCAAGAGGAGTGAGGGCCATGCTCGCAAGCTTACAATGTATAAGGAAATAGGGGAGGCACAAAAGGTAAATTGGGGGAAAAAAAAGCTTGTATTGTATGGGCCAGCCATCAATATAATAGGGGATTCAAATACTGCTGCATGAACCGGTCACCAGCCAGAATTTATACAAGTACAGATACACAGTGTAAAAAAGTACATGAAGAGGAATGCAACCAGAAGATTCAGAGGACAAGAATTGGATGAAAATTTTGTAAAGAGCAGAATGGGAATAGTTAGATGAGTGAGGTGAGGTGATAGGCTAGTGTATAGAAATGCGTTTTTAGTGCCCACTTAAGTGTGGATGTTGGTAAGTAATTGACACTGATTATAGAGAGATGCTGCTATAAGTGATCAGGACCAATGCCGAGTCAACCATCTGCAACTGTCCTGGGAATGTACATCATCATCTTCCCACAGCTTCTATCAAATGAACTGTGAGTGATGGTGGGACAACTTTTTTATAAATTGGTACCTATTATTTTCAAACATAAGCTTTTTTCCTTTTGTTTACATTTTTTTCCCTGATCCAAAGTGTCGACCAAACTGGATTGACCTCCATAACAAGAAGTTTATGCATTTATGCAACAATTCATTTTATTTTTATATAACTTACCATCTAAGCCATATTTTTCAACCATTCATGGTTCTTTTGATGAAGAATTTTTGAGATAGGTTATTCCATAGATAATTTGCATTGTTAAACAAAAAAAAAAAAACTTTTTTACTAGAGGTAGACGAAGCCGCAGATGTTCTGATTCGGCGGGTCCAGCCGGATTCGGCGGGTATAGCCAGATTTTAAAATAAAATCTGCTTCAGGATGTGGCGCCCTGGACAAGCCAGGACATCACAGGTACTACAACAACACACCCCACACCCCGGCTAGGCACACCGAAATCAAACACAAATCCTTGTTGCCTCCCTCCAGGGGCTGATGTCCACACCAGGGGTGGGCCAGGCGGTTGGCCCCACCCACCGAGGAGTTCACAGTCCTGGAGGCGGGAAAAGGAAGGGAGAACAGATGAGTTTTGAGGAGTGAAGTGGTAGTAGAGGGGACTGAAGGCGTCCGGGTGTGTGGCCCGGACGGAACAGCAAGGTTGGCAGACGGTGGTGACCGTCTGCAGGAGAGGCTAATTGAAGTGAACCGTAAGGACCGGGGACGGGCGGTGGCCCGCCGGTACCGGATCGGGGAGCAAAGAGAAGCCAGCACCATTCGGCAGGGCTTACGGACCCCGACCAGGCTAGGAGTCGCCGTAAAACCGGTCAAATCCGTTAGCGAAGGGAACCTCCGGGGTTTCCCAGCAGTCAAGACCCGATTGAAGGCAACAGCTCACACCGTGAAGGGGAAACACAGTCACCGCCAAGGCTACAGTTCCCAGGGCCAGAGCCTGCGGGCAAAAGGGGCTCCCTCAGCATCCATCCAAGCTGGGGAGAGGGTTACCGGTGGGAAACCATTGGAACCGTGAACACAACACAGGTGCAGGGAAAGGCAGTCACCATCAACCTACCGGGAGAGCTACCGCAGCCATCTGTGGGACCCGTCCATCCTGTCGTTTGTTTTACCGGAGACTTTGCATTCATTATTGGCTGAGTTAGTACCACCGTGCCGTGCGGCACAGCGCTGCCCCCGCGACCCTGCACCTCACCAGGCCCCGTAACCCGCCTGCATCCCTAACCCTCACTGGGCCCTGAGACAACCAACCCCCCTACCCACGGAGGGGAGAAATAACATCCAAGCTGCTCCCTGTCATCGCTCCCGGGATCCCCGTCCAGAGCAGCGGTGGTGTCACAACCTCACCACAACCGTGGGTGGCGTCACGGACAATATCCCTAAACCAAACCACCCCCTTTAACTCAAGGGCGAGGAGCGCCGCTCGAGTCCCCGGGATCCGGCCCACCGCTCGAGCCACCACGCAGCAGCAGCAGCCGGACCCGAGCAGTGGGTGAGCGCAGCGTCCCCTCCCCGCCCGCGACAAGGACTGGACTTGAACATCTGCCCCAGATGCCGAATCACATATAAGTCTATGGGGACTCAAACATTGTGCTGTAAAATGGTGACAGAAAGGACTAGGGGTATTGGAGCAGGAGAGTTATACTTTACCGAGTCTCACGAGTGGCTGTAACACTAGTTCTGTATTCGCTCATTAACCCTTATATATTCACTGCTTCTGTGATTGGTTGCAGTCAGATCACGCCCTTACCCTGTGTGACTGTGTCGGTGATTGGTTGGAATCACACATGTCTGCGACCCTATAGTGGTGTAAAAAAAATAAATAAATTGATGAAGGCTCCTGTTACGAACCGGCGCCGCCATAGCCGCAAGCAGCCTGCTGCGGTTCCTGTTGCGCCCAGGCGCCGGCTGCCATTCTTGGCCGTGCCTCGGGTCGTCCAGTTGGCTGTTCCTTCCACCACGTCTAAGTGTGGAGAGGCGGCTAGTGCGTATGCGTGCGCCGATTTACCCCAGCCAGAGTTTAAGCCCGGTGTTTTGCCTAGTGAGCATGCTCAGCCTGATTGTGTTATGTCTGAGACTAAGTCCTCAGTTCAGGCTACTGAGCATGCTCCCACAATTAACCCTAACAGCCTCTTTGCACAGGTACTTGGACTTCGTGCTGTGTCTAAGTTCTGGGATGTGCCTACTGAGCATGCTCAAACTGATAGTCTGCTTTCTGAGCCTGTTGCAGGCTACTGGGCATGCTCAGGCACTTAGTGCACCAGAGGCTAGGTCCGGTAAGGACCTCACTGAGCATGTCCGTGAGGTGGCAGGCCCTGATAGGGCAGAGGGTGTCAGGTGTCCTGATGACGTGGCAACTCCGGACTGGCTCGCAGAGGCCCGCCCCTATGATCTGGCACCTCAGTATTGGTCGTCAGACGATGACTGGTGAAGTGTTTGGGGCGTGGCGGACCCAGGTTATAAAAGGGGCTGGAGACAACATGGAGGTGCGCAGTCTTCACTTTTGCTCAGTCAGAGCACACCTCCATGTTAGAGCCTGATTGCGGCATAAGCCTATGTTGGGAAGCGGTAGGTAGGGTTAGGCGAACGGTGCCTGTCACGCCAAGATCAGGGTCAGGCGCCGTGCTTCCCTCCTGCCGTTCCAGTCTTGCTATAGCAGCCCAGTGGCGTTAACTGGGCTGCGGCTGCTGTGCTTCCTGTCCGATTGTGCCCCCTACGCACTCGGACAGCGCACCTGCTGCGCCACCTGTCCGATTGTGCCCCCTACGCACACGGACAACGCACCTGCTGCGCCACCTGTCCGGTTGTGCCCCCTACGCGCACGGACAGCGTACCCCAGGACCCCTGTGGAGTTAACAGGGTGTTCCTTATCCTCCTCGGCTTCCCGGTCAACACTACTGGTGTACCCATCTGGCCTGACGTGTCCTACACACACGTGGCCAGTCGAGAGGTGGCCAGAAACGCTAATCGGAGGACCGCTCGGCCTGACGTGTCCTACACACGTGGCCGACAGGGCGCTTTCGTGGCGGTCTTCCGGTCAACGCTACCTGGTTACCACCCGGCCTGACGTGTTTCCTGCACACGTGGTTGGTGTAGCGCTAGGTGCACCAAAACGCTAATCGGGTTGTCGTCCGGTCTGACGTGTCCCAACACACGTGACCGGTTCCCAGAGTTCCTGGGTTATCTCAGAGACATTCAGCTCTATAGTCTCCGCCTAACCCTCAGGTGCCAGCAGCTCCTTTGTCATCTGGAGCACGGTGGGCCCCGACTGGCGATTAGGATATATACCCCCTGGTCCTAATCTGCCGGTCCCCCCGTAACAGTAAGACTGCGCCAGGGTCTGGCTGGCATGGCGGAGATGGAGCAGCTACGTCAGTTCATGCTGCAGCTTGATGCCAGAGTGAGGGCTCTGGAGAAGTCTGCTTTTGCTGCTGATATGGATGATGTGGTGGCTCAAGCGGCTGCAATGGTGTCAGTCACCAAGCCTACTCCAACCCTCCCTCACCTCTCGCTGCCCAACAAGTTTACGGGGAACAGCAAGGCATGTAGGGGATTCGTGAACCAGTGCTCAGTCCATCTAGAGCTGTTGGCTGCACGGTTTCCTACAGAGAGGTCGAAGGTGGGTTTTATCATCTCCTTGCTCTCTGATAGAGCACTGGAGTGGGCTACACCATTGTGGGAGAGGAATGACCCCGTAGTACAGGACTCTAAGGAGTTTTTGGAGTCCTTGCGACAAGTGTTCCTGGGGCCTCAGGTCACTCACGACTCGGCCCTACAGCTACTGACTTTGGAGCAGGGGCGTACCTCCTCAAGTCAATATGCTGTGAGTTTCCGGACACTTGCTGCAGAACTGGGGTGGTCAGAGAGGACTCTCATTCCACTGTTCTGGAGGGGATTAGCCTCGCACGTGAAGGACGCATTAGCGTCGCGTGAGGTACCAACTACCCTTGAGGGCCTCATGACTCTGGCTACACGCATTGACCTGCGGACCTCCGAACGTCAGCTGGAGCGCAGGTCAGAGGGTTGTTCAGCCACTGTAGTGGTCTCTCCTACTGCACCTCCCTTAGAGGACATCTCTAGGGTTGGTGTTGCTAGGTCTTCGAGTCGCAAGGGCATTTCCTGTTTCGCTTGTGGGCAGTATGGTCATTATGCCAACCGTTGCCCAAAGCGTCAGGATAAGCGACCACGATTGGTGACCATAGCTGAAGGTAGACTGGACTCTGCGTCATCCATTAGGGTGACGTTTCCCGTGTCCATTTCCTTTAAGGGGTCAACATGGTCCACAAGGGCAAGTGTGGACACAGGTGCTGGGGATAGTTTCATCTCCTCCTCTTTTGCCCGGCGGCATGCCATCCCGCTAGTGCAAATGCCAAGGCCAGTGAGAGTCTGTGTGGTGGATGGGTCCTTGTTGCCCAAGGTAATTCACCAGCGGACAGTGCCCATTACCCTTGCCATGTCATCTGGGCATAGGGAGACCATTTCATTTCTGGTTCTCCCTAAGGGTGCAGATGATATTCTGCTGGGTATTCCTTGGTTGAAGCGGCATTCCCCACATATCGACTGGTCGTCTGGGGTGATTACGCAGTGGAGCGAGTCTTGTAGCTCCCACTGCATGTCTCCATCTTCCGCCCGTCGCTCAGTGGTATCTGTGGCGACTATAGACCATTCGAGTGGGAGGGCCGCTAGAGGGGGGGGTACTGTTACGAACCGGCGCCGCCATAGCCGCAAGCAGCCTGCTGCGGTTCCTGTTGCGCCCAGGCGCCGGCTGCCATTCTTGGCCGTGCCTCGGGTCGTCCAGTTGGCTGTTCCTTCCACCACGTCTAAGTGTGGAGAGGCGGCTAGTGCGCATGCGTGCGCCGATTTACCCCAGCCAGAGTTTAAGCCCGGTGTTTTGCCTAGTGAGCATGCTCAGCCTGATTGTGTTATGTCTGAGACTAAGTCCTCAGTTCAGGCTACTGAGCATGCTCCCACAATTAACCCTAACAGCCTCTTTGCACAGGTACTTGGACTTCGTGCTGTGTCTAAGTTCTGGGATGTGCCTACTGAGCATGCTCAAACTGATAGTCTGCTTTCTGAGCCTGTTGCTCAGGCTACTGGGCATGCTCAGGCACTTAGTGCACCAGAGGCTAGGTCCGGTAAGGACCTCACTGAGCATGTCCGTGAGGTGGCAGGCCCTGATAGGGCAGAGGGTGTCAGGTGTCCTGATGACGTGGCAACTCCGGACTGGCTCGCAGAGGCCCGCCCCTATGATCTGGCACCTCAGTATTGGTCGTCAGACGATGACTGGTGAAGTGTTTGGGGCGTGGCTGCCATGAGGTCATCAATGACGTGGCGGTTCCGGATAGGTCGCATGTGACGTCACTGATGACATGGCACTCTGCTATTGGACCTTGGTGGTTCCACCCTGGGTTTGGGGCGGACCCAGGTTATAAAAGGGGATGGAGACAACATGGAGGTGCGCAGTCTTCACTTTTGCTCAGTCAGAGCACACCTCCATGTTAGAGCCTCATTGCGGCATAAGCCTATGTTGGGAAGCGGTAGGTAGGGTTAGGCGAACGGTGCCTGTCACGCCAAGATCAGGGTCAGGCGCCGTGCTTCCCTCCTGCCGTTCCAGTCTTGCTATAGCAGCCCAGTGGCGTTAACTGGGCTGCGGCTGCTGTGCTTCCTGTCCGATTGTGCCCCCTACGCACACGGACAACGCACCTGCTGCGCCACCTGTCCGATTGTGCCTCCTACGCACACGGACAGCGCACCTGCTGCGCCACCTGTCCGATTGTGCCCCCTACGCACACGGACAACGCACCTGCTGCGCCACCTGTCCGGTTGTGCCCCCTACGCGCACGGACAGCGTACCCCAGGACCCCTGTGGAGTTAACAGGGTGTTCCTTATCCTCCTCGGCTTCCCGGTCAACGCTACTGGTGTACCCATCTGGCCTGACGTGTCCTACACACACGTGGCCAGTCGAGAGGTGGCCAGAAACGCTAATCGGAGGACCGCTCGGCCTGACGTGTCCTACACACGTGGCCGACAGGGCGCTTTCGTGGCGGTCTTCCGGTCAACGCTACCTGGTTACCACCCGGCCTGACGTGTTTCCTGCACACGTGGTTGGTGTAGCGCTAGGTGCACCAAAACGCTAATCGGGTTGTCGTCCGGTCTGACGTGTCCCAACACGAGTGACCGGTTCCCAGAGTTCCTGGGTTATCTCAGAGCCATCCAGCTCTATAGTCTCCGCCTAACCCTCAGGTGCCAGCAGCTCCTTTGTCATCTGGAGCACGGTGGGCCCCGACTGGCGATTAGGATATATACCCCCTGGTCCTAATCTGCCGGTCCCCCCGTAACAGCTCCCCTCATATTGTGATACTCATAGCATATAAAGCATATGGCTACTGGCTGCAGACCCCAGCCGTGTGCTTGTCTCGGCTGTGTATTAGGGACCTTGTGCAGCTTTTTTAAATTATTTAAATAAATAATTTTTTTAAATGGCATGCGTTCCCTTTTCAATTTTGATACCCAGCCATAATAAAGCCAAGAGCTGCAGGCTGGTATTCTCAGGCTGGGGAGGTCCATAGTTATTAGCCCCCCAGCCTAAAAATAGCAGCCGTCAGCCAACCAGAATTGTCACATCCATTAGGTGTGACAATACCAGCAATAAACCTGGCTTTTCCCGATTAGTGCGGTGGCAATTTGGGTATTATAAGGAGTTAATGACTGCTCATAGCTGCCACTACGCCCTAGATTAGTAATGGAAGGTGTCTGACACCCCCCACCATTACTAATGCTTAAAAATGAAAAGCAATAAACACAAACACCGAAAAAATCCTTTATTTGAAATAAAATACAAAAAAACACCCTTCTCCTTCAATTTATTAACCCCAAACACCCAGTTCCGATGTAATCGACACGAGGTCCCACGATGATCCTGGTTCTCCTACATACTGAAGTTGCAGAGATCAGGCACATTACAGAACAAGACCGCCTGCCTTGGCTTCAGGATGCAGATTTGGTGCTAAAATTTATACACCAAATTCCTGCACCAAAACTCCATCATCTGGCAAAAAACCCCGCATCTAAACGCGATTCAGTTTTGATGCAATATTGATGCTTTTTTGCCAGAAGATGCAGATTTTGTGAAGGAATTAAGGTGTATAAATTTCGGCATCAAATCTGCATCTCGTGGCAAAAAAAACACGCACAAAAACTGGTTTAATGCCATTTAGGTGCGGATTTCTGCCAGGAGTTTCAAATTTGGTGCAGAAATCTGGTGCATACATAGCAGCACCAAATTTGCATCTCCTGGCAGAAAACCATAGCCAAACTGCATCAAAACCGTTTTTTTGTGTGTTATTTTTTGCCAAAGGATGCAGAGTTGGTGCTGGAATTTATACACCAAATTTCTGCACCAAATCTGTATCTCCAGGTAAAAAGTCAAATTAATATTGCATCGTGTTTTGATGCATTTTTTTTACAGAAGATACAGATTTGGTGTAGGAATTTGGTGTATAAATTTTAACACCAAATCTGCATCTCTTGGCAAAAAAACGCAGTTTTCTGCCAGGAGATGCAAATCTATTTGAACTCCGTTCACCTGAGGTTAGTTTACCTGCGTTCACATGTGGGGTACCATGGGAACCTCCATATGTGACGAAAGTTAAACTCACTCAGTAACATTACCACTCACAGCTGCAGCTAAGTCAGTCTCTGCCTGAAGCCGCAGCGGGCGATCATGTGATCATTTTCAAATGTAAACAACTACCAATTTCAACCAAAACCGTTTTGAAGCGGGTAAAAATTAATAAAGTGTCAAGAAAATATTAACATATGTTATATACTATATATATATATATATATATATATATAATATGTAATATTAACATCCATCACCCAAACTCAAAATTACTTGGTTATATAAAACATTCCAAAAAACATAACCCAACCAACTTATAAGAAAAGAGGAAACCAGATAGGAGTAAAACAATGTTTATTGTAAAATTAATACAAAAAGGTGTCATAACAGGATGGTACACAAGATGGCAGCACTAAACCAAAGGAGGAGATAAGACCACTCAGTCAAAAGTAAATAAATCAATTTTCCAAATAACAAAGTGCATAGTGCAAGTGCATATAATTATGTAATGAAAAAGAGGGGGATCCAGAGACCTAACAAAAGAATCAAAAAGTAATAAGGATTGTACCTGTAGATATCTCCTCCTGCTGAAATGGCACCACCATGCTTTCTTACATCCGTTTCAGCTCAAGCCTTCGTCACGGGGCGTGGCGTCACACCGGCAGAAGGCTACCCTAAATACACCATACCAGCCAGTCATAGAACAGCAGTGCTGACACGTCAGTGGCGCATGCGCCGTACAAGAGCATCCCACCACTCCGCAGGTCAGGTGCGTCATTACCCCACATAAACCAGTCCCCGCCTCTACCTGGCCGCACCACCACGTGATCAGATCACATGATAGTGTGGCATCTAGTGAGGGTAGGAGCAGGACAGTAGGTAGGGCAATAAAGATACGCCCACTGGCGGCGCGATGCAAGAAGACGAGGCATGCGCACTAGTTACACCGCTGCACAGACGGATCACTGGGAGCAAAAAGAACACCACAAAAATGTAAATCAAAATGACAAAGTGTCATCAGCTTAAACAAAATAGCATAAAAAGTCTCCAAATTGGGCAGTTCTCATACAGGAAAAGTGTCCACATTGCATTATTTCATACAATAAGAACCTATGGTAAACATAGTGTATAAAAAATAACAAAGTCAATTAGTACACACAATACATAGTATATTAATACATACATAGGATCATAAATTATTTAAACCATAGTCTTACGTAGAAATATACAATATAATACAATTTTATATAAAAAAATCAATACATATTGTGACGTAGCGACCACCAACGTGGTAAATGGTCGCTTTATGTCACAGTGGAGAAGGTATCTGCGATATCTAGACGAAAAAGGTTGCTATGGGACTTGTAGTCCACAAAGGCTTCTTGCTACACATAAGGGTCAGGTTCCCTTTAATAATCCCAAGGTGCTCTGCAGGGCTGAGATTCACAGACCTCCACCTGTGGGTGTGGCTCGAGGGGTTAAAGCAATCCAGTCTCAGAACCTGGGTGGAGTGTGTCTAGGGCAGTCTAGATAGAGACTAGCTCTAGACTTCCAGCGGGTGTGCTGGGAGAGAGTGAGAGCAGAGCCGAGAACTCTGCAGGGAGCAACCTGTGTGGAGGCTGAGCACAGGACTCCGTTATTAAGACTGAGGTGAGTGCAGCCAGACGAGGGCTGTAAGGCCGAGCCTCTCCTGGAGGAGACCCAGACCCAGTGGTCCGCAGAGGGCCCTGGGGCCGCGAGGGAACCTCAGCTAGAGGTGTCTGCTGGCAGGGGCCAGAGAGTAAGGAAAGTGGTTAACTTCCACTATGAACTTGTAATAGAGTCTGCTCTGTAAGCTGCAGAGCCGGAAGCCTGGAAAAGCTCCAGGCCGGCGTGGAGTGCTTATAAGTTTGTGGACCCTCCTGGAACAGCCGAACGGGGCATCGTAAGACCGTCTCCTATGGCAAGGGGTGCCTGTGTGACGGGGACCCGTATGGACGGTGCATAACCCGGCTGTGTTCCGGATGAATTTACATGTACAGCAAGGACAATAAAGCTGTTTGGACCGGACTATTTGAGTCACGGCGTCTTTGTAGTCTTGGGGGACCCCCACCCCGCTACATTATGGTGGAGAATGCGGGCATGCAGCCTGGTTGCTAGGGGCAACGGCATAGGACATATTCCTGTGGATACGGACTGCTTGCTGTGGATCGGCGGGTCCATGAACATTTTTTCAAGCGGTTTGCGGTGGATCGGCGGGTCCACGAAAATTGTCTGCGCACTCAAGCAGCTGGCGGTGGATCGGCGGGTCCACGAACAGGGACAGCGTGCTCCAGCTGCTGGCGGTGAATTAGTGGGTCTGCAGTGGCGAGAGACCAGTGACTGGAGGTTCCAGGCCAGCCGGAATTGCGAGGCCCTGCTTGGTGAGCAGTGATACACCACAGGCTGGAGACCCTGGTTGTACGGGCGGTACAACCCAGAAAGGTTAGTGGTTCTCTAACCCCCCCCCCCTGTCTTTGACCACTGGGTATTACCCATTGGAGCGCCCCTCCTGTTCCTCTTTTCGTTGCAGCATGGAGGAGCTCCTGAACCAGCTGCTACAGAGTCAGCAGCACCAACAGCATGGGCCAGGAGGTCCAGCGACAGCAGTGGGGGCTGAAAGCCAAAAAGAGGGAATGGTCCCTGCGGACATTGTGGAACAGCAGGAGCTGTCAGAGTGTAGCGATGTCGCAGCCATGAACCAGTTTGAGCGTTCCCTTCGGGGGTCAGTATGGACACTGGGTGCCCAGGGAGATAAGGGCGAACAGTGTGAACTGGGGGCTAAGGACATTGCATGGAAACCCCAAAAGGGGGCGGAGTCCCAAAAAGGGGTGGTTGCCCAAAAGGGGGTGGAGTCCCAAAAAGGGGTGGTTGCCCAAAAGGGGGCGGAGGCTCGGAACGGGGTAGTTACCCAACAGGGGGCGGGACCCCAGAAAGCGGTGGTGATCCACAAGGGGGTGGAGCATTCAAAATCCGAACAGAGGGACTATAGCAAGGGGCAATGGGATTCGCCTTACCTATGTCCTACCTGCGGTATAGGATATCCATCCGATGTGAGGCCACAGAAGTGCTCCATGGACTTGAATGGGCTAAGTGTGTCTGGTCTGTTAGACCCGGGTAGCCAGTTGACCTTAGTGAGACGCATGTCCGATCTCCATTTTATGGTGGGTAGGACAATAGAAGGACGTTGTGTGCATGGGACCACTAAGGAATATCCTCTGGCCAGGGTGATGATTCAGACGGCCAAACGTATGGGGCGCCCTGATGTGGGTGTAGCTCCGGATCTGCTATATCCGGTTGTCTTAGGACAGGACTTTGAGTTCTTTCGGGACTTATGGAAGACAGAGGCCGGGACCGATTGCACAGGAATAAGTCGGCTCCCGTTTACGGAAGCCTCTTTTCCGCAAGAGGTTATACAGGTTCCCGGTGGGACATTGAGGTACACTGAGGAGGAGGTACCTCCACGTAAGGACAGTCCTGAGTTAGGGGTGACCAAAGATAATGGGGGACATGCCCAACTTAGCGACATGACCGTTAAAGTAACCAATGGTAGTGTGACCGTTGAAAACGGGAGAGCTCCAGACAAGGGGTCCGACACCTGGTTAAGTGGGGACGTGGTAGTCCAGAACACCAGGGGGAGTGACGATGACTCCAGAATAGACACTGACGTTACTAAAGTGACAAATGAGTACAGTGACAGACTGATGAGCAAAGAGGGGAAATCCTCCTCCAGTCGCCGAAGGCGCAACAGGCGCAGAAGGGCGAAACAAGCTACAACCTCAGAAAATAAGGACCAGGTAGAGACAGTGTCGTGTATGTCTGCCCACAGTGCGGATTCCCTTCTAGAATCTGAGTGTACAGAGAAGGTTAAGAAAGGCACGTTGCCGATAGCAACCGCTAATGTAGAGTCGGACAGCAAAATCATGCAAAAGAAAGATGTCTGTGCTGGAACTGACACATTGTAACGACGGAATTCAGCAGGGTGAAATTGCAGGGAAAGAACCGACCAAAGGAGTAATGGCGGTGTCTTCTATAATTTCCAAGAATGAATCTGGTGGTCTGTCGGATGAAGGCGCTGTAGGAGATGACATACTACAGAGTAATCTAGGAGAAGTAAACCTAGACAGTGTTGACGGAGCACAAATCCATAAAGGTCTTGGTGAGCGGACCGGTAAGCTACCCAGTGGTGAGGTGTTGAATGTTGAAAATGGTGCCAAGATTCTGGGAAGAACAGAGTACTGTGCTGAAGGGCGTGACACCCTGGCAGAGGGTGACACTGCAGAGACCCAAGAGGAAGTTGGAGGGAATGCAGTGAAATCCCAAGACACGGCTGGTGCTGAAAAAATGGAAAGAGCCTCTGAGGAAGAGGTGAAAATCAGACGTAAGGTCTCATCAGGAGCTGAGAACCTGACTGACTCAGTGGGTAAGACCAAGAATATGGAGGAAGACAAGAGACCTCAGGACCAGTCTAGTGTCCTTAACAGTAAAGGAAGCAAACCAGTCTTCAAGTGCTGGATAGACGTGCCGGAAGACTTAAGAGAAGCCTGTGCCAGTGAGAGGGTGCATGAGAGATTCCAGAATGCAGTAGGGGCCTGTAAAGCGTACTTTGCCGCAGAGTCTAATCAGTTGGTGGTGTGCTCTTTTAGTGACGTCACAAAGAAGCGAGTGGCCATCCTAAGTGACTTGCACCTCCGGTGTCTTCGTACGAAGTGGCTCATCACTGCCAGGAAGGATGCAGATGCCAGACGCTTGGCGCAGCTGACCACAGGGTTTCACGAGGTGGTAGTTGTGAAGACAACATTGATCGGGCTGGCATTGAGAGCGCTAAGAAATAACGTTAAGCAAGCCAGGGAGGTTCCAGGGGTTACAGCTGTACACTTCGAAAAAGACAGCGGAACCTTCCGTATCTATGGAAAAACTGCAGAAGCGGTGAAGACAGCTCGACGGTTATTGGAGTTTGTTGAAGAGAGCATTCAGGTGCCCAAAGAGATGGTTATGAGGCTTATTGGACGACATGGAAGAGCCATGCAGGAGCTGGTTGATAAGACCGGCGTGACGAGAGTAAGAATTGATATTCATAATGAAGCCAGGATACCCTGTGAAGTCGGTATGGTTCCCGGTGCCATTGCGGGAACGACAGAGTGTGTTGCAGATATGCGAGTCCTCCTAGAATACCGCCTGGGGTACTTGGATGACTTACAACAGTTGAATTTAGAAAGACAGAGAATTGCGAACCAACTCCGCCAAGTTGGTGTGGGATGGCGACCATATAGGGGCTATGGCCCAGAAGAGAAAGGTAGCCCGCCCGATGAACGGGTTACCTCAGAGGGCGAAAGAAAGTCTGTTGATAAAATGAGCCGGGGTCACAGAGGACCCGGATATTTGTCAGGCTATAGTACGGACTCTGAAGGGTCTCCGTCCTGCGAGACACAATCCGAAGGACTGAATGAAAGGAGTGCTGCATCATTAGCCAAAGACGCTGACAAGAAAGTACGCTATCCGAGACCCAGACGAAGATGCCCGGGAAGAAGAGCCCACGAGAGATCTGTGAACGGCTCATGCAGAGGTCCTAGTTATGGCGTCTCTTCTATCATCTCCCCGCGGAGGCCCCTAGTGGTCATGTTAACTCAGGGACTGACAGGACGATGGTGCCAACTAAGGGAGAATCTCCCTCTTGCACTGGCCTTGGGCGACAGCCTTGGTGGGATGGGTCTGGCCGGGGACCGTGTCTGAATAGTGGGTTTCCTGCGCAGGGTTTGGTGACAGACGGTCCGGCGAGACCAGAAGCTCGAGGGGGTCCTGAAGGGCCCTCTTGCCTGTTAGCGCACTGTGGCCCGGATGCCCTGTCTCCGGGCCCCTGTAGAGTATCGAGTGTTCAACCCTACAAGTTTGAACAGAGGGCGGGGATATGTGACGTACCGACCACCAACGTGGTAAATGGTCGCTATATGTCACAGTGGAGAAGGTATCTGCGATATCTAGACGAAAAAGGTTGCTATGGGACTTGTAGTCCACAAAGGCTTCTTGCTACACATAAGGGTCAGGTTCCCTTTTAATAATCCCAAGGTGCTCTGCAGGACTGAGATTCACAGACCTCCACCTGTAGGTGTGGCTCGAGGGGTTAAAGCAATCCAGTCTCAGAACATGGGTGGAGTGTGTCTAGGGCAGTCTAGATAGAGACTAGCTCTAGACTTCCAGCGGGTGTGCTGGGAGAGAGTGAGAGCAGAGCCAAGAACTCTGCAGGGAGCAACCTGTGTGGAGGCTGAGCACAGGACTCCGTTATTAAGACTGAGGTGAGTGCAGCCAGACGAGGGCTGTAAGGCCGAGCCTCTCCTGGAGGAGACCCAGACCCAGTGGTCCGCAGAGGGCCCTGGGGCCGCGAGGGAACCTCAGCTAGAGGTGTCTGCTGGCAGGGGCCAGAGAGTAAGGAAAGTGGTTAACTTCCACTATGAACTTGTAATAGAGTCTGCTCTGTAAGCTGCAGAGCCGGAAGCCTGGAAAAGCTCCAGGCCGGCGTGGAGCGCTTATAAGTTTGTGGACCCTCCTGGAACAGCCGAACGGGGCATCGTAAGACCGTCTCCTACGGCAAGGGGTGCCTGTGTGACGGGGACCCGTATGGACGGTGCATAACCCGGCTGTGTTCCGGATGAATTTACATGTACAGCAAGGACAATAAAGCTGTTTGGATCGGACTATTTGAGTCACGGCGTCTTTGTAGTCTTGGGGGACCCCCACCCCGCTACAATATATATAAATACAAAATCTTTTACCGAACTAACAAATAAGTAAATACTGTGCATAATTTCTATTATATTACCATAAATAAAATAAAAAGATACTATTAAAATTCAGTACAGATTGAAATCTACAAATACAAAGTGTTGTACTGTGTAAAAAAATTAAAGTGTGAAAGATGTAAAAAACAATAATGTGACAGTGAAATAATCTATATAATATATATATATATAATTTGCCTTATTCTGTCTTTCTGTCTATCTGTCTTGCTCCAAAATGACGTCATTACAGTGACAACCGTCGCCACAGCCCTATCAACAATATATGCACAATAAATATATGTATCCATATACCGTAACTGTCCGCAAGAGAAAGTAGATGTAGAATTGGAAAAGGCTGCAGCAGACCACAAGGAGGTAAAGAAAACTGTGAAAATAAATGAAAAGTGTTAAAAACATACTCAACAAAGCATAGCATGGTATATTTTATATCTTGACTCCAATGCCTGGGCACCGGTAGTCCGCTCCCCGGCATATACGTGTCGGAGGAGCCCGTTTGCCCGTAGAGGCTGGCCCTTTGGATCTCTGGCCCTTGGCGGTGGCACTTATCTGGAATGGTTGGGCTGTTGCCTTCAATCAGGACTTGGGTGGGAATGAACTCCTAAGGTCCAGACCGCAATCAGGAAATTTGAGTAAAGGTTGGCTTCAAGCCTAGTCGGGGTCTGAGTACCCTGCCTGGTGCTTGGCTCCAATCGGCTCCCCGGTTCGGTACCGGCGGGCCACCGCCCGACCCCGGTCCTACGGTTCCGCTGACCGTCACCAACTCCTGCAGACGGCCACCACCGTCTGCCGACCTTGCTGGAAGTGCCTGGGCTCCAACCCAGACACGATCAGTTTCGCTCCTCACACCCTACTGCCCACAACTGGACTCTCTAACTGACTACTGTGTTTTCCCGTTTCCAGGCCTGTGATGCTGCAATTCCGG
Organism: Anomaloglossus baeobatrachus; assembly: GCF_048569485.1. Classification (NCBI taxonomy): domain Eukaryota; kingdom Metazoa; phylum Chordata; class Amphibia; order Anura; family Aromobatidae; genus Anomaloglossus; species Anomaloglossus baeobatrachus. The sequence goes on along the minus strand of NC_134357.1, from coordinate 508,658,531 downwards.
GCAGCTGCTGGCTGATACTGTTAGGCTGGGGGGCTCCCCATAACGTGGCACTCCCCATCTGACAATACCAGCCTTCAGCCGTGTGGCTTTATCTTGGCTGGTATCAAAATTGGGAGGGACCGCAGGTTTTTTTTTTTTTTAATTATTTATTTATTGTACCGCACGATATAGACCCGCCCACCGGCAGCTGTGATTGGTTGCAGTGAGACAGCTGTCACTCATCGTGGGGGCATGTCTGACTGCAACCAATCATAGGCGCCGGTGGGCGGGGGAAGCGAGTTTAAATAATGAGCGTCCGGCATTTTCAAAAGCAGGAGAAGCCGCCTGTGCAGTGTGACAGCTGTGCAGCACCGCGCCGGGGATCGGTGAGTATGAGAGAGGGGGGAGAGAGACCAGGAGTGATTTTAAACAATTTAGATCGTTCTGCTGGACATGCTGAGCATGCGTAGTAGAACGTGACGGGATCCATCAGCGGATTCCGACTCTTAGTGCATTACGGCAGAATCCGCCCCCATAGACAATCATTAGACACCTTGGTGGATTCTAACAAAATCCGTCAAGGTGCAATATTTTAACGACCCAAAAAACGTTACATGCAGCGTTCCCTCCAACTGACGCTGTGTCAAATTAACGACGCAGGGTCCTCCAGGGGATGCAACGCAGACACTTGCATTACAGTGTGTCATCAATACAAGTCTATGGAGAATAGCGCAGTGTGTTAATGGACTGCGCTATTCTCCATAGCGGCGGATTGCGCTGAACGCAAGTGTGAAAGCGCCCGAACACACACACACACACACCTGGATAGTTACCTGTCCCCAGCCATGCAGTCCCCGGCACTGACGTCCTTAGTGCCGTGGCCCCGCTCGGCTCCACCCACCCCGCACTCCGCCCCCCCCGCACACATTACCCCGCAGGATGGGGGCACATGTCAGGATGGTGGCTGCACCACGATGGGGGCACATACCAGCATTGGGCCACATCATAGTATCAGCATATTTTTACTTAAAGGGAACCTGTCAGCAGAAATTTTTCACTAAACCTAAAAAATTCCCCTTCTGCAGCTCCTGAGCTGCATTCTAGCAAGGTTCCTATTATTGTGCCCCCTTTTAGACCAAAATAAATACTTTATAAAGTGGTACCTTTTCCTATGAAAATCTTGTTAATCGTACACGGGGGCGGGCTGTCTGGTGTCCGTTATCCTGCCTCCTGCTGCTTTACGCCATCCCCCATCGCTCAATTTCATACTTCAGGACTCCGCCCAGTGCGCCTGAAGTCTCGGCATGCGCCGTGCCACTCTCCACTCTTAATATTTGTAATTTTTTTCTCATTTCTTTATAGTAGTTTTATGGGTACAAATGAATCTGACTCTTTCCTTCACCTACAAAGAGATGCAGTATCTATCTATCTATCTATCTATCTATCTTTTATCTATCTATTATATATCTATCCCTCTTGCTATTATTTATCTATTATATATCTATCATGTATCTATCTATCTATCTATCCATCTTTCTATCTATTCCTCTATCTATCTATCCCTCTATCTATGTATCATGTATCATCTATCTATCGTATCTATTTATCTATGTATCTATTATTATTATTTATTATTATTTATTTATAGAGCACCATTAATTCCAGGGTGCTGTACATGAGAAGGGGGTTACATACAAAATACATATATACAAGTTACAGTAGACAGACTAGTACAGAGGGAAGAGGGCCCTACCCTTGCGGGCTTACATTCTATAGGATTATGGGAAGGAGACAATAGATGGGGTGTAGGTCAGGCGGCAGCTCCGCACGGTGGTCGGGCGGCAGCGAGTTCATTGTAGATTGTAGGCATTTCTGAACAGGTGGGTTTTCAGGTTCTGTTTGAAGTTTGCAAGGGTGGGGGATAGTCTGACGTGTTGAGGCAGCGAGTTCCAGGAGACTGGGGATGCTCGGGAGAAGTCTTGGAGTCGGTTGCGTGAGGAGCGAATGAGAGAGGAGGAGAGAAGGAGATCTTGGGAGGACCGGAGGTGACGTGTTGGAGTGTAGTGGGAGAGTAGTTCGGAGATATACGGAGGAGAAAGATTATGCACAGCTTTGTAGGTCAGTGTTAGTAGTTTGAATTGGATGCGGTGGAAGATTGGGAGCCAGTGGAGGGACATGCAGAGAGGAGAAGCGGGGTGGTATTGAGGAGAGAGGTGGATCAGTCGGGCAGCAGAGTTAAGGATGGACTGGAGAGGGGCGAGCGTGTTGGCAGGGAGGCCACAGAGGAGGATGTTACAGTAGTCGAGGCGGGAGATTATGAGGGCATGCACTAGCATTTTAGTAGATTGCGAATTGAGGAAAGGGCAGATTCTGGAAATATTTTTGAGTTGAAGACGGCAGGAGGTGGTGAGGGATTGGATGTGTGGTATGAAGGATAAGGCAGAGTCAAAGGTCACTCCGAGGCAGCGAACTTTGGGTACTGGCGAGAGCATGGTGTTATTTATTGTAATAGATCAGGTGGAGTGTGTAGGTGAGACGGAGGAAAGATGATTAGTTCAGTTTTGGCCACATTGAGCTTTAGGAAGCGAAGGGAAAAGGAGGATATAGCAGATAGACATTTCGGGATTTTGGACATTAACGTATCTAATGTATCTAACTATCTATCATGTATCTATTTATCTATTATCTATCTATCCCTCTATCTATTATCTATCAATCATGTATCTATTTATCTATCATGTATCTATCTATCCGTCTGTCTATCATGTGTCTATCTCTCTATCTATCCCTCTCTCTATCATCTATCTATCCCTCTATCTATCTATCTTTCTATCCCTCTATCTATCTATCCCTCCATCTTTCTATCCATCTATCTATCCCTCTATCTAGCCCTCTATCTATCTATCTATCATCAATCTATCTATCTATATATCCCTCAATCTATCTATCATCTATCTAGCTATCTATCTATCTATATATCCCTCTATCTATCTATCTATCTATCTATCTATCTATATATCCCTCTATCTATTTATCATCTATCAAATCAAATCAAATAAGCCTTATTGGCAGGATCAAATACAAATTAGTTTTGTCAAAGCAAGTGTACAATAGGGATTGGGACTGTGGGGATGGTGGGTAGGGACCATAGTAAGGATGGATGGGCACGTCCAGGGTGGGGACTATAGGAAGAATGGATGGGGCACATCTAGGGTGGGGACGCTGGGGGCTATGGAAGTCCATGGCTTATCATAGTTCTCTTTCTCGAAGTTTATGACATTCGCTCACATATCGCGCTGCTATCTCCACTGCGCTCTCTTCTTCCCCCAGCAGGATATATGTTTTCTCTTCCTCCTTCATGGAGCTGAAATCTGGGAAAAGATCGGAGAGTCTCCTGAAGAGTGTCCCTCACTGCTGAGTACTTGGTGCAGTGTAGCAGGAAGTGGATTTCATCCTCCAGGGCCTCCAGGTCACAGTGTTGGCACAGTCTGTCCTCCCTGGGCTTGTAGCTCTGCTTGTGTCGGCCGGATTCGATGGCTAGACTGTGGGCACTGAGTCTATATCGGCTCAGGGTTCTGCGGTCTCTGGGATCCGGGTGTTTTTCCAGATATGGGGCCAGTCTGTAGTCTCTCTGTAGTCTCTGGTACGTGGTCAGTTTCTGTGAGGTGTTGATGTTGGTCCTCCAGTCATTGACATACCTCTCCTGGCCCTCATCTACCATCTTCCTGATTCTAGTTCTTGTCAGGCTGCTGTGATTGTTTATTTTGTCCAGTTGGGTTTGGGAGAGCTGTGCCAGGGGTCCTGGTTCATCTGGACCACATATATATATCAGAGCTTTGTAGTGATGGGAGCTTGGATTGCTACTCTGTAGGTGAGCCCGAAATGATAGTGCCGTCTTCAGAACCTCTAGTTGTCGCGGGCGGAGGGGTTGGGAACGCCGCTCGCCTGGGGGTTCGCTGGCGCTCAGGTCCGGTGCTTCTGCTCCTCAGTGGCTCGAGCACGGGGCCGGACCCGGGGGCTCGAGCAGCGCCTCCTCACCCACGAGTGAAAAGGGGGGGTTTGTGGTGGGATGTAGGTCGTAACGCCACCCACGGGTTGTGGTGATGGTGGGCACCACTGCTGCTGGTGACGGGGATCCCGGGAGCGACGGCGGAGAGCAGCTAATGTGTTGACCCCTCCGTGGGTAGGGGCTGTTGGTCCCGGGGCCCCGGTTAGGGAGTAGGAAGGAGGTATAGGTGCAGGTGCCGATGCGGGGAGGCAGCGTGGACGCGTGTGCTACGTTGCAGTGCAGCGCGGTGCCAGATGGCACTGGTGTACTCACTCAGGTAGACAAGGACAGAGTCTCTGGTAAACCAAACGGCTGGATGGACTGGGCCCACAGTCGGCTGCGGTGTTTTCACTCTCCCCGGACGGGTTGATGGTGGCTGTCGTTTCCTGCACCTATGTGTATGTGTTTGACTCCTATGGCTTCCCACGGGTAGTCCGCTCCCCGGCGTGTACTTGTCGGGAGAGCCCGTTTTGCCCGCAGGCGCTGGCCCTTCGATCTCTGGCCCTTGGCGGTGGCTCTTATCAGGACTGGTTGGGCTGTTGCCTTCTGACAGGACTGGGTTGGGAATAAACCCCTGAGGTCCAGACCGCAATCAGAGAATTTGACCTTTACGGCGGCTCCTAGCCTAGTCGGGGTCTGAGTACCCTGCCTTGGTGCTTGGCTTCAATCTGTTCCCCGGTTCGGTATCGGCGGGCCACCGCTCGACCCCAGTCCTACGGTTCCGCTGACCTCCACCAATACAGGTGATTGATTAGATAACTCCTCTGCTCCCACTTTTTACTCTCCCTCTACGTTTTTCCTTTGTGATTCTATTCGTCTTTACACATAGGTCTCTGGTCATGGTCGACGAGACTTGGTGACCCCCTATGCCTACTTTCTGGTAGTTACACTACAGCCACCAGAGGACCACTATACTCAAGATTCTCGATTGACAAGAGGTATCCTCGCTATATATGTCAGAACTCTTATCACTCTGTCAATACTCACTATATCGTATAATAGACCCTTATACAATATCTTTGTTCTCAGAGTGAGCCACTACCCTCAGTAGAATCACATAGATTTTCCTGTGTATAACAGTGTTCACCCTACTGTTCCAACATACGGTATGATTACTCCAGCTATATATTCTTCCCTTTTCTTTCTTTCCCTCAACGCATTCTTATCAATCATTCTTTTTACGTTACAGGTCTAATACATCTACTTCTACTTTTATTTGCTTCTTCTCCTGCTGCTCTCCAGGTGAGCGATCCCTGATCACTCCCATCCTCTTGATATAGCAAAATATAGTATCACTAGAAACGTCGTTGGTACCATCACTGACTCCAGACACGCGCCTATTATAGGACTACTTTTTCATCTATAAGCCTATTATATCAACCTGATCTTTACTTACCTATACTAACTCCTTGGTGAGGTTACATCTTAATTATGACATAATCCCTGTATGGTGATTACTATCTCCGATACTGTATCATGGTTCCCCCTTGATTATTTGTACCCCATTATGTATCAATGTATGTATACCCTTGTACTTATATGACTTTAATATACCGACACTCTCCAGTGAAATTTCACCTTCATCATGATATATTCTTTGTATGGTGACTAATATCCCTGACACTGTATCATGGTCTCCCCATTGACTAATTGTATCCTATCATGTACCAACTTATGTATACCTTTATAAATTACATATCCTGTATTACCTGTATTTATTAATGTCTTTTTGTTTTGTTTTGTGTTTCCACTATTGTAAATACACAGTTTTGTCCGACCTGAGGAAGGCCTATTGGCCGAAACGTTGACGGACGCATGTAAAGCACTTTCTTCACTTTTTCACGAGCAAAATAAAAGAAAAAAGATTTTTCAATTTACCATGTCTCCTTGATTCTTATGGGAAATTAGTAGTGTGCCGGAGTTATTTCAAATTTACTGACTGTTTTTCTCCAGAGCACCTACACAAGGTGAGGCGAGGTCTTTTTCTCACAAATTTTGGACTATTTTTGACCTAGCTCCCTTTTTCCTTCAAAAATTTTTTTACAGCACTAGAATAGCCCATGTCTCTAACCAGCTTTTCCACATTTTCTTACAATGAAGCAGAGACCAATGATATAGTCTCCAGGGTAACCTCACCTAGCACGTTTCTTAGTATCCCAACAGAAGAAATCAGGAAGAGAGACTTTGAGAAGACTCTACAGAGACACGCGGCCCTGGATCTTCATTTAATTACCCTTACCGAATACCATCGAACAAAAAGAATTCCGAGGGGTCTACGCGTCTCACTCCGACCCACGATTTTCGCGGATAACAACGACTTCTGTGACAAGTTCGAGGCCATCATCAATAAATGCTCTATGGACGTCATAACTTTAACAATTGATTTCCTACAAAAAGAAGTCGATCAACTGTCTGCAAATATCCAGACCATAGAAACCCAGTTAAAACAGGTTTTTTCTACCACAGAGTTTGAACAACTCAAGAAAAAATCCAACGATTATATCTCGGACTTCCGAAAATCACTTGAGGCGAAGAAACGTAACAAATTTTTACGAGACCAGGAGGACTATACACAAGGAACTGTCTATCGATGGCGCTCAGGGGACTCCTCGACCTTCTCACGACGTCCCACTCGATACACAGGATATTCCTCTTCCGGAAGCTCAGACATGGACTCCCGACCTCAACGCCAGCAGTCGAATTTTTTAGGGCAAAGGCGCCCTCCCATAAGAAGACGAGGAGGGGGCGCAGGCGGGATTCAACATTACCGGGCAGACCGAGTGTGGACGAGGTCGCAGGTAATGACAACTTAATTTATAATATTTCCTCGTATAACCTGTCTCCAATTGAACACTCTGTTTTACAGAAAGGTCTGTCGTTCAGCCCCACACCTTCCTATGACACCTTCACGGTACAACAAGAGCTTGACCACTTTTACAGATCTGTACGCCTAAAAACACATTTTAATAACATTGATTACGCCAGCACTGATGGTGTTGATTCAACCTCATCTCTGTCCTGTTTCTCGCTTAAAGCCCTATAACTAAGAACACATAGCCCCTACATGCCCCCTAGGACATACCATCCAGTGGAGACTTTTGTCTCACTGGTTTCCCAAGACATAGGAATCTTAAATGAACGAATCCAGGCTGGTGAATTCCAGATTAAAAATAATCTATCGGTAGACGAGTCAAGAGCCCTACGGAGTCTCAGGGAGAATCATGCCATTATAATCAAACCAGCGGACAAGGGGGGAGCTATTGTCGTCTTAGACCGACAATACTATCTCTCTGAGATTATGAGTCAATTATCAGACAGGTCCACTTATGAACCTGTTTCCCAAGATCCCACTACAGGGATTGCCTCTCTTATCAGAACCACGACCCAAGATTATTTCGAACGTGGCATCATTGATCATAAACTGAGAGATTTCCTGAACAACCCACACCCCATTACCCCGGTGTTTTACACCCTCCCTAAAGTTCATAAAAACCTCACCCACCCCCCCGGGAGACCCATAGTGGCCTCTACCGACTCCATCCTTTCACCCTTGGCCAAGACCATAGAGAAAATCCTCTCACCATTTGTCCCTCTAACTCCCTCATATCTTAAGGATACATCCCACTTTCTTGAGATACTAACGGATTTACATCAGGTTCCTTGTACATCTCTCCTCGTGACTTTGGACGTTAACTCACTATACACTAGTATTAATCACAGTGATGGCTTACAGGCCATACAGTGGTTCTTTGAACAATTCACCACTCTTCCGGTAGACAACAGAAATTTTTGCATAGATTTACTTAAGATCATCCTCGAAAAAAACTTCTTCCTATTCCAGGATCAGTTCTATGTTCAGCGTAGGGGGACCGCAATGGGCTCTAACGTCGCGCCCCCCTACGCTAACATTTTCATGGCATCCTTTGAAGAGCAACACGTACATTCACATCCCTTGATTTTACGCCACGCCCTTTTATGGCGCCGGTATATCGACGACATCTTCCTTATTTGGGATGGTGATCTAGATTCTCTGATGACATTCTACGATGAGATTAACACATTTCTACCTGGTCTAACATTCACTATTCATCACAACATCAATAGGATCAATTTCTTAGACTGTATGGTTATCAAAAATAGTGACGGCATCATTTCCACCGATATTTACGTTAAACCCACAGGTAAGAATAGTCTCCTCCATTTCAATAGCAATCATCCCAGGCACACCAAATATTCTCTACCTATCAGTCAACACACCAGAGTTAATCGCATAGTCAGCGACAAGGACATCCGCCAGACAAGACACAAGGAAATGAGTGCCAAATTTAAACAGCGAGGATATCCTCACAATATAGCCACTAAAATGACATCTGATTCCTCTAACCATTCAATACAGTCTGACCGCATTCCTTTGATCAATACATTTCACCCTTTTTCCCCACTGGTCAAAAAAATAGTGTTAAAACACTGGCCATTATTGGGGCTCGCTTATCCTCAGATCAAGGAATTTCAGGCACCTCCCTTATTTTGTTACAAGAAGTCACCTAACATCAGGGATAAGCTTGTACGGGCCGACATAGGCCCCTCCACCCGTCTTCCCAAACAAATATTTTTCGGCAACCCACAATATGGCACTTTTCCGTGCCTTAGATGTGCCCAATGTTCTAATGTCACTAGAGGTTGTTCATTCACACACCCTAGAACAGGTAAATCCTTTCCGATTAGGGACTTTTTCACATGCGACAGCACTTTCGTCGTATACTACATTAAGTGCCCTTGCGGTCTCGGATATGTTGGGGAAACCACCCAGCATATCCGAGACCGCATTAATAAGCACAAATCGGACATCAGATGTGGAAGAACTTTACTACCCATTCCGTTTCACTTCATGACAGCTGGCCACAGAATTTCTCAACTCAGATTTCAGGTCATTGACCATGTGGGCATTAATCGTAGGGGCGGGGATAGGGTTAGGTTACTTCGCGAAAGAGAAGCTCGTTGGATTTTTACCTTGGGTACCCCTGAACCCCATGGTTTAAATCGCAAATATGAACTCGGTTACTGAGGTCAACGGTTACATGTGTTTTACGGTCAATTTATGCTTATGGTAATCATATGTCCTTTTTCCTCTATATACGTGTGCAGGTCAGTACCTGTAGGTTTACTGTGGCTCACCATCTGGTAATCATAACGATGTTTTTTTCATCATTGCTGCATTTACTCATACAATGTAGGATAACACCGTTGACACTGTCAGTTCACCACCACTAATTTTGTGGTGTATTGATCATTCCACTCACATGCCTAACAATTTTCTGCATATGTTCTCTTGGGCCCCTATAGGTTTTTTCCAATCCATATGACATATTCGCCTTATGACGAATACTCTATTATCTCCATTACTTATTTATCTAGTTTCTGCAAAATTTGGCCAGTGTACACGGTGTTACCTTTTCCCTATATTATGTACATTTATTACATGTCATATATATGTACCGTTCAATTCATCTATGTACTAATGATTTTCCTTTATTCCCTTCTCCCCTTGTTTACAGAACTAGCATCACTTTCAGGGTTAAGCATACATGCCACACCCTCAGCCTTTTCAGTCTATCACTGGTCCGAGCACTGGAGCTGCACATCCGTCCTGACCATCGGAAACGGCCCCCTAAACATGGGCAATCCACCTCTTCACTTCCGTGCTCAATCCAGCGGTAGTGACGCACGCCATTAGGTCACCATAATGTGTATTTCTTCTCGCACATGCGCGATGCATCATTGTTCAAGTTTCTCACATTTCTTCCGAAACCGGAAGTGACGTCGCGGCACAAACCATCCGAAACCGGAAGTGACGTCGCGGCACTATTTCCTTCAAATACACCCTTTTCCCATACGTGCCGCACCTCACAGGACGAGCGGTCCAGCTTCCCAGCACCTCTGACACCCGGTAAGTGGCTCACCTGGACAGCAACAGACCTCTTTTTGGAAACTTTTTCACATGGATCTAATCACTGAATTTTCCTCTTCCAGCCGGTAGTCGCCTGGATTCTCCTTATCTCCCGGGACCCTTTCCCATACATAGGCCACTGGAACCATAGGTATACATTACCTTTTCTGCTTGCTATCTGCACATTCCCTGTGATATCTCATAGATCCCCCATAATTTATCTTTTGTGCAGGCTACTACCTGGGTCAGGTCCTGTCTTATTCTACATACCCTTTAACCATATTCCTCCTCCAGTCCCTATCCCAGAACTATTTTTGGAGGTATGTCATATGTTGCATTCTAAATTCCCCCCTTTTTTCTTCTGACACCTTTTCTGACACTTATTATCTTCTCTTAAACCTGGAATATGACACAGTCACAGCCGTCTTGGAATGACAGGATTCCTGAGCACCTAAAAGTAATGGTAATATACGTAGAACATGGAAACGTAATTATCTTTGTACATTAAAGAGTACTGGAAGCTTACCTCAATACAGGTGATTGATTAGATAACTCCTCTGCTCCCACTTTTTACTCTCCCTCTACGTTTTTCCTTTGTGATTCTATTCGTCTTTACACATAGGTCTCTGGTCATGGTCGACGAGACTTGGTGACCCCCTATGCCTACTTTCTGGTAGTTACACTACAGCCACCAGAGGACCACTATACTCAAGATTCTCGATTGACAAGAGGTATCCTCGCTATATATGTCAGAACTCTTATCACTCTGTCAATACTCACTATATCGTGTAATAGACCCTTATACAATATCTTTGTTCTCAGAGTGAGCCACTACCCTCAGTAGAATCACATAGATTTTCCTGTGTATAACAGTGTTCACCCTACTGTTCCAACATACGGTATGATTACTCCAGCTATATATTCTTCCCTTTTCTTTGTTTCCCTCAACGCATTCTTATCAATCATTCTTTTTACGTTACAGGTCTAATACATCTACTTCTACTTTTATTTGCTTCTTCTCCTGCTGCTCTCAGGTGAGCGATCCCTGATCACTCCCATCGTCTTGATATAGCAAAATATAGTATCACTAGAAACGTCGTTGGTACCATCACTGACTCCAGACACGCGCCTATTATAGGACTACTTTTTCATCTATAAGCCTATTATATCAACCTGATCTTTACTTACCTATACTAACTCCTTGGTGAGGTTACATCTTAATTATGACATAATCCCTGTATGGTGATTACTATCTCCGATACTGTATCATGGTTCCCCCTTGATTATTTGTACCCCATTATGTATCAATGTATGTATACCCTTGTACTTATATGACTTTAATATACTGACACTCTCCGGTGAAATTTCACCTTCATCATGATATATTCTTTGTATGGTGACTAATATCCCTGACACTGTATCATGGTCTCCCCATTGACTAATTGTATCCTATCATGTACCAACTTATGTATACCTTTATAAATTACATATCCTGTATTACCTGTATTGATTAATGTCTTTTTGTTTTGTTTTGTGTTTCCACTATTGTAAATACACAGTTTTGTCCGACCTGAGGAAGGCCTATTGGCCGAAACGTTGGCGGACGCATGTAAAGCACTTTCTTCACTTTTTCACGAGCAAAATAAAATAAAAAAGATTTTTCAATTTACCATGTCTCCTTGATTCTTATGGGAATTTAGTAGTGTGCCGGAGTTATTTCAAATTTACCGCTGACCTCCACCAACTTCTGCAGACGGCCACCACCGTCTGCCGACCTTGCTGATTGTGCCTGGGCTCCAACCCAGACACACACAGTCTTTGCTCCTCTCACTTCCACCTCTCCTCAACACTCCCCTCAACTGACTCCTCAACTAACTGACTTCTTTTCCCGCCTCCAGGCCTGTGAACTTCTCGGTGGGTGGGGCCAACCGCCTGGCTCCGCCCCACCTGGTGTGGACATCAGACCTTGGAGGGAGGCAACAAGGGTTTTGTTTGACTGGTGTTCCTGACCAGGGGAGGGGGGGTGTGTATGTGGTGTTATTCTGTGACCCCTGGGGTCCAGGGCGTCACACTCCCCCTTGGTAAAACGCAGACCGTCCGCGGGCTGCCCGTCCATCACCGATTTTTATTTTCTGAAAAATATAAAAATAAACAACTGTATGCATTTTTCAAATCTTCCCTTACGGGAGGCATGTTACTTAGAACGTTACTAATGGTAATAAAAACACTTTTAATAACAACGGACGGGTCCCAGTTCTTCCGCTTTCCCACCCAAGCAACCTAAACCTTGATGCTGCCCCTAAGAAGCGGGCAGCACCCCTTTTCCCCAGTCCGGAAAACAGAACCTGGTTCAGGTTGCCCAAGCGGGAATGGGTACGGTGTCTCGCACCCGACTGTCATTCAGGGGGCCCCACGTCCAGGGGGACCCCTGACCCCGGAGGATGGTCACCGGTCCCGGTGGTGACCGGACCCCAGCCTGCTCTGCTGCGGGTCCTCCCTCCAACATGCCTCTTCGGAGGCGGTTAACGGAACTCCAGCCCGGAATTATTTACAAGCCCACAAGTTCGTGGGCGGCCTGCTAGTTCTTGGCTGTGTTCATGAGCAGTTTCTCATGTGGGCTGCTTCAGGGAGGTAACGTGGCAAAAAGGGGACAACAACATTCTGATGGTCCCAACGGGGACAACGGTTCTTCTGCAAATCAGGTGAAAATGCGGCTACCACCGCAGTGACCCGGACTGGCCGATGGTCAGGCGATCAATCGGGTTACCCATCCAGCTGCAACGGGTGCCGGAGCTGTAGGCCGTTACCGAGAACGGTGGCGGAGGCAGCGTACTTGGGACCCCTTCCTCCATCAACTGCATCATCTCGGTCTCACCTGCTGCGGCGCGGCCGGGTCCCGGCTCCCACTCTATCAGGGCCGGCTCGGGGGTTTGCGTGGCTTGATCGCGGCGCTGCACGGCCGGGGCGGCCCCTTGCTCACGGGCCCACACCACGGCAACCATCCCGCGCACCTCCGCCTTCCAATCCAGCAGCTGCTACAGGCTCTGCGCCCTCACCTTCATACAGAACCGGCCCAGCTCCCGCTCCAACCAAGCAGCGGTCCCGATGGGGAGCTCACCCGGACCGCAGTCTTCAAAGGCTACTCCTCTGCTTCTTCCAAGCCCCACCGCTCCAGCGGCGGGCGCCCCTGCGCTCCCGTCCGGGAACGCCGACATTTTTCCATCTGCTTCCCCCCCCTTGGTTCTCTCCGGCACCTCCTTCTCCTGGGGACGGGGCTTCACTTTCGCGCCTTCCCTGCTCGGGGAAGACGACTCGAGCGGGAACTTTCTCGCCCAAGATGGCGGAATTTCAAATTTTTCGGCCGGACACAGCCGGCGGGGGACTGCAAGGCGCACTTCTACTGGTAAGTAGACGGGTAGGATCCTGTTCGTGACGCCAAGTTGTCGCTGGCGGAGGGGTTGGGAATGCCGCTCGCCTTGGGGTTCGCTGGCGCTCGGGTCCGGTGCTTCTGCTCCTCGGTGGCTCGAGCATGGGGCCAGACCCAGGGGCTCGAGCAGCGCCTCCTCACCCACAAGTGAAAAGGGGAGGTTTGTGGTGGGATGTCAGTCGTGACGCCACCCACGGGTTGTGGTGATGGTGGGCACCACCGCTGCTGGTGATGGGGGATCCCGGCAGCGATGGCGGAGAGCAGCTAAGGTGTTGACCCCTCCGTGGGTAGGGGCTGTTGGTCCCGGGGCCCCGGTTAGGGAGTAGGGAGGAGGTATAGGTACAGGTGTCGATGCGGGGAGGCAGCGTGGACGCGGGTGCTACGTTGCGGTGCAGCGCGGTGCCGGATGGCACTGGTGTACTCACTCAGGTAGACAAGGACAGAGTCTCTGGTAAACCAAACGGCTGGATGGATGGGGCCCACAGTCAGCTGCGGTGTTTTCACTCTCCCCGGACGGGTTGATGGTGGCTGTCATTTCCTGCACCTATGTGTGTGTGTTTGACTCCTATGGCTTCCCACGGTTAGTTCGCGCCCCGGCGTGTATGTGTCGGGAGAGTCCGTTTTGCCCGCAGGCGCTGGCCCTTGGATCTCTGGCCCTTGGCGGTGGCTCTTATCCGGACAGGTTGGGCTGTTGCCTTCTGACGGGACTTGGTTGGGAATGAACCCCTGAGGTCCAGACCGTAATCAGAGAATTTGACCTTTACGGCGGCTCCTAGCCTAGTCGGGATCTGAGTACCCTACCTTGGTGCTTGGCTTCAATCTGCTCCCCGGTTCGGTACCGGCGGGCCACCGCCCAACCCCGGTCCTACGGTTCCGCTGACCTCCACCAACTCCTGCAGACGGCCACCACCGTCTGCTGACCTTGCTGATTGTGCCTGGGCTCCAACCCAGAAACAGTCTTTGCTCCTCTCACTTCTACCTCTCCTCAACACTCCCCTCAACTGACTCCTCAACTAACTGACTTCTTTTCCCGCCTCCAGGCCTGTGAACTCCTCGGTGGGTGGGGCCAACCGCCTGCCTTCTCCCCACGTGGTGTGGACATCAGACCCTGGAGGGAGGCAACAAGGGTTTTGTTTGACTGGTGTTCCTGACCAGGGGAGGGGGGTTTGTGTATGTGGTGTTATTCTGTGACCTTTGGGGTCCAGGGTGTCACCTGGGGTCCAGGTGTAGAGGGAATCTGCCCTGCTTGGCCTGACAGGCGCTGTTGGAAGTGTTTCGATGGACCTGGAGAAGGTGCTTACAAAATTCCAGGTTTAATATTTCTGTTGGGCTGGAATCCCACCTTGACCAATCTGGGTAAGTGTGAGGGCCCCAGACTTCACTGCCGTGCAGGAGGATTGGGGCGATGATGGAATTGAAGATTTTTAGCCAGACCCTCACTGGAAGCTTCAGATGATAGTTTCCTTCGGATGGCATAGAAGGTCTTGGAGGCCTTGTTTTTCAGGGTCTCTATGGCTTGTTTGAAGCTCCCTGACTGGTGAATTTCCAGGCCCAAGTAGGTGTATTTGTCTGTTCCTGTAAGAGTGCAGTTCTTTAGGACAAATGGAAGATGCTGGTCAAATCTCCTTTTTCTCTTCTGGAACACCATGATGTTGGTTTTCTTTAGATTGATCGGTAGTGCCCATGTGGAGCTGGATTTCGCCAAGATTTGTAGGTTGTCTTGGAGGCCTTTCTCAGTTGGTGACAGCAGCAGTAGGTCATCTGCATAGAGCAAGAATTTCACCTGGGCGTCATGGAGTGTGAGACCTGGAACAGGTGAAGATTCCAGAGCAGTAGCCAGCTCATTGATGTAGATATTGAAGAGCGTTGGACTTAGGCTGCAGCCCTGTCTAACTCCTCGGCTCTGCTGGAAATAGGCCATTCTTCTACCGTTCACACTCACACTGCAGATGTTCTCGGTGTAGGAGCTTTTGATGACATAGTAGGGCTTTCCTCCTATTCCGCTCTCCAGCAATTTCAAGAACAAGCCCGAGTGCCACACTGAGTCAAAGACCTTTTTAAAGTCTACAAAGCAGGCGTATATCTACCCATGCTTTGTATTGTGGACATGGCTCTGAATGAGACTGTGCAGGGTGTAGATGTGGTCTGTGGTGCGGTTGTTTGGCACGAACCCTGCTTGGCTTTTGCTCAGGACATTGTGCTCGGTAAGAAAACTGATGATCCTTTTGTTTAGGATGCTGTTGAACAGTTTTCCCAAGTTACTGCTGACACATATGCCTCTGTAGTTGTCAAGGTCATACCTGTCCCTACTCTTGTGGATCGGTATAATGAGTCCTTGGTTCCAGGTACGAGGGAAGTAACCAGCACTCAGCACAATGTTGAACAGTTTAACCATTGCAGCTTGAATTTCTGGTGGACTGTACTTCAGCATCTCTGGGGGGATTTCATCCAGACCACTAGATTTTTTACACTTTATGGAAGTGATTTTCTCTGCAACTTCCTGTAATGTAATTGGTGTGTCAAGTGGGTTTTGGAAATTTTTGATTTTCTTCTCCATTGCCTTTAGTTTTGATGTTATGTTTTCCTGCTCTTGGCTTAGTCCTTCTTTTGGGATGTCTTTGTAGAGGTCTCTGAAGTACTGGAGCCAGATGTTGCCATTTTGACATCTATCCCTCTATCTATCTATATATCTACAGTGCCTACAAGTAGTATTCAACCCCCTGCAGATTTAGCAGGTTTGATAAGATGCAAATAAGTTAGAGCCTGCAAACTTCAAACAAGAGCAGGATTCATTAACAGATGCATAAATTTTACAAACCAACAAGTTATGTTGCTCAGTTAAATTTTAATAACTTTTCAACATAAAAGTGTGGGTCAATTATTATTCAACCCCTAGGTTTAATATTTTGTGGAATAACCCTTGTTTGCAATTACAGCTAATAATCGTCTTTTATAAGACCTGATCAGGCCGGTACAGGTCTCTGGAGTTATCTTAGTTATCTTGGCCCACTCCTCCATGCAGATCTTCTCCAAGTTATCTAGGTTCTTTGGGTGTCTCATGTGGACTTTAATCTTGAGCTCCTTCCACAAGTTTTCAATTGGGTTAAGGTCAGGAGACTGACTAGGCCACTGCAACACCTTGATTTTTTCCCTCTTGAACCAGGCCTTGGTTTTCTTGGCTGTGTGCTTTGGGTCGTTGTCTTGTTGGAAGATGAAATGACGACCCATCTTAAGATCCTTGATGGAGGAGCGTAGGTTCTTGGCCAAAATCTCCAGGTAGGCCGTGCTATCCATCTTCCCATGGATGCGGACCAGATGGCCAGGCCCCTTGACTGAGAAACAGCCCCACAGCATGATGCTGCCACCACCATGCTTGACTGTAGGGATGGTATTCTTGGGGTCGTATGCAGTGCCATTCAGTCTCCAAACGTCACGTGTGTGGTTGGCACCAAAGATCTCGATCTTGTTCTCATCAGACCAGAGAATCTTGAACCAGTCTGTCTCAGAGTCCTCCAAGTGATCTTGAGCAAACTGTAGACGAGCCTTGACATGATGCTTTGAAAGTAAAGGTACCTTACGGGCTCGTCTGGAACGGAGACCATTGCAGTGGAGTACGTTACTTATGGTATTGACTGAAACCAATATCCCCACTGCCATGAGATCTTCCCGTAGCTCCTTGTTGTCCTTGGGTTAGCCTTGACTCTTCGGACAAGCCTGGCCTCGGCACGGGTGGAAACTTTCAAAGGCTGTCCAGGCCGTGGAAGGCAAACAGTAGTTCCATAAGCCTTCCACTTCCGGATGATGCTCCCAACAGTGGAGACAGGTAGGCTCAACTCCTTGGAAACGGTTTTGCACCCCTTGCCAGCCTTGTGACCCTCCACAATCTTGTCTCTGATGGCCTTGGAATGCTCCTTTGTCTTTCCCATGTTGACCAAGTATGAGTGCTGTTCACAAGTTTGGGGAGGGTCTTAATTAGTCAGAAAAGGGTGGAAAAAGAGATAATTAATCCAAACATGTGAAGCTCATTGTTCTTTGTGCCTGAAATACTTCTTAATACTTTAGGGGAACCAAACAGAATTCTTGTGGTTTGAGGGGTTGAATAATAAATGACCCTCTGAATAAACTTTTCACAATTTTAAAAAAAAAATAAAAAAAGAAATAACATTCTTTTTTGCTGCAGTGCATTTCACACTTCCAGGCTGATCTACAGTCCAAATGTCACAATGCCAAGTTAATTCCGAATGTGTAAACCTGCTAAATCTGCAGGGGGTTGAATACTACTTGTAGGCACTGTATATATCCCTCTATCTATCTATATATCCCTCTAGCCCTCTATCTATCTATATATCCCTCTATCTATCTATCTAATCAAATCAAATAAGCTTTATTGGCAGGACCAAATACAAATTAGTTTTGCCAAAGCAAGTGTACATTAGTGACTGGGACTGTGGGAATGGTGGGTGGGGACTGTAGGAAGGATGGATGGGGCACATCCAGGGTGGGGTCTCTGGGGGCACATCTAGGGTAGGAGCTATGGAAGTCCATGGCTTATGATGGGGCATATCCAGTGTGGGGACTGTAGTAAGGATGGATGGGGCACATCCATGGTGGGGACTGTGGAGCCACATCTGGGATGGGGGCTATGGATTATCATGGCTTATCATAGTTCTCATCTATCTATCTATCTATCTATCTATCTATCCATCTATGATCTTTGTAGCTGAATAATCTGCTTCTGGTTTCTCTACTGCAATACAGAGGTCAAAATTACCAAATCTTCCTATGTTTTTCATTACAGGTTCAATGGTAGAGCTGCTGCCTATGGACAATGAGTTCATGAGTTGCGGTCCCTGTAAATCAGAGCAGTGAGAATTTAATTTAATTTATTCACTGCACTGAGGGGAGGTGCCAGGACATCAGCTGTGAGCCGCGGGACACACCTCTAAAATCGGTGCAGTCCCGCAGAATCCGGGTCGGTTGGAAGGTATGCACAACAAGTTCCATGGAAACCCTAGACCATACACCTGTTCAGTGCTGAACTGCAATTCCAGCTGTAGTGTTTAAACGATTACCCATGGAGATTCTCCGCATTATCCTGGCCTCGCTTGCATTTGTTTTGCGAGGGCAATCAGCCTTCTCGGGGGAACTTGAAAGAGTTTGTGATGTTGTAAAGAAGCAATATTCTCGAAATCAAAGACTTAGAACTACTAACTTCTCTTGCTATGGCTGATAACGTCATCCCTTTAGTCTTCATCTGGACGACCTGCTGCTGGAGGGTTTCAGTCCCTTTGGAATGGCACACCATTATTGCAAAGTCAGTGCAAACTGGAGAATTAGGCTGCCAGTTAAATAGGGTTTATCAGATAATTAAGAAAATTAGCTCCAGGTGCCCGATTAACACCAATATCTCGCAGGTGTGTGACAGTGTGCTGTAAGTTTGATCAGTGTTCTTTTTCATTTATCTCATTTACATTTTTATTATGTATTTTACAGTAAATTCAATTCATGAAATAAGCTTAAAATACTCCGAGTTTAGTCATGTTAGGAGTCCTGCACACACTGAGGAGCTGATCATGTGACCCCTGACACCTCCCCTCCATGTGACCTCATCACAGGTCCTGTAAGCACAGAGCAGCCATCTAGCATTTCAAACACGCCCCCTATCACGTGACAGAAATGACATCATACCTGGAAAAAGCCCATACATTCTAGCATCTACTATATATCCAGTGTGCGGCTCTGCAGGAGGAGGTATGTGGAGATTCCCCATTACTGGGCGCATTAACCCCCTCAGTGCTGCGCTCACACTCCAGGAGACAGAACATGTTCCCGTCTGTGCGGCTCTATCAGGAGATCTCGGGTGTCTGTACCTCCATGATATATTCTATATATTGAGTGTATAACTGAGAGAACTGGCGCCGCTGATCTCAAGTGTCTGTACCTCCATGATATATTCTATATATTGAGTGTATAACTGAGAGAACTGGCGCCGCTGATCTCAAGTGTCTGTACCTCCCTGATATATTCTACTAGAAATATGTCTATGCTTAGTGGTACTGACAGGAGCCGTGGACATGTGTCAAGCTGTTTGCACTTTTCAATATCTGTTGTATGTCATCCCTCCGCATTTGTGTATTGTGTGTGTTGCATCATTTGACCTCTTTCACCCCTGTGCTCCGTCTCTTCCTTGTTGTGTGCTGTATATTGGTGTTTGGTGTTGTGTTTCTTAACTGTGTTCACTATGTGGTGTCTCCCCTGTGTGCTGTGTGTGTTTACAATATATGGTCTCTTGTTAGCTGTTGTGACTATAATTGGAGATGGTACATTGTTTTGTGCAGTTTGATGTGTGTGTGAGTATCCGTTACCAAAGTGGACCAAAAAAACACGAAATGAAAGGATACAATTTATTCACATGTCAAAAATGCTAGTTGAACATATGGTAGTTATTTTGATTTGTAAAAAACAGGCATGTCTGTGGGCCTGGGGGAATTTGCTGCTGTCTGAGGTAATGAAAAGAGCGTATGATTAGATTTGGATGCACACCACCTGAATACAGTTACTCATGCTTGTGGCAAGGGATTCTACCTACATTTTCAGGTCTGATCTGATTTTGTATAGGCACATAGCCTTTTTTCCCTTTCATTTTATTAGAAAAAGTATTTTTTTATGGATTACCTGATTTATTTGTGTACTCTTGATACTGTACCCTACACGGCCAAACTGCCGTTGTTGCCACATGTTTGTTTCTATTGTTGCTATAGCATAGCTATTCATACGGATGCACGTCACCGTAGATTCTGGGCATAAGCTGCGCGTGCGCAAGTAACGGTGATGTCACCACTCTTCCCACGCAGGCGCAGTACCAGCCGCGGTTGCTACTGCATGTGTGTGGGAAGAGCGGTGACGTCACCGCTACTTGCGCACGCGCAGTTCGTGCCAGGAAGCTGCAGTGACGTGAATGTGAGTTGCACAGGCGCAGTTTGAACTGCGCCTGCGCAACTGACAATGCCACGGTGCATGCTGGAATAGGGTTACAGAAACTGGTGATTATGTATGTAGATATACTGAGTGTATAACTGCAGGAGCTGGCACCACTGATCTCGGGTGTCTGTACCTCCCTGAAATGTTCTGTATATGTTCTATATTTTTGCTGCAGTTTTGTGCCAGGAGGTGCATATTTGGTGCTGAAATGGTCTGCACCAGATTTCAGCACCAAATTTGCATTTCCTGGAAGAAAAAAACTTTTTTTTTATTTGCATTTTTGGACCAAGAGATGTAAATTTGGTGATGAAATTTTGAAACTATATTCATGCACCCAATCTGCATGAGGTATGATGCAGTAGTGATGGAATTTTTTGCCAAGAAGTGTAGAATGGGTGCAGGAATATGGTGTTAAAATTTCAGCACCAAATCTGCATCTCTTGGCAAAAAAAAATGCCGTTTTCTGCCAGGAGATGCAGGTGAGTTCACTGAGTTTAATGAGGTCTTCAGAGGTCCTCTGAGGTCAGGTTACCTGCGGTCAGAGGTGGGACCCTCCAGCTATGACATCACCGCTGATCGCTGCGGCTCATTCATTCTCTGAAGCTCACAGCGGGAAGTCATGTTCTATGGCGCTCGCTGGGAGGTTCAGATGTAGCAGAGCTGAATCGCCTTAGGAACTTGTTTTGGTTTACGTCGGAAATCAGGGGTGTTTTGGGATTAATAATAAAGTGATGAAAGAGTGTATTTTTGTATTTTATTCCAAATAAAGGATTTTTTCGGTGTTTGTGTTTATTTGCTTTCACTTACAGATTAGTGATGGGGTGTCATAGATGCTGCCATCACTTATCCAGGACTTTGTGGCTGCTGTGGGCTGCCATTAACTCCTTGCTATCCCGATTGTCACCGAACCAGGGCAATCGGGAAGAGCGAGGTAAAGCTCAAAGCTCAAAAAGATTATAACGTCAAATCGAAGCGACAATTCCGGGCAGCTGGAGGCTTATATTTTTAGACTGGACCTCCCCAGCCTCAGAATACCAGCCCCAGGTGTCAAGCTTTATCTTGGCTGGGTATCAAAATTGGGGGGGAAGGGACCGCACGTCGGGTTTTTTAATTATTTTTTTAAATAAAAAAAAAAAGCCGCATGCTGTTCCTCTTTGGCTGGGGTCACACTTGTGAGGGACTCTCACAAGTCTCGCATCGCATCACCTGGCACGGCCACACACTCTTCTGACAGCAGCGGGTAGGTTGCATGTACTTCTATGCAGTTGCACGCTCGTGTCCTGATAGCGTCAGGCCGTGCCGGGTGATGCGATGCGATACTCGCGCAAGTGTGACTCCGGCCTTATCACTAGAAGTCCCAGAGAGGGGTCATTTAACATTTCTACCTTTCGAACCCAGAGACGGGTTGAATGACCTGAAGGATTTTAGCTAATATCCTATAATCACCGTCTTTTGTTCTGTAATTAAGGCCATTATTGTCGCACCACAGGAGGTTGTTGTTTTCCATTTAGTTTCTAGTTAGTTCTATTCAGTTTATTGTATGTCATTTGACCCTCTTTCGGGACTTCAGGGGGGAGCTCGAAATTTCTGGGACTTTAGTGTTATTTTGATACACAGTCAAGATAAAGCCCGACAGATGACAGCTGCAGCCTGTAACCATGGGCTTTATGTATGCTGGTATCAGAATACGGGGAGCACTATGCCGATTGTTTTATTTAGTAATTTATTTTTATACCACAATACTGACCCGCAAACAGTTGCACTGCTTTCACCACCTATCGGCCGTCCTAGTGCCTGTGATTGGTTGCAGTCATCTGACATGCCGCCACTCAGGGTGAGGGCGCATCTAACTGCAACCAATTACACACGCCGGTGGGCGGGGAAAGCAGTGAATATTCACTGAGGGTTAATTGTTGGCTCCAAAAGGGAATGCGTGACCTGAAAGCAGCTTGCCGCCATGACGGATCTTCAGTGAGTACACTTCAAGTGCTCCTACCCCCTATTCCTTCTACCGACATTTTTAATCTCCGGATTCTGGTCCATATAGACTTATATGGGTACTGGATTCCGAATTGAACCTGGATTTTTTTTTTTTAATTTAGGAGGGACCTGCCGATTCCGATTATCTGCGACACAAAGACGTGTACAGAGCTGTTGAAGAGTGCTCCAATGGAGCTGAAGACACCGAAGATTTATTGTAGTTAAAGGATGGGGGGGGGGGTGTACGTGGAGCAAACAGGGGCCATTTGAGAATCCAGAATGGGGAAAAAGGGGATGATAAGTGCACACTCAGTATGGGGACCACATTGAGGGGTAGTATGAGGAGCCATGGGTTAAATTGAAAGACAGAGTATGGGGAGCATGAGGGTAGGATGAGTGTAGATACAGTATGAAAAGTGAGGGGGGATGGTTGCGGACACTGTAGGTATGGGAAGTGAGGGGGATGGGTGCGGACATAGTATGGGAACGAAGTGAGGGGGGATGGGTGCAGACACTGTATGAAAAGTGAGGGGGGAAGCGTGCAGACACAGTATGAAAAGTGAGGGGGGATTGGTGCGGACACTGTATGAGAAATGAGGGGTGATGGGTGCGTACACAGCATGAAAAGTAAGGGGGATTGGTGTGGCCACAGTATGAAGAGTAAGGGGGATGGGTGTGGACACAGCATGAGGAGTGAGGGAGGGATGGGTGCAGACACAGTATGAGGAGTATGAAAAGTGATGGGGGATGGGTGCAAGCACGGTATGAAAATTGAGGGAGGATGGGTGCGGACACAGTATGAGGAGTGAGGGGGATGGCTGCAGATACAGTATGAGAAGTGAGGAAAGGATGGGTGCAAACATAGCAATTGGAGTGAGGGGGGTTGGGTGCAGACAAAGTATGACGAGAGGGGGGACGAGTGCGAACACGGTATGAGGAGTGGGGGATGAGTGCGAACACAGTATGAGAGAAGGGATGAGTTTGGACGCAGTATGATGAGTGAGGGGGATGAGTCTGGACACAGTATGGGGAGGGGGGATGTGTGAGGACATAGTATTGGAAGCAAGGAGGTGATGACTACGGAGATTGTTATGAAACTGTATGGGATGAGAAAAATAGCATATAATAAAGACTGGGTAGGGTGGGGGTGGGATGGATTCAGACATGACTGGGTAGTGTGAGTGGGGGCGGTATCTAGAAAAGACTTAATTGGGGGATAGTCTGAGGCCACAGCAAGGAGGGGACAGTATATCAAGAAGGGGCGAGTATGATGAGAGGGAACAGTATAGAGAATCGTAAGTTTAGGGGGACACAGTGTAGAGGACAGTGTGAAGAGAGGGCCCAGTATGGAAAGGAGAGGGCAGTGTGGAGGGCCTGTACCATAAAATGGGCTGTGTGTGCATCATATTTTGTGCAGGGAACACAGTGAGGGGCAATTATTTATTCAGGAGCACAGTGTAGAGAAGATATTTTTATTCAGAGACATTTAATGACAGTCTTATTTTTCAGGCATTGTGTTGGGATGTGCTGCAGAAAAGCGGAGAAGATAGAAGTCTGCAGAGACAAGCTGTGGCCATGAAAAGTCATCATGACATCTGGGCAAGATAAAGAAAAGAAAAAGAACAACTCCTATCAGAGACAATGTCATCTATAAGGTACCTGGATGTAAATGTTTATTTGTGATACTAATTCTGATCAGTACTGTGGTTCCTGTATGGTCTGATATTGATTGATAACTACAATTCCCAGTATCTTTTTACCATTGTTAAGGAGATACTGGAAGTTCTAGGTTCATGTGATAAATAAATATACAGGGCTGACCTGACATTGCAATTGACGTACTATGTACCGATTCTTGTGATGTATTTCTGCACTGATGAGCATTTTGATGCTTTGTTTCTGTACCTATGGTGGTTCTGATTTATGTATTTCTGTACTGATGTGGGTTTTGATGCTGTTTCTGTACCTATAATGGTTTGGTGATGAATTTCTATACCGATGAGCATTTTGATGCTTTATTTCTGTACCTATGGTGGTTCTAATTATGTATTTGTGTACTGATGTGGATTTTGATGCTGTTACTGTACCTAAGGTGGTTTTGGTGATGAATTTATGTACTGATGAGCATTTTAATGCTTTGTTTCTGTACCTATGGTGGTTCTGATTATGTATTTCTGTACTGATGTGGGTTTTGATGCTGTTTCTGTACCTAAGGTGGTTTTGGTGATGAATTTCTGTACTGATGAGCATTTTGATGCTTTGTTTCTGTACCTATGGGGGTTCTGGTGATATATTTCTGTACTGATGAGGATTTTCATGCTGTGTTTCTGTACTGATGCTCTAGTGATGTATTTCTGTAACTCTGGTAGCTCTCGGTTGATGTATTCCTGTGCTGTTATAAGTCCTGATCCTAAACAAATGTAACAGTTCAGAACTTGTAAGATTACATTATACAAGGCTATGTTAATAAAGTATTGTGTCATCTTCCAATTTAAGGGTTACTATGTTTTTTTAATGTTAGGAGCATTAAAGGGGTTGCCCCAAGTTTGTAATGAGTCTGTAGTCTCTTTGCTTTATTCTTCTGAATTCTCACACTGCACGCTGTCAGTATTCTCTGATGCCGGTGTTGAGAGTGGAAGCTAACATAACCACAAGTATGCTATGTACATACATGGAGTGACGTACCGACTAGACATGCTTGGCCTTGATCAATGAAAATAAATGTGAGTGAGGTTGGACATGTCTAGTCAGAATGTGGCCAGAAGTATACAAATCACACATGTGCTCATACGACTGTCCACTCTCACCGTTGGCACTAGAGAAATATAAAAGGCTGCAGTGTATGCGCCATGAGAATTCAGAAGCCTGCAGTCACTTAAAGTGACTGCAGACGTTCATCTCAAACCTGGACAACAGTGTGTAATATATTCGCTGTCAGGATTCGGCTCTACCTGCTGTTTCCAGAATTCATCACATGGCCGCTCCACTCATGTGATTTTCATACTTAGGCAGGGCGGGCTTTGCACGTTGCGACATCGCAAGCCGATGCTGCGATGTCGCACGCGATAGTCCCCACCCCGTCGCAGGTACGATATCTTGTGATAGCTGGCGTAGCGAAAATTATCGCTACGCCAGCTTCACATGCACTTACCTGCTCTGCGACCGTCGCTCTGGCCGGCGACCCGCCTCCTTCCTAAGGGGGCGGGTCGTGCGGCGTCATAGCGACGTCACACGGCAGGCGGCCAATAGCGGCAGAGGGGCGGAGAAGAGAAGGATGTAAACATCCCGCCCACCTCCTTCCTTCCGTAGAGCCGCCGGCGGCAGGTAAGGTGAAGTTCCTCGCTCCTGCGGCGTAACACACAGAGATGTGTGCTGCCGCAGGAACAAGGAACAGCATCGTACCTGTCGCGGCAGCATAATTATGGAAAAGTCGGAGCCTGCAGCGATGATACGATAACGACACTTTTGCGCTCGTTCATCGTATCATCTAGAATTTACACACAACGATGTCGAAAGTGATGCCGGATGTGCGTCACTTTCGATTTGACCCCACCGACATCGCACGTGCGATGTTGCAACGTGCAAAGCCGCCCTTACGGTCATCTGACAATTAGCTTTTCTTCTTGCCACTCTTTTTCACTGAACATTGAGAGAATTAGAAAGAGCAGCTCATCATCACATGACGGAAAGATATGGCTTGACAGGGACATGACCAAGGTCAGGAAGGGGTAATGTTCTATCTCCACTGACGTCACTAGTGCGGCACTTTATAACTTTCATAAATATTTCAGAATAACAAGACATAAAGGTTCAGATATTTTAGATTTTCCTTGTAGATTTGTTCAGTGTTTTTTGTTGTGCTGCATTGTAGATATTCAGTCAGGACTGGATGTAGTGATCATGTGAAGCCAGTAACAGCTCCGGAGATTTCTTACATGGGATCTTTCTGATGTTACATCGTCAACTTCTCCCCATTCAGGTCCATACAATATCGGATCCTCTCAGATCTTCTGTATAAGAGAATTCTCCTGATTGACCCATCAAGAATGGATAGGGAGAGGGACAAGATGGCGGAGAGGATATTACACCTCACCCTAGAGATCCTCTTCCGGCTTACTGGAGAGGTGAGAGATTCTGATGACGTCACATTACATCAATCTTATCTATGGGAATAACAGATGGACAGAACTGGAGAGGTGAGGACTCTGGAAATGTCTGTAGTGAGGTTTATTAATGTGTCTCTCCATAACCAGGATTACACAGTAGTGAAGAAGACCTCTAGTGAGCGCTGTCAGGCCCCTGTGTCTGAGGGATGGGGAAGACCCCTAAGCCCAATCACGGGGCCTCCACCTCACCCCCTGATACATGAGGACATCAATGACCAGAAGATCCTGGAACTCACCTACAAGATGATTGAGCTGCTGACTGGAGAGGTGACACTGCTGGGAATGCGGGGACATTATACAGTAACGCTATGAAGGGATCGGGGGATCACGGTATCATTGTATGTGTCAGGTTCCTATAAGGTGTCAGGATGTCACCGTCTATTTCTCCATGGAGGAGTGGGAGTATTTAGAAGGACACAAAGATCTGTACAAGGACGTCATGATGGAGGATTCCCAGCCCCTCACATCACCAGGTAATAGACAGGACTAAATACACACGGCCTATAAATTATCTGTATGTAAAGAATGAATTTAGTCCTTGTATGTGTTTCCTTCAGTTCTAACCAGTGAGAGTACAACACCAGAGAGATGTCCCCATCCTCTTCTTCCACAGGACTGTAAACAAGAAAATCCCGATGTTCCTCAGGATGATCAGGTAGATGGAGAGAAGGTGTCATGAAATCGCCCCTATGATGTGTAGATGGCTGTGAAGGTCTTGTGTTCAGTCTTGTTTTATCCCCCAGTATTATACACTGAATGGACAATGTATTAGCGATTCCGTTTTTTTCCTGATATAAACTTTTCTAAATGAAAATTTCGCTAGTGACTCCAAAATTGAGAAGAAAATCCAGTGATCAGTTTCCGTGGATTACTTCCAGTGTGAATTTAGAGTAGAATGGAAATATTGAGTCATTTGATCGACTTTAGTATATAAAATGGTGTTGAGATTATACTGAGAATATTGTGATAGAGGTAAAACATGCAGAAAATGTGGGTCTTGTGAATATGAAGAACTCATCAGAGAAAGGAGTGACAGGAGTTCACCACAACCATTCTGAAGAATAGTCGGTGCTCAGTCTTGAACTGCAGCTGAAGACAATGCTGATGCTATAGCTAAAGTGTCTGAACTAACAACTCTTCAGCTCAGGAGCATACTTAGGGCTTGTGGGAAATCAATTTCATCTGTTCATGACAGAAATCACTTATGACAGAACAATGCTCAGTGTTACACTGGTCGGATAGTCATGAATTTTGTTGCTTCCCTGGGCTTTACAGTCTTCAGATCTTTATCCTATAGATCATCTCCAGGATGAGGTAGATCGGGCTGTTCACAGCAGGTCACTTCCTCAATCTTATTTGTGGCAACTATAAAAATCTGTCCTCAAGGGCCAATATTCCTGCAGAATGATCAAGTGAAAAGGTTTTGGTACCGTGTTAGCCAGTTGAAAAATTATTGAATGTTCTCAGTGAGAGGAACAAAATTTATAATCTTGTGATACCTTTTAATGGCTAACTAAAATAAAGTAAAGTGATGTTACAAAGCAAGCTTTCGAGACATCTCAGGTCCCTTCATCAGGCATGGTATGACAAAATATCTGAAGAAACATAAATATATGCACAAACAGAGCAGAGGGATGGCATAATAAAAGACATTTAAATAAACAAACACTGAGCTTAGAAAGTGAATCCTTAATTAGCTTTGATTAGTGGTGTGAGACTTTTATTGTCCCAATATCCATGTAGGATCAGAGGTCTGGTCAGTCTCTGGTTGAAAAATTATTGAATGTTCTCAGTGAGAGGAACAAAATTATAATCTTGTGATACCTTTTAATGGCTAACTAAAATAAAATAAAGAAGTTGAAAAATTATTGAATGTTCTCAGTGAGAGGAACAATGCAGAATGATCAACACAGACTGGAACTGATGACATAGGATTAATATAGTTCTATAGAGGTGAATGTACCCGATACTAGATGGGTGTCTGTAATAATGTGGCCATTCAGTGTATGGTTTATACTTGGTGGAGATGACAGGATAAAGCTGATCATAGACATTAGATGTTGTCTGAATCTTCTCACAATTTTTTGGTTATGGAGACTGCTGGCTACAATTAGGAGGCGACAGGTTGGGTTAGGCTAGGTTCACATTTCCGTTGTTTTGCATCAGTCACATGCGTTGCTTGACGCTTGTGACTGATGCGTTGTACAACGGATGACAAGAATTGGAATTCATTGTCATGATAAAGCGGATTGCGTTGTAAAACGAGAGAGAGAGAGAACGATCAGCTGATCGTTCACAATAGCCGGCCAATCAGCTCGCTCTCAAAAGCCGACGGCCGTGAGATTAGTTGATCGCTCTCAAAAGCCGGCGGCCAAGAGATCAGCTGATCGTTCGGCCAAGAGAGCGAGAGAGACATTCATTTGATGATTAAATGCAAGTTTGAGCATGCGCAGTGAAAACATAAGGATTCCACTGCTCAAAAAACGTAACATGCTGCGTTCCTGCTGCCCAACGGTCAGTCGTTCCACGACTGATCAGTCGGGCGGCGGATGCAACACAAGGGCATCAGTCGCAATCCGCCGCTCATACAAGTCTATGGGAAACAACGGAATCCGCCAAACGGATTGCATTGTTTATCAGAGCGGCGGATTGTGACTGATCATAAACAACGGAAATGTTAACATAGCCTTATACAGGAGACCTGCAGCTCTGTGATATCTACTGCTGTCAGTTTTGATCGTCCTGTTCATTTATTTTTTCTTTTCTTCTGAATCATTTCACACGACTTCTCCATCTATCTGTAACTTTTACAATATTTGTTTCAGGGTGAAGATCTGACCCATATTAATACTACAGAGACATATGTGAGGGGTGATGAGCGGTATAAAGATGAGATTCCTACAGATAACCGCACAGGTGCGTAGTGACCACTAAATGCAGAGAAGTCACAGATTCTACTCAGTCACTGGTTGCAGGTTTATGGGCCCAATTCATTATGTTTTTAAGGCCGGTTTACACGCAACGACATCGCTAACGAGATATCGTTGGAGGTCACGGAGTTCTTGACGCACATCCGGCCTCGTTAGCGACGTCGTTGTGTGTGACATGTACGAGCGACCATTAACGATCAAAAATACACGTCGTTCATTTCCATAATATCGTTGCTCGTTCAGGACGCAGGTTCTTCTTTGTTCCTGAGGCAGCACACATCGCTACGTGTGACACCCCAGGAACGACGAACAACAACGTACCCTCCGGCAACGAGGTGAGAGTGACGATCCAACGCCTCCCCTCCGCCCCTCCGCTGCTATTGGTGTCCTGCATGGTGACGTCGCTGTGATGCCGAACGAACCCTCCCTTAAAAAAGAGGTTGTTCAGCGGCCACAGCGACGTCGTTTGTAAGGTAAGTAGTATGAGGCATCCTAGCGATATTGTGCGCCACGGACAGTGATTTGCCCGTGACGCACAAACGACGGGGGCAGGTGCTTTAACAAGCGTCATCGCTAGCGATGTTGTTACGTGTAAAGCAGCCTTTAGTCTTAATATATGGGGCTGCTGGTGTAAGGCGGGCTTTACAAGTTGCGACATCGCTACCGATATATCGTCGGGGTCACGTCGTTAGTGACGCACATCCGGCGCCGGTAGCGACATCTCAATGTGTAAATCCTAGGTGCGACGATGAACGAGTGCAAAAGCGTAAATAATCGCTGATCTGTGTCACGTCGTTCATTTTCATAATGTCGTTACTGCTGCATACGATGTTGTTTGTCGTTCCTGCAGCACCACACGTCGCTGTGTGTGAAACCGCAGGACCGACAAACATCTCCTTACCTGCGTCCACCGGGAATACGGAAGGCAGGAGGTGGGTGGGATGTTATATCCCGCTCATCTCTGTCCCTCCGCTTCTATTGGCCGGCCGCTTAGTGACGTCGCGGTGACGTCGCTGTGACGCCGAACGCACCTCCCCCTTGAAGGAGGGATTGTTCGGCGGTCACAGCGACGTCGCCGACCAGGTATGTGCGTGTGAAGCTGCCGTAGCGATAATGTTCGCTATAGCAGCAAGCACCAGATATCGCATGTACGACGGGGGAGGGGGCTATCGCGCTCGACATCGCTAGCAATTGCTAGCGATGTTGCAGCGTGTAAAGCCACCCTAAGATGCACCCAATTCATTTATAGGTGAACGTCTGGTGCTGCAGAACATTTCTGGAGTGAGTTATGCCTCTTGTTTCGTGTTTTTCATGAATCAGAGAAGTGGGTATAGCCATGCCCCGTCCTGCCCAAACGCCATCCATTTTTTTTTAAATCGAATACTTTTTTTCTCTGACGCCTCATTGGGGGACACAGGACCATGGGTGTTCTGCTGCCTATCCATAGGAGGACACTAAGTAGAAGCAAAAGCATAGCTTCTCCTCTGCAGTATACACCCCCTGGCCGGGCCAGGCAAGCCCAGTTTTAGCTTAGTGTCTGTAGGAGGCACTTCCTTTCAAGGTTTGTTATTTTTTGAGGGCGACAGTTTCCTTTTGGGACCGATCTCCCACTACCATCAACGGGCGGGAACGTGAAGTGTTGCCTACACGTACCCCCTCCCGCGACGCTGGATCCTGGGCTGGACGACGGGTTCCACAGACACCGATTTTCCAAAGCCCAGGGTAGAGGCCTGTGCCCTATAGCCCAATTCCTCAGCCCCTCTCTGCAGGCTCTGAGTTGAAGATGGCACCAATTCCTCAGCCCCTCTCTGCAGGCTCTGAGTTGAATATGACACTGACACAGCAAGCTGACTCTGCTATTTTCACTGCCTGGAAAGCAGTGTTTTAAGGTGAGATCCCCCCTGACTGGTTTCCCAGACAAAGGGAGAAAAGACGCTGCAGGGAAGGCTCCCAGGACATTTACAGTATTTATTATGTGCAAGGTGCAAGGATCCTGCACACACAGTGTTAACTTTCTCTGGCTTGCTGGCTGGAGGAGGGGGAGGTTCTGCTGTTTGCAGAAAGTCTTGCAGATAATTTCCCGGTGGCATGGGGGAGGGCCCAGGGCTCAGGGACTCATGCTGTTTATTATCTGCTCTGTTTATTTGCTCTAGCAGAAAAGCCGGCTGATAACCACCTGTGACAAGCTGTGTGCTGACTGTAGGGAGAGGGAGGAAAACTCAGAAGCTCCCTTCCCGCCGTTTTTTTTTACTACCCACAGCAGGGGGGGCACACTGACTCATCTTCCTGCTCTTTTAGCGCTAAGCCCCGCCCCCCCCGCGGGCGCGATAAGCCCCGCCCCCCAGGAAAGCATGTGAAGATCTTCATAGAGCTTACTCTTTCCTGAGGACAGGGCCATCGGCTGATTCTGGTGAGGTGCTTGCTTCAATTGTAGCTCTGCTGAGCATTGCTCCCCCTCCTGGCATACTCCTATTAGGAACACGCAGAAATCTAAGGGCACTAAGAGTACTAAGGCCCACATAGTCTATTATTCAGCCTGCACTGCCTGCCACGCTGAGCTACCACGTAAACACACCTCTTCTCTCTGTGAGTGCTGTGCCCCTATAGCCCCCCAAGACCCCCCTGCCACCACCGCCGCAACCGGCAGCCCAGAGCCTAGGGTCCCCAGCCCACCGGAATGGGCACAGTTTCTGTCCCAATCCATGGAAAAACTGTCACAGAACCTGGTTCTGGCTATGCAATGTCGTCCTCCACACCCTTCTGGGTCCCTGGACGGAACGCAGCCTGAGGATACCCCTATGGAGGATCCTTCTGAGGTAATCCGGGCACATGCTTCACCGGTTGCAGGGATCAGGAAAAGAGCACACGGCCGGGTGTCTCCAGCGGGCTCTCCCTCGGGAGCAAACAGGACAGGCTCTCCCACACGCTCCACGGCTTCTGAAGAGCTGGAGGAGGGAGAATGCTGTTTGTACCAGGAGGATTCCTTGATTTAATCACCCCCAGATGATCAAACTGCAATAGACTCCCTTATAGCAGCAATCAACCAAACTCTGCATGTGGAGGATCCCCCATCCACTACCAATGACCATGCGGTCTCCTTTAAGAGGGCAAGGAAACCCCAAAAGGTTTTCGCTGATCACCCAGAGTTTCAGGATATCCTCACAAAGCAAAGAGAGAAGCCTGACAGGCGCATCGGTAACCGAAAACTCACGGTACCCTTTTGCCTCACCTGCCCCTAAGGGCTGGGCCGATCCGCCCTCGGTCGACCCCCCGGTCTCCCGCCTTACCACAAAGACGCTCCTGTCTTTACCCGATGGTTCTTCCATCAAGGACCCGACAGACTGACAGGTGGAGCACCTCGCCCGCTCTGCTTTTGAGGCTGCGGGTTCCTCCCTCTCGCCCTCCTTTGCCTCTGTGTGGGTCGCAAAGGCGATCTCGGTCTGGGCAGACTCCCTTAACACTTCGCTTGAGGAATCCCAGTTCACTCATACCTTCACAGAGGTAACAGCTCAAATTGCCGCTGCGGCGGAGTACCTCATCCAGGCCTCCATGGACGCTGCTACCTGCGCAGCGTTTACCGCCTCAAATACCATAGCCATCCGTAGAGCTCTCTGGCTCCGACAATGGCGAGCGGACTCTGCCTCCAAGAAGTCTCTCACGGGCCTTCCCTTTTTTCCAGACCGATTGTTTGGCGAACGTCTGGACAAGCTAATTTCTGACGCCACGGGAGGAAAGAGTACCTCCCTCCCCCAGCTGAAATCCAGGACGTCCTTCACCAGACGTCCACAGTCCTCGTTCCGCTCCTTTCGGAACTCATTTGGTTGGTCGACATCCGGTACTGTCCCCGCCACCAGCCGCGGACTACGCAGGTAAAGCACAAAAAGCTCCGGCACACTCCAAGAACAAGAGAAAAAAAATCGTTTTTTTTGTGAAATAAAAACTACGGACTACGCAGGGACCGACCTTCTCAGCTCTCCCCGAAACCCACTTCGTCATGGCAGCCTAGACCGAAACAGTCCAGGACTAGGGAGACGTGGCCACGACGTTTTCCCCCCTCATGACTCCTTCGACGCCCCGGAAGACACCCTCATTGTAGGAGGTCGACTGCGGCTCTTTCAACACATCTGGGCTGCCGCCTCAGACGACAAATGGGTGCAAGACCTTGTGTCTTCCGGTTACCACATAGAATTTCGGACCCGACCCCCGAGTCGGTTCTTTCTCTCAAACCCCCCAAAGACTCGAAAACGACGTGAAGCTTTTTTCTCAGCAATCCACTCGCTCCAAACAGCAGGAGTGATAATACCTGTCCCAGACGACGAGAAGTTCGGGGGTTTTTATTCCAACCTCTTTGTGGTCCCCAAAAAGGATGGGTCAGTTCGACCCATCCTGGACCTCAAACACTTAAACAAACATGTGCACGTACGAAGATTCAGAATGGAGTCCCTAAGGTCCATTATTGCATCCATGGTAGAAGGGGAATTCCTCGCCTCCATAGACATCAAGGACGCGTACCTGTACATACCCATCGCCCCAGATCACCAAAAGTTCCTCCGCTTCACAATTCAGGACTCCCACTTTCAATTCGTGGCTCTACCCTTTGGCCTTGCCACCGCACCAAGGGCCTTCACCAAAGTCATGGCGGCCGCCATGAGCGTCCTTCACGCCAGGGGAGTAGTCGTTCTCCCTTACTTGGACGACCTCCTCATCAAGGCCCCCTCCTTCCGCGACTGCTCAACCAGCGTACAGATCACTGTGGACACCCTATCCCGCTTAGGGTGGCTAGTGAATCTGGACAAATCATCCCCGATCCCATCACGATCCTTCACCTTCCTGGGCATGTCCCTGGACACCCGTCGGGGCTTGATCCTTCTCCCTCAGGACAAGGCGTTCGCTCTTCAACGAGCGGTATGCTGCCTTCTACGTCCTCCGTCTCGCTCCATTCGATTCAGCATGAAAGTGCTCGGCAGGATGGTGGCGGCTATGGAAGCAGTACCCTTTGCTCAACTGCACCTCCGCCCACTGCAGCTAGCCCTTCTAGCGGCCTGGGACAAGAGCCCCTTCTCCCTGGGCAGACATCTTCACCTGACGCCTTCAGTCAGGTACACACTCCGCTGGTGGCTTCGGTCCTCATCCCTATCGAAGGGGAGATCTTTTCTCCCAGTGAACTGGCTGATCCTGACCACGGACGCCAGCCTCCTAGGCTGGGGAGCAGTGTACCGGCATCACACTGCTCAAGGACGTTGGACGCCCCAGGAGTCTTTTCTTCCCATCAACATCCTGGAAGTCCGCGCGATCTTCCTCGCGCTCAGAGCGTTCTGCCCTCTGCTAGCGGGTCGTCAGATTCTAGTCCAATCGGACAATGCGACAGCTGTAGCCTATATCAATCGGCAGGGGGGCACCCGCAGCAAAGCGGCTTATCTCGAGGCCCACAAGATCCTCAGCTGGGCCGAATCGACGGGATCAGTGATATCAGCGGTACACATACCGGGGGTAGACAACTGGGCAGCAGACTCTGAGTCGCCAAGGCCTGGCTGCCGGAGAATGGTCTCTCCACCCAGATGTGTTTCTACACATCTGCCTTCGCTGGGGCACACCAGACGTGGACCTAATGGCCTTAAGGTTGAATGCAAAGGTACCCGCGTTCATAGCCAGGTCACGCGACCCGCAGTCCATCGGCGCGCATGCTCTAGTCTGCTCCTGGCACCACTTCCGCCTGCCTTACATATTTCCACCTCTACCCTGCTGCCGCGGGTAATCAGGAAGATCAAGGCAAAGGGAGTCCCGGTGATACTGATAACACCGGACTGGCCCAGGTGCGCCTGGTACGCCGAATTAGTACAAATGCTCACAGACTCACTGTGGCGCCTTCCAGACATCCCAGACTTGCTGACCCAAGGGCCCATTTCTCATCAGAACTCCAGAGCCCTGAAGCTGATGGCATGGCCATTGAGACCTGGGTATTAATAAGAGCGGGATTCTCCCCCGCGGTTATTGCCACCATGATCAGCGCCCGAAAGCCTGTTTCATCCCGCATTTACCACCGTACGTGGAAAATCTTCCTTTCATGGTGCAGGGAAACTAACGTCCAGCCTATGCCTCTGGCCATCCCCAGAATTCTCGACTTTCTACAGTCTGGCTTGCAAGCGGGGTTGGCTCTCAGTTCCCTTAAAGGGCAGGTCTCAGCGCTCTCAATCTGCTACCAATGCCGCCGGGCTCAAAAACCGCAAGTCAAGACCTTCCTCCAGGGTGTTTCCCATCTAGTTCCCCCGTACAAACGGCCGCTGGAACCATGGGACCTCAACCTCGTTCTGGACGGTCTCCAGAGGTCTCCCTTTGAACCCCTCAAGGAATCCTCCCTTGCTCTTCTGTCCTGGAAGGTAACATTCTTAGTGGCAATTACGTCCATCAGACGGGTTTCGGAGCTGGCTCTCTTGACGCGAGCCTTTTCTGATCTTTCACCTGGACAAGGTGGTTCTGCGCCCCCTTCCGGATTTCCTTCCAAAGGTTCTTACCCCGTTTCATTTGAACGAGGACATTGTCCTGCCTTCCTTTTGTCCACACCCGGTTCATAGGGTGGAAAGGTCTCTGCATTCGTTAGACCTCGTCAGAGCTCTCAGATATTACATATCCAGGACAGCTCCCTTTAGGAAAAAGGACTCTTTGTTCGTCATTCCTGAGGGGCCTAAGAAGGGACAGGCAGTTTCAAAGGCGACGCTGGCTCGCTGGATTCGCTCTGCGATCCAGGAAGTCTACCGCTTGCAACTCAAGCCCATTCCTAGTGGGCTGCGGGCTCATTCCACGCGAGCAGTTGGAGCTTCGTGGGCCATTCGGCATCAGGCTTCAGTGGAACAGGTGTGTAAGGCTGCGACCTGGTCTAGCCTACATACGTTTTCAAAGCATTACAGAGTCCATACCCAGGTTTCAACTGAGGCAAATCTGGGTAGGAAAATTCTGCAAATGGCAGTAGAGCACCTCTCTCAGTAGGCGCTCCAGACTGTCTGGGACTGGTTCCTAGTCCTTGGGTTGTGTTGTCTTCTTTTATGTTTCCCACCCATGGACTGCTTTAGGACATCCCATGGTCCTGTGTCCCCCAATGAGGCGTCATAGAAAAACGGATTTTTGTGTACTCACCGTAAAATCGTTTTCTCTTAGCCATCATTGGGGGACACAGCACCCACCCTGTTACCCTGTTGGGCCTTGGTTCTCTCAGTACCTTATTTGGTTATGACTCTTTTTTTTTTTTTTCTTATGTTCCTCTGTTAAGGTAAGTTTTTACTGTTTTTTTTTTCTCCTACTGCTTGTGTACTAAAACTGAGCTTGCCTGGCCCGGCCAGGGGGTGTATACTACAGAGGAGGAGCTATGCTTTTGCATCTACTTAGTGTCCTCCTATGGATAGGCAGCATAACACCCATGGTCCTGTGTCCCCCAATGATTGCTAAGAGAAAACGATTTTACGGTGAGTACACAAAAATCCGTTTATTAACAGTTTCTAACCACATACAGTATATATACACATACAAAGAAAAATAACCCCAGTTGCTACCCTCTCATCCCACCCTTCCCTCCATGTCATAGTTACATAGTTACTTAGGTTGAAAAAGACCTAGGTCCATCTAGTTCAATCTTCCTCCACCAGTTCTACATTTTGTCCCTAAGTCATTTATACCCAACAATGTTTTGTGTACTGAGGAAATCATCAAGCCCTTTTTTAAAAGCTGTTATAGTATCTGCCATAACTACCTCTTGTGGTAGGGCATTCCACTGCTCTAACTGTAAAGAACCCTTTCCTATTTAGCGGCCGGAATCGCTTTTCTTCCACTCGCAGTGTATGCCCCCTGGTCCTTAGTATTGTCTTTGGAAGAAATAAGTCATGTGCCAGTCCTTTATATTGACCACACATGTATTTATACAAATAAATGAAATCTCCTCTGAGACGTCTTTTCTCTAAGCTAAACAAATCTAACTTTTCCAACCTCTCATCCTATGTGAGGCCTTCCATTCCTTGTAGTAGTCTAGTTGCCTGCCTTTGAACTGACTCTAACTTCTGAATGTCCTTTTTAAAATGTGGAGCCCAAAACTGGATCCAATATTCCAGATGTGGCCTTACAAGTGATTTTATAGAGGGGTAACAATACGTTGCGATCACGGGATCTAATCTCTCTTTTTATACACCCTAAAATCTTATTTGCTTTAGCAGCTGCTGCTTGACATTGAGTACTGTTGCTCAGCTTATTTATAATAAGAATACCCAAGTCCTTCTCCTGTTCTGTAGTCCTTAGTTTACTTCCATTTAATGTATATGCAGTTATAGGATTACTCCGTCCTAGGTGCATTACTTTACATTTATCAACATTAAATCTCATTTGCCAAGTATCTGCCCATTCTGACATCTTATCCAGATCTTTCTGTAATATTGTACTATCAAGGTCAGTTTTTAATATCCTACATAGTTTGGTGTCATCAGCAAAGACAGACACTTTACTATCAATCCCATCCACAAGATCATTAATAAAGAGATTAAAAAGAATTGGTCCTAGCACAGATCCCTGCGGCACCCCACTGCTGACTATAGCCCATTTAGAGAGTGTACCATTTATGACTACTCTTTGTTTCCTATCTTTTAGCCAATTCCTTACCCAGTTGCATATAGTTTCCTCTAGTCCTTGCTTCTGGAGCTTTAGTATAAGGCTATTATGTGGTACAGTATCAAATGCCTTTGCAAAGTCCAAATAAATCACATCAGCTGCATTACCAATATCTAGGCTTGCACTTACCCCCTCATAGAATCCCAACAGGTTGGTTAGACACGACTTATCTTTCATGAATCAATGCTGTTTGTCAGTTATATTATTTTCTGCAATATATTTTTGCATGTCATCCCTTAAAATGCCCTCAAAAACTTTGCATACACTGATGTCAGGCTTACTGGATGGTAGTTGCCTGGATCTACCCTCTTACCCTCTTCTTGTGGTCTTTCTTAAATATCGGTAGCACATCAGCAATCCTCCTCCTGAGGCACAAACCCTGTTACAAGTGAGTCTAAAAAGATGAGATACAGCGGTCTGTTGATTACGGAGCTCAATTCCCTCAATATTCGTGCATGAATGCCATCTGGCCCTGGAGATTTGTCAATGTTTAATTTACTCAGACATAGACGTACTTCTTCTTGTGTTAAATTAATTATATTGGGTGGTGAACTTTGATTTTTTTACTTGTTGAATGATCCCTGGTACAGTCAGTTCCTTGGTGAACACAGATGAGAAATGCTTATTTAATATCTCAGTCTTTTGTTTGTCCTCTATAACTAACTTGTTATTATATTTTAAGGGGCCAATACTATCCTTTGTTTTCCTTTTAGCATTAATGTATTTATAAAAGATTTTGGGATTTATTTTAATGTCATTGGCACCATGCACTTCGGTTTCTCTCATAAACGCTTTACGCCATTACTGAAACTTGGGTCAACCACTGCAATTTTACCACATTTCCATTTGCTTCACATGTTAGAGCAGGGGTGGGGAACCTTATTACCGCTGGGGGCCATTTGGAATTTTCTACAAACCTTTGGGGGCCGCACCAAATTACCCACTTGAAAACTACCCTGCTATATTTGGTCAAGCAATTAATTAATTAATTCACCCCTACTATGGTAGCTGGAGCTGCTTTTCTTTGGTGCGGCTGTGATGTTCAGTGATATTGATCATGTAGTTTCTCACAACTGCTTTTCCAGGTTTGTCTTGGTCTGGAGAGGCCGGGGGCATAGACATTACAGGAGACACTGGGGCGCATAAATTACAGGAGACGCTGGGGCATACACATCATAGGAGACTCCTGGGCGCATATATTACAGGAGAGGCTGGGGGTACACACATCACAGGAGAGGCTGGGGGTACACACATCACAGGAGAGGCTGGGGATACACACATCACAGGAGAGGCTGGGGGTACACACATCACAGGAGGGGCATATACATTACAGGAGAGGCTGGGGCATATACATCACTGTGAGGCAAGGCTGGCACAGGGGAGCAAGGACAGCAGTGGTGCGGCAAGGACATAACTGGGGAAGCATAGGCATTACCAAGGGAGTATGGACAGCAATGGGGGGACACCGACAACAGTGGCAAGTACACAGCTTCTGGGGGATGGCACACAGCCCTCCGGGGTGGCACACAGAACTAGGGAGTACAGAGCACTCAGGAGCACAGACAGCAGTAGGGGGGCACAGACAAGACTGGGGACACAGACAGCACTGACCATCAGGGCATGGACAGCACTGGTGGCGGCACAGACAGCATTAGGTGGTGCAGACAGTACTAGGGGGGCACGGACAGGATTGGGAGTCACGGACAGTACTGGGGGATCATAGACATCATCAGGGAGGCATAGACAGCACTAGGGGGGCATGAACAGCACTAGGGGGGCCCAGACAACAGTGGGGGTTACACAGCACTGATGGGGCAGACAGCGCTGGGGGATGCCACACAGTACTGAGGGGGGGGCACACACAGTACTAAGGGGTACATAGCACTGGGACCTGCCGTACATCACTAGGGGATGGCACACATACTACTTGGGGTACACAGCACTGGGAGCTGGTACACAGCACTGGGGGCACACAGCACTGGGGGATGGCGCACACACACAGCACTGGGAACTGGCACACAGCACTGGGGGCTAGCACACATACTACTCGGGGTACACAGCACTGGGGGCTGGAACACAGCACTGGGGGTTGGCACACAGCACTGAGGGTTGGCAAACAGCACTAGGGGCTGACACACAGCACTGGGGGCTGACACACAGCACTACTCATGGGTACACAGCACTGGGGGCTGGCACACACACTAATAGATGGTACACAGCATTGGGGGCTGCCACACACATTACTAGGTGGTACACAGCATTGGGGGCTGCGACACACACACACTACTAGGGGTACACAGCACTTGGTTGCGGCCTCACAGCACCGTTGGTTCCGCAACCGTTACCTCTTCAGTGCTCGTCTCCTCCTTCGGTGGGGTCGGTGTCGCTGGTTCTGTGATTGCACATCCCTCCGACACCTTTTCCAACAGGGATTCTCACCATCTCTTCATGGCCTCCACTTGGACCTCCAGCAAGCAGCGGCTGAGGTTCTCCACCTCCTCCAGAAAGTCGAGTGCAGGCCGCAGTACTGGTGTATCCTCGGGACAGCCGGGGGACTCCATAGTTTCTACCCCGTGCTCCAGGTCTCTCCAGTCACCACTTCCAATTCTGCTCTTCGGGTCCGTCTGTCGCGTAGGTACCCCATGCCTCGCCTCTGCTCCTCTTTTTGCTTCCTGGGGAGGTGGGACCCCTTGGTCATTTGGTAAGTTTCATTTCTTTGCTGTTGCTGTAGGGGGCGGGCACAGCTTTTCACACCGTACTGCAATCCAGTCCATGAAGGATGGACGCATGCTACGCTTTTGATTGCAAATGGCGTCTGTCTTTTTTGATGGACGCCACTTGGCCAGTATTTAGGCACACAGTGCCCGACTGTGACGGGCACAAAATCCTGTTTGTGATGCCAAGTTTGCACGAACACCAGGGCTGTGGGATACTAGGAACCAGGCCTGTTCTGTTCTGGGAGGATGTCACGGCGGCAGGGCCCGACTTCTATGACCCTATCAGTGTCGTTTTAAAATGAGTTGGGGGGATATATTTACATGGGATATGTCGTGACGTCACCCGTGGTATGCGGCAAGATATATGCCGCCGCTGCTATTCAGTTCCCTTGGGGACGGTGGTGATGCAGCTGAGTTGGTATAACTCTCCACAGGTAGAGATGGGCCCCAGGGCAGGCAAAATAGGTGATAAAGACTATGGTGTTGAGATGTAATGGCGGGGTGCAGGGCCACAGGTGTAGACAATGACGGGGCAACACAGGAATGCAGTCACAAGTTTTTTACTCATTGTTGATAGTTCCAGGTTACCACGACTAGTCAAATGCGGCCCTTGGAGTGTAAAATGTACTGAACTGAGGCATGAGTAGCATTTTGGTCAAATTTACCCTACCCATCACCAAGAGATACAATTTAGGCCAGGCTATTTTTTCTTTTTTTAAATTTAATTATCAGGGGGGTCAAGTTGAGCTTGTCATAATGTGTGAGTCTGGGAGAAACCACAATCCCCAAATACTTGAACTCAGACACCACCTTACTGGAACCACAAAATATTGCAAAGCGGCGCCCACCATTATCCAGGGGAAGCAATGCCGACTTATCCCAATTTATAGTCAAATCTGAAATGTCTCCAAAACTAGAAATTATTTTCATTGTGCTCTCTAGAGTCCACTTTGAGTCCCCCCAAACACAACAGTATGCCATCTGCATACATTGGCACATTTTCCTCTCTGGCCCAGTATTTAAACCCCACTATTTCCTGGGACCCACCAATCACTGCCGCCGGAGGCTCAATCGCAATTGCAAACAGCAAGTGTGACAAGGGGCACCTCTGCCTTGTGTCTCTAAGCAGCGAGAACTGACCAGGCATTCCACCATCAGCTCTAATTTTAGCTTTTGGAGACGAGTATAATAATTGTACCCATCTAATAAAAGCATTTCTGAATACCACTCGATGCATTGTCACCCACAAATACTGCTACTCTACGCTATTGAAACTCTTTGGTCATCTAATGACAGAACTCTCTGACCAACATTACCTGCTCTTGCCTACATGTTAATCTAGTCTCCTAAGATTTATCTCAGTGGATTTATTGGGCATAAACCCCATTTGATCTGGGTGTATTACAGAGTCTGTTAGCCAACAGTTTAGCCATTATCTTGATGTCAACTGTCAATAATCAATTTAGCCGATAAGATGCTGTAATGGTGGTTTCTTTACCTGGCTTAGGTAGTACTGTTATTAAAGCTTCTTGCATGGACGCGGGAAGTGCCCCCCCTCCTCCAAACACGAGCTACTTACTTCCAGCAGCACCGGCAACTATACAGTGAAGGAAATTATTATTTAATCCCTTGCTGATTTTGTAAGTTTGCCTACTGACAACGACATGAGCAGTCTATAATTTTAAGGGTGGATTAATTTTAACAGTGATAGATAAAATATCTCAAATAAAATCCAGAAACTAATTAACAGTTCTGGCTCCTACAGACCACTTAGACGCTCCTAATCAACTCGTTACCTGCATTAAAGACATCTGTCTTAAATTGTCATCTATATAAAATACTCCTGTCCACAGACTTAATTAATCAGTCTGACTCTAACCTCTACAACATGGGCATGACCAAACAGCTTTCTAAGGATGTCAGGGACAAGATCATAGACCTGTACCAAGGCTGGAATGGGCTACAAAATCATAAGTAAGACGCTGGGTAAGAAGGAGACAACTGTTGGTGCAATAGTAAGAAAATGGAAAAAATACAAAATGAGTGTCAATTGATATCGATCTGGGGCACCATGCAGAATCTCACCTTGTGGGGTATCCAGGATCATGAGGAAGGTCAGAGATCAGCCTAAAACTACACGGGGGAACTTGTAAATTATCTCAGGG
The DNA here is from genome assembly GCF_048569485.1 of Anomaloglossus baeobatrachus. Classification (NCBI taxonomy): domain Eukaryota; kingdom Metazoa; phylum Chordata; class Amphibia; order Anura; family Aromobatidae; genus Anomaloglossus; species Anomaloglossus baeobatrachus. The sequence goes on along the minus strand of NC_134357.1, from coordinate 508,615,545 downwards.
CAGTTGGGACCACTGTCACCAAGGAAACCATTGGTAACAAGTTACGCCGTAATGGCTTAAAATCCTGCAGTGCCGCAAAGTCCCACTGCTCAAGAAAGCACATGTGCAGGCACATCTGAAGTTTGCCAAATAACACCTTGATGATTCTGAGAGTGATTGGGAGAAGATGCTGGGGTCTGATGAGACAAAAATTGAGCTCTTTGGCCGAAACTCAAACTGCCGTGTTTGGAGGAAGAGAAATGCTGCTTATGACTCAAAGAACACCATCCCCACTCTCAAGCAAGGAGGTGGAAATGTGTCACCCAGGGATAGGGGGTACTCAGAGCCGGGCCAATGGGGTCGCTTCTAGAGGTATCACAGTGGCGTGACCCGGTCTGTGATCCCAGGCTCCACAACAAAAGGGGAATATGTAAAGGGGGATTGTCTGTGACGCCACCCGTGGGTGGCGGTGATGAGATGGTGGCACCGCCGCTGCCTCTGAGGACCGTGCCCGGGACTGATGGTGTGGAGCAGGGAGGTGGGATCCCCTCCACGGGTAGGGGAGTTGTAGTCCCGGGGCCCAATTGGGAGTTGTGGTGGTGGCAGGGACTGCAGGAAGCAGGAAACTCACACTTCGGTTGTCTTGGTGGTGGATGAAGCTAGGCTGATCTGTGTGGTCAGAAAACACAGAGTCCTTTGTAAACCAACTTGCCAAATGGCCGGTCACCGTTGGCGGGTGTCTTCGGGTCCCACACCCAGATGTACAGCCAGATGCCCTTCCTTTCACACTCTCTGTCTGTCTCTCTCTTGTCTGGACTAGTCCGTTTGAACGGCCTCCGGATTGGGTCCCTCTCCCGGCACCGGCAGACTATAACCCTGTCCCGGTCGCCTCAGGTTCCCCGCTGCCGGATCTCCGTCGCCTGTGGCCCTCACAGCCACCTAGTCCGGTAGTCCAGGGCTTTAAACCCAGCTACCACTTTCTCTGGGGAGCTGCAAGCCTCCCCTGTCAGCTTTCCACTGGCTATAGCACAACTGAACTAAATTCTGCTCCGTCACTTCCTTAACTCCCCTCGCCCCCTCCCTTTTCCTTGGGAGGGGGTGAGTAGGGCCTGATTGGCTGCTGTACATCTGTGTGGGGATTGTGTAGCTGCCAAGGAGGATTAACTCTTTCTGTGACTTATGGTTTTACCAGGACGTCACAGAAACATTATGTTTTGGGGTGTTTCTCTGCAAAGGGCACAGGACTACTTTACTGCATCAATGGGACAATGGATGAAGCCATGTACGTAAAATCCTGAGTGACTACCTCCTTCCCTTGAAAATGGGTCGTGCTGGGTCTTCCAACATGACAATGACCCAAAACATACAGCCAAGGCAACAAAGGAGTGGCTGAAAAAGAAGCACACTAAGGTCATGGAGTGGCCTAGCCGGTCTCCAGACCTTAATCTCATAGAAAACTTATGGAGGGAGCTGAAGCTCTAAGTTGCCAAGCGATAGCTTCAAAATATTAATGATTTAGAGATGATCTGCAAGGAGGAGTGGATCAAAATTCCTCCTGACATGTGCGCAAACCTCATCATCAACTACAAAAACCGTCTGACTGCTGTGCCTGCCAACAACGGTTTTGCCACCAAGTATTAAGTCTTGTTTGCCAAAGGGATCAAATACTTATTTCTTTCTGTAAAATGCAAATAAATTTATATAATTTATACAATGTGATTTTCTGAATGTTATTTGTCTCTGACTGTTAAAATTAACCTACCCTTAAAATTAGTCTGTTCATGTCTTTGTCAGTGGACAAAATTACAAAATCAGCAAGGGATCAAATACTTAATTCCTTCATTGTATATGGTTGTATAAATATAGGTTATTATTTATTAAAGCTGGGGCAATTAATTCAACTTACAATGGAGTCTGTGTCAGTTTATTGGTAGGATGCTTTGTGGCTGAATGATGATCTGGAAGCCGTCCTGCTGCAGATCTTGCAGTTATTTGAATGTTGAGCTCTATATATCCTTGCACACATCTCTGATTGACAGCTTTCTGTCTATCCCCAGGTTATACTGAAAGCTGCCAATCAGTGGTGGGGTTGGGGTTATTCGGAGCTCATGAATATGCTGGATTACCTGGCAGCACGCCAAGTAGTCCTCTAATAATCGCCTGCCGATTAAACAGTAATTTTATAAAAATTACACTAAGTAGCCTAGTATGTGACACACAGCTGGACCCAGAATTTCTGTCTCTCAATTATACTTCTGTGCCGCCCCCGTGGAAGCAGCCGAGCTGCTCGGATCCGGGTTCGCTGTGGCTCGAGGGTCTCCGGACCCGGGGTCGTGCGGCAACTCAAATGAAAGGGGAGTATGTACAGGGAAATTTAGATATAGTTTGAGACGCCACCCGTGGTGTACGGTAATTGGGAGTACCGCCGCTGCCGTTGGGAGTACCCGGGGTGATGAAGTGGGGCAGTAAGGTGTTGTAGCCCTCCACGGTTAGGGGGAATGCCCCAGGACTCGATGTGGGATGCCGTGGATACAGGGGTCACTCTTGTACTCTTTCAGTCCATAAGCAGACGCTGAGAACCGGGTAAACCAATTCTCTGGGTATCGCTGCCGCTGATGGGAGCTCGTCTGGGTCCTGTCCCCTATAGTGTTGCCTTGTGATCCGTGACCTGCCTCCTGGCACTAAGTTTAACTTCAACGTGGTGGCCCAGTAGTCTGAAACTTTCCGGGCCCCGCTCCCCACTGTGGCTAAGTGTGGGAGCTTTCTCTCAGGGCTCACGCTTGGGATTTTCTGGACTTTTTTGGGTTGGAAAGTCCTATCCCCCTCGTTGCGCTAATGTCCCGATTCTGGAGCGGGTGGGAACAGATCATAAAGGCTCCGTTCTCCTCAGGTGAATTGTCGGGTTGCCTGAAGCTTCTTCCCGACCTAGGGTCCGTGCCGGTGACAGTGCTAGGCTGCTGGCCATCCTCCTCGACAGGCCCAGGCACCTTGCCACAATCCCCTGCGACCGGGGGTCCGACTTCTCTAGATCCAGACCACCGTATGCAACCTAGACAGCTTCTCTTGGGAGCCACTACTCCCAGCCTCCTCTGAGCTCCTCACAGCTCTAGGGGTTCCTCACTCCTCACTAACTCACTGCTCACTCACTACACTCCTCACCTCTCCTCCCTGACCCCCTAGGTGGGCGACTCTATTCCACTCAAGTCATCCACTGGTGTGCCTGGTGGTTGTGGTGCAGTGTGTATCTAGGATTTGATTTGCTGTTGGAGGCAACACTATTAAGATAGGGACCCAGAACCAAGAGGGAGATGGATACTGCACGGGAAGATAGGTTGTGCTGTACCCTGTGACGACCTGAGGGCGTCACACCTCTCTCAGGTTAGGTCACAGAAACAAATTTCCTTTAATACTACCACAAACAAAAGACTGTCAAATGTTAGTATGGGGACATTCTTTGTGGGCAGAGTATGCACACATCGCCGTCCTGTTCCGCTCCCACGACAGCAGATCTGTTGCTTCGTAGATTTCCATTTCAGTGTATCATAAGTGATGTATAAACAGCAGTTTCAGCATCTACTATGTGATATATATATTTATTAGTCGTAGTGTGTCACCTATGTGATGTATATACAGCAGTCTTGATCTCCTATGTAATGTATATACGCCAGCCTTAGTGTCTCCTATGTGATATTTACTCAGGGGTCTCTGTCTTCTGTATGATGTATATACATCAGTCTCAACATAACATATGTGATGGATATATAGCCGTGTCAGTGTCTTCTATGTGATGTATATACAGTACTCGCAATGTATGCTACTTGATGTATACAGTACAACAGAGTCTCAGCATATCCTATAAGAGGCGCAGCGTATGCAACATGATGGCTATAAAGCAGTCCCAGTGTATTATTTATGATGTATACACCAAGCGCAGTGTAATTTATATTTGTTTTATTCTGCATTTTCTATATTATTGATTACATTTTTTGGACTTAACGATTTTATAACCCTCTCTGAATGGGCTACTGTATAATTAGTATTACTATGGGTGGACTTTTTTTTTCTGATCTATGGTGGCAGAAATCACGAACATTATGTGTGGACATTTTTTTTTCTCACCAGCTGTTGTTAGTTTTATGTATTCAATGTGTAGCCTAAGACATCAGCTCTCCTTCTATTGTGGCCCAGAGATGCCAAAAGGTTAGACACCCCAGCTCTAGACTGAGACTAAATTTCTGTATGTTTAAGTGGTTAGGACATATTTTACTTTTGTGTTTTGTTAAAATGTACTTTACATTTTACTGTAAGTGCTGAATATTTTTACATAAACACTTTCTCCAGTTGTTTGTTGTTCTATAGTTGTTATATGGAAATTTTAATTTGGTGGACAGTTTTGATGACTTTACTAACTTGATCTTTATGAGTCTCAATTGAATATTTCACTAAATATAAATATTTATTGTTGCCACCACTGTCTTCATCAGTTCATAATTGAATTTTACTATTTGTATAGAAATGTTATACAATATATACTGTGTGTGTGTGTGTGTGTGTGTGTATATATATATATATATATATATATATATATATATATATCATAGACCAAACGTTTAGACACACCTTCTCATTCAAAGAGTTTTCTTTATTTTCATGACTGAAAATTGTAGATTCACATTGAAAGCATCAAAACTATGAATTAACACATGTGGAATGAAATACTTAACAAAAAAGTGTGAAACAACTGAAAATATGTCTTTTATATTCTAGGTTTCTCAAAGTAGCCACCTTTTGCTTTGATTACTGCTTTGCACACTCTTGACATTCTTTTGATGAGTTTCAAGAGGTAGTCACCGGAAATGGTCTTCCAACAGTCTTGAAGGAGTTCCTAGAGATGCTTAGCACTTGTTGGCCCTTTTGCCTTCACTCTGCGGTCCAGCTCACCCCCAAACCATCTCGATATGGTTCAGGTCTGGTGACTGTGGAGGCCAGGGCATCTGGCGTAGCACCCCATCACTCTCCTTCTTAGTCAAATAGCCCTTACACAGCCTGGAGGTGTGTTTGGGGTCATTGTCCTGTTGAAAAATAAATGATGGTCCAACTAAAAGCAAACCGGATGGAATAGCATGCCGCTGCAAGATGCTGTGGTAGCCATGCTGGTTCAGTATGCCTTCAATTTTGAATAAATCCCCAACAGTGTCACCAGCAAAGCACCCGCACACCATCACACCTCCTCCTCCATGCTTCATGGTGGGAACCAGGCATGTAGAGTTCATCCGTTCACTTTTTCTGTGTCGCACAAAGACACGGTGGTTGGATCCAAAGATCTCACTTTTGGACTCATCAGACGACCAAAGCACAGATTTCCACTAGTCTAATGTCCATTCCTTGTGTTCTATAGCCGAAACAAGTCTCTTCTGCTTGTTGCCTGTCCTTAGCAGTGGTTTCCTAGCAGCTATTTTACCATGAAGGCCTGCTGCACAAAGTCTCCTCTTAACAGTTGTTCTAGAGATGTGTCTGCTGCTAGAACTCTGTGTGGCATTGACCTGGTCTCTAATCTGAGCTGCTGCTAACTGCGATTTCTGAGGCTGGTGACTCGGAAAAACTTATCTTCCGCAGCAGAGGTGACTCTTGGTCTTCCTTTCCTGGGGCGGTCCTTATGTGAGCCAGTTTCTTTGTAGGGTTTAATGGTTTTTGCCACTGCACTTGGGGACACTTTCAAAGTTTTCCCAATTTTTCGGACTGACTGACCTTCATTTCTTAAAGTAATCATGGCCACTCGTTTTTCTTTACTTAGCTGCTTTTTTCTTGCCATAATACAAATTCTAACAGTCTATTCAGTAGGACTATCAGCTTCTATACAATACAACTGATGGTCCCAACCCCATTTATAAGGCAAGAAATCGCACTTATTAAACCTGACAGGGCACACCTGTGAAGTGAAAACCATTTCCGGTGACTACCTCTTGAAGCTCATCAAAAGAATGCCAAGAGTGTGCAAAGCAGTAATCAAAGCAAAAGGTAGCTACTTTGAAGAACCTAGAATATATTTTCAGTTGTTTCACACTCTTTTAAGTATTTCATTCCACATGTGTTAATTCATAGTTTTGATGCCTTCAATGTGAATCTACAATTTTCAGAGTCATGAAAATAAAGAAAACTCTTTGAATCAGAAGGTGTGTCCAAACTTTTGGTCTTTACTGTATATATTGTAATTAATAATTTTTCAAGGATGTGTTATTGAAAAATAATATATTCAGTTTTATTTTTGGCAGATGAATGTACCAGCAGATCAGAGTCGCATCTGATATTTTCAGATTTTACAGCGCATAATCATATGGGTACTTATGAAGAAGATGACAGTATCCCACGTATATCTCCAGCCCTTCATGTCCACAGTAAAGATCTATCATCTGATCCTTTTCAACAGTTCCTATCTTTGGACTCATCACAGACTGTTGAGCAAAACAAAATTAACAGAATGGATGGTGAATTTCAAAGAGTACATACAATGAAGCCATATTCATGCTCAAACTGTGGGAAATGTTTTAAATGTAAATCAAGGCTGGTTGAACATCTGAGAATTCACACAGGTGAGAAGCCATATTCATGTTCAAAATGTGGGAAATGTTTTACAAGAAAGTCACATGTTGTTACACATGAGAAAATTCATACAGGTGATGAACCATTTTCATGTTCAGAATGTGGAAAACGTTTTATAGTCAAATCAAGCCTTGTTATACATCAGAGACTTCACACAGGGGAGAAGCCATTTTCATGTTTAGAATGTGGCAAATGTTTTACAGTGAAAGATCAGCTTGTTAGACATCAGAGAACACACACAGGGGAGAAGCCATTTTCATGTTCAGAATGTGGAAAATGTGTTTCAGATAAATCACACCTGGCTCAACATTTGAGAATTCACACAGGTGAAAAGCCATTTTCATGTTCAGAATGTGGAAAAAGTTTTACACAGAAAATACAACTTGCTATCCATCTGAGAACTCACACAGGTGAGAATCCATTTTCATGTTCAGAATGTGGGAAATGTTTTACGGCAAAAGATCGGCTTGTTAGACACCAGAGAACACACACAGGGGAGAAGCCATTTTTGTGTTCAGAATGTGGGAAATGTTTTATAGATAAAGCATGTCTTGTTACACATCAGAGAACACACACAGGGCAGAAGCCATTTTCATGTTCAGAATGTGGAAAATGTTTTAAACAGAAAAGACATCTAGTTCGCCATCTGAAAACTCACACAGGTGAGAAACCATTTTCATGCTCAGAATGTGGGAAATGTTTTAAAGAGAAAGCATCTCTTGTTACACATCAGAGACTTCACACAGGAGTGAATCTATTTTCATGTTCAGAATGTGGAAAGTGTTTTACAAAGAAATCATATCTGCTTAAACATCAGGTAATTCACACAAGGAAAAAGCCATAATCCTGTTAAAAATGTGGGAATTTCTTTTGTCTGGATATGAAATTATTGTACATCACAAAATTCACAAATGGAAGTAGCCATTTTCTTTATTGTCAAATGGTACAAGAAAAAAATACAGGTTATAGTCTATGAGAGAAGGGAATAATTTACAGTACTAAATGCTTAATAGTCAATGTAAGTAACTACCAATAAATATTTTATTGAAAGGTAAACAGGAGCTGCTCTTCATGTCAATGTATTAACTATATGTATTAATTATAATATAATAATTTGCATTTATATAGCGCCATCCTATTCCGCAGCACTTTACATTTCAGAGGGGTCATGTACAGACAACATGAGACATTACAGAATAACAAAATTCAACAGATACCAAGAGGAGTGAGGGCCATGCTCGCAAGCTTACAATGTATAAGGAAATAGGGGAGGCACAAAAGGTAAATTGGGGGAAAAAAAAGCTTGTATTGTATGGGCCAGCCATCAATATAATAGGAGATTCAAATACTGCTGCATGAACCGGTCACCAGCCAGAATTTATGCAAGTACAGATACACAATGTATAAAAAGTACATGAAGAGGAATACAACCAGAAGATTCAGGAGACAAGAATTGGAAGACATTTTTTGTAAAGGGCAGAATGGGAATAGTTAGATAAGTGAGGTGAGGTGATAGGCTAGTGTAAAGAAATGCGTGTTTAGGGCCCACTTAAAAGTGTGGATATTGGGAATTAATTTGACACTTGTTATAGAGAGATGCTGCTATAAGTGATCAGGACCAATGCTGAGTCAACCATCTGCAATGGTCCTGGGAACGTACAGCATCATCTTCCCACAGCTTATATCAAATGAAGTGTGAGTGATGGTGGGACAACTTTTTTAAAAATTCAAACATCAGCTTTTATTACTTATATCTTTTTGTTTAGATCTGTATGTTTTCCTGATCCCAAATGTCGATCAAACTGGATTGACCTCCATAACAAGAAGTTTATGCATTTACGCAACAATTCATTTTATTTTGATATAACTTACCATCAAAGCTATTTTTTTCACCATTGATGGTTCCTTTGAAGAGTTTTTGAGATAGGCTATCCCATAGATTAATTATTTTCATGGTTAATTAAAAAAATTCTTCTCAATAGAGATGGGCGAAGCCGCAGATGTTTGGGTTCAGCAGATCCAGCAGGACTTTAAAAAATGAATCCAGGTCGGGACCGGACTTGAACCCAAACATCTGTGTCGGATGATTAACCACATACAAGTCTATAGGGACACGAACATTGTGCTGTAAAATGGTGGTAGAAAGGGTTAGGGGGATTGGAGCAGGACAGTTATACTTACCGTGTCTCAAGAGTCGCTGTAACACTGGTTCTGGGTCCGCTCATTAACCCTCATACATATTCACTTCTTTTCCCACCCATCGTCAGTCATAGCTTTTGTGATTGGTTGCAGTCAGCTCGTGCCTCCACCCTGGGTAACGGTGTCTTTGATTGGTTGTAATCGCACACGTTGTCTGCGTCCCTAAGGTGGTGTAAAAATAAATAAATTGGCGTAGGGTCCTCCCATATTGTGATACCCAGAGTAGATAAAGCATACGGCTTCAGGCTGCAGCCCCCAGCCGTGTGCCTATCTTGGCTGTATAACAAAACAAGATGCACCTGATGCGGCCTTTTTAAATTATGTAAATAAATAAGTTTAAAAAAACGGTGTGCAGTCCACCCTTCAATTTTGATACCTAGCCATGATACAGTCGACAGCTGGGAGCTGGTATTTTCAGGCGGGGAATGCACATGGTTATTAGGCCAACCCCAGCCTAAAAATAGCAGCCTGCACCCGACCAGAATTTTTGAATCCATTAGATGTGACAATCCCAGCACTAAACCTGACTTATCCAGATTGCCCTGGTGTGGTTGCAATCAGGGTAATATAAGGAGTTAGTGACAGCTCACAGCTGCTAGTAAGCCCTAGATTAGTAATGTAAGGTGTCTGAGACCTCCCCAACATTACTAATACTGTAAGTGAAAAGACATAAACACAAACATTGAAAAAATCCTTTATTTGAAATAAAATACAAAACAACTCACCCTCCTTCAATCTATTAACCCCAAACACCCAGTTCCGACGTAATCGACACGACAGGTTCCACGATGATCCCGGTTCTGCTACATATTGAAGTCGCAGAGCTCAGGCACATTTCAAAACATGATCGCCTTCTGTGGCTTCAGGATGCAGATTTGGTGCTGAAATTTACACAACAAATTTGTATCTTCTGGCAAAAAATTGCATCTGAATGCGATTCTGTTTTGATGCGTTAGGCTAGTTTCACACTTGCGTTGGACGGGATCCGTAGCATTGCATTGTGTGACGCATGCAACGGATGCGTTGCATATAGTGGCACAACGCAATGCTACGGATCGTACAAAATAACGGAAAGCTTTTTTTTTTTTTTTTTTCTTTTCTTCTTCTTACAGTTTACCGGCAGCCGACTATTGTGAACGATCAGCTGATCGCTCTTAATAGCCGGCGACCGAGCGCTCTCACATGCCGGCGGCCGAGCGCTCAGCTGAGTGCCCTGACATGCCGGCGGCGATCGCTCAGCTGAGTGCCCTGACATGCCGGCGGCCGAGTGCTCAGCTGGGCGCCCTGACATGCCGGCGGCCGAGCGTTCAGCTGAGTGCCCTGACATGCCGGCGGCCGAGCGCTCAGCTGAGTGCCCTGACATGCCGGCGGCCGAGCGCTCAGCTGGGCGCCCTGACATGCCGGCGGCCGAGCGCTCAGCTGAACGTTCGGCCACCAAGAAATAAAATAAAATTTGTGATAAAAAAAAGAGCATGCGCAGTGAAAAATAAAGGTTTCCGCTGCTCAAAAAAACGTTACATGCAGCGTTCCATCCGCCTGACGCTCACTGACGGTCAGCGTCAAAACAACTGATGCGCTGCGGGGCGGATGCAATTCAAGACCATCCGTTGCTATCCGTAGCTAATAGAAGTCTATGAGGAACATAACGGTTTCCTGTAACAGTTACCGTAATTCCTCAAGGCTGCGGATAGCAACGGATCCCGTCCAACGCAAGTGTGAAACTAGCCTTATTGATGCTTTTTTGCGTTATTGAAGGAATGTGGTGTATAAATCTCAGCACCCGATCTGCATCTCTTGGAAAAAAAAACACACAAAAACAGTTTTGATGCCATTTAGGTGCAGTTTTCTGCCAGGAGATTCAAATTTGGTGCAGACATAGCATGGAGATTCTCCGCATTATACTGTCCTCTCTTGCATTTCTCTTTCGAGGGTGACCAGCCTTCTTGGGGGAACTTGAAAGAGTTTTTGATGTTGTAAAGATGCAATATTCTCGAAATCACAGACTTGGAACCACCAACTTCTCTTCCTATGGCTGATAGGGTCACTCCTTTGGCTTTCATCTGGGCAATCTGCTGCTGGAGGATTTCAGTCACTTTGGAACGGCACACCATTTTGGCAAAGTCAGTGCAAACTGGAAAGTTGGGCTGCCAGCTACATAGGATTTGTCAGATAATTAAGGAAATTAGCACCAGGTGCCACATTAACACCAATAACTTGCAGGTATCTGAGAGTGTTCTCTAATTTTGATCCGTGTTCTTTTACATTTATCTCATTTACATTTTTATTATGTGCTTTTGAGAAAACTCAATTTATGAAATAAGCTTAAAATACGGCTGGATTACTCATGTTAGGATATAATCACATAGGACGACACAATGATCGCAACATTTAGGGAATTGTGTGTTCTCTAATCTTGATCTCCTGTGTAGATAGAGATAGATGTAATATATGTATATACACACATACAGTATATTCTGTGTAAAGGGTATAGAGATCTCACACACACACACACGGCTCCTCTGTAGACACTGTACATCCCTCCTGGCCCCACACATAATCTTCACCTCATCCCGCACAGCAGAGTACAGCACACACTGAGGAGCTGATCATGTGACCCCTGACTCCTCCCCTCAATGTGACATCAACACAGGTCCTGTAAACACAAAACAGCCAGATAGCATTTCGAACACGCCCCCTTTCAAGTGACAGAAATGACGTCATACCTGGAAGGAGCCCGTACATTCTAGCCTCTACCATATATCCAGTGTGCGGCTCTGCAGGAGGAGGTATGTGTAGATTCACCATTACATTAACCCCCTCAGTGCTGCGCTCACACTCCAGGAGTGTTCCCGTCTGTGCGGCTCTATCAGGAGATCTGTCTGTATGGGATTAGATTGGGTCACTTCCTTCCTGACGCCGCTCGCTGCTCTGTTACTGTACAGTCTCCATTATGGCCGCTGCCCGCTCCATGAGGTCACTATCCACAGATATTATCTCATTCACCTCCGGGTGATTTTCCGGTTTTTGTTATTTCCTCCCCTTCTTCCAGGAGCCATGTAACTTTTTTAGTTTTCCGTCTACATGGCCATATGAGGCTTTTTTATTTTGCAAGCCTTTTGAATGAAACCAATAATTGTCCCATACAATGCACGAGAGAACGGAAACAAAATTCCAAGTTCGGTGAATCTGCAAAAAAAGTGCAATGTCCTAATTGTTGTCTTGCTTTTTTACTGCGCCTGATCACTATATTACATACATAGTTACATAGTTACTTAGGTTGAAAAAAGTCCTAGGTCCATCTAGTTCAACCTTCCTCTACCAGTTATACATTTTGTCCCCAAGTCATTTATAACTGTCAATGTTGTGTGTGCTGAGGAAATCATCCAGCCCTTTTTTAAAAGCTGTTCTAGTATCAGCCATTACTGCCTCTTGTGGTAGGACATTCTACAGTCTGACTGCTCTAACTGTAAGGCCCTGTGCGCACACTGCGTTTTTTACCGCGGATTTGCCGTGGTTTTGCTGCATGTTTTCTGCAGAAAATGTTCATAACTTTGCTGCAGTCCTTCCCCAGCAAAACCTATGGGGATAAAAAAAATGCTGTGTGCACACTGCGTTTTTTTTTTTTGTCCCTGTGGAATTAATGTGCATGTCACTTCTTTTTGCGTTTTGAAGGGCTGGCAGATCAATCACCCGCTGACTCTGGGTCGGGGGAGGATTGATCCCCAGTATATGGCCAGATGCTGCTCCCCATATAAGGCTTATGGGGAACACAATCTGTCGCAAAGGGGTAGGAGCAAGTGCTTTATACTACCGATCACCAGTCGACTGTCACACTGCTCCCGCGTCAGCTCTTTAATCTTCCAGAGCCAGCCGCTCATTAGTCTCATAACATATTCACCCCTTCCCTGCTCACCTGTGGCTGTGATTGGTTGCAGTCAGACCTGCCCCCACGCTGAGTGACAGCTGTCTGACTGCAACCAATCACAGACACCGATGGGCGGGTCTATAGCGTACAGTAAAATAAATAATTAAAAAAAAAAAGGTGTGCGGTTCCCCCAATTTTGATAACCAGCCAAGATAAAGCCTCACAGCTGGGGGCTGGTATTCTCAGGCTGGGGAGCTCCCCAGCCTAAAAATATCAGCCAGCAGCCACCCGGAATTGCCGCATCCATTAGATTGCCGTAATAAGGAGTTAATGGCAGCAGCCCATAGCTGCCATTAATTCCTAGGTTAATCATGGCAGGCGTCTATGAGACACCCCCTTATCACTAAACTGTAAGCAAAAGTAAAACACAAACACCCCAAAAATACTTCATTTGAAATAAAAGACCCCTCTTTCTCTTTCACCACTTTATTAACCCTACCAATAACAGCCCTCCAGGTCCGACGTAATCCACACGAGGTCCCATGACGATTCCAGCTCTGCTACACCTGACAATCACAGTGAGTGCCATAGACCATGACTGTTCACTGTGAGGGTCAGGCCGCAAGTGAAGTGAGCCACACGGGATCAGCGGTGACTTCACTCATGTGCTTTGCGGTGACAGGTGGAGGACTCCAGGTGGAGGACTCCAGTTGTCACTGCACATCAGCTGACTAAAGTCACCGCTGATCTTATACTCACCTTCTCCAGCAAGGCTGCCTCCGGACGCTGGTCTCCTGCTTCCAGGCAAGCTCATGCATATGCAGTTATGCATTGCACAGCTGACCTGTAAGTAGCAGAGCGCCGGAGACAGCCGCACGGGACACAGCATCGTGGGAGACTTCCGCACCACGGACAGAAGGAGCGAGGACAGGTGAGTATCGCCCTGTGCTATCAAAATAAAGCAGGGACATACCGTGGTAAAACCGCATGTGGTTTTCGGGTGAGGTTTGCTGCGGCTTTTTACCGCAGGTGCGGTAATCTTTCAGAGGGTGCAGAATTTTCTGAAGAAAATTCCATTTTCTAGTGCGCACAGGGCCTAAAGAACCCTTTCCTATTTAGCTGCCGGAATCTCATTTCTTCCACTCACAGTGAATGCCCTTGGGTCCTTCGTATTGTCTTTGGAAGAAATAAATCATGTGCCAGTCCTTTATATTGACCACACATGTATTTATACCTATAAATGAGATCTCCTCTGAGATGTATTTTTTCTAAGCTAAACAAATCTAACTTTTCCAACTTCTTATCATATGGTCGGCTTTCCATTCCTTATAGTAGTCTAGTTGCCCGCCGTTGAACTGACTCTAACTTCTGAATGTCCTTTTTAAAATTAAGAAAAAAAAATTGTTTAAAAGAATTGAGAATCCTCAGTGGTTGATGCCTTTTAATGGCTAACTGAAAAGATGGTAATAATAGCAAGCTTTTGAGACTACTCAGGTCTCTTCATCAGCCTCAGTATAACACAAAATCTGAAGAGTCACATATTTATACACAACAGGACATAGAACAGTGCAGTAAATAAGACCAGTTATGTGAAGCATGTATGGGATGGAGTACAGTATGGGAAGGAGACAATCAGTTGTGGGAGTAAATATTGCAGCAGTTCATAGATAAGGAGTGTGAAAGTTTTATTGACCTCTGATTGAGGTCTAGTCCAGAGTTGTGACGCCCCCAGATGCTCTGAGGAGCACATTTCTTAATAGATGTAAAAAGACATAAATCCATGTGACACATTCATTCCTGCTCTGAATGTGTCAAAGGTCATCATAAGTTTGTACTCCCAGAGTCTCCTGTCTCTCTGGGACTTTCAATACCAGCAATTTCATGTCCATGATGCTGTGGTCCGGGTTACAAAAATGTTTGGCCACAGGTAGATCTATTCTTTTTTTCTCTAAATGTGTGGCGGTGAGAATTCATACTTGTTCTGAACTGTTGTCCTGTCTCCCCTACATACAGACCCCCAGTTTGGTACATATAGTTAAGTACACCATATTAGTTGTGGTGCAGCTGAAGGTACCTGGGATCTTGTAGTCCTGATGTGATCTGGGAATTTTTCTCTTGTCCTTTATCAGTATAAATGGACAGGTCTTAAATTTTTTCTGGTTGCAGGGAAATGTACCTGTTGTTGTTGGAGAGGACAGGGAGCTTCTGACAATCATGCTTCTAAGGGGCACTTTGCACACTGCGACATCGCAGGTGCGATGTCGGTGGGGTCAAATTGAAAATGACGCACTTCCGGCATCGCATGCGACATCGCAGTGTGTAAAGCCTAGATGATACGATTAACGAGCGCAAAAGCGTCGTAATCGTATCATCGGTGCAGCGTCGGCGTAATCCATGATTACGCTGACGCGACGGTCCGATGTTGTTCCTCGCTCCTGCGGCTGCACACATCGCTGTGTGTGAAGTCGCAGGAGCGAGGAACGTCTTCTACCGGCCTCACTGCGGCTTCCGTAGGATATGCGGAAGGAAGGAGGTGGGCAGGATGTTTACATCCTGCTCATCTCCGCCCCTCCGCTCTGATTGGCCGCCTGCCGTGTGACGTCGCAGTGACGCCGCACGACCCGCCCCCTTAACAAGGAGGCGGGTCGCCGGCCACAGGGACGTCGCACGGCAGGTGAGTGTGTGTGTGAAGCTGGCGTAGCGATAACTTTCGCTACGCCAGCTATCACCACATATCGCTGCTGCGACGGGGGCGGGCACTATCGCACTCGGCATCGCAGCATCGGCCTGCGATGTCGTAGTGTGCAAAGCCCGCCTTAGATTCTGGGCCTGCCTAAGGCTATGTGCGCACTTACCGGATTTTTGCCGCGGATTTTTTGCGGTTTTGCTGCATGTTTCGCTGCAGAAAATGTTCATAACATCTCTGCAGTGAATCACCAGCAAAACCTATGGGAAAAAAAAATCCTGTGCGCACTGGGCGGAATTTGACAGCTGCATGTTTTGCTGCGGGATTCCTGCAGCAAAAACAATTGCATGTCAATTCTTTTCCGCACGTCGCTGTGGGATTTCACTCCATTGGCTCCAATGTAATCGTGAAATCCCGCAGGGAATAATGCAGGCAGCAAATTCTGTGCGGTTCACTGTGTTTTCCTGCGTTATTCCCTGCGGTATTTCGCGGTTTACCTCCGGTAATGTACATCGCCTGCCTGCGGTTTTGCAGGGAAGTGATGTCATTACAGTAAGAGGAAGCAAAGCAGAGAGTAAACACACACACATCACAGACACACACAGACATAGAACACAGACACATAGAACACAGACACAGACATATAGAATACACATAGAAAGCAAACGGAAATATAGAAAAAAAAAACACGTGGGCTCCGCTGTATATTTACCGTCCAGCCGAGGTAAGCACACAGCGGCGGCCCGGTATTCTCAGGCTGGGGAGGGAGAGGGGCAGGGTTAATGTCCCCCGCCTCACTCCCACCTCCCACAGCCGAGAATATCAGCTGCAGCTGCCCCGGGACTGTCGCATGCATTATGCGGCAGTACCGGCGTGTCCCCGGCTCTTCCTGCCGCCGTGTAGCAGTGGCAATCAGGGTAATACAAGGAGTTAATGGTGGCGGATCGCCGCCATTAACTCCAGGCTTGATCATGGCAGCGTCTATGTGACAGCTGACATGATCAACCCGTAAGTAAAGTGAATAAAACACACAGAAAAATCCTTTATTTTAAATAAAACACAAACAAGCCTCGTTCACCATTTTATTAACCCCTCCCGAAACAAAGCTCCGACGTAATCCACAGCTCCAGCATAATCCACAGGTCCTGCGCTGCTTACATCCAGCCGCGACTGTCACAGCGCTGAATGAATGCAGCAGACAGCAGAGGTAATTACCGGTCATTTCCCACGGCCGGTAATGTGAACTAACTGCCGACCATGGGAAATGCAGCGATCTGTGCTCTATCTATCTATCCCTCTATCTATCTATCTGTCTATTTATCTGTCTATCTATCCCTCTATCTAATCTTCTGTCTCTTTATCTATCTATCTACTATCTAAGAAGGATTTTTTTTTTTTTTTCCAATGTGCTTTATTGCATTGAATGCAATAAAGCACATACCAACCCGCACGCGGCAAAACCGTGGCAATACCGCGAACAATACCGCGGTAAAACCGCGGCAAACCGCATGCGGTTTGCCGCGTTTTTTTTACCGCGGGTGCGGTAATATTTCAGTGCCTGCGGAATTTTCTTGAGAAAATTCCATTTTCCAATGCGCACAGGGCCTAAAACACAGAAGTGGGGGGGTCTGGAAAAATACATTTTAATAGGGCAACTTTTTGCAGCAATGGTTGTAGATTCCGTGCAACTCCTCTTAACACCTCCAGATCTGGATTGTAGGTGACCACAAGAGGGACCTGATTGTTTTCTTCTTTAGCTTTATAATTAGGAGATGGTTTCTTGATATTCTGGTGGCTCTTGTAATCTGGTTTTCAACTGTTCTTGGATGGTAGCCTTGATTCAAAAAGGTCTTTCTGAGGCCCTCAAGGTGATTGTCTCTTTTTAAAATGAGCCCAAAACTAGATCCCATATTCTAGATGTGGCCTTACAAGTGATTTATAGAGGGGTAACAATACGTTGGGATCACGAGATCTAACTCTCTTTTTATACACCCTAAAATCTTATTTGCTTTTGCAGCTGCTGCTTGATATTGACTGACTGCTGCTGCTCAGCTTTCTTGTAACCAGAATACCCAAGTCTTTCTCCTGTTCTGTAGTCCCGAGTTTACTTCTGTTTAATGTATATACAGCTATAGGATTACTCCATTCTAGGTGCATTACTTTACATTTATCAACATTAAATTTCATTTGCCAAGTATTTGCCCATTGCGACATCTTATCAAGATCGTTCTGTAATATTGTACTATCAATATCAGTTTTAATATCCTACATAGTTTGGTGTCATCAGCAAAGACTGACACTTTACCATCAATCCCATCCACACGGTCATTAATAAAGAGATTAAAAAGAATTGGTCCTAGCACAGATCCCTGCGGTTCCCCACTATTGACTATAGCCAATTTAGAGAATATACCTTTTATGACTACTTTTTGTTTCCTATCTTTTAGCCAATTCCTTACCCAGTTGCATATAGTTTCCCCTAGTCCCTGCTTCTTGAGCTTTAGTATAAGGCTATTATGTGGTACAGTATCAAATGCCTTTGCAAAGTCCAAATCACATCAGCTGCATTACCAATATCCTGATTTGCACTTACGTCCTCATAAAAGCCCAACATGTTGGTTAAATATGATTTATCTTTGATGAATCCATGCTGTCTGTCAGCTATTATATTATCTTCTGCAATATATTTTTGCATGTCATCCCTTAAAATACCCTCAAAAACTTTCCACATTACTGATGTCAGATTTACCGAACAGTAGTTACCTGCATCCACCCTCTTACCTTTCTTAAATATTGGTACCACATCAGCAATCCTCCAATCCTGAGGCACCAACCCTGTTACAAGCGAGTCTAAGAAGATGAGATGCAGCAGCCTGTCAATTACTGAGCTCAATTCCCACAATATTCATGGATGAATGCCATCTGGCCTGGGGGATTATTCAATGTTTAATTTACTCAGACGCAGGCGAACTTCTTGTGTACTTTGATTTTTGACTTGTTGAATGATCTTTGGAACAGTCAGCTCCTTGGTGAACACGGATGAGAACTGCCTGTTTAGTATCTCAGTCTTTTCTTTGTCCTCTATAATTAATTTATTATATTTTAAGGGGATGATATGGTTACACTGACCTCACTGTATGAATTTCCAGGTCACTATATGGTTACATTGACCTCGCTGTATGATTCTCCAGGTCACTATATGGTTACACTGACCTCACTGTTTGACTCTCCATGTCACTATATGGTTATATTGACCTCATTGTATGATCCTCTTCCTCCAAATCCAGCTTCTCCGCCATGACAGAAAACAATCTTTCCACTCTACTCTCAAGATCACATCTAACAACCTGTGCACTGGACCCGCTCCCATCCTACCTCATTTCCAACATCACCGCAGTCCTCATCCCAGCCCTAACCCATCTCTTCAACCTATCACTAACAACTGGTGTATTCCCTTCATGCTTTAAACATGCCTCTATTACACCCATCCTCAAAAAGCCCTCCCTTGACCCATCCTCGGTGTCAAACTATCGCCCCATATCCCTTCTCCCCTATGCCTCAAAACTACTGGAACAGCATGTCCATCTTGAACTGTCCTCATACCTCTCATCCTGCTCCCTCTTTGACCAGCTACAATCTGGCTTCCGACCGCATCATTCCACTGAAACTGCCCTAACTAAAGTCACTAATGACCTACTAACCGCCAAAGCCAAGCAACACTACTCTATCCTCCTCCTACTGGACCTGTCCTCTGCCTTCGACACAGTAGACCATTCCCTCCTACTACAGATTCTCTCATCTCTGGGCATCACAGACTTGGCCCTATCTTGGATTTCTTCATACCTAACCGACCGAACTTTCAGCGTCTCCCATTCTCA
The DNA here is from genome assembly GCF_048569485.1 of Anomaloglossus baeobatrachus. NCBI lineage: Eukaryota > Metazoa > Chordata > Amphibia > Anura > Aromobatidae > Anomaloglossus > Anomaloglossus baeobatrachus. The sequence continues at coordinate 508,596,338 of NC_134357.1, read as the reverse complement.
CACCACTTCCTCATCTCGTCCCCTATCTGTCGGTGTCCCCCAAGGCTCAGTTCGTGGACCCCTGCTGTTCTCCATCTACACCTTCGGCCTGGGACAGCTCATAGAGTCCCACGGCTTCCAGTATCATCTCTATGCCGATGACACACAGATCTACCTCTCTGGACCTGACATTACCTCTCTACTAACCAAAATCCCACAATGTCTGTCTGCTATTTCATCCTTCTTCTCTGCGCGATTCCTAAAGCTTAACATGGACAAAACAGAGTTCATTGTCTTTCCCCCTCCTCACTCATCTCCTCCAACAAGCCTTTCCATCAAACTTGATGGTTGCTCACTCTCCCCAGTCTCACAAGCATGTTGCCTTGGAGTGACCCTCGACTCTGCTCTATCCTTCAAGCCACACATCCAAGCCCTCTTCAACTCATGCAGATTACAACTCAAAAATATCTCCCGGATCCGTGCTTTCCTTAACCAAGAATCAGCAAAAACATTAGTGCATGCCCTCATCATCTCCTGCCTTGACTACTGCAACTTCCTGCTCTCTGGCCTCCCTTCCAACACTCTTGCACCCCTCCAATCTATCCTAAACTCTGCGGCCCGCCTAATCCACCTCTCGCCTCGCTACTCCCCAGCCTCGCCACTCTGACAATCCCTTCACTGGCTTCCCATCACCCAACGACTCCAGTTAAAAACATTAACCATGACATGCAAAGCCATGCACAACCTGTCTCCTCCCTACATCTGTGACCTAGTCTCCCGGTACCTACCTGCACGCAACCTCAGATGCTCACAAGATCTCCTTCTCTGCTCCTCTTTTATCTCCTCTTCCCACAATCGCGTACAAGATTTCTCCCGTGCATCCCCCATACTCTGGAATGCTCTACCTCAACACATCAGACTCTCACCTACCGTGGAAAGCTTCAAGAGGAACCTCAAGACCCACCTCTTCCAACAAGCCTACAACCTACAATAGCCCTCAGTCCAGTAGACCACTGCGCAACCAGCTCTGTCCTCACCTATTGTACCATCACCCATTCCCTTTAGACTGTGAGCCCTCGCGGGCAGGATCCTCTCTCCTCCTATACCAGTCTGTTTTGTACTATTAATGATTGTTGTACGTATACCCTCTTTCACTTGTAAAGCGCCATGGAATAAATGGCGCTATAATAATAAATAATAATAATAATTCTCCAGGTCACTATATGGTTACACTGACCTCGCTGTATGATTCTCCAGGTCACTATATGGTTACATTGACCTCACTGTATGACTTTCCAAGTGACTATATGATTACACTGATCTCGCTGTATGATTCTCCAGGTCACTATATGGTTACACTGACCTCGCTGTATGACTCTCCAGGTCACTATATGGTTATATTGACCTCATTGTATGATTCTCCATGTCACTATATGGTTACACTGACCTCGCTGTATGATTCTCCAGGTCACTATATGGTTCACTTACCTCGCTGAATGATTCCCCAGGTCAGTACGAGTTTATAGATTCCAAAGATGTGGAGTTTTTCTTTAATTTAATCAGAAGAATAAAAATTCAGAAGTTTGTGGGGAAAAAAAAAAAATACCTTTTTGTTGCCATTTTCCTAGACCTGTAACGTTCTCACTTCTCTGGATCTGGGGCTCAGTGATGGATTATTTTTTTTCTACTCTCACCTGACGTTTTTACTACCATTTTTGATTAGATACAATGTTTTGATCACCTTTCATTTCAATGATGCAGCGACCCAAAAAACGTAATTGTGGTGTTTTGATTTCTTTTGCGTTATGCTGTTTACCGATCGGATTACTTTATTTTATATTTTGATATATCGGAGATTTGTGAACACCGTAATAATAAATATGTGCATTTGCATTGTGTTCTTTTCAATGGTTCAAGAGAAGGGTGATTTGAACTTTTGTGGAGGTTTTTATTCATATTTTTAAAACTTTTTCTTTTTTCAACTTTTTATTCTATTTACTAGTCCCTTCAGGGGACTTGTGGCTGTGATCATATGATTGCTTGTGCTGTACAGAGCTAGGTATCAGCGTCAGCTCTGTACAGCCGACGTTCACAGGAAGTTCATCATGACAGATATAGAGGCCATCAGCTGTTCCCCGGCTGTGTTGACAACCCATCGGCGCTCCGCGATCATCTCGCGTCTCCACCGATAGGAGCGGGAGAGATTTGACAGTAGGATTTAACTGGTTCACAGCAGAGGACAGATCTCCAATATGCCCACCATTGTTGGAGGTGCATGTCAGCTGATCAGATCAGCTATTATGTGCAGGCACGATCAAGGTCTGGAAGCAGTAATGTTCCATCATCACCGACGATCCTTGGTTCTGCACTTTATAACTTTTTTAAATATTTCATAATAAGACATAAGGTTTAGATATTTTCGTTTTTTTTTCTTTTAGCTTCGTTCTGCGATTTTGATCTTGGATTGGAGATATTCTGTGATAAATCTCTGTCTGTGACTATAATTGGATTGTGTGTTATACCGGGGGCAGGACGGGGTCAGGACTGGATTTAGTGATCATGTGAAGCCGGTAAAAACTCTGGAGATTTCTTACATGGGATCTTTATGATGTTACATCGTCATCTTCTCCCCATTCAGGTCCCTACAATATTGGATCCTCTCAGATCTTCTATATGAGAATTTTCGTGATTGACCCATCAAGGATGGATAGGGACAGGGACAAGATGGCAGAGAGGATATTACATCTCACCCTAGAGATCCTCTTCCGGCTTACTGGAGAGGTGAGAGATTCTGATGACGTCACATTACATCATTCTTATCTATGGGAATAACAGATGGACAGAACTGAAGAGGTGAGGAATAGAGATGTGTGGACCCATTAAAGTTCGGGTTTGGCGGTTTCAGCCAAACTTTAAGTAAAGCTCAGTTCGGGACCCGAACTTGACCTTCTCTCCATTGGAAGTCACTGGTTGGGCAGTTCGGCTCTCTACCCACATGAAGGCAGTCATAAACAACACTTCCGGAGAAGGGAGGGTGCAGATGTTTTTTGTTTATTTTCCTTCATTTGTACACACTGCATCTGATAATGCTGATTTCACCACCTGTGTGAGCTATACAATTATTGGAAGCGGCTCGCGCTGGGCTAACCATATCTGAGCACAGCGATAGTTTTTAGAGTCTTTAGCATACTTAAAACACTTGAACACATTTGAGTTGTGAGTTCAATTCAAACACCAAACTTTACTGTTCTGGTCCGCTCATCTCTAGTCAAGACTCTGAAAATGTCTGTAGTGAGATTTATTAATGTGTCTCTCCATAACCAGGATTACACAGTAGTGAAGAAGACCTCTAGTGAGCGCTGTCAGGCCCCTGTGTCTGAGGGATGGGGAAGACCCCTGAGCCCAATCACGGGACCTCCACCTCACCCCCTGATACATGAGGACATCAATGACCAGAAGATCCTAGAACTCACCTACAAGATGATTGAGCTGCTGACTAGAGAGGTGACACTGCTGGGAATGCTGGGACATTATACAGTAATGCTATGACGGGATCGGGGGATGATGGTATAATTGTATGTGTCAGGTTCCTATAAGGTGTCAGGATGTCGCCATCTATTTTTCCATGGAGGAGTGGGAGTATTTAGAAGGACACAAAGATCAGTACAAGGACATCATGATGGAGGTTCCCCAACCCCTTACATCACCAGGTAATAGGACTAAATACACACGGCCTATAATTATCTGTATGTAAAGAATGAATTCAGTCCATATGTGTTTTCTGCAGTTCTATCCAGTGAGAGGACAACACTAGAGAGATGTCCCCGTCCTCTTCTTCCAGAGGACTGTAAACAAGAAAATCCCAATGTTCCTCATGATCATCAGGTAGATGGAGAGAAGGTGTCATGAAATCTCTCTATGATGTGTTGACGGCTGTGAAGGTCTTGTGTTCAGTATTTTTATCCTCCAGTATTATACACTGAATGGCCAATGTATTAGCGAATCTAGTCTTTTCCTGATATAAACTTTTCTAAATGGAAATTTGACCAGTAGCTCTAAAAATTGAGAAGAATATCCAGTGATCCATTTCCGTGGATCACTTCCAGTGTGAATTTGTAGTAGAATGGAATTATTGAGTCATCTGATTGACTTTGAACAATTCAAAAAGATAAAGGAGAGTCCAGCTCACCAAGGACTGACCTGCTGGTTGCAATCAAGGATCCTGCGCACGGAATGAGGCTAGGCAACCATCCAATTAGAAATAGAAAGAGGAATTTCCAGCGCCAGGAATATATTAAAAAATCCTTTTTTATTGAAAATAAGGTAATAAAAATCCAGCAGATACCATAGTAGATGTCAGAAAGATGGCAGAACAACGCGTTTCGACGCTTCAGGTCTTAGTCATGTTCTGACTTAAAGTATAACCAACTCCCTTATATCGGATCCCTAGTCCACTGATTAAATTCACATGTGTGGCTTCACTGGAGACAACTCCTCAAATAGTAATTACAAGGGATCCGAGAAAATGGAGGTATACCGTGGCAATTCCATATATATGAGTATATATGATATAATATGGTATATTGCAAGTATACACAGATACAAAAAGATATATATACAGAAACATATACACACATAAGATAACAACCATATTAAAATAATTTTTATGGACCGAATTCCCTTAATATTTAATATAACCATATATGTAATAGATGGTGATCCAACAAGACACTCAGCACATAACAATATAAATGTAATTATATACCTCACGAAATATGAGACCCCTAGCAGGATAAGAAATCTGACATATAACTTTCCACATGTATATAATGTATGCTTGCCTTTCAATAATATACAAAATTCAATAGAAAAATTTGTTATATACTAGTCCAACATTATATTTTTATAAGGAATATTCCAATAGCAATTTTTGGTTATAAAGATGTAGCAAAAGGATGAAAAACCGCATAGTATGAATTAGGATGTGGGCCATATTGCTCCCATTAGATGTAATATCAATAAAATAGAAAGAAGTAGGGAAATACAAAAGCCGATTATATTTAGTAGTGTAATATCAAATCCTGGCGATTATTTAAACCCTCTGGATATCTAGTATTGAGGGTAAAAATCCAGAAGAATTCCCTGTTTAATAATTTCCTTCTATGGTCTCCACCTCTGATCGGTCTGGGTATCTGTTCCACACCCTTAAAGGGAACCAATCATCAGGATTTTCGTGTATAAGCTGCAGCCAGTGCAGTACTGGCACTATCAGGCACAGTGTGTACATACCATCAGGGGGCAGCTCGGGTGTTTAGTCAGTGAAATACAACTTTATAAAGTTTGAAATTTCGTGCACTTTTTGATTGACGTGTGCACCTCTGCAGATAATGTCCGGGCGGGTTATGCAGGAGTTCCCCGCCCCCCCACCAGCCTGTTCCTCCCTCTCTCCGGGCGGGTTATGCACGTGTTCCCCGCCCCCCCCCGCGCCGCCTGTTCCTCCCTCCCTCCCTCTGGCTGTATGTAAATATCTAATCTTCAGAAACATGGCGCCGGAGTGGGCCTCTGCGCATAGCGCTTATCTCCGGCGCCATGTTTCTGAAGCCCCCGCATTACACAACTTGGTGTCTGAGAGGGCGGCGCCACAGCGATGTCATACCGGCTGGTGTGTTGGCCCGGTGTCCTGGGGCGGCACGATACAGGAGCAGCAGGTAATCGCGTCCTCCGATCAGCTGTTCTGCAGTCCTGTTGTGATCGCGCTCGCTCCTGCAGTCACAACGGGATCTGAAGGAGCGAGGGCGCATGCGCTGCCCTCTAACACCAAGCTGTGTGATGCGGGCTTCAGAAACATGGCACCGGAGATAAGCGCTGTGCGCAGAGGCCCACTCCGGCGCCATGTTTCTGAAGATTAGATATTTACATACAGCCAGAGGGAGGGAGGGAGGAACAGGCGGCGCGGGGGGGCGGGGAACACGTGCATAACCAGCCCGGACATCAGGAGAGAGGGAGGAACAGGCTGGTGGGGGGGGGCGGGGAACTCCTGCATAACCCGCCTGGACATTAACAGAGAGGTGCACACGTCAATCAAAAAGTGCACGAAATTTCAAACTTTATAAAGATGAATTTCACTGCCTAAACACCCGAGCTGCACCCCAATGGTATGTACACACTGTGCATGATAGTGCCAGTACTGCACTGGCTGCAGCTTATACACGAAAATCCTGATGATTGGTTCCCTTTAAATTGAAAACCGCTAACATCACCTTGGTGCACTAAGGCAAAATGTTTAGAAACCGCTGATATAGCAATTGCGTTCTGTTTAAAAACATCAGAAAGGTGTCTTCTAATTCTTACTTTCAAAGGGCCCGTCGTGCAGCCTGTGTACTGGATGTTACAGATCTTACATGTTATTAAATATACGACAAACGTCGTATTACAATTAATTAAAGTATTTATGTGGAATGTTTTTTGATTTGAGGTAGACTGAAAGGTTTTTCCTTTTTGTGCAAAACCGCACGCTTTGCATTTGTTCGCACCACATTTGTAAAAACCTTTCAGGGTAATCCAAGAGGATCTCTCTCTATGGTCAGCTTCACTCAAAAAAAGACTCGGAGAAAGAATGGTACCAAGGGTAGGGGCTCGTTTAGCAACACATCTAATATTATTTTTAGTTACTTGTTTTAAAATTGGGTCCTCACCAAATATGGGTAAATATTTATTCACTATTTTTGTAATTGAGTCATATTGTTTACTATAATTGGTCGAGAAAACAATATTATTGCTTTGTTTCAATTTATTTCTATATTTTCCTTTCCTTGAATTTTTTCTTAATAGATCTGATCTGTCTATTTGTGCCACTATGGATTTGGCTCTATTGAGAACCCAGTCAGGGTACCCTCTGTCTGCGAGTCTGTCACAAGTCAAAGTCTCTTCCTTAAAATAGTCACTAAGTTGGGAACAATTTCGTTTCATTCTAATTAGTTCTCCTACAGGAATATTATGTTTAGTCCGTGAGTGATGGCATGAGTCTGCTGTAAGTATAGAGTTAGTAGCAGTAGATTTACGGTATGGTTTGATAATAACTCTATTCATATTTCCAGAGCATAAAGTAATGTCCAAGAAGTTCATAGTTGTCTCATGATAAGAAGATGTAAATTTCAAATTAAAATCATTGTCATTGATGAAGGTAAGGAAGTCCTGTATGGTATCGGTAGGGCCCGACCAGATCATAAGCAGATCGTCCAGATATCTGCCATACCATTGCAGATATCCGGAGAACCTATTCTGTTCAGCATACAAAAATTCTTCCTCCCATCTTGCCATCACAATATTTGCAAGTGAGGGGGAGAAGCGGGCCCCCATGCTAACTCCTCTACACTGTAAATAGAACTTTCTATCAAACGAAAAATAATTATGATTCAAAAGAAAATCAATTGAGGAAACTATGAAGTCCTTGAGACAAGTATCATAATCACTGAATCTATCCAAGTGCTGAGATAGGCAACGTAATGCGATATTATGAGGTATGGATGGATAAAGGGATATCACATCACATGATAGCCATAAAAAATGATTTTTCCACTCATATCCATCCAATGCTCTAACAACCTCTTTTGTGTCCCTAATATAACCCGGTAATTCAGGTATCAAGGGTTGGAGAAATTGGTCTAAACAACCCCCCAGATTTTCACCCAAAGATCCTATACCCGAGACAATTGGTCGTAGTGGGGGGGAAAAGAGATTTTTATGGATCTTTGGGAGGCAGTGGTAGATTGGAACAACAGGGTTTTTATTAAATAAAAAATCCTTTGTTTTGTCATTAATAGCACCAGTACAATTACCTTCCTCTAAGTTTTTTAACAATAGATTATTAAAATGTCTAGTTGAATCACCATTCAATTCAATATATGTGTCTGGATCCTGTAGATCTTGTAATACCAATTTTTTATATAGACCTGAGTTTAACAAGACACTAGCGCCCCCTTTGTCTGCCTCCCTTATTATAATATCTGAATTCGTCCCCAATTCTTTAAGGGCCAATCTTTCCTGGTGGCTCAGATTGTCTCTAGGGGGCGTCATTGTCTCACTCAACTCAATAAGATCTTTAACAATAAGTTCCTGAAATAAATCCAGGATTTGAGGTCGAGATTGAAGGGGATAATAATCCCTATTTGAAAGTAGAGCTTGTATATTAGTAATAGTTCTATCTGACAATACATCAGTCTCAGCAGAAAGGAGCCGTAAAGTCATTAAACTTTTTTGTTCACAAAATGACAGTAGGGGGACATCAGTACTATTATCGATAACAACATCATGATCAATATCCAGCAGATACCATAGTAGATGTCAGAAAGATGGCAGAACAACGCGTTTCGACGCTTCAGGTCTTAGTCATGTTCTGACTTAAAGTATAACCAACTCCCTTATATCGGATCCCTAGTCCACTGATTAAATTCACATGTGTGGCTTCACTGGAGACAACTCCTCAAATAGTAATTACAAGGGATCCGAGAAAATGGAGGTATACCGTGGCAATTCCATATATATGAGTATATATGATATAATATGGTATATTGCAAGTATACACAGATACAAAAAGATATATATACAGAAACATATACACACATAAGATAAACAGATTTCCTTACTTAGTAGGGGATTGGGATTCGCTCCTAATACTAATTTTGACATTTTCCAGACTATCTTGGACTTGAACAAATTTGCTCGTAACATCACGTTAAAATGCCATTTTTTTGATGCTAACAAACCCATTCCTCCACAGGATATTGATCATGATGTTGTTATTGATAATAGTACTGATGTCCCCCTACTGTCATTTTGTGAACAAAAAAGTTTAATGACTTTACGGCTCCTTTCTGCTGAGACTGATGTATTGTCAGACAGAATTGCCACTAATATACAACCTCTACTTTCAAATAGGGATTATTATCCCCTTCAATCTCGACCTCAAATCCTGGATTAATTTCAGGAATTTATTGTTAAAGATCTTATTGAGTTGAGTGAGACAATGACGCCCCCTAGAGACAATCTGAGCCACCAGGAAAGATTGGCCCTTAAAGAATTGGGGACGAATTCAGATATTATAATAAGGGAGGCAGACAAAGGGGGCGCTATTGTCTTGTTAAACTCAGGTCTATATAAAAAATTGGTATTACAGGATCTACAGGATCCAGACACATATATTGAATTGAATGGTGATCCAACTAGACATTTTAATAATCTATTGTTAAAAAACTTAGAGGAAGGTAATTGTACTGGTGCTATTAATGACAAAACAAAGGATTTTTTATTTAATAAAAACCCTGTTGTTCCAATCTACCACTGCCTCCCAAAGATCCATAAAAATCTCTTCCCCCCCCCCCCCCCCCACTACGACCAATTGTCTCGGGTATAGGATCTTTGGGTGAAAATCTGCGGGTTATATTAGGGACACAAAAGAGGTTGTTAGAGCATTGGATGGATATGAGTGGAAAAATCATTTTTTATGGCTATCATGTGATGTGATATCCCTTTATCCATCCATACCTCATAATATCGCATTACGTTGCCTATCTCAGCACTTGGATAGATTCAGTGATTATGATACTTGTCTCAAGGACTTCATAGTTTCCTCAATTGATTTTCTTTTGAATCATAATTATTTTTCGTTTGATAGAAAGTTCTATTTACAGTGTAGAGGAGTTAGCATGGGGGCCCGATTCTCCCCCTCGCTTGCAAATATTGTGATGGCGAGATGGGAGGAGGATTTTTTATATGCTGAACAGAATAGGTTCTCCGGATATCTGCAATGGTATGGCAGATATCTGGACGATCTGCTTATGATCTGGTCGGGCCCTACCGATACCATACAGGACTTCCTTACCTTCATCAATGACAATGATATTAATTTGAAATTTACATCTTCTTATCATGAGACAACTATGAACTTCTTGGACATTACTTTATGCTCTGGAAATATGAATAGAGTTATTATCAAACCATACCGTAAATCTACTGCTACTAACTCTATACTTAGGCTATGTGCCCACGCTACAGGATTTACCGTGGATTTACCGCGGATTTTGCCGCGGATTTACCGCGGATTTGCCAAAAATCTGCAGCAGCAGCACTTCCAAGCCATTTCAATGGCATTTTGGAAATGCTGTGCCCATGCTGCGGATTTTTCCGTGGCGGATTTGCCGCGGATTTTGATCCGGAAAAATCTGCAGCATGTCAATTGTTTGGTGCCGATTTGGTGCGGATTTTTGGCTTTGAATGGGGAAAAAAAAAAAAAAAAAATCCGCATCAAAATCCGCGGCAAATCCGCGGTAAATCCGCGGCAAATCTGCGGCAAATCCGCGGGTGCGGATTTGCCGCGAAAGTCGCGGATTTTCAGGCAAAAAAATCCGCAGGGACATTCTAGCGTGGGCACATAGCCTTACAGCAGACTCATGCCATCACTCACGGACTAAACATAATATTCCTGTAGGAGAACTAATTAGAATGAAACGAAATTGTTCCCAACTTAGTGACTATTTTAAGGAAGAGACTTTGACTTGTGACAGACTTGCAGACAGAGGGTACCCTGACTGGGTTCTCAATAGAGCCAAATCCATAGTGGCACAAATAGACAGATCAGATCTATTAAGAAAAAATTCAAGGAAAGGAAAATATAGAAATAAATTGAAACAAAGCAATAATATTGTTTTCTCGACCAACTATAGTAAACAATATGACTCAATTACAAAAATAGTGAATAAATATTTACCCATATTTGGTGAGGACCCAATTTTAAAACAAGTAACTAAAAATAATATTAGATGTGTTGCTAAACGAGCCCCTACCCTTGGTACCATTCTTTCTCCGAGTCTTTTTTTGAGTGAAGCTGACCATAGAGAGAGATCCTCTTGGATTACCCTGAAAGGTTTTTACAAATGTGGTGCGAACAAATGCAAAGCGTGCGGTTTTGCACAAAAAGGAAAAACCTTTCAGTCTACCTCAAATCAAAAAACATTCCACATAAATACTTTAATTAATTGTAATACGACGTTTGTCGTATATTTAATAACATGTAAGATCTGTAACATCCAGTACACAGGCTGCACGACGGGCCCTTTGAAAGTAAGAATTAGAAGACATCTTTCTGATGTTTTTAAACAGAACGCAATTGCTATATCAGCGGTTTCTAAACATTTTGCCTTAGTGCACCAAGGTGATGTTAGCGGTTTTCAATTTAAGGGTGTGGAACAGATACCTAGACCGATCAGAGGTGGAGACCATAGAAGGAAATGATTAAATAGGAAATCCTTCTGGATTTTTACCCTCAAATACTAGATATCCAGAGGGTTTAAATAATCGCCAGGATTTGATATTACACTACTAAATATAATCGGCTTTTGTATTTCCCTACTTCTTTCTATTTTATTGATATTACATCTAATGGGAGCAATATGGCCCACATCCTAATTCATACTATGCGGTTTTTCATCCTTTTGCTACATCTTTATAACCAAAAATTGCTATTGGAATATTCCTTATAAAAATATAATGTTGGACTAGTATATAACAAATTTTTCTATTGAATTTTGTATATTATTGAAAGGCAAGCATACATTATATACATGTGGAAAGTTATATGTCAGATTTCTTATCCTGCTAGGGGTCTCATATTTCGTGAGGTATATAATTACATTTATATTGTTATGTGCTGAGTGTCTTGTTGGATCACCATCTATTACATATATGGTTATATTAAATATTAAGGGAATTCGGTCCATAAAAATTATTTTAATATGGTTGTTATCTTATGTGTGTATATGTTTCTGTATATATATCTTTTTGTATCTGTGTATACTTGCAATATACCATATTATATCATATATACTCATATATATGGAATTGCCACGGTATACCTCCATTTTCTCGGATCCCTTGTAATTACTATTTGAGGAGTTGTCTCCAGTGAAACCACACATGTGAATTTAATCAGTGGACCAGGGATCCGATATAAGGGAGTTGGTTATACTTTAAGTCAGAACATGACTAAGACGTGAAGCGTCGAAACGCGTTGTTCTGCCATCTTTCTGACATCTACTATGGTATCTGCTGGATTTTTATTACCTTATTTTCAATAAAAAAGGATTTTTTAATATATTCCTGGCTCTGGAAATTCCTCTTTCTACTTTGAACAATTAGTACATACAATGGTGTTGAGATTATACTGAAAATATTGTGATAGAGGTAAAACATGAGGAAAAAGTGGGTCTTATGGATATAATGAAGTCATGAGCTAAAATATCTGAACAAACAACTGTTCAGCTGAGTAGATATCGGCAATCAATTTAAAGGGGTGGTTCACCCATTTTTTTTATTTTCTGTCGAAGTTCTACTTACAATTCTAGGTATTTTCTCCATTGGCTTGTATTTCCATTTCTGGCACTGAGCGGCGCTATGCTGCACGCTCAGTGCCTGTCACATGACCCCCTGCAGCTGTGGCCGCCGGCATCCTCTGACGTCCCGGCATTTCCGGGCTCTCAAACAAGACGGGTACGTCACAGGATGCCGGCGCCACTCAGATTGAGTGACAGGGCTGTGGGCGGTGACTACCGCACGTCACAGCTCAGCATCGAGGGGAGGATCCGGAGGACGTCAGTGTGGAGCCGGCGTCCTGCAGATGGTGAGACACGGGGCGCCAGTGTGCAGTGCAGGGGGTGGGGTCTTCAGCTGAATCCCCCCTGCACGTAAGTATGTGATCACACTGTCCACCCGCCCGCTCTGCTGCGATGTCAGGAGAACGGCCGGTGTCGGGCAGTGTGATCATCTGCTCCTCCCAGCAGCAAGACACTGACAGGCATGTCACCGCTGTGCTCTGCCATCTGTACTGCTGCATGGGACCAACTGTCTGCACTCTGTCACCTGCACCACAAGTCAGAGTGGAGACAGTTGGTGACAGAGCACCTCTGCCCCCCCTTCTTTCCCCACTCTCTTCTCCCCCCCCCTCTCTCTTTTCCCCCCCCCTCTCTCTTCTCCCCCCCCTCTCTCTCTTCTCCCCCCCCTCTCTCTCTTCTCTCCCCGCTCGCTCTCTTCTCCCCCCCCGCTCGCTCTCTTCTCCCCCCGCTCGCTCTCTTTTCCTCGCTCTCTTCCTGGCATGGTCAGTACAGAAATCTCTCCATCGTGGAGGGGTGAGAGGGAGTAATAAACATGGAGTCCCTACTGTGTCTGTGTATTTATTTCTAATAAAGTATTTTTCTCTGTGTGATGTCTTTTTTCTTCCCCCCCTCTCTCTTTTCTCTCCCCCCTCGCTCTCTTCTCCCCCCCGCTCGCTCTCTTCTCCCCCCCGCTCGCTCTCTTCTCCCCCCTCTCTCTCTTCTCCCCCCCTCTCTCTCTTCTCCCCCCTCTCTCTCGTCTCCCCCCTCTCTCTCGTCTCCCCCCCTCTCTCTCGTCTCCCCCCCCTCTCTCGTCTCCCCCCCTCTCTCTCTCCTCTCCCCCCCTCTCTCTTCTCCCCCCCCTCGCTCTCTTCTCCCCCCCTCTCTCTCTTCTCCCCCCTCTCTCTCTTCTCCCCCCCTCTCTCTCTTCTCCCCCCCTCTCTCTCTTCTCCCCCCCTCTCTCTCTTCTCCCCCCCTCTCTCTTCTCCCCCCCTCTCTTCTCCCCCCCTCTCTCTCTTCTCCCCCCCCTCTCTCTCTTCTCCCCCCCCTCTCTCTCTTCTCCCCCCCCTCTCTCTCTTCTCCCCCCCTCTCTCTCTTCTCCCCCCCTCTCTCTCTTCTCTCCCCCCTCTCTCTCTTCTCCCCCGCTCGCTCTCTTCTCCCCCCCCCGCTCGCTCTCTTTTCCTCGCTCTCTCCTGGCATGGTCAGTACAGAAATCTCTCCATCGTGGAGGGGTGAGAGGGAGTAATAAACATGGAGTCCCTACTGTGTCTGTGTATTTATTTCTAATAAAGTATTTTTCTCTGTGTGATGTCTTTTTTTTTTTTTTTAAACCCTTTGTTGGAGATTCTTAATGGCCAGGTTAAACTTGGCCTGACATTAAGAATCTCGGGCTTTATACCAGCTGGTAAAACATAGCTGGTATTAACCCCTTATTACCCAGCGTGCCACCTGCCACCAGGGCCACTGGAAGAGTTGGATACAGCGCCTGAAGATGGCGCTTCTATGAAAGCGCCATTTTCTGGGGCAGCTGTGGACTGCAATTCGCAGTGGGGGGCCCAGAAAGTTTGGGCACCCTGCACTGTGGATTCCAGTCCCCAGCTGCCTAGTTGTACCTGGCTGGACTCAAAAATTTGGTGAAGCCCACATCATTTTTTTTTTTTTAATTATTTCATGAAATTCATGAAAAAAAAGGGCTTCTCTATATTTTTGGTTCCCAGCCGGGTACAACTAGGCAGCTGGGGGTTGGGGGCAGCCCGTAGCTGCCTGCTGTACCTGGCTAGCATACAAAAATATGGCGAAGCCCACGTCATTTTCTTAAAAACGTTTTCAGGGAAAAACCTTTATAAAAAAAAAATGCTTCCCTGCATTTCTATTGCCAGTGAAAGTAACACCAAGCAGCGGGGGCTAGCAGCCAGTAGCTGCTTTGGTTACCCTTAGCAATAGAAAATGCAGCGGGAGCCCACAAAAAAATGTGATTTTTTTTTTTGTTTTTTTTATTTTTAATGAATTTTTTTTAAAAAAAATCGGCATGGGCTTCGCCCATCGAGCACCAGAGCATTTTACTGCTCAATTCATCCCAAGTAATCAGATGACTCCAGTGTCGGCCGATTACTTGTTCTGTGTCCCCCTGCATCCATCGCAGCGTGTACGGGCTGTGAGGTCAGCGGAGTGGAGACAGTGACATGCTCTGCTCTGACACATAGTGTGCTGCATGTCACTATCTTTCTCCACTCTGGCACTTGTTGTGCAGGTGACCGGATGCTACATGTCACTTAGGATACTTTCACACATCCGGATTTTTGCTCTGCGGCACAATACGGCGTTCTGCAGAAAAACCGCAACCGGCTTTTGTAACGCCGGTTGCGTTTTTTTTTTGCATAGACTTACATTAGTGCCGTATTGTGCCGCAGGGGCTTGCGATCGGTCCGGTTTTGGCCGCATGCGGCAGATTTAGCCGATGCCGCGGCCGGATCGAACGTTCCCTGCAACGTTTTTTGCTCCGGCAAAAAACACCGCATCGCACCGCATCCAGCCGCTGCGGCGCATTTTTTCAATGCATACCTATGGAGGCCGGATGCGGCGCGATGCGTAAAAAACCGAATCCGCTCGCCGCATGCGGTTTTTTCCACTGCGCATGCTCAGTAGCATGCCGCAACCGGAAAAAAACGGACGGGCCGCATGTAAAAACTTATGCAAAGGATGCGGTGTTTTCGCCGCATCCGTTGCATAGTTTTCACAGCTGGATTGAGCCGCAGTGCTCAAACCGGATGTGTGAAAGTAGCCTAACTGTCTCCACTATGGGACTTGTTGTGCAGGTGAGAGTGTATACAGTTGGTACTATGCAGCAGAAATCACAGAGTGGGGCAGTTAGTGACATGTATCATCCGGTCACCTGCACAACAAGTCCCAGAGTGGAGACAGTGACATACTCTGCTCTGACACATAGTGTGCTGCATGTCACTATCTTTCACCACTCTGGGACTTGTTGTGCAGGTGACCGGATGATACATGTCACTAACTGCCCCACTCTGAGACTTGTTCAGGTGAGAGTGTATACAGTTGGAACAATGCAGCAGAAGTCACAGAGTGGAGCAAGTTAGTGACATGTATCATCCGGTCACCTGCACAACAAGTCCCAGAGTGGATACAGTGACATGCAGCACACTATGTGTCAGAGCAGAACATGTCACCAACTTGCTCTGCTCTGTCACCTGCGGTGCTGCATGTCACGTTTTTGCCGCGATTTGGTGCCTTTTTTGCTGCGTTTTTGCTCACTGCGTTTTTAATCAGTGCACAATGCCATTAAAGATTGTTGATGAAAAAAAAAAAAGGTCTGATGTCATTTCCTTATTCAAAATGTTCATTGTATGCAGGAGAGCAGACAGCAGCTGCAGAACTACAAGGCTCAGCATCCTCCATTCACTAGTGTATGCAGGAGAGCAGACAGCAGCTGCAGAACTACAAGGCTCAGCATCCTCCATCCAGGACTGTATGCAGTTTTTTACCCAAAAAGAAAAAAAAAATGACATGGGCTTCGCCATATTTTTGTATGCTAGCCGGGTACAGCAGGCAGGTACGGGCTGCCCCCAAACCCCAGCTGCCTATTTGTACCCGGCTGGGAACCAAAAATATAGAGAAGCCCTTTTTTTTTTTTAATTATTTCATGAATTTCATGAAATAATTTTAAAAAAAAAATGACGTAAGCTTCGCCTAATTTTAGTGTCCAGCCGGGTACAACTAGGCAGCTGGGGATTGGAATCCACAGTGAAGGGTGCCCAAGCTTTCTGGGCACCCCCACTGCGAATTGCAGTCCGCAGCCACCCCAGAAAATGGCGCTTTCA
This sequence comes from Anomaloglossus baeobatrachus, assembly GCF_048569485.1. Lineage (NCBI taxonomy): Eukaryota > Metazoa > Chordata > Amphibia > Anura > Aromobatidae > Anomaloglossus > Anomaloglossus baeobatrachus. The sequence goes on along the minus strand of NC_134357.1, from coordinate 508,579,876 downwards.
TAGAAGCGCCATCTTCTGGCACTGTATCCAACTCTTCCAGCTGGCCTGATGCCGGGTGGCTAGCTGGGTAATAATGGAGTTAGGGCTAGCTGTATATTATCAGCTAGCCCTAAGCCCGAAATTCATGGTGTCATGCCAATATTAGACATGGCCACCATGAATTTCTAGTAATGATAAAAAAAAAACACAACACACAGAAAAATATTTTTATTAGAAATAAAACACAACACAATTAGTGACTCCATCTTTATTGAAAAAAAGAACCCCCCTCCGCAATAATCCTGGGTTAGGGTCCCGCGCCGTCCAATCCGGATCCAATATCATCTGATCGGTTTTGCTGGAAGGCAAAGCGATCAGATGATGTGTCAGGTTAAACTACGTGAATCACATCACACATCAGCTGATTGTATAAAAGCCGATTATACAATCAGCTGAAGCATCAGTGCAAAAAAAATAAATAAATAAATACTCACGTCTGTGCTGATTACCGGTAGCTCCTGCAGGGGAGTCTGATCCTGGCCCATCACTGCAGGAGCTGCCGGTAATCAGCTGATGAAGTCCCCTGACGGCAGGATCAGCTGATAGCCGGCCGGGCACGAAAAAGCCGGCGACACCACGAGAATCGATCAGCTGATGCGTCAGGTGACTGCATCAGGTGATCCACCGCCAGGTCCTGCAAGCTTCGTACGTGCCCCGGGGAGACTGCACACAGCCGAAGCGGCGCTACCGAGACAGGGGCTGGAAGCAGGCATGGCACCCGGACCCTGCAGACAGGTGAGTATGACATACACACACACATACACACTCACACACACACTGTATACACACACACACACTGTATATACGTGCACACACATATACACACTCACACACTGTATATACACACACACTGTATATACGCACACACACTGTATATACACACACACACAAAGTATATACACACACACTGTATATACGCACACACACTGTATATACGCGCACACATACACATACACTGTATATACGCGCACACACACTTTCTTCCCCTGGCTGTTCAGAGCTGCTGCTGTCTCTGTATGATTGATCTCAGTGCATCCACTGGGAAGAGGCAGGGAGGAGGGTTTGGGTGGGAGCAGAGTGGGTGTATTAGACACAATGGGTGTGTTAGATAAGCCAGACACCGCCCTAGAGCCACAAAGAATTCTGGGACTTGTAGGAACTGAACACAGGAAGTCAGAGGAGAGATTAACCCCATCAGAGCTGGAGCCAGCAATGACCGTGTGCTGCTAGTGCACAATAAAAGGTAATTTTGCTGAAAAAACATAATAGATGTGTTGAGGGGCACATATTAGCAAGATTTATCAGAAAAAAAAAAATCAGTTTTGGTAACTGGACAACTTCTTTAATCTATTCTTGGCAGAAACTCATTTATGACAGAACAATGCTCAATGTTACTATGGTCGGATAGTCATGAATTGCTTCCAGAAATATGACAGAAATTTGTATTGCTTTCGTGGGCTTCACAGTCTTTAGAGCTTACTTGTATAGAGCATCTCCAGGAGGAGGTAGAACGGGTTCCTCAGAGCAGGTCAGTACCTCTACCTTATTTGTTGTATCTGTAAAAAGCTGTCCTGTCCTCAAGGGTTAAGATTGCTGCAGAACGAACATCACAGACTGGAACTGATGACATAGGATTGCTATAGTTCTGAAGACCAAAGGTGAATGTACACTCTACTAGATGGGTATCTGTAATAATGTGGCCATTCAGTGTATGGTTTATACTTGGAGGAGATGATAGGATAAAGCTGATCATAGATATTAGATGTTGTCTGGATCTTCTCACAATTTTCTGGTTATGGAGACTGCTGGTTACAATTAGGAGGTGACAGGTTGGATTATACAGGAGACCTGCAGCTCTGTGATATCTACTGCTGTCAGTTTTTGTTAATTTTTGATATTTTCTGTGTTTTTGTGCTTCATTTCTTACTTCTCTATCTGTCTGTGACTTTTACACTATTTGTACAGGGTGAAGATCTGACCCATATTAATACTACAGAGACATATGTGATGGGTGATGAGCGTTGTAAAGAGGAGATTCCTACAGATAACTGCACAGGTGAGTAGTGACCACTAAATGCAGAGACGTCACGGATTCTACTCAGTCACTGGTTGTAGATTTTTGGGCCCGATTCACTAAGACTGGTGTTGTGCATGTCCGTCTTAATATATGGTGCCATGTAAGATGTGCCTAATTCATTTAAATGCAAATGTCAGGGACTGGAGAACATTTCTGGAGTGAGTTATGCCACTAGTGTGGTGAATTATCATGAATCGGTGAAGCGGGCTTAGCTATAACCCGTCCTGCCCAAGCGCCATCTGTTTATCAAGTGGGGATTGGATTAAAAATGCAGAAAGTCAGAATATATTTATACAACTTTTGAGTTGTGCCAGAATTGTAGCTTAAACATCTTAATGAATCTGGGCCATTTTGTTGCATTTTGTAGGGTATGTTCCACAGAATGTTAATATGTGTGATTGAATGAATTGGAGCGCCATCCATTTTTTTTTTAAATTGGATATTTTTTTATTAACATTTTGCAGCCACATATATTTGGCTGGAAATGTAATGATTATTAATGTAATTATTAATAATGATTTATTTTGTCTAATATTGTTTGGAGCTGTTGTTCTGGATTCGCCAAAAATAATAGCATGTCATCTGCGAAACAAGTGAGCTTTATTTCTTTGTTCCCTACCCTTATGCCTGAAAATCCTTCGAACTTCAATAAATATTGCGCTAGAGGCTCAAAAACTAAATCAAATAGAAGCGGGGAGAGTGGACACCGCTGTCTTGTCCCTTTTTGCATATAAATTGTGTTGAAGATGTATCCTGGGGTTGTCACTCTCGCTTGTGGGTCCGCATATATGGCTGTCAAATAGTTTCTGAAGGTTCCTTTAATTTCCATTCTATCAAGTACCAACTCCAGCCAACGCCAATTAGCATTAACAAAGGCCTTCTACGCGTCTAAGGCCAGAAGCGCAGGACTGCCTCCAACTCCGCCAGGACGTCGCATACTATCTTGCACCGCTTGGACAGTTCTAATGTTCATGACTGCAAATCTATTTTTAATAAACCCTACCTGATGTGTACCAATTAACGAGGGCAATAGAGTCGCTAAGCGATCGGCGTGTATTTTTTATATCATTTTGATCTCTTGGTTCATCAAGGATATAGGTCTATATGATGCTGGGTCTAATTCCTCTTTGCCCTTTTTATGAATGAATTTTAAATAGGCTACATTCCCAGTCTTCAGCAAAGTTTAATTTTGCATAGTGTAATTGAACACTTAACCTAAGACTGGTGTGATGTCATCAATTAATATTTTATAGAATTCTCCTGTCATCCCATCTGGTCCCGGAGCCTTAGGCGGGTTTTGCACGTTGCGACATCGCAAGCCGATGCTGCGATGTCGCACGCGATAGTCCTCGCCCCTGTCGCAGGTACGATATCTTGTGATAGCTGGCGTAGCGATAATTATCGCTACGCCAGCTTCACATGCACTCACCTGCCCTGCGACCGTCGCTCTGGCTGGCGACCCGCCTCCTTCCTAAGGGGGCGGGTCGTGCGGCGTCACAGCGACGTCACACGGCAGGCGGCTAATGGCAGCGGAGGGGCGGAGATGAGCAGGATGTAAACATCCCGCCCGTCTCCTTCCTTCTGTATAGCCGCTGGCGGCAGGTAAGGAGATGTTCCTCGCTCCTGCGGCTTCACACACAGCGATGTGTGCTGCCGCAGGAACGAGGAACTACATCGTACCTGTCGCGGCACCGGCATTATGGAAATGTCGGAGCCTACACCGATGATACGATAACGACGCTTTTGCGCTCATTCATCGTATCATCTAGAATTTACACACTACGACATCGCAAGTGACGCCGGATGTGCGTCACTTTCGATTTGACCCCACCGACATCGCACCTGCGATGTCTTAGTGTGCAAAGCCGCCCTTATCTCTCTCTCTCTCTCTCTCTGAAACTGGTGCATTTAACATGTCTCTATCTGCTTCTTGTATATTTGGGAGGGGAAGTTGATTGAGGAATTTAATTTCATAGTTTCATAGTTTTTAAGGTTGAAGGGAGACTCTAAAGCCCACTTTACACGTTGCAATTAGTTGTACAATCGCATTTGCGATGTGACACGCCCAGGTTGCATACGGGATCTATGAGATTTCACGTTGGTCGTTCATTTGCTGTCACACGAGCGTTAGTAGTCCATGTTAAATTGATCAATGTTATGTGTGATCCTTTAGATCATGTGATCTGTGACGTATGCATTGGGCACCTTTTTTTTTTTTTTTATTTATTGACTTGCCAAGCGTGTGTAATGTGTAGGGATGTGTTTTTACTATGTCATCTGCCATTCAGCTCTGCTACATGGCCGCTGACAGCAGACACAGACAGCCATGTAGCAGAGCTGAATGGCAGATGACAGCAGACACAGACAGAGCCGCACTGTCAGAATGAACTCGGGTGAACTTCACCCGACTTCATTGTCATGCTGCGGCTCTGTCTGTGTCGCGTCCTGATTAGCGGTCACCAGTGAAGGACTCACCGGTGACCGCTAATCTCCTAAATTACTGAAGTTAGCAGCCCTCTCTCATACTCACCAATCCCCGGCGCTGCACGGCATTCACACTGCTCCGGCGGCTTTTACTGTTTTGAAAAAGCCGGCCGCTCATTAAACAATTTCGTATTCCCTACTTTCCCCGCCCACCGGCGCCTATGATTGGTTACAGTGAGACACGCCCCCACTCTGAGTGACAGGTGTCACACTGCACCCAATCACAGCAGCCGGTGGGCGGGTCTATACTGTGTAGTGAAATAAATAATTAAATAATTAAAAAAAACGGCGTGCGGTTCCCCCCAATTTTAAAACCAGCCAGATAAAGCCATACGGCTGAAGGCTGGTATTCTCAGGATGGGGAGCTCCACGTTTTGGCGAGCCCCCCAGCCTAACAATATCAGCCAACAGCCGCCCAGAATTGCCGCATACATTATATGCGACAGTTCTGGGACTGTACCCGGCTCTTCCCGATTTGCCCTGGTGCGTTGGCAAATCGGGGTAATAAGGAGTTATTGGCAGCCCATAGCTGCCAATAAGTCCTAGATTAATCATGTCAGGCGTCTATGAGACACCCTCCATGATTAATCTGTAAATTACAGTAAATAAACACACACACCCGAAAAAATCCTTTATTAGAAATAAAAACACAAACATATACCCTGGTTCACCACTTTAATCAGCCCCAAAAAGCCCTCCTTGTCCGGCGTACTCCAGGATGCTCCAGCGTCGCTTCCAGCGCTGCTGCATGGAGGTCACCGGAGCTGCAGCAGACACAGCCGCTCCGGTCACCTCCACGCAGGTAATGAAGACAGCCGCGCGATCAGCTGATCTGTCACTGAGGTTAACCGCGGCCACCGCTGGATCCAGTGACAGCGGGTAACCTCAGTGACGGATCAGCTGATCGCGCGGCTGTCTTCATTACCTGCGTGGAGGTGACCGGAGCGGCTGTGTCTGCTGCAGCTCCGGTGACCTCCATGCAGCAGCGCTGGAAGCGACGCTGGAGCATCCTGGAGTACGCCGGACAAGGAGGGCTTTTTGGGGCTGATTAAAGTGGTGAACCAGGGTATATGTTTGTGTTTTTATTTCTAATAAAGGATTTTTTCGGGTGTGTGTGTTTATTTACTGTAATTTACAGATTAATCATGGAGGGTGTCTCATAGACGCCTGACATGATTAATCTAGGACTTATTGGCAGCTATGGGCTGCCAATAACTCCTTATTACCCCGATTTGCCAACGCACCAGGGCAAATCGGGAAGAGCCGGGTACAGTCCCAGAACTGTCGCATATAATGTATGCGGCAATTCTGGGCGGCTGTTGGCTGATATTGTTAGGCTGGGGGGCTCCCCATAACGTGGAGCTCCCCATCCTGAGAATACCAGCCTTCAGCCGTATGGCTTTATCTGGCTGGTTTTAAAATTGGGGGGAACCGCACGCCGTTTTTTTTAATTATTTAATTATTTATTTCACTACACAGTATAGACCCGCCCACCGGCTGCTGTGATTGGGTGCAGTGTGACACCTGTCACTCAGAGTGGGGGCGTGTCTCACTGTAACCAATCATAGGCGCCGGTGGGCGGGGAAAGCAGGGAATACGAAATTGTTTAATGGGCGGCCGGCTTTTTCAAAACAGTAAAAGCCGCCGGAGCAGTGTGAACGCCGTGCAGCGCCGGGGATCGGTGAGTATATGAGAGAGGGGGATAGACTGACATGGACAGAGAGTGAGGGACAGAGATAGTGACCGACTGACAGAGATTAGTGAATGACAGACATTGTGAGGCGCTTCAGAATGCAGCTTTTCAGCTGCGCTCTGAAGCAGACCTTTTATAAGCTGCGGTGCAGAGCGCACACCTGCGCACATAGCCTCAGACACCAAAATCGTATGAGGGATGTCACACGTTACAATTGACTAGGTTCGTGCAACAAAACGCTCAATTCTAGAGAATGATACGATGTGTTTGCGATCAACGGTTTTGCGTTCAATCCTGATCGCAAGTAGATGTCACACGCAGATACCTCACAAACGATGCCGGATGTGCGTCACTTACAACTTGACCCCAACGACGGATTGTGAGATATATTGAAGCGTGTAAAGCGGGCTTTAGTCCATCTAGTTCAACCCGTAGCCTAACATGTTGATCCAGAGGAAGGCAAAAAAAACCCAATGTGTCAAATAAGCTCCAATGGGGAAAAAAATTCCTTCCTGACTCCACATACGGCAATCAGACTAGTTCCCTGGATCAACACCCTGTCATAAAATCTAATATACATAACTGGTAATATTACATTTTTCAAGAAAGGCATTCAGGCTCTGCTTAAATGTTAGTAGTGAATCACTCATTACAACATCATGCGGCAGAGAGTTCCATAGTCTCACTGCTCGTACAGTAAAGAATCCTCATCTGTGATTATGATTAAACCTTCTTTCCTCAAGACGTAGCGGATGCTCCCGTGTTCCAGTCTCAGGCCTAGGTGTAAAGAGATCTTTGGAAAGGTCTCTCTACTGTCCCCTCATATGTCTTATCTATAGCATATTGCACCCACCACATTTTTAACAATTTCCGAAAATTCTTGTCCTGTGCCATGTAAGTTGGAAATCTCCATAAGGCTGCTTTCACACTACGTTTTTTTAGCATGCGTCATGAACGTTTTTTTGCTGCAAAAGCGGATTCTGTTTTGCAAAGAAAAACGCATGCAAATGCATGTGATATTTTGCAGGATCGTGTCACTTTAAGTTTATGGGCGGGCATTGGAGTCATGTGATCGGGAGTGAGTGGAACTGAACGTGAAAGACTGGGAGCCGACATCTGACAGCTGCGGAGGCTCGTAACCAAGGTAAACATCGGGTAACTTGCTTGGATACCCGATATTTACATTGGTTACGAGCGTCTGCAGCTGCTAGGAGCAGGGCTGCCTGCTCCCTGCACACGTAAACAAGACAAACATTGGGTAACTAAGCCCGCGGTTACCCAATATTTACCTTTGGTTACGAGCGTCCTCTGCTATCAGGCGGGGGAGTGAGGAGAGAGAGGAAAGAGAGGGAGTGGGAGAGGGAGGGGGAGAGAGAGACTGATCACGTGAGGCTGGTTTCTGGGCATGCTCAGTAGAGTAAGCAGGATCCTGTCTATCAGCATGCCAGTGTTCACATGCGTTTGCATGCTGTTTAGTCAGGATCCAGCAATTTGCAGTATTTGGACGCAGCTCAAAAACGCTACAAGTAGCGTTTTTGAAAAAAGTTAAAAAACTGCAAGTCACTGGATCCTTACTATAACGCACGCAAACACAGGTGAACGCATGTTGACGCGAGTCCATTGCAAATGCATTGAAATGAAAACGCATTTGCACTGGATCCGCTTTTGCGTTAAAAAAAACGTTCATGACGCATGTTAAAAAAACGTAGTGTGAAAGCAGCCTAATATGTCTGTGCCCTTGGCAAAGACATCATTTATTTCCAGCACACCAGGGCCGGACTGGGACTAAAATTCAGCCCTGGCATTTGGGGGTGCACAGGCCACTTGTCGCGTGGTGAATGTGTAGTATCTTTGTGCACTTGTAGGTTGTGTAACATGACCATATAACATGTAGTCATGGCTGTGTCCAGTATTACAGCTCACGCCTATTTATCGCTTAGTAGCAGGACCTGGTGAAGCCGCTATTTTCCCTACAGAGCTGGGTCCCATAGATAATGAAGAGGATGCTGCTCTCCATATAATGCTGCGGTCACATAGCTGATGGGCAGGAATACAAAATCAGATGCCCCTTGACTAGTGATGGGAAGTCCGGCTCTTTTTGGTGATCCGGTTCCCATGGCTCCACTCACCAAAAAGACGTCTCTTTCGGATTGTTCTTGGCTCCCTATTAAATATGTGTTCACCCCAAGTGAACACTTATTTAAGATTATAGTAACGCCGCTAAAACCCCGCCCACCTGCGGCTAAACCCTGCCCAATTGCAAGGGACCAATTATATTGTTGAGTGGGCGGGTTTTAGCAGCGGGTGTGCGGGGTTTCAGAGGCCATTTAGAGAATTTAGTGGCTCTCACTGGGGATTCGTCTCCTTTCATTCACAGCAGAGAGCTGGATCTTTGTGTCGGATCATTCGCGACCGACACATTACTACCCTGAACTAATATTGATGACCTATTCTACAGATAGGGAATCAGGGAAGCTGTTGTTGTCACTGGTGATAATTTTGGACACATACCACTTAGGGAATGTGCAATGACATTTTTGGGGGGCAGATCCCACCATGGAAACTACTATGAAAAATCTTGGAATGACCATATGCAGCTACTCGCTGTGCACAGGGATCAGAATTTTCAGCATCTTTTACCCACTTCAGGTTTCTAAAACCACCAAGTGATTAAAAGAAGTATCCACTCCGTTCTTCTGGTATTTTCCACTCGGAAAACGTTTTATATTTTGCAATGCAGATCAATGGGAAGGCTCGGAAGATACCGGAATCTAATCTTTATAATATACCCCCACACTGCCTCTTTCCATAATATCCCCCCATATTGCCCCTCTCCAAAATATTTCCACCAAACTGCTCTTTTGTAACCCCCGCACAAACGCACAATACAATGCACCCCCATTACCCTCTCCCCCTCCACGCACACACACAATATAATGCACCCCCCATTACCCCCTCCCCACACACACAATACAATGCACGACCCATTACCCCCTCCACACACACAATACAAAGCATCCCCATCACCCCCTCCACACATACACACACTATACAATGCACCCCCCATCACCCCCTACACAAACACACACAATACAATGCACCCCCCATCACTCCTCCAGACACACACAATACACCCCCATCACCCCCTTGCCACATACAAACACTTACATACTACAATGCACCCCCCATCACCACACACACAATACAATACACCCCCCATCACCACACACACAATAAATGCACCCCTATCACCACACACACACAAGACAATGCACCCCCCATCACCCCCTCCACACATACACACACAATACAATGCACCCCCCATCACCACACACAGAATACAATGCACCCCCCATCACCACACACACCCACCCACCCCTCCCTCGGAATACAGTACTCCCCCTCTGCCTGTCACAAAGCTGTGTTCCTTCACAAATGTTCCCCCATTATGTGCCCTCAGCTTCTCCCCACTCATCCCCATTAATTAAACCTATCCTCTTCGGCTCCTCCATGGAGCGCTTACCGTTGCCCGATGTGTCTGTGTCTCCTGCAGCACTGTGATGACGTCATCACATTGCTACACGTCGGGGGCGGACCGCAGTCATGGCACTACACACTGTTCAAATATATTTACGTCAAAATAAATTTGAATAGGAAGGAGGAAGCTGCTGTCACAGGTACCACCACCGCTGCGCTCCTCAGCAGTGTGTGCATGTTGGGCACAGATAATGCTGACTGGCCTGAACACTGCTGAGCAGAGCGGCGTTGAATGCTGATAGAGCGGCCCACTACAGGCACCGACCCACTACAGGGACCGGCCCATCTGGCATTTGCCAGAATTGCCCTATGGCCAGTCCGGGCCTACCAGCACCACTGGGGCATGGTCCGATACAATGAGATCCTGGATGCTAATGTCGCTCACTCTTTGACACACTCTCATTGTTGCTAAGAAATAATCAATCCGAGACCAGCTATTGTGGGCGTGCGTAAACTCCCTTCCCACCGGGTGATGATTCCACTACATGTCCACCATGCCTGTGCTATCCAAGAAACACGCCAGTATAGAATCATGTGTCCTTTCTCCACCTGCTTCCCTGCTCTTACCCGATCTATCTTCCCAAGTATTTGAAACTGTATTGAAGTCTCCCCCCAGAATAGTCTGATCCTCCTCCCCAATCTTGATCTGTCCCTCTAGGCTATGAAAGTATTTTTTATTGTGGTCGTTAGGTGCATAGATGTTGAATAGTTACAGTATACTTTCCCTCCTGGACTGTCCATTTGGATTTTTTTGCCATCTCCCCTCCTCATCATGCTCGTGCCGCAAAATTTTGCATTGTGCTTTTGTGACGCCCTGGCCTATCAGGTCATCACAAGGGTGCCGTGCAATCTGCCCTTCTGCATGGTACCCGCTCCTCCTTGGTTACGGGTCCTGTCCATTTGGTGTTGCTACCAACAGGTGTATCAAAATCCTGAGGAACACTCTGCACCACACCCACCAACCACCCATTGGGCGGCCTGAGGGGAATAGGGCTACCCAGATGGGGGGGATGGAAAAGGGAGCGCAGAGATGTCGGTTGTACAGTTGTCGAGTTGGAGAGTGGAGGTGGAGCAGTTTGCAGTGGTGACAGGACAGGTCACGCTGTGGAGCTGGGCTCCTGTACCCGTCCCAGGTGCCAGACGTTGGCCTGGCTAGAAGGAGCTGGAACCCCGGTCACAGGGGGTAGTGACAGGGGGTACGGTGCTGCTACAGAGAGCAGGCCGGCTGCCTTGTGCTACAACCGGGCAGGGGCCAGGGCACGACGGGGTACCCGGACCCTAGGCTGGGAAGTAGCTTCACGCAGCCGAGTAATTTACCCGACGGGAACGGAATCTTCAGGAACCGTTCCCCACCCGCTCCAGAATTGGGGTACTAGCGCAACGAAGGGGATAGGACTTCCCACAACCGTCCATAAAATCCCAAGCGTGAACCCTGAGAGCAGGCTCACACTGCTAGCCACGCAGGTGAGCGGGACCCGAATCGCTTCATGTGAGAGGGATCCACAAGTAGGACACACAGTGCCAAGGGACAAGGCTTCAGACCAACCTGCAACACCAAAAAGGGCACGGACCCAGCGTACTTGCCCAAAGAGAGCAGGATACTCAAGGGTTTGGTTTACCTGGTGTCAGCGTCAGTGACTTTGGACTGTGTGAGTACCCGATATCCCTGTTCACCCGACGGGTCCCCCACTCCATCCACCACCGGGTCCCAGTACATCACTCCCCCTGCCCACTGAGGGGTTAACATCTCGAGCTCCCCCACAAACGGCAGCGGTGGTCCCTCATGTTACCACACACCGTGGGTGGCGTCACGAACATTATCCCATTCACCACCCAAAACAACAACATCCCCCTTTTTTTTTATTTCCAAGGTAGCCGCGCAACCCCGCCTCGGATCCGGAGACCCCTCGAGCCACTGTGGATCCGGGTCCGAGCAGCCCGTCGGCTGTCGCAGGGGCGGCACACTTGCTTATGTATCAAAGTAAGTACTCCTGCTTTTTTTCTTTTTAGATGGAGATCCCAACACTTCACCCACCCACAATTTTTGCATTCTCCCAAAGTCTGCACTTTTCAGATGTGTCTCCTGTAAGATGGCTATGTCCGCTTTGAGTTTCTTCAGATGTCTTAGGATCATTAACCACTTGTGAGGAGACTGTAGGCTCTTCACATTCCATGATATTATTTTCATTTTGTCTACTTAATGACAGATACCCTTTCGTCCCAGCTCTAACTTTATGTCCTAAGGAACAGAAAAACCAGTACGTAACTTTTTTCCTTCTTTCCCTAAGACTCAAATCCCCCCAACCTCCTATAAGAATTCAACTTTTTGGGACTTCCTTTTTTTGTACATGTGTACTGCCCCGCGGGCTCGGCTGTGACCGCTGAGCCGCTCGGATCTGTGCTCGTACGGTGGGTGGCTCGAGCTCCTCACGGACCCGGGGGTCACGTCGCTCTGCAAGGGGGTTGGCGTTACATGCAGGGACTTCTTTAGGGAGTTCCACGGCCGGGGCTTGGTAGGGATGTAAGTTCGTGACGCCACCCACGGGTTGTGGTGAATGGATGTACACCACCGCTGCCGTTAACTAGGCCTCCCGGGGACGGTGTTACGCAGCTTGGTGTTGACCCCTCCGTGGGTAGGGGAGTAATGGTCCCGGGGGCCCAAGGGAGGTGCTGAGGCAAGGGGACAGGTGCGGGCTGGTGCGGTGCGGCGTGGTGCGCGGCCCGAAGGCACTGTTGTACTCACTATGACACAATACACTGGAGTCTCTGGTAAACCAAACGGGATGATGAACAGGGCCCGCAGCCGGCTGCAGCTTCTCCCTTAACAGGTTGGTGGTTTCCGCCTTTCTCCTGCACCTCTTTGTGTGAATGTTTGACTCCTATGCCTAAGCAACGGTGGTCCGCTCCCTGGCTTGCTGGTTGTCGGTAGAGCCCTGTTTGCCCACAGACGCAGGCCCTTTGGGTCTCTATGCCTTGGCGGTGGCTTTACCCTGTATGGTTGGGATGTTGTCTTCTAACGGGTCTTGTGTGGGAAAGGTCCTTAAGTCCAGTCCTCAATCAGTTGATTTGACTCAGCCCTGTCAGTTCGGGGCTTCGTACTGGGTCTGAGTACCCCTCCTGGTGCTCTGGTTTCTAATCGGTTCCCCGGTTCGGTACCGGCGGGCCACCGCCCGACCCCGGTCCCTAAGGTTCCACCGGCTGTAATCCCAGCTCCTACAGGCGGCCACCACCGTCTGCCTCCTTGCCAGAGGTGACTGGGCTCCAACCCAGACACCTGAGTAGACTATTGGCAGGCCTGGTCACAGGTCTGCCCTTGAACTCGACCTCTCTCCTTCACTGTCAAAGCTCATCTACCTAGAACTTGTGTCTTTTTCCCGCCTCCAGGCCTGTGAACTCCTCGGTGGGTGGAGCCAACTGCCTGGCTCCACCCCCCTGGTGTGAACATCAAACCCGGAGGGCAGTGACAAGGTTTTTAAGTTTGGCTGCTGTCACCTTTTTAGGGAGGGGGGTGTGTGCATGGGACTACCTGGGACGACCTGACTAGTCCATGGCGTCACACATGTAGTAGTGGGACTCTCACCTGTCCCACCCTGTATTCCTCAGTTACCAATACTGAAATACAGTTACCGGCTTTCCCACAACCCCACCTACCCCCTTTTTTAACTGTGATTCCTTTGCAACAGAGGTTGCAATGCTCTGTCCTCCCAACCAATACATGTCTATCCAGTAATGTGATAGAAAAAGCAAGAAAAGGGAGAGAAAGAGGGCGGGAGAAAAATAAATTAAAAGAAGAGGGGAAATATAGACAAAATTAAACATATATTCATCAATAAAACTTGCATGACCCTTCAGCCGAGCCCTCTCCTTTTGGTTTACCGGATCTTTTCAAGATGGTTTTGCTGTCTCCTCCCATTATGCCAAGCTGCTGAAAGTCCTTCTTTTAATTCTTCTTGGATGTGGTCTGGTTTTCCTGACTTGTTGCTGTAAAAGTATTTTTGATATATTCTGCCGCTTGGTCTGGTGCTGTAAAAAATTCCATGCCCCCTCCAGGTGCAAATATCTTGAGAATTGCTGGGAACTGAAGAGCAAATCTGATATTCTTTCTCACCAGATCTGAACACAGTTCACTGAAAGCTCTCCTTTTCTTAGTGACCTCCACCTAATCACTCAACAGAAGAATTTTGTGATCTCTCAGACATACCGGTGTTGTGGCCCTCCTGTATTTCTGTAATATATTGACCTTATCCGTAAAGTCCAAATATCGCACAATGACAGGTCTAGGTCTTTTAGGACCCTCGATTTGCTGTGGTGCGGGTGGTCCAATTCCGTGCGCCCTCTCCACATTCAAGGAACCTTTTATGCCCAAGACTGCTGGTAATTCTTCCCCACAAATCCCCATTAGAGATTGTCTCTGGGAGACCTATGATTCTGAGATTATTTCTCCTTGATCTATTCTCCAGATCTTCCACTTTCTCCTGCAGCATCTGGGTCATCTTGGTTGCTTTTAACATCTCAGCTTTCACTTTCACTATTTCATCCTCTGCTGTGCTGATTCTTGTTTCTGCATGGTCTGATCTGTCTGTCTGCTGTGATATAGTTGCCTGCATCTGCTGGAGAGACTTTGCCACAGTCTGCTCCAGCGCTTTCTTGATTCCTGGGGCCAGTTTATTTTCAACTTCTGCTGCCAAGGATTTATATGAGATCTGGCTCTCCTGCAGGCACAGTTGTTACTCCTCTCCTCCATCCCCCCCTGGGTGATTGCGAGTGGTTAATAGATGTTTTGCCGACCTTTGCAGCTTTCGGCGTGTCTGATGCCATTTTATCACAGCCATGTCTCTAAGCTCTGGGGGATTTTCCCTCTGCGGCCCCGTCCCTCTGCATAAATCTCTCCATAACTGGCGGAGAGGATGTCTGAAAGTGCCGCTACTGATGCGGACAGTTTATAAAGATTTACGGTGCCCGGGACCTCAGGGAGTCTGGGTGTAGTGCGGAGCTCTCCTTATTCATAGCCGCCCATGTAACCGCCGCATCCGGAAGTTTCGAGTTTTCTTTATTTTCATGACTCTGAAAATTGTAGATTCACATTGAAGACATCAAAACTATGAATTAACACATGTGGAATGAAATACTTAACAAAAAAGTGGGAAACAACTGAAAATATATTCTAGGTTCTTCAAAGTAGCCACCTTTTGCTTTGATTACTGCTTTGCACACTCTTGGCATTCTCTTGATGAGCTTCAAGAGGTAGTCACCAGAAATAGTTTTCACTTCACAGGTGTGCACTGTCAGGTTTAATAAGTGGGATTTACAGCCTTATAAATAGGATTGGGACCATCACTTGTGTTGTGCAGAAGTCTAGTGGATACACAGCTGATAGTCCTACTAAATAGACTGTTAGCAGCTTTTTTTCTTGCCATAATACAAATTCTAAGTAAAGAAAAACAAGTGGCCATCATTACTTTAAGAAATGAAGGTCAGTCAGTCTGAAAAATTGGGAAAACTTTGAAAGTGTCCCCAAGTTCAGTGGCAAAAACCATCAAACGCTCCAAAGAAACTTGCTCACATGAGGACCGCCTCAGGAAAGGAAGACCAAGAGTCACCTCTGCTGCAGAGGATAAGTTTATCCGAGTCACCAGCCTCAGAAATCGCAGGTTAACAGCAGCTCAGATTAGAGACCAGGTCAATGCCACACAGAGTTCTAGCAGCAGACACATCCCTAGAACAACTGTTAAGAGGAGACTTTGTGCAGCAGGTCTTCATGGTAAAATAGCTGCTAGGAAACCACTGCTAAGGACAGGCAACAAGCAGAAGATATTTGTTTGGGCTAAATAACACAATGAATGAACATTAGACCAGTGGAAATCTGTGCTTTGGTCTGATGAGTCCAAATTTGAGATCTTTGGATCCAACCACCGTGTCTTTGTGCGACGCAGAAAAGGTGAACGGATGGACTCTACATGCCTAGTTCCAACCATGAAGCATGGAGGAGGAGGTGTGATGGTGTGGGGGTGCTTTGCTGGTGACACTGTTGGGGATTTATTCAAAATTGAAAGCATACTGAACCAGCATGGCTACCACAGCATCTTGCAGCGGCATGCTATTCCATCCGGTTTGCAGTTAGTTGGACCATGATTTATTTTTCAACAGGACAATGACCCCAAACACATCTCCAGGCTATGTAAGGGCTATTTGACTAAGAAAGAGAGTGATGGGGTGCTACGCCAGATGACCTGGCCTCCACAGTCACCAGACCTGAACCCAATTGAGATGGTTTGGGGTGAACTGAGTGAAGGCAAAAGGGCCAACAAGTGCTAAGCATCTCTGGTAACTTCTTCAAAACTGTTGGAAGACCATTTCCGGGGACTACCTCTTGAAGCTCATCAAGAGTATGCCAAGAGTGTGCAAAGCAGTAATGACAGCAAAAGGAGGCTACTTTGAAGAACCTAGAATATAAGACATATTTCCAGTTGTTTCACACTTTTTTGTTAAGTATTTCATTCCACATGTGTTAATTCATAGTTTTGATGCCTTCAATGTGAATCTACAATTTTCAGAGTCATGAAAATAAAGAAAACTCTTTGAATGAGAAGGTGTGTCCAAACTTTTGGTCTGTACTGTATATGGTTGTATAAATAAAGGTTATTATTTAATAAAGCTGTGGCCATTAGTTCTCCCCACAATGGAGTCTGTCAGTTTATTGGTATGAGGCCTTGTGGCTGAATGATGTTCTGGAAGCCGTCCTGCTGCAGGTCTTGCAGATATTTGAATGTTGAGCTCTGTATATCCCTACCCACATCCCTGATTGACAGCTTTCTGTCTATATGTAGGTTACACAGAAAGCTGCCAATGAGTGGTGGGGATGGGGTTAGACAGAGCTCATGAATTTGCTGAACTACCTAGCAGCACACCAAGTAGTCTTCTAATGATAATTTCCTGCAGATTAAACAGTGATTTTATAAAAAATAGACTAAGTAGCCCAGTAAGTGAAACACAGGGGGAATCAGGATTTCTATTTATGCTGTTCTCAGATTGAGTCACAAAAATGTGAAAAATTCCTTTTAATACCACCACACACAAAAAACTGGATTGAGTTAAACACTGTCAAATGTTAACATGGGGACATTCATTGTTGGCAGAGGTAGCACACACCGCACTTCTGTTCCGCTCCCATGAAAGCAGATCTGTTGCTTCATAGCTTTCCATCTACAGGGTCTGGTTTAGTCTATATACTGCATTCTCAGTGTTTCCTAAGAGATGTATAAACCGCAGTCTCAGCATCTCCTATGTGATATATATATATATATATATATATATATATATATATATATATATAATTAGCTGTAGTGTGTCTCCTATGGGATGTACATGCAGCAGTCTTGATCTCCTATGTAATGTATTTACAGCAGCCTAAAGGCCACTTTACACACAGAGATAAATCTTTGGCAGATCTGTGGTTGCACTGAAATCATGGACATATTGTTCCATTTGTACACAGCCACAAACCTGGCACTGATTGTCAACAATTTCACTGCAACCACAGATCTGCCGCAGATTTATTTCTGTGTGTAAAGTGGCCTTTAGTGTCTCCTATGTGATCTTTACTCAATGGTCTGTATGTCTTCTATGTGATGTATATACATCAGTCTCAACATAGCATACATGATGGATATATAGTCGTATCAGTGTCTCCTATGTGATGCATGTTATTTGATGTATACAATACAACAGCCTCAGTGTATGCTGTATGATGGATATACAACAGTCACAGTGTATTCTTCATGATGTATACACGAGGTTTAGGGTATTGTTTTATTCTACTGTATATTTTCTATATTATTGAGTTACAATTTTTTGACTCAACGATTTTAAAACCCTCTCTCAATGGGCCACTGTATAATTATTATGCGAGGACTTTTTTGTTTATCTTTAATGGCAGAAATCATAATGTTCATACATTATGTGTGGACCTTTTTTTTTTCTCACAAGCTTTTGATAGTTTATGCATTCAATGTGTAGCCTAACACAACAGATCTCCTTCCAACTTGGCCCAGAGATGCCAAAAGGTTAGATACCCCAGCTCTAGACTGAGACTAGATTTCTTTATGTTTATTTGGTTAGGACATATTTTTGTTAAAATGTACTTATAGTAAAATCTAAAAATGTTGAATATTTTTACATAAACACTTTCTCCAGTTGTTTGTTGTTCTATAGTTGTTACATGGACATTTAATTTGGACAGTTTTAATGATTTTTGTAACCTGATCTTTGAGTCTCCTTTGAATATTTCTCTAAATATAGATATTTAATGTTGCCACCACTGCCTTCATCAGTTCATAATTTAATCTTTACTATTTGTACAGACAAGTTATGCAATTTTATATACCTTTTTTTGGTTTAAAGGATGTACCGTATTATAAGACGCACCCCAAATTTAGAGAGAAAAAAAAAGGGGTCTGCCTTACAAGCTGGTGGTGTCTTACTGGAGGGGAGGCGGCAGCATTTGTAGAGTGGTGTCACAGGAGACAGAAGCGGTGTTGGAGCAGGGCGATGCTGTGGGCGGTGCAGCGGGTGTCCCAGATTCTTGCTGCGAGTGGCTTGAGGCAGGCAAGATCCAGAAATGGCTGTGGGCCACTGTGCTGTCGGCTGTTGTGCTGCAGGAGGTGAGGTAAGGCAGGGGCCATCCTTAGGTCGGCGCTGCAGGCTTCAAAGAAATGGCGCCCGGAATCGGCACGTGCGCAGATTGAGCTATCGGCTCAGTGACAAGGCGAGATATTTGAGCACGTGCCACCTCTGGGAGCCAATTTCCTGCTGGGCTGCAGGTGGCACGTGCGCAGATAAGATCTTGAGTCAAGAGCTCTATCTGTGCACGCGCCGACTCCGCGCCATTATTTGAAGCCCGCACTGATGACCTAAGGATGGCCCTTCCCTCACCCTCTGCAGCCCCCAGCACAGCGCCAGCAGCCCCCAGCATTGTCCCTGCCTCCTGCTACCCCTCTCCACCACCTCCTGGTAAGCTACGTTTGGGTTATAAGACACACCCTTCATTTGCGTCTTATAATCCGAAAAATATGGTAGGTTGTAATTAATATTACTTCAAGGATGTGTTATTGAAAAATAATATATTCAGTTTTATTTTTGGCAGATGACTGCACTATCAGATCAGAGTCTCATCTCATATTTTCTGATTTTACAGCAAATGATCATGTGGGTGCTTATGAAGAACATGACAATATCCCACATATATTTCCAGCCCTCGACCTCCACATTGAAGATCTATCATCTGATCCTTTTCAGCAGCTCCTATGTTTGGACTCATCGCAAACTGTTAAGCAAAACAAAACTAACCGAATGGACGGTGAACTTCAAAGAGTACATACAATGAAGCCATATTCATGTTTAAAATGTGGGAAATTTTTTACATGTAAATCAAGGCTGTTTGAACATCTGAGAATTCACACAGGAGAGAAGCCATATTCATGTTCAAAATGTGGGAAATGTTTTACAAGAAAATCACATGTTGTTACACACGAGAAAATTCATACAGGTGACGAACCATTTTCATGTTCAGAATGTGGAAAACGTTTTATAGTCAAATCAAGTCTTGTTGTACATCAGAGAATTCACACAGGGGAGAAGCCATTTTCATGTTTAGAATGTGGGAAATGTTTTACAGTGAAAGATCAGCTTGTTAGACATCAGAGAACACACACAGGGGAGAAGCCATTTTCATGTTCAGAATGTGGGAAATGTGTTTCAGATCAATCACATCTGGTTACACATCTGAGAATTCACACAGGTGAGAAGCCATATTCATGTTTAGAATGTGGGAAATGTTTTGCAGTGAAAGAACATCTTGTTATACATCAGCGAACACACACAGGGGAGAAGCCATTTTCATGTTTAGAATGTGGGACATGTTTTAAACAGAAAAGACAACTTGTTCACCATCTGAGAACTCACACCGGTGAGAAGCCATTTTCATGCTTGGAATGTGGGAAATGTTTTACAGATAAAACATGTCTTGTTACACATCAGAGAACACACACAGGGGAGAAGCCATTTTCATGTTCAGAATGTGGAAAATGTTTTAAACAGAAAAGACATCTTGTTAGCCATCTGAGAACTCACACAGGTGAGAAGCCATTTTCATGCTCAGAATGTGGGAAATGTTTTATAGATAAAGCAAGTCTTGTTAAACATCAGAAAACACACACCGAGGAGAAGCAATTTTCATGTTCAGAATGTGGAAAATGTTTTAAACAGAAAAGACAACTTGTTAGTCATCTGAGAACTCACACAGGTGAGAAGCCATTTTCATGCTCGAAATGTGAGAAATGCTTTATAGATAAAGCTTATCTTATTAAACATCAGAGAATACACACAGAGGAGAAGCAATTTTCATGTTCAGAATGTGGAAAATGTTTTACACGAAAAAGAGGACTTATTAGCCATCTGACAACTCACACAGGTGAGAAGCCATTTTCATGCTCAGAATGTGGGAAATGTTTTACAGAGAAAGCATCTCTTGTTACACATCAGAGAATTCACACAGGGGTGAATCTATTTTCATGTTCAGAATGTGGAAAATGTTTTACAAAGAAATCATATGTACTTGCACATCAGATAACTCACATAAGGAAAAAAACATATTCCTGTTAAAAATGTGGGAATTTCTTTTGACCAGATATCAAATCCTATTGAACATTTGTACATCAGAAAATTCACAAAGGGAAGTAGCCATTTTCTTTTTAAAACTATTTTATTGTCAAATGGTACAAGAAAACAATACAGATTATAGTCTACAAGAGAAGGGAATGTAATTTACAGTACTACTTGCTTAATGATCAATGTAAGCAACTACCAATAAATCTTTTATTGAAAAATAAACAGTAGCCACTTTTCAATGTATAAATCATATGTATTAATTTACACTGGTTATAGAGAGATACTGGTATAACTGATCAGGACCAAAAATTGGTACTTATTATTTTGAAACATCAGCTTTTATTACTTATATCCTTTTGCTTTAATCTGTATCTTTTCTTAATACAAAGTGTCGAGCAAACTCCATAACAAGAAGTTTATGCATTTACGTAATGATTTATTTTATTTTGATATAATTAACCATCTAAAGCAGGCTTTACACGCAACAACATCGCTAACGAAATGTCGTTGGGGTCACAGAATTTGTGACGCACATCTGGCCTCGTTAGCGACGTCGTTGCGTGTGAAACGCACGAACAACCGTTAACGATCAAAATTACTCACCTAATTGTTGATTGTTGACACGTTGTTCTAATCCCAAATTTCGTTGCTGTTGCAGGACGCAGGTTGTTGTCGTTCCTGCGGCAGCATACATCGCTATGTGTGACACCGCAGGAATGACATCACCGTACCTGCGGCCGCCCGCAATGAGTAAGGAAGGAGGAGGGCGGGATGTTCGGCCCGCTCATCTCCACCCCTCCGCTTTTATTGGGTGGTCGCTTAGTTACGCCGCTGTGACGCCGCACGAACCGCCCCCTTAGAAAGGAGGCGGTTTGCCGGCCACAGCGACGTCGCTAGGCAGGTATGTGTGACGGGTCCTAGCAATGTTGTGTGCCACGGGCAGCAATTTGCCCGTGACGCACAACCGACGATGTCGCTGTGTATAAAGTGCCCTTCAGTCTTTTTTTAAACCATTGATGGTTCCCTTGATGAATAGTTCTTGAGATAGAAAAAAAAACAAACCTCATCACTAGATATGGGCGAAATCGCAGATATTCGGGTTTGTCCAGGCAGACTTAAAAAAAAAAAAAAAAATCCGGTTCTAGGCCAGGACTTGAACCCAAACATCTGCCCCTGATGCCGAACCACATGTACGTTGTGCTGTAAAATGGTGCTAGACAAGGGCTAGGAGGATTGGAGCAGGAGAGTTATATTCCACTCATTAACCCTCTTACATATTCACTGCTTTCCCCTTCCACTGTCAGTCACAGATTCTGTGATTTGTTGCAGTCAGACCACGTCCCCACCCTGTGTGACAGCATTAATGATTGTTGGAATCACACACACTGTCTGCGTCTCTATAGTGGTGTAAAAATAAATAAATAAATTGGCATAGGGTCCCCCCATATTGTGATACCTAGAACAAATAAAGAACACCAATAGTAAGAAAATAACCCGTACCACACCAACACATATATATATATATATATATATATATATATATATATATATATATATATATATGACAATAATTACTGTCAAAAGGTTATAGCAGGTGCTATATAACAATTGCCCACTGGTTGTTGTTACTCTGAGCAGTCTTTCCTCTGCCTATACCTGCATTAGTTAGTATGACCTCTGACCACGTTTTTCATAATATATGAGTTTATTTTGAGATTTACTGATGTGTACTTTGTGATTCACCCTTGTACTTCACCCTCATCCTTTTATTAATTTATATTGATATTTATATTGATATTTATATGCAGATTAATTTGTGACTCCCCTTTTTCTCTAGTCTACAGTTGTGTTTTTTAATATTTGCATGAGATATTTACTATGCTCTTTTAATATATATGAATAAAGATAATTAATTTTTCATGACCTCTTGTTCGGCTATATCTAGAACAGATAAAGCATATGGATGCAGGCTGCAACCCCACAGCCATGTGCTTCTCTTGGCTGTGTGTCATAATGAGAGGGATCCTATGTGACTTTTTTTAAATTATTTATACCCTTCCATGATACAGCCAACAGCTGGGGGCTGGTATTCTCAGGCTGGGGAGTCCCATGGTTATTGGGTCCCACCAACCTAAAAATAGCTGCCTGCATCCATTAACTGTTACAATCTCTACACTTTACCTTGCTTATCCCAATTGCCCTGGTGTGAGGGCATTCAGAGTACTATAAAGGGTTAATGACAGTTCAGAGCTGCCACTAACCCCTAGGTTAGTAATGGTAGGCATCTTTGAGACTCCCACAATTACTAATACTGTAAATGAAAAGAAATAAGCACAAACACTGAAAAAAATCCTATATTTGAAATAAAATACAAAAAAACCCACCCTCTTTCTTCAATTTATTAACTCAAAGCAACCAGTTGTGACATAATCGACATGAGGTCTGTTGATAATCCCGCATCTGTTACATACTGAAGTTGGAGAGCTTGGGCACATTACAGACTTTGACCAAATGCTGCGGCTTCAGGATGCAGATTTAGTGCTGAAATTACACACCAGATTCCTGCACCAAATCTGCATCTTTGGGTAAAAATCGCATCTAAACGTAATCTTCTTTTGATGCAATATTGATGCGTTTTTTACCAGAAGATGCAAATTTGGTGTATAAATTTCAGCCCCAAATCTACATCTCTTGGCAAAAAAACGCGTGCCCTGTTTCATGGCACATGAAATACAGAATATAGAGTAGGACCCCCCTATTGAGATTTGCCGTGACGTTGGCAGGGGTGGCTCAAAGAATTGATCAATTATTTGCTAAAAATCTCATTTATATTACAGTACAGTTGGAATAAATCTGTGAATTTGCACTTTTTATATGATGCATGCCATTTTCAGATCGTGCTGGCTCCCCTCTCTCTCTGTTTGGTTGTAGTTATGCTACAAATGTCTGGTGGCTGGTCACCACCATGCTATGCACGCCTGATCTTGGTTTGCAATATATTCCTCCTGTTGGTAGCTGTACACATTCAGTTGCCTCACCCTTTCCACAGGCATTGCTAATTAAGCACCATACTTGGATCTGGTCCGCCTTTATCAATGGTTGCTGTCTGGCACTGGGAGGGTCAGTTCTGATATAGTCCTGGTATGTGTAGAGCTTGCTCCACATGCTGGGACCTGGGCTGGCCTCTATCCACAATTGCCTCTTTTGCAACATAGAAGCGGTTATATATACAGGTTACAGGTATGTGTGCTCCATTATGGTTCTGCTTTTAACTTTATCTAGGAGGCCGCATGGCACATGAAATACAGAATATAGAGTAGGACCCCCCTATTGAGATTTGCCGTGACGTTGGCAGGGGTGGCTCAAAGAATTGATCAATTATTTGCTAAAAATCTCATTTATATTACAGTACAGTTGGAATAAATCTGTGAATTTGCACTTTTTATATGATGCATGCCATTTTCAGATCGTGCTGGCTCCCCTCTCTCTCAGAAGATGCAAATTTGGTGTATAAATTTCAGCCCCAAATCTACATCTCTTGGCAAAAAAACGCGTGCCCTGTGCTGTGGTAATGTGCCCATATTGTGCCCTGTGCTGTAGTAATAAAAAGAAAAAAAGAAGTATACTCAACAGGGATCACCAATGAGTCATTATATAGAAAAATACAAAAAAACTTTATTGTGATGACATATCAAGAACACACATTTATCTGGCTCAGAGAGCAATCAAGACACACAACAAATCGACATTAAAAACACTAAAAAAACAATCACGGTTTGTGTCCCCAAACACGCCGTCCCCCAGCAGAATACAAGTGTGGTATATAGGACATAAATAAGTGCCTTTTATCAATAACTCACATCATTACCCACATATAAAGGTAGTTTTTTGAACTACTAGACAATGTGTATGATAGATTTATGCGAATAATCCCAAATGGGTACGTATATACACACAACCCCCTAATATCTGTTGCCTACTCAGTAACAAATGTTATTGTATATAGACCTGGTATCAGCTACCCATTAGAGTGGGAAAATAGGTACCTTAGTAATAAATAGATAAGTACGAGTATCTCCACTGTATATTTTTTTTTTTTTTATCATAAAGGTTTTTTATTGAGTTTTCAGAAAAATACAAACTTCTCATACAACAACATCAAGAACAGGAGCAGTGAGTAGCAAGATGTGGAATAGCCTCGAGCCATTATCAGAATATCAATCTGGGACATTAAATACCCCTTACAACAACAACTTGAACATAGGAGCAGGGAGGGGGGGAGGAGAGGGGGTGGGGGAAGCAGCTCTACATGGCATTATTAGGCATGACCAATTTATTTATGGTGTAGGTGTCTGTATCTGGGGGAGGGCCGTTGCATAAAGGGAAGTGAGCCACGGATGCCATTGTTTAAGTCTCACCGTTCTCTTCTCTAGATTAGGGGCCGAGTTGGTTTCGTATAGCCAGTGTAGGTTGATCCTCTCAATTAGTTCTCTTTTTGTAGGGGGGCTCACCGCCCTCCACTTGTATGCCACACAGTACCTGCCTGCTATGAGAATGTGAGAAATGATGTTTTTTAAAAGATTCGGGATCCCATCTAAGCCAATGTGTAGCACCACTAAGGTTGGGTTTGGGGAAAGGCGGAGACTAGTAACTTCATGGATTAGATTGAACACCTCCTGTCAGAAGTTAGATAACTTAGGGCAAAACCACCACATATGACACAAGGTGCCCCTGTGGTTGCAGCCCCTCCAGCACAATGGTGACATATGTGGGGAAAAAGATGCCAGTTTAGTAGGGGAGTTGTATCACCTCAGATGAAACTTTTTTAATTGCTCTATATGATTGAGACAAGAAGAGAATTTGTGGATCCATTTTGAGGCCGCAAACCATTCTTGCGACGGAAGCGGAGAAGCTAGATCTTTTTCCCATTTGAGCATATACGGCAATTGTTTGTCCGGTTGTGGGGAGTTTAGCAGATTATGGATATCTGAAAGGCCTTTGATTTTGCTATTTTGAAAGAATTTTTTAATTGCGGCGTGGTCGGCTGTCGTGGGAACCGGGAGATGGGGAGCGTACTGAAGGAAGTGTCGTATTTGAAAAAACTGGAATAGACTGTTGGGGGAGGTTAAATTTAACACACATTTCTGAATACGGGAGTAGGACGCCTTCTCTATAGAGATCTGCTAGGGCAGGGGTCAGGAACCTTTTTGGCTAAGAGAGCCGTAAACGCCACATATTTTGAAATATAATTCCGCGAGAGCCGTACAATATGTTTAAAGGGCCATTGACAGATCAATCGCTCCAATGTTCACTTAGTACAGCAAGGAATGCTCCTCCCTGCTGTATAAAGTCACAACTGGACTGAAACAATGGTAATTAGCAGTAAAAAAATCAAATAAATAACTTACATTGTGAACTTGCGATGCATGACATCAGTCCAGCAGTCTGGCTTCTTCTTTTTCCTGCGCATGACTGGAAGCTGGCATTCTTCCCACCTGATGTTGAGAGAATGCCAGCTTTGAGGCATTCGCAGAAGAAAGAAGCTGGAATATTGGACATGTCACACAACGCATTGTCAGTTATGTCAATTATCTATTTTATTATTTTACAGCGAATTATTGTTTAGGTCCAGCGGTGGCTTAGTGCAGCAGAGAGGAACACTCCTTTGTGTACTAAGTGACCGCTGGAGCAATTGTATCTGTCAGTGGCCCAGACACCCTGCTTCCCATACAGCCTGCACCCCCCATATCACACACACACACACACTGCTCCCCATACGGCCTGCACCCCCCATATCCCACACACACACACACTGCTTCCCATACAGCCTGCACCCCCCAGATCTCACACACTACACCCCCATATGTCACATACCCTGCTTCCCATACAGCCTGCACCCCCCCATATCACACACACACACTGCTCCCCATACAGCCTGCACCCCCCATATCACACACACACACTGCTCCCCATACAGCCTGCACCCCCCATATCCCACACACTACACCCCCATATGTCGCATACCCTGCTCCCCATACAGCCTGAACCCGCATATCACACACACTACACCCCGATATCTCACACACCCTGCTTCCCATACAGCCTACACCCCCATATCTCTCACACCCTGCTTCCCATACAGCCTGCACCCCCCATATCACACACACACACACTGCTCCCCATACGGCCTGCACCCCCCATATCCCACACACACACACACTGCTTCCCATACAGCCTGCACCCCCCAGATCTCACACACTACACCCCCATATGTCACATACCCTGCTTACCATACAGCCTGCACCCCCCATATCACACACAATGCACCCCCATATCTCACACACCCTGCTCACATATCTCACCCTGCCTGTACCCCAACTTACCCCTCTCAAACACTCTGCACCCCTTCACATGCTTCTGTCACAGTCTGCAGCCCTCATATGCCCCTCACCCTGCAGCCCCCCTCACCCTCATGTCCCCTCTTTTCTTATTACCAGTCATGTGTCCAAATCTCCTTCAGGATTCAGTTCTCTTGCTTTCTGCCCGGCATCCTGTGTCTCCTCCCACACAGTCACATGGGCGTGACATCATCGCAGGTCCTGCAGGATGGAGATTCCGTCTGCTGTGCAGGTCAGGACTAGCACTCCTGCAGCTCAGACATGGCTGGTGGCCTCTCCAGGTCAGGGGCCCCTCTACTGACACTGGGCTCCCCTGACTCACAGTTCGGCCACTACACAGCAGCACTACACATAGACGCAGAGCGGCTGCCGGGCCCCTATGTGTACTAGTGCCGCTGTGTAGTGGCCGGCCTGTGAGTCAGGGGAGCCCAGTGTCAGTAGAGGGGCGGCTCACTTCTCGTTCCCCCGCTGATCCGGTCTCCTCGGCGCATCGTCCATTGCTGTCGCTCGCTGACCTCTCAGCAGGCGCGCAGTGATGACGTCACCGCGCTCGCTGCAGAGCTGTCAGAAGAACGCCGACAGTCACAGCGGGGAGAATGATAAGAGAGAGAGCGCGCCGCTCACTCTCTCATCATTGCTCTCAATTGTATCGGCACCTGCGATGCCGATGCAATTGAAAGCTCGATCCTCGGCGGGGGGCGGTGACAGCGCGGCCACCGGGCCCCCCTGAGTAGCCGGGTGCTGGCGCCGGCCCTGATCCTTCCCATAGACAGGTAGGAGCCCTGTCTGCGAGCCAGATACGGCCATCAAAAGAGCCATATCTGGCTCGCGAGCCATAGGTTCCCGACCCCTGTGCTAGGGTGATTGGACCTCCACATGTCCAGGCGGCAAGATTCAAGTTCGGAATGAAGGCTTCCAGCGATTTAAGGGGAATGCTGGGACCTAAAGCATGTGACACCGGCTAGCTCCATAAGGACCAAGCTTTCTTTAGAGCTGCTGTGGTGGGTAGAAGATCGCCGGGGGGCGAAGGGGTTAGGAGCAGGGAGTCTATGAATTGTTTAGGGGAGTGGACCTGTGCCCAGGTGTACTCAATCTGTAACCATCTTAAGTCTGAATCATTCCTCCACCAATCTCGAGCCGGTTCCAGGACAGCGGCTCTGTGGTATGTTAGAATATTAGGAATACCCATTCCTCCACCACTTAATGGGGCATGCATACATCTCAGGGCTATTCTAGGTTTTTTCCCAGCCCATATAAATTTACTCATTAGCGAATGAATTTTGGTGAGATACCGTTGCGGAATTGTTAGGGGCAGGCACCGAAGTAAGTAGATAATTTTTGGGAGGCAGATCATTTTAAAGGTCTGTATTCTCGCCACCAAAGAGAGCGGGAGAAGAGAAAGGTGAGTAAGTTCTCTATCCAGTGAGGTGTGCAGGGTCAGCAGATTTTTCCGGATCACGGAGTGTAGCGGGGCCAGTATAATACCCAGGTAGGGGATACCCTCGTCTTCCCATTTGAAAGGGTAAAGGTGAGAAAGAGTGGCTCTAGTTGAGGCAGGCAGGAAGAGCGGAAAAATTAAGGACTTGGTAATATTAAGCTTGTAATACGAGACTTGAGCGAAGGAGGACAGGATCTCCATTACGTGTTTTAGGGACACCTCTACATTAGTGCAAGATAAAATCACATCATCCGCATATAGACTGATCACATGGTTTGTACTCCCCACTCGAATCCCCGAGATCCGAGGGCATTCGCGGATAGTCTGCGCCAGAGGCTCTATAGCAAGGGCATAGATGATAGGGGAGAGCGGACACCCCTGGCGCGTCCCATTGGTTAATTCAAAACTCCGAGATATAAATCCGGATGCCAGAACTTTGGCGTTAGGGTTAGAGTATAGCGCCATTATGGCGGTAAGTATGGGGCCTTCAAATCCAAACTTGTCCAGAACAAATTTCAAATATCCCCAGTGCACCCTGTCAAACGCCTTCTCTGCGTTTGGACAGGAATACACTGGGGATTTTTCTCCCCTCAGCCACCCTCAGCCACCGCAATCAGATCCAGCATACGTCTCGTCTCGTCCCATCTTTCGCCTGCCTCCCCGCCACAAACCCCACTTGATCTGGGGAAATCAGTGATGGAAGAACTTTATGTATTCTAGCTGAGATTATTTTGGCGTACAATTTTAAGTCGCAGTTTAGGAGGGATATTGGCCTGAAGTTTCCTGGTGAAATAGGGGATTTTCCTGGTGTCGGCAGGGTAGTTATAATGGCCTCTAGATTATTTGGTGAAATATCTGCTGTGGCTCGCCAAGAGGAGAAAAGTCTCAGGAGAAATGGAGACAAGGTTTTAATGAATTGCCTATAATAGGAGTTAGTGAGGCCGTCTGGGCCTGGAGCTGAATTTCTTTTGGCTGTTGTCACCGCCTGGCGAACCTCTTCCAGAGAGAAAGGGGAATTTAGTTGCTCTAGCTGTACTGCAGATAACGGAGGAAGATTAATATTGTTTAAGAAGGAATTAATTGCCGTTTGGGTAGGCTTTGGGGCAGTGGGGTCATTTTTAAGGTTGTAGAGAGACTGATAAAAATCAGCGAATGCATTGGCTATTTCCGTTGGGTTGCGTATTGTGGCATTAGACCCCGTCACGAGGCATTACATTTTATTTTGCATTTCTCGTTTTTTAACCCTCCTGGCTAGATAGGCACCCGCCCTGTCACCCATCATATAGTACCGCTGTTTGAGGGATCTTAAGTTTTTCTCATAGTCTACCATTAACAATTGGCGGAGCTGTGTTCTTAGTTTCCTGAGTTCGTCAGATGTCGACAAGTTTGGGGCAGATTTATTGTGGGCTTCTAGAAGCGCTATGTGGGACAGTAGAGCTTTGGAAGTTGCTTGACGCCTCTTCTTCTCCCTAGTGGCAATTTTGATGAATGACCCCCTAATAAAAGCTTTGTGTGCAGACCATAGCGTTTCCTCTGTTACCTCCTTATTGTCATTAAAGTTAAAAAACTCTGCGAGGTCGGCCTGCAACTCCTCAGAGATTTGTCTACAGGCTAGGAGGGAGTCATTCATGCGCCACCGGGTAAAAACAGGCGCACGGTTTTGCTCCTGGACTGTCAGGTATATGGGGGCATGGTCCGACCAAGCTATAAGTCCAATTTTTGAATCTGAGCAATCCATAATAAGTGAGCTTTCAACCAGAAAGTAGTCCAATCTGCTGTATGAGGTGAACCGAGGTGAGAAGAATGTGTAGTCCCTCTAATTTGCATGTTGGTATCTCCATATATCAGCGAGATGCCTTTCTGAAATTATTGTGCTCATCTCCTTCCTCTTTACAGCAGTATTGGAGCAATCCAGAGTGCTGGACATTAACATGTTAAAATCCCCACAGATCATTTGCTTACCCTCTGTAACGGATGAAAGCTTGTAAAGAAACCTCCGCAAAAAGCTGATCTGACAAGAGTTGGGGGCGTAAACGGTTGCAATAGTATACTTAGATCCATTTATGGAGCAATTAATAATGGCGTATCTACCTTCAGGGTCTACATGTTGTGAATGTAGTGTGAACGCAACAGTATTTTTTACACAAATGAATACTCCAGCCTTTTTTTTCCCACAAGCCAGCAGTATGAAAGGAAATTTAGCATTATTTAACCTGTGCGAGTCCCCTTGGAGGAGATGAGACTCTTGACCACATATCACGTCACATTTGGATTTAACCACTTCCCGCTAAAACATAGATCTCTTGGCTGGCAAGTTCAGGCCCCTAACATTTATAGACATACAGTTCAATACCATTGTACATGAAAAAAAGTCTCTTTCCTAGAGCTGCAGGGGGAGAAAGGAAGGTTAGGCAGGAAAGAGATAACACTAACAATATTGACATCACTAACATTACTGATGTAGGGAGCATCAGTCCACATAGAAAAAAGCCCAAAAAAGGGGCCTGCGGTATGGTGGAAATTTACCGCCATGGGGGTTCAGGGTCCTGGTTGAACAGAACCAGCGGACCTTAAAAGTAGCAACTAAGTCTCAGCCGCGACTCAAACATATCGCGTAACTCACGCGACGGACCAATCTTCATTCACTTTATCCCTTTTGGGATGATCCTGTGGCTCTTGGAGATCTGGCCGGGAGATTTGCCATGTTCCATGAGGATAGGAGCCTTGCTAACTGCTGTAGGGAATGGCAGACGTGGGTGTTTCCTGCTCGGAAAACCAGGATCTTTATAGGGAAACTCCATCTATAGGATATAGCTTCATCCCTGATAATTTTGGTATAAGGGGCAAATTCCCTCCTTTTTGCCAGGGTTCCTGCAGACAGATCTGGAAAAATGGACAGGTGCCGGAATTGCTCAGACAGAGGAGGCCTGTTTCTCAGGGCTTGCAGCAGGGCTTCTTTGGTCTTGTAAAAGTGCAGGCGAGCTAAGGTGTCCCGGGGGACATCAGCACTGAGGGATTTAGGCTTAGGGACTCTGTGTATTCTGTCCACCAAGAAATCAGTTGGCAGTATCAGTACCCAAATCCTTCTTCTCAATGTTGAACTCTCTTACTACTTCTTTCATATGGGGGAAATCCAGACCCAAACTTCGGTTATCCATTTTACAGAGATCCAAAAGACTGGGAGGGATGGCTTTACCGGAGTTCTTCCTCTACTACCTCGCGGGACAGCTTAGGGCACTAGACACTTGGATGCCTGGATGTCAGCTGCCAAACTCTGAGAGTCACTTGGCACACGCGGCTGGGACTGATTGTTTAGTGGGTTTTCTCGAATCAGAAGGACTGAGAACACCACGGCAATTACCCCTCCTCAGGTTGGCAAGATTAGTCTGGCGGCAAGCCAAGAGGGTGGTACACTTCGAAGGGGTGATGGCGGAACTCCCATTATGGGGGAATAGCTACTTCCATATTCTGGGAGATCACCCCTCGGCGCAATTCTGGGCCACTCACAGCGTCAGTGCATTAGGTGATCCTTTTGTCCCGGGAACCACAACCTTCAAGTCCTTTGAACAAGTCCAGATTGAATATAATGTTCCAAGATCACAGTTTTTTAGATACCTGCAGATTCGCACAGCGATTCAATTCCACATACAGAAAATTGGAGTGAGGAAATTGATATCATCACTTCCTATGATAGGTATTCTAAAATCACAAGGACCTCGAGGTCTCATCTCAGCTATATATACTTACCTGTTGTCGGTGGGGGTGGAGTCGGACCCCTTGCCAGCCCAGGATAGATGGAAATCTCTAATTCCCTCTCTACAGGGAGAGGAATGGGAAGAGATATTGGAATCTCCGACTGCGGTATCCCCTTCGGTTAATAATAAGTTGATTCAATGCTACATTGTCCACCAGGCATACCTTACTCCAACTCGATTATTTAGTATGGGCCGTTCTCGTACATCAGAGTGCCCGAGGTGTCATCTCTCAGGGGCAAATTTCATACATATGATCTGGAGCTGTCCCAATATATCTTCGTACTGGCGGGGAGTGACATCTCTGCTGACATCGATTGTGTCGATTCCTGTTTTGTGTGACCCTTTGATATGCCTGTTTGGGGTGGTGGAGGAAGAGTCCTGGGATCATTACATGGCAATATTCCTCAGAGAGGCATTGTTTCTGGCTAGGAAATTAATAGCTCTGAGGTGGATGGGAGATTCGAATCCAACTGTGCGGTCCTGGGTTAAACTAGTCAATGCAACCATAGTCTATGAGCGGGTGGTATATTATAATAGGGGGTGCCCGGGAAAATTTAACAAAATCTGGGGTTTGTGGAATTCTTCTCCAGACACACTTGCGGAGGTTTGAGGGAGATTATGCGGATAATGGTGGTTCCCGCTAGATGTTGGGATATGAAACACTGTCCAATGGTATATTGAGGTATAATAATGCAATGTGGCTGTTGTTGTTCTTTCTTTCTTCCTTTTTCTATTCCTCTTTCTATCTTGTTTTCAAAATATGGTCATGCTGATAGTTAGAGCTGTTCTTATGCTCAATATAAAATTAGATATATATGCAAATGATAAGTAGTATGGATAATAACATTGTTCTATCTTAAGTGCTAAAGATATTATGGACTTTATATGACTGTTTATTGTTATATTTAAATATTACTATCTATATACTGAGCTATCTTTATATGGCAAATGTCAGTTGTACCATGTTTGAAATTGTTAATAAAACAAAGTTAAAAAAAAAAAAAAAAAAAAGAAATCAGTTGCGGTCAGGTGTGGGAGCAGCTCCTGCAGCAAGGAGCCTAGAAAACTCTGCAGCCCCTTGTCTGGTATGGCCTCTGGAATTCCTCTGATTCTTATGTTGTTACGGCGGGACCTGTCCTCTGAATCCAAGACCTTGGTATGGAGCTTTTGCACTTGTTCCTCCAGTGCTGCATTGGCATCAATGAGGCTATTGTGTGACTTTGTCAGCTCCTCCATTTTAGTTTCAATGTGTGCTGTGCGATTGCCTATGGCAGTGATATCTCCCATCAGCTCAGCCACCATATCTTTCCAATCCTGCTGCAGTGATGAGCGGAGGGCACTGAGCAGTTTCTGTATTGTACCTTTAGTAAGTGGTATATCTGCAGCGTCTGTGTCCAAGTCTGGGTCTGTTGTGGATCCCCTCCTGGATGAGCGTGAGGAAGCTGTGGAGGAGGACGCCGCCGCCATTTTCCCTCGCCCCGTGCTGGAGAAGAAGTCTGTAACTTTTGCAAGGGACGGCTTCTTCTGGGACTTTCCCCTTGGCATGCCACGATCCTGGATACCTCCGCAGCACTTTCCCCCCGTGTGCAGAGAAATTGGCGCCGCTGGTGAGCCGCAGTGAGCCGGTTAGGAGTCGACGTGGCTGGAGCTCAGCAGCTAGGTGACCGGTGCCATTAGCTAGCAGGCCACGCCCCCATCACCACTGTATATTGAGACAGCGGGTGACTCGAGTAGTGTATTAGATAGAAGGACCATAATGTCACATGGTCACCTGTAACAATATAAGGTTAGATACCAATTCTCATGACTGAGTAATCAAAAAGTACTGATCGATCACATACTACAGTAAAGGGTTAAATATAAAATTCACTACTGATTATAGTCTGCTAGTTTAGATAAAAAAAAAAAAAAAAAAAAAATCTTTTCAGAAACTGACCGTTTCTAAGGTTTTGTGAAGGATCCAGACTCGCACTAAACAGTATGCTCACTGCTAAGCAGCTGGAGATGGAAGGAGAGATAAACTGATACTCACAATAAGTGAAAATAGCAGGCCTGCCTGGGGAGGGGGGAAAAAAGGGGGGAGAGTAATGATAACAGAATGGGCTTTGGACGGCGTGCACAGACCCCACGCGTATTGCCACTTAGGCTGCTTTCACACATCCGTTTTTTGCTGAACGGCACAATACGGCGCTTTGCAGAAAAAACGCAACCGTTTTCTTTTGCCGCCGGTTGCGTTTTTTTCCGCACAGACTTGCATTAGCGCCATATTGTGCCACATGGCCTTGCGTTGTGTCCGTTTTTTGCTGGATGTGGCATATTTAGCCCATGCTGCGGCCGGATGGAACGTTGCCTGGCACATTTTTTTGTGCGGCGAAAAAAACACATCACGCCGGATCTGGTGCAATTTACAATGCAAGCCTATGGACACCGGATGTGTCATCTTGCGGCAAAAAAACGGCGGCCGGATGCGGTTTTTTGCACTGCGCATGCTCAGTATCAAGCCGCATCCGTCAAAAAACGGACGGGCCGCAAGCAAAAAACTTATGAAACTGATCAGTTTTTTTCGCGGCATCCATTGCATAGGTTTTTGAGCCGGATTGAGCCACACTGCAAAAACCGAATGTGTGAAAGCAGCCTAACCCAGTGGCTTCCTCAGGGTAAAAAAAAAAAAAAAGTTACTCAGCAACTTGCAGTGTGCCAATAAATAGAGTAAACAATAAAGGAATGATTGCTCACCTGCCGGCAAGGCTCACAGCATTCGGCAGTGTAGTGCTGATGGTGGCCGCCATCTTGCCCAGGTCACATGATCGAGTCAGGCTATCATGTGGTCCCAGTCACATGATCGAGTCAAGCCACGCCTCCATGACCTTACTGCACACCTACGAGCCCCAGAAGTGTTACTCAAGCAGAGCAGCTCTTCTGCATTAATAGGGAGACAAAGGAGACAGCGTCCAGTGTGGGTGCAGGAGGCTGCAGCGCTTACACAGAGGTAATCGCTGCATTAACTCCTTGTGGATCAATAAACCCAATACTGCTGCATTACTCATGGTAACCAGCTTTGTAAATCAGGGTGACCTTATATAAATAGCGTCTAGAGCAAACTTAAAACACAGTGTCAGCGTCAACGTTATAATTCTGTGAAGCTCCCGGGGGTTCGAGCTTCTCACCAAACAACTAGATAAATTCCTTGAGGGGTCTAGTTTCCAAAATGGGGTCACTTGTGGGGTGTTTCTGCTGTTTGGATACACTAGGGGCCCTATAAATGCAACATGGTACCCGCAATCTTTTTCAGCCAAATTTGCTTTCCAAAATTCAAATATTGCTCCTTCTGTCCCAGGTCCTCCCATTTGTCCAAACAGAGGTTTCTGAGCACATGTGGGGTATCAGAGCGCTCAGAAGAAAGTGGGTAACAAAGTTTGGCATCCATTTTGTTATTTCTTTTAAAAGTGAATAAATTGGGGCTAGAGCAACATTTTTAGGTAAAATTATTTATTTTTTTTATTAAATCAAATTTTATTAGACTCGTAACAGTACAAGTAACAGGTAAACATGAAGCATTGGAATATTCAGTTTGAATTGAGACAAGAGATCTCTGAACACATTCTGGAGTAGTATTCCATGAGTCTGAGGACTTTAAATAGGAAATGAAACGAGATTATTAAAGAGAAGATAAGCGGGCTACATAGACAAGGCTTATTGAGCAGAAATATGAAGTTTGTCAATAGATTAGAAAAGAGAGAGTGAAATGAGGGAAAAAGAGGAAAATGAGAAGGCCAAAGGGCTGCATGGGTACTGCGTGGGTGGCCGGCCATCTCCAGAAAGAATTAATTTCCAGCTTCGGCGAGGAAGTCAACTCCCGCCAACCATGACAACAGGTCTGGAGAGTCTCGTAATAAGATCAAGGCTGACTATACCTTCATGAACCCTTCCATACCTCCCAGAGTCTGTGCCAATAAGTCTTCCAGTCTACAAATGTCGTTGAGTTCAGCTACTAATTCTGCCCTGGTAGGTACCTTCTTCTGTTTCCAAAATCTTGGAATTAATCGTCTGGCTGCTGATAAGATATGTCTCAGCATGTTTTTCTTATATTTAGAGATTGAAACTTTGCAAAAGGATAAAAGAGCTAACTCCGGGGATGGATCAACTTTTGATGATGAAAGCTTGTTAGCAAGGTCAAAGGCCGCCTCCCAAAAATTTCTAATCAGAGGACAGGACCACCAAATGTGGAGATAAGTGCCGCAATGATGCTCGCATCTCCAGCAAGTGTCTGGGACCCTGGGAAAAATGTTATTAATAGAGGCGTGACATCTGTACCATCTCGAGAGAATCTTGTAGCTCCTCTTCTGGGTCAGGGCACATACGGAGGATTTGTATAAGAAGAGCAGGATTTTTGCTCGCTCCTCCCCAGATAACTCCCTGTCAAGGTCCGTCTTCTACTTAGTGAAAAAGGGTACCTGGGGACCATTGATTATACGAGGTTTAGGAAAACTCCAAATAGTAATGAAATTGTGTGCTCCGGGGTTCATCTGCCAGGCACAAGGACTCGAATGGGGTGAGCGGTCTGAATAGTGCACTCCGAGAGGAAAGAGATCCAATGAAACTTCTAATTTGCTCATAAAGGAGTCACATACCTCTCCGAGAGAGGTAGTCAGGGACCAAAGTCAACAGCGGGAGGACCCAAGTGTTGTCAACATAGTCCATCACAGTCGGACGCTCCGATTTCCTTGTGTGAAGTAGGGTAGATCTATGGATACCAGCAGGGAACGCTGGGTTATCATATAGTGGGGTCAGAGGACCCAGGACAGCAGAGACAGCTTGTTCTGCCTGTCTCCCTAGTTCTACTAAGTGTAGAGTACGAGATGCAGGGACGTTTGCCCAGCCAGATAATTCTGCCCATCATGGTCTTTAGGCGTGAGAAGTAGGAAGCCGGCAGCCAAAGCGGGATGGTCTGGAAAACATACAAGAGTCTGGGAAGGAGATCCATTTTGGTAGTATTAATCCTGACAAACCAGGAAAAAGAGACTCTTCCATTTCTCCAGATCCCTCTCCAAGGCTGAAAGTACTCTAACATGATTAAGGTTATACAGATTGGTGACGTCAGAAGGGATGCTAACTCCCAAATAGGTGAGGTGATCCTTCTGCCACTTAAAGGGTAGTGAAGAGCTAAGATGGTTAACCTCCAAAGCGGGTATTGAAATATTTAAAATTTCGGATTTAGTTGAGTTAATTTTGAAGTTAGTTAAATGTCCAAATCTCTGAAGTTCAGCTACCAGATTTGGAATAGTGACCATTGGGGAAGTAATATACACAAGATCATCATCGGCAAATAATGCTGTTTTATGTTCCTCTCCCCCAACGGAGACTCATCTAACAGAGGGGTTATTCCTCAGGGCCGTGGCCAAGGGTTCCATAGATAGTATATCAAGAAGGGGTGACAGAGGGCACCCCTGCCTGGTGCCATTTCAGATCCAGAAGGGTGAGGACAGGGAGCCATTCACCTTCACCTGCGCTAATGGAAGTGTATATACGGAGGATATTCGCTTTAGCATTATCTCCCCAAGGCCCAAACTACGGAGGACCTGGAACATGTAATCCCAGTGCACTCTATCGAAGGCTTTTTCAGCATCAATCGACAGGATGCACATGGGTTTTTTCTCCCTCCACGCCCAGTCCACCAGAGAAACAGTTCTTTTTTTTATTTCAATAAATTTTTACATAATACAGGTTATACACCGCAACAAACATGCGGACAGTTGAAAAATTTGTCCTATAACAGCAGGACAATAAAATTCAAAGTAAAAACAGATAAGAGCTGAAAATTCTGCATAGTAGGGTTAGGGAATACAATTTGCAACATATGAAGCAAGGGTAGGGATGATAGGTAATAAGATAACAGGTCCACCAATCAGGACTGGAAGGACAAGAATTTGGACACCACCCAGGGGGACCAACGATTCCTTATTTTATTTTTGGTAAACAGATCTGAGGTCAGAATGAGCTCATATTGGTAATGTTTATTGATTTTTTGGATAA
This sequence comes from Anomaloglossus baeobatrachus, assembly GCF_048569485.1. Taxonomy (NCBI): domain Eukaryota; kingdom Metazoa; phylum Chordata; class Amphibia; order Anura; family Aromobatidae; genus Anomaloglossus; species Anomaloglossus baeobatrachus. The sequence goes on along the minus strand of NC_134357.1, from coordinate 508,541,757 downwards.
TTTCCAATTTAGAGGGGATAGTTATTTCTCTCCAGTGGTCTGCCAGACACAAACGTGCTGCTATTAGAATGTGTGATACAATTGGTCTCAAATCGCCAGGGAATATATGTAAACCGATCCCCAAAACCGCTAGCGGACCGCTCAAACTTCCAGCCAGGCCTGTAACTGAGGTAATAATGTTAGACACTTCTTCCCAAAAAGGCCGGATGAGCGGACAATCCCACCACACGTGCCCTAGGGAACCAACACCCGAGCAGCCCTTCCAGCAGGATTGGGGATAGGAACCACAGAATTTGGAAATCTTCAGCGGGGTGTAGTACCAGTCAAAGTGAACTTTCTTAAGCTGCTCAAGATGATTGATACAGGAGGAATATTTCTGCAGATCGCCAGAAGTGGACCACCATTGGTCTGGGGTTGAGGAGAAAGTAAGAGCCCCTTCCCAGCGCCTCATATACGCTTGTTTAGGACCATTACCGGGGGAATGAAACACTTTATATACTACCGAGAGGCCGTGTTTTTGGGAGGAGGAGGAACTAAATAACTGCTGTATTGGTGAGCAAACAGAATTATTGCAGGATAAGGGAAATACACATGAATTTAAAAAATGCCGAATTTGCAGATACTGGTAGAAGTTATTTTTGTGAAGGCCAAATTCATCCATTAGGACAGAAAAAGGTTTCAACTCCTGAATTAAGAGGATATCTTTCATGACCATAATACCATTCCTCACCCAATTGCCTAACGTGAGGCCATCCACATGAAGCTCCAAGGCTGTAATAGAGAGAGACTCAAATTTAATCACCTGACAAGTAGAGACCAGATCAGACCAGTAAGAAAATGCCACTTTCATTGTCTGCAGGGAAAGAGAGGGGGCAAAGGAACTAAGTACTCGTGCCTCCAGTAGAAATCTCAAAGTTCCACGCGGGACCAAGTATTTCTCCACAAGCACCCATTTGTGAGTACTAGAATCATCATACCACTCCCTTAACGCCTCTAGAACTGTTGCTTTATGGTACAAATAAAAATTCAGGACCCCCAGACCACCATGTGAATAACTATAAAATAAGGTAGACATACCAACCCTAGGTTTCTTTCCTGCCCAAATAAATCTGCTCACAACTGCCTGCAGGAGAGAAAGAAACCTCTTGGGGAACCTCAAGGGAAGACACGGAATAAATAAATAATTTTTTGTAGGAACATCATCTTAACTATATGAATGCGCGCCATCCAGGAAAGGGGTAAATGTATTTGATTGTCTATATCCTTTCGAATGGAATCAAGCAGGGTATTAAAATTCTGTTTGACAATATTCAAAAGTTTACAAATCCTTAGCTCTAGGTACGAAAAGCCGTCCTGGGACCAAGTATATGGATCAAGTGAGGAGATTCTATCTCTAACAGATGGTGGAACATTAACTGAGAAGAGAATCGATTTTCCTTCGTTTAGCTTGTAATATGAAATCTTAGAAAATTCAAGTAGAGCGTTTTTGATCCCTATCAATGATCTTTCACTATCAGTGCAAGAGAGTATTACATCATCTGCATATAAACCGATCTTATGTTCTACAGGGCTTATTTTAATTCCAGAGATTTCCGGGTTGAGCCTAATGGACTCTGCCAGGGGCTCCATGACTAAAGCAAAAATTATAGGAGTAAGGGGGCAACCCTGGCGGGTCCCATTAGTCAGGTCAACTCTATCAGAATAGAAGCCTGCTGCACAGACCGAAGCATGTTTTTTTGTATAAGGCCATAATAGCATTCTTTATATTACCAGAGAAACCAAATGTGTCCAAAACGGCGTCCACATAGCCCCAGTGTACCCTGTCAAACGCTTTTTTCGCATCTAGAGACAGGAATACACCGAGGGTACCACTGGACACAAGAAAATCCATCAAATCAATCACTCTTCTAGTGCGATCTCTAGCCTGCCTCCCTGGGACAAATCCCACTTGGTCAGGGGAGACCAGGGCCGGCAAAACTGAGAGGAGTCTATTAGCCCATACTTTTGCCTATAACTTCACATCACAATTCAAAAGATAGATAGGTCTGAAGTTACCAGGAGAGGTTGGAGGCTTCTCCGATTTAGGAATAGTAGTGATTGTCGCAGCCAAGCTTTCAAATTGGATATCAGATGAGTCCCTCCATAGTGAGAACGTTCTAACCAAAAATGGAGCCAAGATGTGCGCAAACTGGCGGTAGTAAAAATTAGAAAAACCATCTGGCCCGGGGGCAGAGAGTCTCTTAGAGGAATTAATAACCCGAACTACTTCCTCCTCAGTAAGGGGGGCATTAAGAGCAGCCAGAGCCATGGGGGAAAGTTTGGGCAAATTTAGTTTAGCAAGGAAAGAAGAAATGTCACCCTTCGTGGGCTGCTGTGTTTTAGGATCTGACTTTAGATTATATAGTTGGGAATAGTATTTTTTAAACTCACTAGCTATATGAGTAGGGTTTAAAACTTTGGACCCATCGTGCTTAATCAAAAAGGGAATGGCCATCCGAACCTCCCTTTTCTTCACACGACTTGCTAGGACCCTACCGGCTCTATCACCCAAGCTATAGAATTTGGATTTAAGTTTTTTTAGAATTTTTTCATAGGAATACAGCATAAATGATCTCAGCTGATTTCTCAGACCTCTAATAGAGTCAAGGAAAATGTCAGAGGGGTGGGCCTTGTTTGCCCTTTCCGGGAGCTGAAGTTTAGACAAAATATCATTAAATGCTTTTAACCTTTTCTCCATTGCTGCAATTTTGATGAGGACACCTCTAGCAAAGGCCTTATGGGCCACCCAAAGAGTTTAATCCGAGACCATTTGATTATCATTAATGGCAAAAAATTATTTTAATTGCCGAGCGATTTCATCGCTGGTATCTTGGTTAGTGAGGATTTAATCATTCAGTTTCCATTTGGGAGGAGACCGGGTAGGAACCTCGTCTGAAATTGTTAACATAACAGGCGCGTGGTCTGACCATGTAATGGGGCCAATGTTAATCTGGTCACAACCCAACAGTAACGAATCATCTACTAAGATATAATCTATTCTAGAGTAGGTATTAAACCTTAGGGAGTGAAAAGAGTAGTCTTTCTCTCCTCCATGAGCATATCGCCATATATCATGAAAATGAAACTCACGGATCAGGTGGCCCATCTCTTTTCTGGCTTGGGCTTGGTGGGAACAATCTAGGGATTTACACATAGGGACAGTAAAGTCTCCGCATATCACCGAGGAACCCTTTGCCACTCCCCTAAAAGTCTCCAAAAATGTACATATGAATTTCAATTGGCCCACATTGGGAGCGTACAGTAAAGCAATAGTGAATTGCACATTGTTTAGTAGACCAATTAAAATGGCATATCTCCCCTCAATATCCCCCATCACCCTTTCAAGCTGGAAGGCTACAGAGCTTTTAATGAGGATTCCCACACCCGCCCTTTTGTGGACATTATTGGCAAAAAACTGATGAGGATAATTAACATTTTTCATTCTACCATTATCCTGGGCTAATAAATGTGATTCTTGAATGCACAAAACATCACTACTCGCCTTCCTTGCCTCCTTCCAGACCCATGACCTTTTATGCGGAGAATTTAATCCCTTTACATTTAGAGACAATACCTTTAAACCCATGGTATGTAAGGCCAGAAGTGGCTGTGATAGCCGAGAATCTGCTTCCTTTGGAGTATTAACCCTGCAGAAAGAAACAGTACAAACAGGCAAGACCTATCAACAAATAACATGACATAACAATTAAAGAAAAACTGAGAAACAAGTTGCTCCTCACATAACATGACGGAGCTACACAAGGACTGACAAGCAGTCAAAATAGTAAGAGCGAAAAAAATACGCTCGTGGGGCAGGAGCTGCAGGTGGGCAGGATGCGGCTACAAAATTTAGTAGCCAGCACCCTCTGCAGAAACAATAAAAAAATCCAGAAAAATGGAGACCACGACCTCAAAAGGCGAAGTTATGGGAACTCAAGCTTTAAACCATTCAGGGTTAATTCTCCTGTTTTGGGGTGAATCTTTATCCAAAGTAGATGGCGGAGGGGGTGGAATATCCCAGTCCTCAAACACTTTCCCAAGTTGCGCAGTAGAGAAGCAAACCCGAGTATTACCATCTTTACTGACAATGAGCTTGATAGGGAAACCCCAACGATATATAATGCCTTTATCCCGTAGAATCTTTGTAAAAGGGGTGAATTTCTCCTCCTCGCAAGCGTGCCAGCTGAGAGGTCTGGGAACACCGAAAGGCGAGAAAATCTGTCTGGCAGGGAAGGTTTCTTCTTTAAACCAAGCAGGAAGGCCTCCTTTGTTTTATAGAAGTGAAAGCGGGCAATATTATCTCTGGGAATCGAAGGGTTAAGTACTTGAGGCTTAGGGATTCTGTGGATCCGGTCCACTAAGATATCTCTCCCTTCTGCTTCAGGCACAACAGCTTGAATAAAGTCCTGTAACAGGGGGAGCAAATCTTTATCATGCATTTCTTTTGGTATTCCTCTTATTCTAACATTGTTTCTCCTGGATCTGTCCTCCAGGTCCAGCATTTTAGATGTTAACTTGCAGACTTCAGCTTTAAGCTCCTCATGCTCATCTATCAGGGCATTGTGGGACCCTGTTAACTCCTCCATTTTTTTCTCCAAATGATCTGTGCAGTTCCCTATTGCTCCAACTTCCCCCTTCAGCTCTGCCAACATGCTCTTTATATAATTTTGCATAGATTTCCTGAAAGCTGCAAAGAGGGATTTCATCTCCTCCTTTGACAGGCTGGTTATCAGGGCTTACCATTTCCACAGTGCCTGCAGTCTCCATGGAGCCTCTTCTGCTTGAGGCAGAGGAAGTAGCAGAGCTTGCAGGCCCTGCAGACTTTGCAGCATGAGGGGAGGCAGCAGCCATCTTAGAAATCCTCTCCAGCCCATAGCCTCTGGCAAAGAAGTCAGATACCTTTCTGGGGAAGCTCCGGAGCCCGGTTTTGGACCGCCTCATCTGATACTGAGTGCCTGGAGAAAGATTCACCGCTGAAGGAACTGCCGGTAAGATGTGAGCTGCTCACCGCCTGAAGTCGTCAGAGCTCCTGGATTATGTGACCAGCACTATGCTCTGCTAGGCCACGCCCCCCAGAGAAACAGTTCTGATTACATTGTCCCTGGCCTCCCTCCCCGGAACAAAGCTCATCTGGTCCGGGTTTATTACTGATGGAAGGAGATTCTTTAATCGGTTCGAAATTAGTTTGGCATAAAGTTTGATGTCTGAATGAGTGAGATTGGCCTGTAGCTACTGCAATTAGAAGGGTCCTTCCCAGGTTTTAAGATAACAGTTATATGAGCCATCAATGCTTGGGGAGGCAGAGCGCAGCCAGCAGAAATGGAATTAGATACTGAATGGAAGATAGGACTCAATTCCTCCTCCAGACATTTGTAGAAACCCACTCCAAAGCCATCAGGGCCCAGGCTTTTCCCCGTCTTGACATCTCTGATCACCCTGACCACCTCCTCCAGCGTAAAGTCCTCCTCCATCTCCGACAAAATATTGTCTGAGACCACAGGGAAGCCATGACAGGCTCGGTATTGATTTATTTATTCTTGACGCTGGGGAAGGGGGCCAAGTCATCAAAGTGAGCCTTAAGATTGTAGAGAGACTCATAATAGCTCCTAAAGCTGGGAGTGATATCATGATCGTTACTATTATTATTTATTATTATTATAGCGCCATCAATTCCATGGCGCTTTACATGTGAAAGGCGTATACATAATAGGGACAAATACAGTAATCATAAACAGTACAAGACACAGACAGGTACAGAAGGAGAGCGGTTCCTGCCCGCGAGGGCTCACAGTCTACAAGGGATAGATGAGGATACAGTAGGTTAGGGTAGAGCTGATTGTGCGGCGCTGTATCTGTTATAAACTGTTGTCCCAGCTGGGTCCGATTTACTGGGAATATAAGTGTTAAAGTTTCGGGGCTGCAATGCTCTTGATAATAATTTTCCGCTTTTATCTCCTAGATGATAGACGCGACTCCTTGTTCGCTCCCGTAAGCTCCGTAATTTTTGGTCTAGTATGGCTAATAATTTATGCCGAGTGTTAAGAGAGCTGTACAGAAATTTGTGGGGATAGGTTTTGCTTATGTTGATTTTCTAAGGAAGATATTGTTGATAAAAGATTTTTGATCTCCTCTGCTCTTTCCTTTTTGAGGCAAGTTCCATGGGAAATCAATACCCCTCTCAGAGTGCACTTCAGGGCCTCCCATTTGAGTGGTGGGGCCGTGGTATCTCCCTCATGGTCTGACATAAAGTCCCTTAGAGTGCATTTAATGTCTTCCAGGCATACAGGATCTTGGAGAAGATGTTCATTCAAGTGCCAGGTATAACCCGACCCCCGATGGGAACTAAGCTGCAGTGAGAAGTAAATAGGGGCATGGTCCGACCATAGCATAGACCCCACCTCCGTCTTCACTCGCATGTCTAACAGGGAATGTGATATTAGATAGAGGTCTATCCTACTATTGTTCTGTCCCCACTTAAAGGCGATTGAAGGTGCGTAGTTGTGGGATGGCGTGAGAATCTTACTTTCGTTTTCCAATAAGTGAGGCAGACTTGACCAGAGCGCTTCAAAGTTGATGGATAAAAACGTGCACGCGCTGAGATGAACAACGGTGGTTTATTTCTCCATAAAACATGCACAGTTAGAGAGAACCGAGTTCTTGGTTTTGTGGTATTCTAGTGATGTTATTTCTGATGTCACTAAGGTCAGAAGTAGAGTTGAGCGTGGTTCGAGGTTCTCCAGTTCGCGGCTCGAGTGATTTTGGGGGCTGTTCTAGATCGAACTAGAACTCGAGCTTTTTGCTAAAGCTCAATAGTTCTAGATACGTTCGAGAACGGTTCTAGCAGTAAAAAGACAAGCTAATTACTAGCTGGCTTTCCGCTGTAATAGTGTAAGTCACTCTGTGACTCACACTATTATGAAATTTCAGCGTATAGTGTGCGGGAACAGCGCATTCAGATCACTGCTGTTTGGATAATGGCGATCGCCATTTTTTTTTTTTTTCCCTTGTCTTCCTTCCCTAAGCGCGCGCGTTTAGTGGGGCGGGCCAGCATGTCAGCCAATCCCAGACACACACACAGCTAAGTGGACTTTTAGCCAGAGAAGCAACGGCATGTGTGATAGGATGTCCATGTCACATGTCCATGCATTATAAAAACGGACATTTTCCTCCAGCACGCCATTATCTGCCTTCTGCGTCTTGGTGTCAGTCACCGCTGTCTCCGATACTGCTGTGTACGCTCTATACACAGCGCTATACAGAATAGGGATAGAAGTTTCTATTAGTCCTTGTAAGGGCTAATACCGGCAGGGTCAGAGCCATAGGTGACAGTCAGGTCCGTGAAAACAGATTTTAACAGCTACACAAGATGACAGCGTCTGTGTAGCTAAGGTCAGGGATTTCCTCGCTGCATTTCCCCATTAGGAGGGATAGAAAGGGAGGCTTCCTTTCCTCTACCCAGACCCACAACCCTGCCACTGTACCCTCCTGCCCATTGCACACTCAAATTCATTGTTACTAAGCCATTATACTAGCAAACACTGAGGAAACTTAGTGGCATCCTAAAAGTGGCTGTTGGACTTCATTATTGTCCCACTAGTGCAAAGATATTTGCAGCACCTCTGCATTGCACACTCAAACTCATTGTTACTAAGCCATTATACTAGCAAACACTGAGGAAACTTAGTGACATCCTAAAAGTGGCTGTTGGACTTCATTATTGTCCCACTGGTGCAAAGCTATTTGCAGCACTGCTGCATTGCACACTGAAACTCATTTTTACTAAGCCATTATACTAGCAAACACTGAGGAAACTTAGTGACATCCTAAAAGTGGCTGTTGGACTTCATTATTGTCCCACTGGTGCAAAGCTATTTGCAGCACTGCTGCATTGCACACTGAAACTCATTTTTACTAAGCCATTATACTAGCAAACACTGAGGAAACTTAGTGGCATCCTAAAAGTGGCTGTTGTACTCCATTTGTGCCCCACTGGTGCCAAGCTATTTCTAGCACCTCTGCATGACACCCTCCTGCTCTGTTTTTAATAAGCTATAATAATAGCAAAAAATGCTGCCATTTAGTGGCATACAAAGAGTGGCTGTTGGACTTCCATTAGTGTCCCACTGGTGCCAAGCTATTTTTAGCACCTCTGCATGACACCCTCCTGCTCTGTTTTTAATAAGCTATAATAATAGCAAAAAATGCTGCCATTTAGTGGCATACAAAAAGTGGCTGTTGGACTTCCATTAGTGTCCCACTGGTGCAAAGCTATTTGCAGCAACACTGCATTGCACACTGTTTTGCTAATATTTTTAGCACTAAGGTTCAGATACGGCTTTAAAGAAGGCAAATAAGTAATTTTATTATAAAGGTTAATATGAAATACAAACTTAAAGGAAAAGTATGATATTGCGTACACTTTTGTATATTGAACGTACAAAGGTTAAGTACAGTTAAATACTTACATCACCAAGGAGTTTTGAACATCATCTGCCTGGAACATTAAGAATCAGAGATGTGGGTGGGAGAAGTGATGGGATCCTCAGCCCAAAATAATAAAGCAGGTGTGTTAATACTACTCCATAAGCAGGCAAATTGTAAGGTAATAACACAGGAAAATGATGGAGATGGGAGAATACAAAAAGCTTTGCTTGATACCCCATGTGGACGACTCAAAATCTATAATGTATATGCACCAAATGAGAGTAATAAGATTTTCTTCCAGGAGTTGGAGAGGCAGGTTTTGGAGGACCCTGAGAAGAACATAATAATAGGAGGGGATCTTAATACGGTAATGAACGTCAGAGAAGATAGGTAGGGCACAGGACACAAACGCATGGTAGCCAGGACACATGACAGGGTGCTGAATCTATTCACAGAACATACTAGTGTAATAGATGCTTGGCGAAACTCACACCCGGCAGACCGAGAGTACACTCATTTCTCCCACGTCCATAGCACATGGTCCAGAATAGATTATTTTCTGCTAACACAAGGTCTACTCAACAAAATGAGGAGGATCGACATACACGATCTGGTGATATCAGATCATGCCCCATTACTCCTAGACTTAGAAGAAACCTACCCCAAGGGAACAGACATACTATGGAGATTCCCTTCACACTTAGCCCAGGACGAGAACTTCCAAAAACTGGTGAAAATGTGGTGGCAGGAATATACATGGGATAATAAAGCGCATGAGGAGAACTCCCATTTATACTGGGACGCAGCTAAGGCAGTACTAAGGGGAAGAATAATAAGATATGTGAAAGCATTGCGAAACAAAACAACTAAAGCATACACTGAAGCCAGCAGAAGGACCAGAGAAGCATACACGAACTACATTAATAATCCATCTATTGGTAATAGGAACAAGTGGATAAAAGAGAAAACAGAATTTGACTTGTGGGTGGACAGGGCAGAGAGGATGAGGGGCCAGAGAATTGCATCACATTATTTTAGATTCGGGAACAAGGCAGGTTCGCTTCTGGCACGAATGGCAAAGGGAATAACTCCTTTAACATCCATAACTCATTTGAGGGACCCATCTGGGGCTAGTCACAATAACCCAAAGAAAGTCAATGACATATTTGGAGAATTCTACAAAAAACTGTGTATGAACAAGGGCCAGCAACAGACACAGAAGGAGGCAACTTCCTAAACAATCTGTCATTACCCACAATTACGGAATCGGACAGGGAAATGTTAAATGCCCCAATAAGCGAGGAGGAAGTGAGAACAGTTGTGAAAAACCTTAAAAATAACAAGGCCCCAGGCCCCGATGGAATGACGGGGGAATTTTATAAAATACTACAGGAAGATGTTATGCCCACTTTAGTAAAAGTTTTCAACTACACTCTCCAAAATAAAATTCTACTACAGTCTGGCCATATGGCGTATATAAAGGTAATACACAAACAAGGAAAAGACCCCTCGGACCCTTCATCATACAGGCCCATATCGCTGATAAATCAAGACATTACAATAATCTCTAAAATCCTGGCAGACCGGCTAGCATTGATCCTCCCATCGATAGTAGGACCACATCAAGTGGGGTTTGTTAAAAATAGGTCAGCAGTATTCAACATTCGCACAGTGTTGGCGGTACTAGATGGAACTAAAAGACCGGGCCTGATAAAGGGGAACCCTGCGTTATTGGCCTTAGACGCGGAAAAGGCCTTTGACAATGTAAATTGGCATTGGTTAGGGCTAGTATTAGATAAATTTGGCATAATGGGTACTTTTCGGAACTATATGGAGGCACTTTACGCTACGCCTGAAGCTAGAATTTCCACAATGGGCTTTCTGTCAAAATCTTTTCAGCTACAGAAGGGGACCAGGCAGGGGTGCCCCCTGTCCCCTCTTCTGTTTGACTTGGCCCTTGAACCACTAGCCCAATACTTAATAAAATCAGAAGATTTCTCAGGAATCAAGGTGGGAAATAGTGAGATAAAACTAACCTGCTTTGCAGACGATATGCTTTTATTTATGTCAGACCCAGACAACCATCTGAAGAAGGTAATAGACAAACTGACGTACTTTGGCTCCTTTTCAGGCTACAGGATAAATATCAGTAAAAGTCAGATTCTATATTTGACACCCCTGGGAAATAGGCAAGGTGAGGGAATAGAAGTAGCCATAGCTCCGCACTACATCACTTATTTAGGAATTAAAATAGGCAGAGACTCAATGTCATTATATAGACTTAACTATCCACACCTAATTGAAAAAATAACTAAAGAGCTAGACAGGTGGAAAAATCTTTCCCTGTCCCTGTTTGGCAGAGCACATCTGATAAAGATGATCAGCTTCTCCCGCTTGCTCTATCCTCTACAAACTATCCCCTTACTGCTGAAACACACCGATATCAACAAGTTACCAAAAGCGTTTGTAAAATTTTTATGGCAGGGAAAGAGGAGACCAAGAGTATCCTACTCAAAGCTGTGTCTACAGAAAAAAGACGGAGGGGTACAAATGCCCATGATTAGATTGTACAACTTAGCGGCACTTGCCAGACATATAAAAGACTGGATCAATGGGACAAGCTTCTTTTCTAACGTTTAGCTGGAGAGGGAGCTAACAAGCCCTTTTAACTTGGTAGCGGTATTACATATGAAGCTAGATAAAATACCAACGTACGTGAAACAGAGCTGTTTAATAAAGGACACGGTGGGGGCCTGGAGAGCACTGAGAAAACTGTATAGACTCCCTTATTGTCTTTCAAAATTTACCCCGTTGTGGGAGGATCCAAATTTTACTCAAGGGTCTCAAAACAAATTATTTCAAGGATGGAAGCAGAGGGGCATACGGAGGTTGGGTGATATACTGAAAACAGAGGAGGGGAGAGTTCTGAGCTGGGCGGAGGTATCGGAAAAATTTAACATGGAAAATCACCATTACCTACAATATTTACAAATAACAACACATTACACATCAGTGGTAAAAGAGGTTGGGAAGGCTGAGAAGAAGGGGAGTTTTGATGTATTGATTGGTCAGAGAGCGGGACATGAATCCCTTTCGATCATATACCAACGAGTGAGAGATCAAGTACAGGGCCCCTGGAAAGAGCAAATATTTAAAACCTGGGAGACGGCTCTGGGCGATCCGGACATCTATGATAAAATTCTAAGGGGGTTGGAATCTGTTAAGAAAGTAATGATAAATGAACAATGGAAGGAGATGCACTTTAAGCTAGTACACAACGCAACAAACGCCTTTAATATACCACATAGCAGCTCACCAGTGCATTTCTTGGACCATTGCCCTAAATGTGGACTCCATAAAGCAAAACTGTTTCACTGCATATGGGAATGCCCACAGGTGAGGGGGGTATGGGAGGAAGCGGTGGCGTACATATTGAGGATTTGGAAAGTAGTTATACCCGTCACCCCTCAAGCCTGTTTGTTTCACTGTATAGAAGCCCCTACAGAAACTGACAGAGCAAGTGCTCACATTCCAGGTATAATACACGTAGTATTGCTTGTAGTCAAGAAATGCCTACTTAGGAACTGGCTGATAAGACAGACTCCGAGAAATACAGAAATAGTTGATACCCTAAAAACAATAATGATGTACGACAAACTGGATTCGGAGAAACATAAGGAGAAGTCCACTAAAAGATTCTTCAAAAAGTGGAGAACATTTATTGAACAAAGCTTCACACAAACGGAAATCACCCAGTTAATTAAAGCATTTGAACACACATCTTGGTATTGTGTGGAAGACATTGCAGGGACACTAGGGAGACTGAAGATGGGGAGCATCCAAAGGACCAACTGAAGGGAACAAATAGGTTAGGTTGTTAAGTTAGAGTAAATTATTGTTAAGATAATTCTATGGAGATGAAATTGTTGTGACAATGAAAAAGAAAATGATGTAACAGAAGCATTGTACGATCCGAAGAAATTTTATGGAATGTAACAACATGTTCTCTTGTTGATGATATGTGCTTGCTGACATCAAATAAAATATGTTTAAAAAAAAAAAAAAGAATCAGAGAAGCACACCAAGGACAGAGGACTCCAGGAAATCCCAACACTGACCGGACATCTCGGTACAGGAAACACGAGCTTCTGTCTGTGCTATATTTCATCTGATCTTAAATAGAGGTTTGTACAATAATTACAAACCTTAAAGTTAATGTGTTGTAGTCTTATTGATCCATGCCCTTTGATGGCCAGTCTTTGGGCATAGATGAATCAGAGATACACCACACATCAGACAATGGGGTAATAAACCCACAGACATTCAAATCTCCCAAGAATACACATCAGGTATTTGAGCTAGGTAAATGGATATATTGTCTGTCTGTGTATATAGCAGACACATAAAACATCAGATTGTTGAACTAAATAAATCAGAGTTTCTATTTCAATGGATAGCAAACACACAAAACCATCAGATATTTGATGTAAGTAAATCATAAGGTTTCTGTTACAATGGTATATTGTCTGTCTGTATATTCAAGACAAACACACAGAAATCCTTAAATATTTACAAGATTTTGTAACCATGTACACTTTGTCTGTCTGATTAATCAATATGTTATAGTATAACAATGTATAAACTCAAAAATAGCCATTTTTATATTTGCAATACACACACTCAAACTCATTGTTACTAAGCCATTATATTAGCAAACACTGAGGAAACTTAGTGGCATCCTAAAAGTGGCTGTTGGGCTTCATTATTGTCCCACTGGTGCAAAGCTATTTGCAGCACCACTGCATTGCACACTCAAACTCATTGTTACTAAGCCATTATACTAGCAAACACTGAGGAAACTTAGTGGCATCCTAAAAGTGGCTGTTGGACTTCATTATTGTCCCAATAGTACAAAGCTATTTGCAGCACCACTGCATTGCACACTGAAACTCATTTTTACTAAACCATTATACTAGCAAACACTGAGGAAACTTAGTGGCATCCTAAAAGTGGCTGTTATACTCCATTTGTGCCCCACTGGTGCCAAGCTATTTCTAGCACCTCTGCATGACACCCTCCTGCTCTGTTTTTAATAAGCTATAATAATAGCAAAAAATGCTGCCATTTAGTGGCATACAAAAAGTGGCTGTTGGACTTCCATTAGTGTCCCACTGGTGCAAAGCTATTTGCAGCACCACTGCATTGCACACTCAAACTCATTGTTACTATGCCATTATACTAGCAAACACTGAGGAAACTTAGTGGCATCCTAAAAGTGGCTGTTGGACTTCATTATTGTCCCACTAGTGCATAGATATTTGCAGCACCTCTGCATTGCACACTCAAACTCATTGTTACTATGCCATTATACTAGCAAACACTGAGGAAACTTAGTGGCATCCTAAAAGTGGCTGTTGTACTCCATTTGTGCACCACTGGTGCCAAGCTATTTCTAGCACCTCTGCATGACACCCTCCTGCTCTGTTTTTAATAAGCTATAATAATAGCAAAAAATGCTGCCATTTAGTGGCATACAAAAAGTGGCTGTTGGACTTCCATTAGTGCCCCACTGGTGCCAAGCTATTTCTAGCACCTCTGCATGACACCCTCCTGCTCTGTTTTTAATAAGCTATAATAATAGCAAAAAATGCTGCCATTTAGTGGCATACAAAGAGTGGCTGTTGGACTTCCATTAGTGTCCCACTGGTGCCAAGCTATTTCTAGCACCTCTGCATGACACCCTCCTGCTCTGTTTTTAATAAGCTATAATAATAGCAAAAAATGCTGCCATTTAGTGGCATACAAAAAGTGGCTGTTGGACTTCCATTAGTGTCCCACTGGTGCCAAGCTATTTCTAGCACCTCTGCATGACACCCTCCTGCTCTGTTTTTAATAAGCTATAATAATAGCAAAAAATGCTGCCATTTAGTGGCATACAAAAAGTGGCTGTTGGACTTCCATTAGTGTCCCACTAGTGCCAAGCTATTTCTAGCACCTATGCATGACACCCTCCTGCTCTGTTTTTAATAAGCTATAATAATAGCAAAAAATGCTGCCATTTAGTGGCATACAAAAAGTGGCTGTTGGACTTCCATTAGTGTCCCACTGGTGCAAAGCTATTTGCAGCACCACTGCATTGCACACTCAAACTCATTGTTACTATGCCATTATACTAGCAAACACTGAGGAAACTTAGTGGCATCCTAAAAGTGGCTGTTGGACTTCATTATTGTCCCACTAGTGCAAAGATATTTGCAGCACCTCTGCATTGCACACTCAAACTCATTGTTACTAAGCCATTATACTAGCAAACACTGAGGAAACTTAGTGGCATCCTAAAAGTGGCTGTTGGACTTCATTATTGTCCCACTGGTGCAAAGCTATTTGCAGCACCACTGCATTGCACACTCAAACTCATTGTTACTATGCCATTATACTAGCAAACACTGAGGAAACTTAGTGGCATCCTAAAAGTGGCTGTTGTACTCCATTTGTGCCCCACTGGTGCCAAGCTATTTCTAGCACCTCTGCATGACACCCTCCTGCTCTGTTTTTAATAAGCTATAATAATAGCAAAAAATGCTGCCATTTAGTGGCATACAAGAAGTGGCTGTTGTACTCCATTTGTGCCCCACTGGTGCCAAGCTATTTCTAGCACCTCTGCATGACACCCTCCTGCTCTGTTTTTAATAAGCTATAATAATAGCAAAAAATGCTGCCATTTAGTGGCATACAAAAAGTGGCTGTTGGACTTCCATTAGTGTCCCACTATTGCAAATCTATTTGCAGCACCTCTCCATTGCACACTCAGACTCATTGTTACTAAGCCATTATACTAGCAAACACTGAGTAAACTTAGTGGCATCCTAAAAGTGGCTGTTGGACTTCCATTAGTGTCCCACTGGTGAAAAGCTATTTGCAGCACCTCTGCATGACACCCTCATGCACATTTTGCTACGCTAATTTTATAGCAAACTCAGGGAATTCCTTGCTGCATTTGATCATTCGGAGGGATAGAAAGTGAGGCTTCCTTTACTGTCCTGGTACCCAAAGAACATGGCCACTGTACCCACCTGTCCACTTTTGCCACGCTATTTAATTTGCCCAAATAGCTGACTCTTTTTCTGCCTTCCTAAAATTGTCTGTAATACTAAGTTAGTGTTCCTTTCCTGCCAAGCAAGGTATAACACATGTGCATTCTACACTCCTTTCCATTTCTGGAATGCAATTATTAACTGCAGGTAGTCCAGCCAATCTGTGACGAAGGTGCAGGTGTGGATATAATGTAGCCTGCATCCAATGTTGGTTTTCTCGATGTCTGAAAGCTCAACAATACCATCTGTTTCCACTTCCAAAACAAGTGATGACCTGCCAATCACACTCCCTGTTGTGTGTAAAGGGGTGGAAGTTCATTGTGAAAAACCATGTGAGACTGCTGTCCCCACAGTCACAGAGGATGAAGAGCACGCAGATGCACTTGATGGGGCAGGCGGTGGTTGCACAGGCACACTAGGCCGCATTGTAGCACAGTGAAATTCACATTGCGACTTATGCTTCATTTTAAGTCGTGTACAGGGTGGGCTCCCCAGTATGCAGCAAAACCAGGCAACAGGAAAAGGACTCTAGTCAGTTGGGTTGATAAATGATTGTTTAACTTTACCAAAACAAACAATAAGAACCATGCATACAATTTAAATAATTGAACAATCTATTCTGTTGCCTACTACCTGCTAATCCCTCTGCGTAGCAGTAATTGTGTGTTTGTGCGTGTGTGTGTGTGCGAACATGACTTACCAGTGGCGCATCACAAGAGCTTCCCAGTTATCTACCTAAACATAGACAAAACACATTACCCCCCCCTGAATACCCTTGTTAGCTGAAGCCTCACAGATAAGGCAGATGATAACAGTGTGAATGCAAACCACACAGCTCTGCAACACAGTCATGGAAATCTTGAAAAGCAACAGTCAATGCAAACATGTGTCGCTGTCCCTCTATGATTTAAACTGTACGTGACAATTTGACAGTGCAGAGGCAGCAAGTCTTATTGTCTATAAATAGTCGGCCTACCCAGAACAGATATGTGTTTTACTAATAAAAAAAAGTGTTGCGTGCCCGCATTATTGTCTGGGCACAGCCTACCGTACCCGGGTACTGTGATGTCCAGTTGCCAGAAATACAGACTTTACTCTCCTCTCACGGTAAGCAGTATAGACAGCACCGTAAGAATGTTGGTCTGTGGCACAGGATGCTGCTCACTGCCGTTACGGTACTCCACACCAAACTCCAAAATGACTCCCCTCACAATTGAACGAAGTGTTTCCGCAGTGGCTCCTTGCTGTAACACACACCTTTAGCTTTTCCTTCTGTTCATAGACAGCATCTCCAAGTCCACACCCGAAGAGCAATTTCTCCTCCACCTCTAAGTGTGGAGAGGCAGCTAGTGCGCATACGTGTGCCGATTTACCCCAGCCGCAGCCTAACTACAGTGTTTCGCCTAGTGAGTATGCTCAGCCTGACTGTGCCATTCCTGAGGCTAAGTCTTCATTTCGGGATACAGCGCATGCTCCCACACTTAGTGCGAAAAGCCTCTTTGCACAGGTATTTGCACTCCGTGCCGGGTCTAAGTCCTGTGTTGTGCCTAGACACCATGCTAAAGCTGATAGTCTTTTTTCAGAGACTGTATTTCATGCTACTGAGCATGCTCATGCACTTACTGCATCAGAGACTAGGTCCGGTAATGAACTCTTTGGCCCTGCCCCTGATGTGGGGGGCCCATATAGACCACAGGGCATCAGGTGTCCTGACGATGTGGCCAGGCCACTCCCAAATGGCTTGCAGAGACCCGCCCCTATGACTTGTCACCTCATTATTGATGGTCAGACGATGACTGGTGAGGTGTTTGTGTCGTGGCAGCCATGAGGTCATTATTGAAGTTGCGGTTCCAAATAGGACGCTAGTTATGCCACTCATGACGTGTCACTCTGCTTTTGTCTCCAGGAGGTGCATTGTGGTCCACCCTGGTTTGGGGTGGACCCAGGTTATAAAACGGGCTGGAGCCAACAAGGAGGTGCGCAGTCTTCTATTATGCTCCGAAAGAGCAGACCTCCATGTGTTGAACCCATTGCGGCTTTAGGCCAGAGGTAGGCAGGGATAGGGCGTCGATGCAGGCCGCCACCACAGTTGGTAATGCAGAACGGTTAAGACCAGCTCCTGTACTACCAGTCCTGCTTGTGCAGCCCAGTGGCATTAAAAGGCCTGCTGCTGCTGATGCGCCTGCTGTCCACAGGTGTGGCCCCAATGCACACGGTCAGCGTACTCAATGGCCCCTGTGATGTTAACAGGGAGTTCCTGGGCTGGGTGGGCGTGTGGACCCTGTGACGGTAAAAGGGCTCCCAGTCTCCAGATCCGAGTGGCGTCTAACTCGGTTCAGGCTACTATTAGTTTCATAGCCACACAGCTCTGTATCCTCCACCTAACCTTCCAGTTGCCAACCTCTCCTTTTCCATCTGGGAGCACGGTGGACACTGACTGCTGGTGGGGATATATACCTTTCTTTTTCTTTTCTTATTAATTTTCGTTATATAGCGGTAACATAGTATATACCACCTTATCCAAATCTGCCAGTCCCATCGTAACAGATGGTATTTCTTCAGCAAATGTTACTTTTGCTTAACCACCAAACCCACGGACAAAAACTTTTTTCCCCTTTCCAACACACCTGTTCCCCTTTCCACCAGCATCTGTCCTTTTTCAACTCATTTTGTATATGACCAAAAGTGCAACTCTGCAGGGACACCGTACTCAATGCCATCTCAGCACAGCAGCCAGCCCTCGGTCCCTCAGATGTGGACAAGTAAAAGACCATTTCCTCCTATCCATGACAAAGCGTTGAGATTCACTCTGTGCAGCACTGGTGTTTAGTGGAAAAGCAGATCTAAGATTGCGTACCACCTTCTGCAGATGCTCCTGTATACGTGCGTACCTTTCTATGGCAGGAATTATTTTGCCAAATTTTGTCTTGTACCGGGGATCTAACAGTGTGGCAACCCAGTAGTTAGCATTACTTTGAATTCGTACAATCCGAGGGTCATGTTGTAGGTAGTGCAGCAAGAAGGCGCTCATGTGTCTTGTGCATCCAGGAGGACCAAGTCCTTGGTGTGTTGGTGGCAGAGAGGTGAGAATCGTGCCTCCTTCCTCTGCCCTCTCCCCCCAACCTCGCACAACCGAAATGTGAGCAAGCTCTCACTCATCTGCTGAGTCTTCCATGCCCATCGCCAGTTCGTCCTCCATTTCTTCATGGGCTCCTGCACCTTCCTCAACACTTTTTGCTGCTACTATGCGCCCTTGTTAATCCCTCTCCCCCACCATGACTGCCGCCTAGGTGCCGCTGACCATCTGGACCTCGTAGATCTTGTTATCCCTTCTGCATATGACTCCTCCTGTACTTCCTCCCCTTCCTCTTGTCCCAACACCTGACTCCGAATAATGCTTACAGTGTTCTCCATCATGTAGATGACCAGAATTGTCACGCTGAGAATGGCATTGCCAGTGCTAAACATCTTCGTCGACATTTGTAAACTGTGTAGAACGGTGCATAGGTCCTTGATCTGACACCACTCCAGCAGCGTGATCTGCACCACATCTGGATCAAGTTAGGCCAGGCTACATGTCATAACGTATTGCAGCAGGGTTCGGCGGTGCTGCCACAAACGCTGCAACATGTGCAGATTCAAATTCCTGCGTGTTGGCACATTGCATTTCAGGCGTTTAACCACCAGACCTAAAGACTT
Source organism: Anomaloglossus baeobatrachus (assembly GCF_048569485.1). Lineage (NCBI taxonomy): Eukaryota > Metazoa > Chordata > Amphibia > Anura > Aromobatidae > Anomaloglossus > Anomaloglossus baeobatrachus. The sequence continues at coordinate 508,522,501 of NC_134357.1, read as the reverse complement.
CTGTAGCGACGAAAGATGTTGAGCTGCTGTGTGCGAATGATGGAAGTGAGCACATAGCGAGCGTGCCCGCTGCACAAGGCCATGTAGGCCGGGATGGTGTTTTAAAAATTGCTGGAGAATTAGATTCAACACGTGAGCCATACAAGGCATGTGTGTCACATTGCCCTGACGATGGCCCGCAGCCAGGTTTGCATCATTGCCGCACACTGCAGTTAAGTCATCAACGGAGTACGCTCCGTCAATTTGTACTCCGGTCGCCAGGTGACAACGTGTTCCTTTCATGCATAGTGCTGATGATGGGAGAGAAGTTGATGCCAGCGGCGCAGGTGGACGCAGATTATGCTCACCCACTGGGCTGCATTACCTTGACAGATGCAGAATCTCTGGCTGAATGTAGGTGGTGGGTATCTCACAGATGAAATACCATCATTCAGCTACAACCAATGGGAAGACACCACACCCTTTTTTATGCCCATCCTGTCTGCAGACCACTGCCAGACATAGCTATGAACCTCTGGTTACTTTTACCCCCAGTTCAGTTTTATGATTTTGTGTGCTTGTTACCTGACTACTTTTCCTGCTTGCTGTTTATGTACCTTGTTGGCTGATCCGCATTTCACCTCTGCTTGTTTTCTGATTAAGTCCTGGCCGTCCCATTCTGTTCCTGTTCCTCAATTAATGTTTTGTCCCTGCCTGACTACTATTCTCTGGAACTGCAGCCTTCCACAGGTATTGATCACCTTGGGCCCTGTGTAATTCCTAATCCCTGTATAGGGGTTAAAGGGTTTCAGGGTTCTGGAGGTCCTGCTTGGTGAGTGGCTTCCCTCTAGCCTATCCTTTACAGCCCATCTGAGTGTGTGGATCAAGGAAGGCGTTACACCGTGCCCTCTGCAGAAGGCCATGTAGGCCAGGATAGTGCTTTAAAAATTGCTGGACAACCAAGTTCAACACGTGAGCCACACAAGGCACGTGTGTCACATTGTCACGGCGAAGGGCCGCACCCATGTTTGCATCATTGTCACACCCGGCCTTCCCTGGCTGCTGGTTGAGTGGAGACAACCATTGATGAAACTTGGTCTCCAGAGCTAACCGTCCACAACTTCTCAGCGGTGTGACTCACATTTCCCATACATTTCAAAGTAAACATTTGACCGCATGATGGCATTGAGCTCTGCTGCCAGCATAGTAAGGAGGTATGTGGTATTCCTTGTGCGCAGTTACAAGGAAGGGTGCCCTGACCACACAGGGTTTGGGCCGAGGTGAAGGACCCACACAAGGTTGAGGAGGCAGAAGCAGTGTATTAACTTCTACATACAGAGGAAGGATTGATACAACTCGTGGGTCAGCAAGACTTGTACAGCAGACCCTTCTCCATCTCTCCCCATAGTAACCCATTGCCCAGTCAGCGACATGTAACGCCCCTGTCCATGCTTACTGGGCCAAGTATCTGTGGTGAAATGCACCCTGTCACACAGTTTCTCAAAGAAGCGGTGATGTTTGGTGCGACATGCTGGTGTAGCGCGTGCACGCCTTTGTTGGAGAAGGAGTGGCGCCTGGGCATCGGCTCTTGGGGCACTGCGATGGGCATAAGGTCTCGAAAATCCTCGGTTAAAAAGGTTGGAAAGGAAGCATTTTGGTAGCCAACGATTTGCAGATGCTGAAAGTCAACCTCTAAGCCACGTCATGCCCTTCTAAAAGCATGTAAAACACAGCAAGGGGACTCCAACCACAGTCTCCCTTGTTTCCAAAAATTGGTTCACACACACCCCACTTGACTGGCATCAGTTGACCCCCATTTTCAAGATGAAAAAGATGCTTTGCATGAAGCACTCTCAAAAATACACGTGCCTTTCACCTCCCCTGGATGACCCAGGGGAAGAAAAGTCCTCTGAGAGCCATGACTTGTTCATCTTGGTTCTTTTTTCAAAAGAGAGGGGACTCCAACCACAGTCTCCCTCGTTTCCACTAATTGGACCACACACACCCCACTTGACTGGCATCAGTTGACCCCATTTTCAAGATGAAAAAGATCCTTTGCATGAAGCACTCTCAAAAATACGCATACCTTTCGCCTCCCCTGGCTGAGCCAGGGGAAGAAAAGTCCTCTGAGAGCCATGACTTGTTCATCTTGGTGAACGTTAGTCTGTCCACATTGTCAGTGGACAGATGCGTGTGCTTAGCTGTCAGCACACCCCCAGCAGCACTGAGGACACGTTCCGAGAAAACGCTGGCTGCGGGATACAACAAGATCCCCAAGGCGTACATGGTGAGCTCAGGCAATTTACCCAGATTGGAAACCTAAAATGAGCAGGGCTCAAGTTGCACAGTAATGGCATCGACGTTCCCTTGCATATACTCATATCTGTGTCTCCTCCTCTTTTTCCTTGTCCAGCTCCTTTGTTTTCGCATGAGTATATGTCCTTGTCACTTTCCCATGTGTTTGTGTTGTGTTGTGAGTTGTTTGTCACCTTTTGGACACCTTTGAGGGTGTTTTCTAGGTGTTTTTATGTGTTTGTGATTGCCTGCCATTGTTTCCTATGCGGTTCGAGTGGTTCGTCGAACGTTCGCCGAACCGAACTCGAACAGGACCTCCGTTCGACGAACCGAACTGGAGCCGAACCACGGCCGGTTCGCTCATCTCTAGTCAGAAGACTTTGCTTGTAGCAGCTCAAACAAGGGGTGTGATTCTCACGATCTCTGGCTGGGAACTGAACATGGATGCCAGGATGTGATGTAAGAGGAGCAGCAGACCCTCCCATGGGCTGGACGAAAAGAAAGAGAGGAGCCGAAAGGTCTGACCAGTAGATGGCAGCAGAAGACAAGCATGAAAAACATTAAATAACAGTAGATATGTCATTACAGGTAACAGTTTTAAATAAAACAAGTACGAACAGCACACTCCCCGTCTGAAATTCACTTTGGGGATTTCACTATTGAGTCCATAATATATATAATCAGATACATCCGATACATCATAAGAATTTTTTACGTATGGAGACTCCAAACAATATGAAAATTCAGAAAAAACAGAGTCATGATCCAAAATTACGTTTAAAAAGGTATAATTTTATTTGATACAAAATTCATTAAAATAACACACAGTAAGAGGGGAGATAAGGTGCAAGAGGCAGCAATACTACCACAATAAGAGTAATTGGTGAGCACAAAAATACAAGGTGACATGCAGTGCAGAATGAACCGTTAGCCAGCAGAACAATGTATGATAGGAATGGTATTTACGTAATAGTACTACTGTCTGCGTCAGCCTAGTCTGTTAGACACAATGTAATAACACCAGTCAAAATGGGAACCACCCTCCCACCATATAGCATATGCTAACGTCAATGACAAGGCAGCACATGTGGGATTAAAGTCATATGTCTATAATACGGTGGTAGAAGAAAGAATCCCATTTGCTGCATAGAAAGGTATAACCAATATATAGGAAAACACAGACATCCAAGACCCAGCTATGTAAGTGGGATTGGTTAAGTTTTGCTGCACGTTGGAACTGCACAACAGCCACCAGATCACTAGTTACATATAGTCACAAGAGCTCACCCATAGTATAAGAGTTGTGGTAGATGCTGTCTTCCTTGAAGAATGGTGAGGTATTCCTTCCTCCATCGGTTCCAGAAGTAGTCAGCCAAGTATTGAACCCGTTTCCAGTGTATTTGATAAGTGTTCGCGTGGTTGAACTCTCCGCTGGACATTACCGCGTTGTCAGTTTTTTGGGTAATAAGAATGGTAGGGGTCAATATGGTTGGTGTTTCTGGATCCATGGTCACCGGCACAAGGGGTCTTGAATTGATAATGGCTGAGACTTCAGCTAAAAGAGTGACTAGCTAGAGTCTCATGTGTGAGTCTTGAGGAGTTGATGTCCATTAGCATGGAGTTCAAGATGTTGCGTGAAATCCCGATCATCCTCTCCCAGGAGCCTCCCATGTGAGAACTGTGAGGGGGGTTGAAGATCCAGGCACAACCTTTCTCTGCCAGCTGATCTAGGATAGGCTTGGTGTCAATGTTCAGTTCTCTACATGCACCGACGAAGTTGCTTCCACGGTCAGACCTCAGCTGTTTCACTATAGAAAGGACACCACGTTTTCTGAATGGCTTGTCTGAGCAACTTACTTGAAATCCGAAGGAGTCAGCTGCGAGATCCCATCTGATGCCCAGGCTCCTCTGCACGGGTGGACTGTCTAGCTCCAAGTCAATGTCCTTGAACCCAGGCGCGTGATCACTCGACTCAAAGGCTCTCATTACGGTCAGGCTGTTAGAAGCAATTTTGTGTAACCTGAGTTTTGCCTGGGACAGCATGCCTTGGGTCCTTTTGAGCAAATCCATGGCTGCTTCCTCGGTGGGTAATGATTTGAGCCCATCATCTACATAAAAGTCTTTCTCAACAAAGTCTCTGGCGTTTGTTCCATACTCAGACTCTCCCTCTAATGCGGTTCTCTGGAGGCCATAGGTTGCAACTGCGAGTGAAGGGCTGTTTCCAAATACTTGGACCTTTATACAATATTCCACCATCTCTTTATTGGTGTCATTGTCCTTGTACCACAGAAATCTGAGGAAGTTTTGGTGGTCCTCTCTGACTAGGAAACAGTGGAACATCTGTTCAATATCGGCAGTGACGGTGACAAGCTCTTTTCTGAACCTCAGCAATACTTCTACCAAGTTGTTTGTTAGGTTGGGACCTGTGAGGAGAACATCGTTAAGAGATACGCCTTCATGTTTGGTGCTGGAGTCGAAGACAACCCTGATTTGAATCGGTTTCCGTGAGTGGTATACACCGAATGAAGGAAGATACCAGCACTCTTCGTTCTTCTCCAAGGATGGAGCAGGTTCTGCGTGGTTGTTGCGGAATATTTTGTCCATAAATGCAACAATATGTTCTCTCATTTCAGGTTTGCTGTTCATAGAACGCTGAAGAGAGTTAAATCTGGTCTGAGCTTGATCTCGGTTGTTTGGGAGTTTTACCCTGGTAGATCGGAAGGGTAATGGAGAGACCCAGTGGTTGGTTTTGTTTTTAGAAAACTCACAGTCCATTATTTTGATGAATTCTCTGTCCTCTACTGACAAGGCTACTTTATCGTCGACCTTGGTTGTGAGAAAGACTGATCTTCCCAAGTTGTCGATATGCAGAGAAGAAGCGATGTCAGGTAGCTGTATTGTGTCTGGAGACTTCTCTTTCACTCCATAGTGATGAGGACATGGCTTTAGGCAGGTTGTGCACCCATCTCCATGCATGTAAGTCTTGAAGGAATCAATTTCTGATCGATCAACGCACACATTTCCTATGACTACCCATCCCAAGTCCAGTCTCTGGGCGTATGGTGCATAGTCAGGCCCATTACACTGTTGTCGCACCTTGTGTACCCTTAGATTGTCTTTGCCGAGCAGGAGTAGAATCTCTGCGTTATTGTCCAAAGGTGGGATAACCCTAGCGAGGTGTCTCAGGTGTGGTTGATGAAATACAGCTTCGGGGGTAGGAATTTCATTCCTGTGGCTGGGTATTTGGTCACATTCAATGAGCGTTGCTAGAGGTATTTCAGTCTTCCCATTGATAGGAGAAGCAATGAATCTCTGGGCTCTTCTGCCGCTAGTCTCTATGCGACCCGAGCAGGTGTTCAAGGTGTAGGGTTCTGATGGTCCATTAATTCCGAAGACTTCAAAGAATTTGGTTCCTGCCAGGGACCGGTTGCTTTGGTCGTCTATGACGGCATACACCTTCATTGCCTTTTCTGGATGTCCCTCGGGATAAACCTTGATGAGGCATATTCGGGCACAACATTTCTCCATGTGGCTCTCTCCACATACCTCTGAGCATGACACGGCTGTGGTGGTGTCAGTCTGATTCTTGGACTCCCTGCCATGACTTGGAGTGGGAGCGGTGGTGACTGCAGCCGGGGTGTCTCTAGCTAGCTGGGTTGGATGCATGGCTGAAACGTGTTTTTCGCTATGACACTCCTCACACTTGACGATGGATTTACAGTCCTTGGCCATGTGCTCATGTGATGGGCAGCACTTGAAACAGATTCCAAGCTCTGTGAGGACTTTCTTGCACTCCTGTAGGGTTTTGGATCTAAACCCTCTGCACTTGTTCAGTGAGTATGGTTTTTTAATGGATGGGACATTCTCGATTGAAAAACTTGTCTCGTGATGAGATGGTGTACTGTTTATCTGTGGGTGTTGCAGGTGATGGTAGCTCAGTCTTCCTAACACTCACAGTGTTCTTAATGTCTCTGCGTTTGTGTATGGCACCTTCATACCTTGATGATGATGTTGTTGCAGCTGCCGAAGTGTTGAACTCCAGGAAGTCGAGGCTGGGGTCATTCCTCATCTGGGCCTGCTCGTCGATGAACCTGCAGAAGTGAATAAATGTGGGAAAGGTGACGTCATGCACTCTTTTGTACCTTGAGACTGACATTGCCCATTTCTCCTGCAGACTGTATGGCAGCTTCACCACGATTGGGTTCACTTCACTCCATGGGCTGTATCCAGATAGCACAGCCCAGACAGACGAGGGTCTCTTTTGGCGAGCTCCAGTTCCATGAGCAGATCACTTAGGTCTTGAAGCTTGTGGACTTCTTTAAGGTTGATCTTTGGGATGTCCTGCAGTCTCTTGAATAGGGCTTTCTCTATTGCTTCTGCGCTGCCAAAAGTGCGTTCCAGTCTTTGCCATGCAGCAGCGAAACCTGCTTCTGCTTGTCCCACATAAACGGTTCTGAGGCTCTTGATACAGTTTGCAGAGCCTGGGCCCAACCACTTGATCATGAGGTCGAGCTCCTGTTCTGCAGCTAAGTTGAGATTGGCGATGGCTGCCTTGAAAGTTGCTTTCCAGGCCCTAAAGCTCTCTGCACGATTATCAAATTTCGTGAGACTAGTGTTGATTAGCTCTCTGCTCACCATGAACCTGGCAAAATCAGACATATCTGATTTCTCACCACTTGTTGCCATGGTGACTCGTGATGCCCCTGGGGCATATGGGCTGCCTGGCGTGAATGGATGAGATGTTCCTAGGTAGAATGACATTGCTGCAGGGTTGAGCTGTGGTTTAGCCTCTGTAGATTCTGATGACCGCTGCTTGAGCTGTGGAAGTGGGTCAGGAAACACTTGGTTGCTATCTTGCCGTGGTGACTGTGTTTGAGAGGGCACCTCTTGGTGACTGTTATTAATTTGCTCGGGTACTTTAGATGGTACTGGCACTGGTAGAGGTAAGTTGGAGGTTTTGGTGTTGTCGGCTTGGACGGTACTGCAAACCGGGGTTGCTACAGGAACTGATTCAGTACATAGTCTCTTGTGCGATCAACTGGATTGTCTGCTTCCAGTGGTGGTGAGTGAGCTGGATAAAGACCTTGGCTCAATGCTTGCTCAAGTAGTCTCACTTTAGCTAGCGTAACTTCCTCTTCCATCTGTGGCCGAAGAATCTTTATCCGAGCCTCTGCTTCTGCCCTTTTGGCTTCTGTCCTTTTGTCTTCTTCCTCTACTTCTCTTTCTGTGAAGGAACGTCTCACCTTGGATTCTTCTGCTCTTATGCGGGCATCTAGTATCCTGTCGCTCAGGGCTGAGCTTCTTGAGGATGATGACCCGAATGACCGAGAGAAACATCTAGATGAGGTTGATCGGTGTGATCTGGTTTCTTGCTGGTGAGATATATGGTGTTTGGCCTTGTCTATGGCATCTTGCACCTTGGCATCTCTTTCCTTGTCTACCTCTTCTGCGTTGCTCAGGTCTGAAAGAGCTTCATCAATTTTAGAGTCTTTTAGAAAGGTAATGTACCTTGTTGACAGTCTCTTGTATCTTTCATGAGCTGTGTTCAGCCGATCCATAGCGGCTTGTAAGCATGCGGTATCGCCTGATGAGGATTCAAGTCTTGACATGTAATAGGTGACTCGTTCCCACTGTTCTTCCAGGTGTTCACATAGCTAATCTTTCATAGTGTGATGGTTTTCAATGGCCTTTATCGTTTGTTTGGAAGAGTGTTTCGGTCGGACAACTTGGTCTGCTGGAAGCATGGAATCTGCCTCCTGGGCTTCATAATGGACAGTATCAGGTTGTAGTTGCTCTGTTTCAGCAGTGGGGAACTGTCCGAGGTCTTTTTCGACCATTTTGATTTAAGGTGTACTGTCTCTTTAAGAATCTTGACTTTTGAATAGGGGTCCGAAAATCGTTGTGCAGCTCCGCAAGGACTCCCTGATGAAATTCCCAGGGTGTCTTTAGCAAAACTTGGGGTTTGTAGTCCAGTTATGTGCAGTGATGAAGTATAATTTACTGCAAGTCTATAGAAGGGATATGGCAAGAGGGAAACAGCAGGTGCATAAACTGTCCCTTTACAATGCAAGAAGAGGTGATACAGGACGTGGCAGATGGGAGAGCTTCCCCTTTGGCTTGTCCAGGCATGCACTGTTGCAGGCAGACTAGTGCACAAGGCTTGTTGCTAGGCAGATTACAAGGGAAGTTGCAGGGTTCTTAGGGATCTGGAGCCGGGGTATTGAGCTGTTAAGCAGTCTTCTGACTGTTCTGTCCCCACTTAAAGGCGATTGAAGGTGCGTAGTTGTGGGATGGCGTGAGAATCTTACCTTCGTTTTCCAATAGGTGAGGCAGACATGACCAGAGCGCTTCAGAGTTGATGGAGAAAACGTGCACGCGCTGAGATGAACAACGGTGGTTTATTTCTCCATAAAACATGCACAGTTACAGAGAACCGAGTTTTTGGTGTTGTGGTATTCTAGTGATGTTGTTTCTGATGCCACTAAGGTCAGAAGACTTTGCTTCTAGCAGCTCAAATAAGGGGTGTGATTCTCACGATCTCTAGCTGGGAACTGAACATGGATGCCAGGATGTGATGTAAGAGGAGCAGCAGACACTCCCATGGGCTGGACGAAAAGAACAGAGGAGCAGAAAGGTCTGACCAGTAGATGGCAGCAGAAGACAAGCATGAAAAACATTAAATAAGAGTAGATATGTCATTACAGGTAACAGTTTTAAATAAAACAAGTAGGAACAGCACAACTATATAATGTGTGCACTGGAGAGAAGAACATGTAGTCTCTTGACTCAGGGTTCATAACCCTCCAGACGTCCATCAATCTTTAATCCTGCAAAAGTCTCTTGAGCCTCCGTATGTGTGAAAGGGGTAAGATGTCCTACCTGAGGAGACACCCATAGATGGATCAAGAGGTAGGTTAAAGTCCCCACCTAAGACCACAGGAAAGGAGCCTGCAAACCCCTCGAGTTGACGTAGGCACTCCGAATAAAATCTTCCCTGTCCCTTGTTCGGGCTATAGATGTTTGTGATCACCATAGTGCGTGACGCCCAGGACACCTGTAGAAAAATAAAACGCCCTAAAGGGTCTATGAGAGAGTTAAGTATGTCAGGGTTAAAAGATCTGTGAAAGGCGATGGAGACTCCCTTTGACTTGGACATAGGGTTTGAACTGTGGAACCATGTGGGAAAGAAACCTGAGGTCAATTTTGGTATGGCATTTGTGCGAAAGTGAGTCTCTTGTAGGAGCAAGATAGATACCTTCTGTTTGTGATACATATAGTATATGTTATCTGGCTCCTTTTTTCAGGGATATTCAATCCTCTCGCATTCAGGGAACACAATTTTACTTCAATTATGAGGATATTTGTGTCAAACTAAGCTATAGTATAAGAAGACCAGTCATCCCACACAGGAGAAGAGGGGGAAAAAGCGTGTAGAGATGAAAGAGGATAGAGAACAGAAAGGGTCAGAAAGACAGCAGCAGGGGCTGAAGGCCATACTTGTCATATGTGCAAAAGATTGGCACAACAAGCCGCCTAATGCACTGGAGAGGAGATGGACAAACCGACTTCCGTTTCGAGGTCTCCCCCCCGCCCCAAACCGAACTCAATGTATACGAAAGGCACTTTCAAATAATCATGACATTAATAGTAGTAGTAGCGATAACAATACTAATTAAAATGATGTCTGTCGCCATGTGCTGCTATATAACTTGCATAAAATAGGTATAGGCAAGTATGTAAAAATGGCTTTGAGTAGAACAGAATCTATTAACCATGTAACTGCTTAACTGTTAAAATTTCTAAGAGCCACCTGCTCTCCAGTTATATATGAAGAATGACTCTAACTGACTATAAAAAAACTATGAGGAGGATCTATGTTGAAAGTGAAAATAAGTATAGAACATAGGACTTTGCTTCACCGAGGATCCAATCATCATTTATCTGATGTGGCGTGGGTCCCAATAGAATAGCTTTTAGAATCAGGTCGCAGCGCAAAAAGGATTCTGTCAGTTCATGGAACTGCCGGCTGGGCCCGAGGACCACCGCCAGATGTGCGATGATTAACTGTGGGCCAACATGGAGGGCCCACTGGGAGTTGAGGAGCCCTAGGCCAATCACGGAGGGTGACCATGGGGAGGTCAAAGGCACTTAAAAAAGAGGCCAAATCTCCCAAGCTCTGGAATGATGATGTCTTCCTGTCCTTGCTGGCTATCAGGGAGAAGGCGTATCCCCAGTGATAAGGAATGTCCTTTTCTTTGAGGCTCGAGAGGAGAGGTCTGAGGGCTTTCCTCAACTGCAGGGTGCACCTGGCCAGGTCAGGTAGCAGTATAACTTGGGAGTCCATAAAATGGAAAGGACTCCTCCCCCTCGCCGCTGCCATGATCCTTTCCTTTTCCTAAAAATGCACTCTGCAAATTATGTCTCTAGGACGGAAGTCAGAGGTAGGATAAGGCCCCAGAGCTCTATGGATTCTGTCCAGTTCAATCTTGGTGTGCTCTGGATTTTCCAGGATTTGGGAGAACAACTTCTGTGCTACTTGGTCTAAGTCCCAGAGGGGCACTTTTTCAGATAAGCCACGTATATGAATATTATTTTGTCTATTGCGGTTTTCAATATCATCCATCCCGCAGCCATCTCATTCAACTTGGCTGAGTTGCTTAAAATGACCTCGCTGTGAGCTTGCAGCTCTTGCTGTATATTAGCCTGTGCGGTTTCAGCTTCCTCTATTCTACCGTGTTTCCCCGAAAGTAAGGCCCTGTCTTACATTAATTTTATCCCCAAAAGTCCCACCCTGCCTTACTTTCGGGGGAGGCCTTACATTGGAGAAAAAAAATGACAATCCTCCCCCCTGCAGCCTCCCCATTGTTTGAGATCCGGCATCCACCCCATCCTCCCCCCTGCAGCCTCCCCATACAGTGGTTCTGCCCCCCACTCTGCCACCACACACACTGACACATACGGTACCGGTACAGCCCCACACGGCACCCATACACATAACACACACACACACACACACACAGCCCCATACGGCACCCATACACATAACACACACACACACACACACACAGCCCCATACGGCACCCATACACATAACACACACACACACACACACAGCCCCATACGGCACCCATACACATAACACACACACACACACACACACACACAGCCCCATACGGCACCCATACACATAACACACACACACACACACACACAGCCCCATACGGCACCCATACACATAACACACACACACACACACACACACACACACAGCCCCATACGGCACCCATACACATAACACACACACACACAGAGTTTCGGAACTTACCGAAATCGGAGCGAGCCTGCAGGCGGTGAGTCGCGGCTGATTTCGGCCAATCAGCTGCAGGCGGTGACGTCGCGGCTGATTTCGGCCAATCAGCTGCGAGCCGGCTGACTGGCCAATCGCAGCTCGAGCTGAGGGCCAATCAGCTGCGAGCCGGCTGACTGGCCAATCGCAGCTCGAGCTGAGGGCCAATCAGCTGCGAGCCGGCTGACTGGCCAATCGCAGCTCGAGCTGAGGGCCAATCAGCTGCGAGCCGGCTGACTGGCCAATCGCAGCTCGAGCTGATGGCCAGCAGGGAGCCTTGCGGGGGCCATTCACCGGAGGCGGACCACGGGTGGCACGAGACTGGAGAAGGCCTGGATGGAGCGAGGGAACAGCGGCAGCGGTAAGTTCCTGTACTTTCCCCAGGGACCCCCACCCATAGGCGGCCTTACATTCCCCGGCCCCCCCGCTACCCTGCCTTACAATCGGGGGGTGCCCTACATTGGCGGACCCCCCCGAAACCCCCACCCTGCCTTACTTTCGGGGGGGTCCTACTTTCGGGGAAACACGGTAGAAGTGAACTCCTGTTTCAGGGCCTGAAGCTCTTTTCTGTACGAGCGTTCTAATCTCGATACGTATCTCTCCAGGTCGTCTTTGGTGAGTAGTGTTTGTAAATGTTTGCTGATCTCAGCCATAGTAAGCTCACCAGTACCTCCGGATTCGCCTCCCCGGGTTTTAGTGCGGGCGCCCGCAGCTGCTGACGGCGTCTCCCCTGTGAGGTGCAACTTGATTCCTCAGTTGGCGCCATCTTGCCAAGAGCTTGTCTGGGCGGTAGAGGAGAATCTGAGCTCAGGAAGTGTTCCATGGGATGCTGGATTCCCTCTGCGGCGGTACCGGGTCCAGGGACTTTCTTGGGCTTGCCCATATGTTTTAGGCACGGTGACAGATACTGTGAGTCGGTTTTTGGAGCGGGTTTAGGAGAGAGCCCATGGTGAGCACGTCTCACTCAGCCATCAGCAAGCTCCGCCCCCCCAATTATTTATTTTTTTCATTCTGTATTGCTTTAGTTCCTGTGAAGCACTTGAAGGGTTAATAAACTTCTTGGATGTGGTTTTGAGCAGTATGAGGGGTGCAGATTTTAGAATGGTGTCACTTTTGGGTATTTTCTTTCAGCTAGGCCCCTCAAAGTCACTTCAATTTTGTTGGAAATATGATAAATTGCTGATGAACTTTGTACTCTTCTAACTTAGTATCCCCAAAATAATTTCAACAATTGCGCTGATGTTAAGTAGACACGTGGGAAATATTATTTGGTAACTATTTTGTGTAACATACACTACAGTTCAAAAATTTGGGGTCGCCCAGACAATTTTGTCTTTTCCATGAAAATCCTACTTTTATTTAGCAAATGAGTTGCATAATGAATAGAAAATATAGTCCAGACATTAACAAGGTTAAAAATAATGATTTTTACTTGAAATAATAATTTTTTCCTTCAAACTTTGCTTTAGTCACAGAATGCTCCCCTTGCAGCAATTACCGCTTTGCAGACCTTTGGCATTCTAGCTGTTAATTTGCTGAGGTAATCTGGAGATATTTCACCCCATGTTTCCAGACGCCCCTCCCACAAGTTGGATTTGCTTGATGGGCACTTTTTGCATACTATACGGTCAAGTTGCTCCCACAACAGCTCAATAGGGTTGAGATCTGGTGACTGTGCTGGCCACTCCATTACAGATAGAATACCAGCTGCCTGCTTCTTCCCTAAATAGTTCATGCATAATTTGGAGGTGTGCTTTGGGTTATTGTCCTGTCGTAGGATGAACTTGGCTCCAACCAAGCGCTGTCCATAGGGTATTGCATGGAGTTGCAAAATGGAGTGATAGCCTTCCTTATTAAAAATCCCCTTTACCTTGTACAAATCTCCCACTTTACGAGCACCAAAGCAACCCCAGACCATCACATTACCTCCACCATGCTTGACAGATGGCATCAGGCACTCTTCCAGCATCTTTACAGTTGTTCTGTGTCTGACAAATGTTCTTCTGTGTGATCCAAACACCTCAAACTTCAATTCGTTTGTCCATAACACTTTTTTCCAATCTTCCTCTGTCCAATGTCTGTGTTCTTTTGCCCATATTAATCTTTTTCTTTTATTATCCAGTCTCAGATATGGCTTTTTCTTTGCCACTCTGCCCTGAAGGCCAGCATCCCGGAGTCACCTCTTTACTGGAGACATTGACACTGGCGGTTTGCGGGTACTATTTAATGAAGCTGCCAGTTGAGGACCTGTGAGGCGTCGATTTCTCAAACTAGAAACTCTAATGTACTTGTCTTGTTGCTCAGTTGTGCAGCGGGGCCTCGCACTTCTCTTTCTACTCTGTTTGTGCTCTCCTCTAAAGGGAGTAGTACACACCGTTGTAGGAAATCTTCAGTTTCTATACAATTTCTGGAATGTCTTTCATTTCTAAGAACAAGAATAGACTGTCGAGTTTCACATGAAAGTTCTCTTTTTCTGGCCATTTTGTGAGTTTAATGGAACTAACAAATGTAATGCTCTAGATTCTCAACTACCTCAAAGGAAGGTCAGTTTTATAGCGTATCTAATCAGCAAAACTGTTTTCAGCTGTGCTAACATACTTGCACAAGGGTTGTCAAGGGATTTCTAAACATCTATTAGCCTTCTAAAACAGTTAGCAAACACAATGTACCATTAGAACACTGGAGTGGTGGTTGTTGGAAATGGGCCTCTATACACCTATGTAGATATTGCATTAAAAAACAGACATTTGCAGCTAGAATAGTCATTTACCACATTAACAATGTATAGAGTGTATTTCTGTGTAATTTAATGTTAGCTTCATTGAAAAAAATGTGCTTTTCTTTCAAAAATAAGGAAATATCTAAGTGACCCTAAACATTTGAACTGTAACGTAAAGGCTGCTTTACACGCAACGACATCGCTAATGAGATGTCATTGGGGTCACGGAATTCATGACGCACATCCGGCCTCGCTAGCGACGTCGTTGCGTATGAAACGCACGAACGACCGTTAACGATCAAAATTATTTACCTAATCGTTGATCGTTGATGCGTCGTTCCGTTCCCGATTATCGTTGCTGTTGCAAGTACGATGTTGTTCGTTGTTCCTGTGGCAGCACACGTCGCTATGTGTGACAACGCAGGATCGAGGAACATCACCTTACCTGCGGCCGCCCGAAATAAAGAAGGAGGTGGGCGGGATGTTCGTCCCGCTCATCTCCGCCCCTCCGCTTCTATTGGGCAGCCGCTTAGTGATGCCGCTTTAACACCGCACGAACCGCCCTCTTATAAAGGAGGCGGTTCGCCGGCAACAGCAACGTCGCTAGGCAGGTAAGTATGTGTGTAAGCGATGTTGTGCGCCACGGGTAGCGATTTACCCGTGACGCACAACCGACGGGGGCGGGAACGCTCGGTAGCGATATCGATAGCGATATCGCTGCGTGTAAAGTGCCCTTGACTCTCTGGTTTAAAGGCATAAAAATTTAAAGTTTGAAAATTGCAAAATTTCCAAAACTTTCGTCAAATTTCCGATTTTTTTCACAAAAAAATGCAAAAAATATTGTCCTAAATTTACCACTGTCATGAAGTTCAATATGTCATGAAAAAACAGTCCCAGAATCGCCAGGATCCATTGAAGCATTCCAGAGTTATAACCTCATGAAGTGACACTGGTCAGAATTCGAAAATCTGGCCTGGGCATTAAGTGCAAAATTCATCCTCAAGGGGTTAACACTAGAAGTCCCAGGAATTTCGAGCTCCATAGGGTTCCAATGGTAGAAACATTAAATGACCCCTCTCTGGGACTTCTAGTGTTAAATGAACAGTGCAGGAAAACAAAACAAGACTGAGATAACAGACACAGAGTTGAATTCTCAGTTTTAACTCTTGCATGGGATCACCACACACAAAATAAAAAGAGAATGATTTGGCAAAAAAATGTATATTTTATTTCATTAATATTTCTCCCAAGAAAAAACACCACTCATTCTCTTCTTATTTTGTGTGTGGTGATCCCATGTTTTAGGTACACTTTAAACTCAGTGCTATACAGGTTTTGTACCTAGGAGATCCCACCATCAGGTGATGCCCTCTTCTGACAGTTGTTACTGAGAGAGATAGAGACACAGTGAGAGACAGAGAAACTGAGAGAGAGACAGAGTGAGAGAGACAGAGAGAGAAATAGAGACAAAGAGAGACTAAGGGATAGAGAGACAGAGAGAGACACAGAGAAAGACAGACAAAGACAGAGAGAGACACAGAGAGACAGAAAGAGATACACAGAGAGAAACCGAGGGATAGAGAGAGAGACAGAGAGAGAAACAGAGAGAGACAGAGACAAAGACAGAGAGATAGACAAAGACAAAGAGAGAGACAGAGACACAATGAGAGACTGAGAGAAAGACAGAGACAATGAGCGAGAGACAAAGAGACAGAGAGAGATAGAGACAGAGAAACAGAGACAAAGAGAGACAGAGAGAGACACACACAAAGAGAGACAGACAGAAAGAGATGGGGAGATATAGAGAAAGATAGAGACACAAAGAGACAGAAAGAGAGATACACAAAGAGAGACCGAGGGATAGAGAGACAGAGAGAGAAACAGAGAGAGACAGAAACAAAGACAGAGATATACAGAGACAAAGAGAGAGACAGAGACACAATGAGAGACTGAGAGAAAGGCAGAGACAAAGAGCAAGAGACAAAGAGACTGAGAGAGACAGAGAGAGACAGAGAGAGAAACAGAGACAAAGAGAGACAGAGAGAGACAGAGAGAGAGACACAGAGAGAGACAGACAAAAAGAGATGGAGAGAGACAGAGAGAGACAGAGAGAGAGACTGAGAGACAGAGAGAGACAGAAAGACAGATATCGAGACAAAGAGAGACAGAGACAGACAGAGAGAGAGAGAGACACAGAGGGAGACAGACAGAAAGAGATGGAATGAGACAGAAAGAGAAAAAGAGAGAGACAAAGAGAAACAAACAGAGAGAGAGACAGAGATAGAGAGAGACAGAGAAAAAGAGAGAGAGACAAAGAGAGACAGAGACAGGCAGAGAGAGACACACAGAGAGAGACAGAGAAAGATAGAGATATAGAGAGAGACACACAGAAAGACAGACAGAAAGAGACAGAGAGACAGACAGAGAAAGATAGAGACAAAGAGAGAGAAACGGCAAGAGAGACAGAGAGAGAAACAGATACACAGAGAGAGAGAGAGAAAGAGACTGAGAGACAGAGAGCGAGAGAGAGACAGAGAGCGAGAGAGAGACAGAGAAAGACTGCAGACTTGTTATTTTATACCAGAAAACCCCTTTTAAAGACTCATGTAGTGGAATGGAAAGGGGCAAGTAGCTTATTCCATATTGTGTATAGAGAGAGATATATTATATCTATATACACATAGACACACAGATATATATATATTCTGTGTAAATGGCATAGACCTCACACACACGGCTCTGCTCCATACACTTCGCGCACACACGGCTCCGCTCCGTACATGCGCGGCTCCGCACACCTCGTACACACACGGCTCCGCTCCGTACACCTCGTACACACGCGGCTCCGCTCCATACACCTCGTACACACGCGGCTCCGCTCCGTACACCTCGTACACACGCGGCTCCGCTCCGTACACCTCATACACACGCGGCTCCACTCCGTACACCTCGTACACATGCGTCTCCGCTCTGTACACACGCGGCTCTGCTCCGTACACCTTGTACACACGCGGCTTCGCTCCGTACACCTCGCACGCACGCGGCTCTGCTCCGTAACACCTCGTACACATGCGGCTCCTCTCCGTACACCTCGTACACACGCAGCTCCGCTCCGTACACCACTCCGCAGACACAGAGAGAGAAACAGATACACACAGAGAGAGAGAGAGAGAAGAGAGACTGCAGACTTGTTATTTTACACCAGAAAACCCCTTTAAAAGACTCCTGTAGTGGAATGGAAAGGGGCAAGTAGCTTTTTCCATATTGTGTATAGAGAGATATATATTATATCTGCTCCGTACACCTTGTACACACACGGCTCCGCTCCGTACACCTCATAGACACGCGACTCCGCTCCGTACACTTCGTACACATGCGTCTCCGCTCCGTACACCTCGTACACACGCGGCTCCGCTTCATACACCTCGTACACACGCGGCTCCGCTCCGTACACCTCGTACACACACGGCTCTGCTTCATACACCTCGTACACACGCGGCTCTGCTCCGTACTCCTCGTACACATGGCTCCACTCACCTCGAACACACACGGCTTCGCTCCGTACACCTCGTACATACACGGCTCTGCTCCGTACACCTCATACACACACGGCTCCGCTCCGTACACCTCATAGACACGCGGCTCCGCTCCGTACACCTCGTACACACGCGGATCCGCTCTGTACACTTCGTACACACGCGTCTCCGCTCCGTACACCTCATACACACGCGGCTCTGCTCCGTACTCCTCGTACACATGGCTCCACTCACCTCGTACACACGCGGCCCCGCTCCGTACACCTCGTACACACACGGCTCTGCTCCGTACACCTCATACACACACGGCTCTGCTACGTACACCTCGTACACACACGGCTCTGCTCCGTACACCTCATACACACACGGCTCCGCTCCGTACACCTCATAGACACGCGGCTCCGCTCCGTACACCTCGTACACACGCGGATCCGCTCTGTACACTTCGTACACACGCGTATCCGCTCTGTACACTTCGTACACACGCGTCTCCGCTCCGTACACCTCATACACACGCGGCTCTGCTCCGTACTCCTCGTACACATGGCTCCACTCACCTCGTACACACGCGGCCCCGCTCCGTACACCTCGTACACACACGGCTCTGCTCCGTACACCTCATACACACACGGCTCTGCTACGTACACCTCATACACACACGGCTCCGCTCCGTACACCTCGTACACACACGGCTCTGCTCCGTACACCTCATACACACACGGCTCCGCTCCGTACACCTCATAGACACGCGGCTCCGCTCCGTACACCTCGTACACACGCGGATCCGCTCTGTACACTTCGTACACACGCGTCTCCGCTCTGTACACTTCGTACACACGCGTCTCCGCTCCGTACACCTCATACACACGCGGCTCTGCTCCGTACTCCTCGTACACATGGCTCCACTCACCTCGTACACACGCGGCCCCGCTCCGTACACCTCGTACACACACGGCTCTGCTCCGTACACCTCATACACACACGGCTCTGCTACGTACACCTCATACACACACGGCTCCGCTCCGTACACCTCGTACACACGCGGCTCCGCTCCGTACACCTCGTACACATGCGTCTCCGCTCTGTACACACGCGGCTCCGCTCCGTACACCTTGTACACACGCGGCTTCGCTCCGTACACCTCGCACGCACGCGGCTCTGCTCCGTAACACCTCGTACACATGCGGCTCCTCTCCGTACACCTCGTACACACGCAGCTCCGCTCCGTACACCACTCCGCAGACACAGAGAGAGAAACAGATACACACAGAGAGAGAGAGAGAAGAGAGACTGCAGACTTGTTATTTTACACCAGAAAACCCCTTTAAAAGACTCCTGTAGTGGAATGGAAAGGGGCAAGTAGCTTTTTCCATATTGTGTATAGAGAGATATATATTATATCTGCTCCGTACACCTTGTACACACACGGCTCCGCTCCGTACAGCTCATAGACACGCGACTCCGCTCCGTACACTTCGTACACACGCGTCTCCGCTCCGTACACCTCGTACACACGCGGCTCCGCTTCATACACCTCGTACACACGCGGCTCCGCTCCGTACACCTCGTACACACACGGCTCTGCTTCATACACCTCGTACACACGCGGCTCTGCTCCGTACTCCTCGTACACATGGCTCCACTCACCTCGAACACACACGGCTTCGCTCCGTACACCTCGTACACACACGGCTCTGCTCCGTACACCTCATACACACACGGCTCCGCTCCGTACACCTCATAGACACGCGGCTCCGCTCCGTACACCTCGTACACACGCGGATCCGCTCTGTACACTTCGTACACACGCGTCTCCGCTCCGTACACCTCATACACACGCGGCTCTGCTCCGTACTCCTCGTACACATGGCTCCTCTCACCTCGTACACACGCGGCCCCGCTCCGTACACCTCGTACACACACGGCTCTGCTCCGTACACCTCATACACACACGGCTCTGCTACGTACACCTCATACACACACGGCTCTGCTCCGTACACCTCGTACACACACGGCTCTGCTACATTCACACTGTACATCCCTCCTAACCCCAGGCATAAACTTTACCTCACAGCAGAGTCCTGCACACACTGAGGAGCTGATCATGTGACCCCTGACTCCTCCCCAACATGTGACATCATCACAGGTCCTGTAACCACAGAGCAGCCATATATCCAGTGTGCGGCTCTGCAGGAGGAGGTATGTGGAGAGTCCTAAATACTGGGTATTAAGGCTACATGCGCAGGCTGCAGTTTTTGTCACATTTTTTGTTGCAGTTTTCTGTTCAGAAAGTTCTCACTTTTGACTTCCCTGCAAAGTCCATGACACTTGCTGTGCACCTGAGTATGGGTTGTGTGAGGAGACGTTGGATCCCCAGCAGGCCCGGACTGACCATAGGGCAATTCTGGCAAATGCCAGATGGGCCGGTCCCTGTGGTGGGCCGGTCCCTGTGGTGGGTCTGTCGCTGTGGTGAGTCGGTCCCTGTGCAGTCACCGCTGCTCTGCTCAGCAGTGTGCAGGCCGGGCAGCATTATCTGCCGTGCGCACACTAGCTGCAGCAGGACCAGGAGGCAGTGTGCTGTGCTGTGCCGTGGCAGCCCTGCTGTGATAGTGTGCCCGGCATACACACACTGCTGAGGAGCGCGGCGGTGATGGTGCCGGTGACCGCAGCTTCTTCCTTCCTATTCAAATGTATGTGCGTCTTTCAGACGTAAATACATTTGAACAGTGCGTCGGGACTGGGCCCCACCCCCGACGTGCAGCAATGTGATGAGATCAGCACCTTGCTGTCACCACAGTGCTGCGGGCGCCACACAGAATACATCAGGCACTCGGGCAACGGTAAGCGCTCCATGGAGGAGCCGAAGAGTCAGGTTTAATTAATAGGAATGAGTGGGGAGGGGCTGAGGACACATAACGGGGAACATTTGTGAAGGAACACAGCTTTGTGACAGAGGTGGTTGCTGTATTCTGAGGGAGTGGGGGAGACAGGAGTGTGTATTGATGGGGTAGTGTAATTTGTGTGTGTAGGGGGTAATGGAGGGTGCATTGTATTGTGTGTGTGTGTGTGTGTGTGGAGGGGGTAATGGAGGGTGTATTGTGTGTGTGTGTGTGTGTGTGTGGAGGGGGTAATGGAGGGTGCATTGTATTGTGTGTGTGTGTGTGTGTGTGTGGAGGGGGTAATGGAGGGTGCATTGTATTGTGTGTGTGTGGAGGGGGTAATGGAGGGTGCATTGTATTGTGTGTGTGTGTGTGTGTGTGTGGAGGGGGTAATGGAGGGTTCATTGTGTGTGTGTGTGTGTGTGTGGAGGGGGTAATGGAGGGTTCATTGTATTGTGTGTGTGTGTGTGTGTGTGTGTGGAGGGGGTAATGGAGGGTTCATTGTATTGTGTGTGTGTGTGTGTGTGTGGAGGGGGTAATGGAGGGTTCATTGTATTGTGTGTGTGTGTGTGTGTGTGTGTGTGTGGAGGGGGTAATGGAGGGTTCATTGTATTGTGTGTGTGTGTGTGTGTGTGTGTGTGTGTGTGTGTGTGTGGAGGGGGTAATGGAGGGTTCATTGTATTGTGTGTGTGTGTGTGTGTGTGGAGGGGGTAATGGAGGGTTCATTGTATTGTGTGTGTGTGGAGGGGGTAATGGAGGGTTCATTGTATTGTGTGTGTGTGTGTGTGTGTGGAGGGGGTAATGGAGGGTTCATTGTATTGTGTGTGTGTGTGTGTGTGGAGGGGGTAATGGAGGGTTCATTGTATTGTGTGTGTGTGTGTGTGTGTGTGTGGAGGGGGTAATGGAGGGTTCATTGTATTGTGTGTGTGTGTGTGTGTGTGTGTGGAGGGGGTAATGGAGGGTTCATTGTATTGTGTGTGTGTGTGTGTGTGTGTGTGTGTGGAGGGGGTAATGGAGGGTTCATTGTATTGTGTGTGTGTGTGTGTGTGTGTGTGTGGAGGGGGTAATGGAGGGTTCATTGTATTGTGTGTGTGTGGAGGGGGTAATGGAGGGTTCATTGTATTGTGTGTGTGTGTGTGTGGAGGGGGTAATGGAGGGTTCATTGTATTGTGTGTGTGTGTGTGTGTGTGTGTGTGTGTGGAGGGGGTAATGGAGGGTTCATTGTATTGTGTGTGTGTGTGTGTGTGTGGAGGGGGTAATGGAGGGTTCATTGTATTGTGTGTGTGTGTGTGTGTGGAGGGGGTAATGGAGGGTTCATTGTATTGTGTGTGTGTGTGTGTGTGTGTGTGTGGAGGGGGTAATGGAGGGTTCATTGTATTGTGTGTGTGTGTGTGTGTGTGGAGGGGGTAATGGAGGGTTCATTGTATTGTGTGTGTGTGTGTGTGTGTGTGGAGGGGGTAATGGAGGGTTCATTGTATTGTGTGTGTGTGTGTGTGTGGAGGGGGTAATGGAGGGTTCATTGTATTGTGTGTGTGTGTGTGTGTGTGTGGAGGGGGTAATGGAGGGTTCATTGTATTGTGTGTGTGTGTGGAGGGGGTAATGGAGGGTTCATTGTATTGTGTGTGTGTGTGGAGGGGGTAATGGAGGGTTCATTGTATTGTGTGTGTGTGTGTGTGTGTGTGTGTGTGTGGAGGGGGTAATGGAGGGTTCATTGTATTGTGTGTGTGTGGAGGGGGTAATGGAGGGTTCATTGTATTGTGTGTGTGTGGAGGGGGTAATGGAGGGTTCATTGTATTGTGTGTGTGTGGAGGGGGTAATGGAGGGTTCATTGTATTGTGTGTGTGTGTGGAGGGGGTAATGGAGGGTTCATTGTATTGTGTGTGTGTGGAGGGGGTAATGGAGGGTTCATTGTATTGTGTGTGTGTGGAGGGGGTAATGGAGGGTTCATTGTATTGTGTGTGTGTGGAGGGGGTAATGGAGGGTTCATTGTATTGTGTGTGTGTGGAGGGGGTAATGGAGGGTTCATTGTATTGTGTGTGTGTGGAGGGGGTAATGGAGGGTTCATTGTATTGTGTGTGTGTGTGTGTGTGGAGGGGGTAATGGAGGGTTCATTGTATTGTGTGTGTGTGTGTGTGTGTGTGTGTGTGTGTAGGGGGTAATGGAGGGTTCATTGTATTGTGTGTGTGTGTGGAGGGGGTAATGGAGGGTTCATTGTATTGTGTGTGTGTGTGGAGGGGGTAATGGAGGGTTCATTGTATTGTGTGTGTGGAGGGGGTAATGGAGGGTTCATTGTATTGTGTGTGTGTGTGTGTGTGTGTGTGTGTGTGTGGAGGGGGTAATGGAGGGTTCATTGTATTGTGTGTGTGTGTGTGGAGGGGGTAATGGAGGGTTCATTGTATTGTGTGTGTGTGTGTGTGTGTGTGTGTGTGTGGAGGGGGTAATGGAGGGTGCATTGTATTGTGTGTGTGTGTGTGTGGAGGGGGTAATGGAGGGTGCATTGTATTGTGTGTGTGTGTGTGTGTGTGTGTGGGTGTGTGTGGAGGGGGTAATGGAGGGTGCATTGTATTGTGTGTGTGTGTGTGTGTGTGTGTGGAGGGGGTAATGGAGGGTGCATTGTATTGTGTGTGTGTGTGTGTGTGTGTGTGTGTGGAGGGGGTAATGGAGGGTGCATTGTATTGTGTGTGGAGGGGGTAATGGAGGGTTCATTGTGTGTGTGTGTGTGGAGGGGGTAATGGAGGGTTCATTGTATTGTGTGTGTGTGTGGAGGGGGTAATGGAGGGTTCATTGTATTGTGTGTGTGTGTGTGTGTGTGTGTGTGTGTGGAGGGGGTAATGGAGGGTTCATTGTATTTGTGTGTGTGTGTGTGTGTGTGGAGGGGGTAATGGAGGGTTCATTGTATTGTGTGTGTGTGTGGAGGGGGTAATGGAGGGTTCATTGTATTGTGTGTGTGTGTGGAGGGGGTAATGGAGGGTTCATTGTATTGTGTGTGTGTGTGTGTGGAGGGGGTAATGGAGGGTTCATTGTATTGTGTGTGTGTGTGTGTGTGGAGGGGGTAATGGAGGGTTCATTGTATTGTGTGTGTGTGTGTGTGTGTGTGTGTGTGTGTGTGTGTGTGTGTGTGGAGGGGGTAATGGAGGGTTCATTGTATTGTGTGTGTGTGTGTGTGTGTGGGGAGGGGTAATGGAGGGTTTATTGTGTGTGTGGGGGGGGGGGTAATGGGGGTGCATTGTATTGTGTGTGTGTGGAGGGGGTAATGGAGGGTTCATTGTATTGTGTGTGTGTGGGGAGGGGTAATGGAGGGTTTATTGTGTGTGTGTGTGTGGGGGGGGTAATGGGGGTGCATTGTATTGTGTGTGTGTGTGGAGGGGGTAATGGAGGGTTCATTGTATTGTGTGTGTGTGTGTGTGGAGGGGGTAATGGAGGGTTCATTGTATTGTGTGTGTGTGTGTGTGGAGGGGGTAATGGAGGGTTCATTGTATTGTGTGTGTGTGTGTGTGGAGGGGGTAATGGAGGGTTCATTGTATTGTGTGTGTGTGTGTGTGTGTGTGTGTGTGGAGGGGGTAATGGAGGGTTCATTGTATTGTGTGTGTGTGTGTGTGTGTGTGGAGGGGGTAATGGAGGGTTCATTGTATTGTGTGTGTGTGTGTGTGTGGAGGGGGTAATGGAGGGTTCATTGTATTGTGTGTGTGTGTGTGTGTGTGTGGAGGGGGTAATGGAGGGTTCATTGTATTGTGTGTGTGTGTGGAGGGGGTAATGGAGGGTTCATTGTATTGTGTGTGTGTGTGTGTGGAGGGGGTAATGGAGGGTTCATTGTATTGTGTGTGTGTGTGTGTGTGTGTGTGTGTGGAGGGGGTAATGGAGGGTTCATTGTATTGTGTGTGTGTGGAGGGGGTAATGGAGGGTTCATTGTATTGTGTGTGTGTGTGGAGGGGGTAATGGAGGGTTCATTGTATTGTGTGTGTGTGGAGGGGGTAATGGAGGGTTCATTGTATTGTGTGTGTGTGTGGAGGGGGTAATGGAGGGTTCATTGTATTGTGTGTGTGTGGAGGGGGTAATGGAGGGTTCATTGTATTGTGTGTGTGTGGAGGGGGTAATGGAGGGTTCATTGTATTGTGTGTGTGTGGAGGGGGTAATGGAGGGTTCATTGTATTGTGTGTGTGTGGAGGGGGTAATGGAGGGTTCATTGTATTGTGTGTGTGTGTGTGTGTGGAGGGGGTAATGGAGGGTTCATTGTATTGTGTGTGTGTGTGTGTGTGTGTGTGTGTGTGTAGGGGGTAATGGAGGGTTCATTGTATTGTGTGTGTGTGTGGAGGGGGTAATGGAGGGTTCATTGTATTGTGTGTGTGTGTGGAGGGGGTAATGGAGGGTTCATTGTATTGTGTGTGTGTGTGTGGAGGGGGTAATGGAGGGTTCATTGTATTGTGTGTGTGTGTGTGTGTGTGTGTGTGTGTGTGGAGGGGGTAATGGAGGGTTCATTGTATTGTGTGTGTGTGTGTGGAGGGGGTAATGGAGGGTTCATTGTATTGTGTGTGTGTGTGTGTGTGTGTGTGTGTGTGGAGGGGGTAATGGAGGGTGCATTGTATTGTGTGTGTGTGTGTGTGGAGGGGGTAATGGAGGGTGCATTGTATTGTGTGTGTGTGTGTGTGTGTGTGTGGGTGTGTGTGGAGGGGGTAATGGAGGGTGCATTGTATTGTGTGTGTGTGTGTGTGTGTGTGTGGAGGGGGTAATGGAGGGTGCATTGTATTGTGTGTGTGTGTGTGTGTGTGTGTGGAGGGGGTAATGGAGGGTGCATTGTATTGTGTGTGGAGGGGGTAATGGAGGGTTCATTGTGTGTGTGTGTGTGGAGGGGGTAATGGAGGGTTCATTGTATTGTGTGTGTGTGTGTGTGGAGGGGGTAATGGAGGGTTCATTGTATTGTGTGTGTGTGTGTGTGTGTGTGTGTGTGGAGGGGGTAATGGAGGGTTCATTGTATTTGTGTGTGTGTGTGTGTGTGTGGAGGGGGTAATGGAGGGTTCATTGTATTGTGTGTGTGTGTGGAGGGGGTAATGGAGGGTTCATTGTATTGTGTGTGTGTGTGGAGGGGGTAATGGAGGGTTCATTGTATTGTGTGTGTGTGTGTGTGTGGAGGGGGTAATGGAGGGTTCATTGTATTGTGTGTGTGTGTGTGTGTGGAGGGGGTAATGGAGGGTTCATTGTATTGTGTGTGTGTGTGTGTGTGTGTGTGTGTGTGTGTGTGTGTGTGTGTGTGGAGGGGGTAATGGAGGGTTCATTGTATTGTGTGTGTGTGTGTGTGTGTGGGGAGGGGTAATGGAGGGTTTATTGTGTGTGTGTGTGTGGGGGGGGGGGGGGTAATGGGGGTGCATTGTATTGTGTGTGTGTGGAGGGGGTAATGGAGGGTTCATTGTATTGTGTGTGTGTGTGGGGAGGGGTAATGGAGGGTTTATTGTGTGTGTGTGTGTGGGGGGGGTAATGGGGGTGCATTGTATTGTGTGTGTGTGTGGAGGGGGTAATGGAGGGTTCATTGTATTGTGTGTGTGTGTGTGTGGAGGGGGTAATGGAGGGTTCATTGTATTGTGTGTGTGTGTGTGTGGAGGGGGTAATGGAGGGTTCATTGTATTGTGTGTGTGTGTGTGGAGGGGGTAATGGAGGGTTCATTGTATTGTGTGTGTGTGTGTGGAGGGGGTAATGGAGGGTTCATTGTATTGTGTGTGTGTGGAGGGGGTAATGGAGGGTTCAT
Organism: Anomaloglossus baeobatrachus; assembly: GCF_048569485.1. Taxonomy (NCBI): domain Eukaryota; kingdom Metazoa; phylum Chordata; class Amphibia; order Anura; family Aromobatidae; genus Anomaloglossus; species Anomaloglossus baeobatrachus. The sequence goes on along the minus strand of NC_134357.1, from coordinate 508,496,010 downwards.
TGTATTGTGTGTGTGTGTGTGTGTGTGTGTGTGGAGGGGGTAATGGAGGGTTCATTGTATTGTGTGTGGAGGGGGTAATGGAGGGTTCATTGTATTGTGTGTGGAGGGGGTAATGGAGGGTTCATTGTATTGTGTGTGTGTGTGTGTGTGGAGGGGGTAATGGAGGGTTCATTGTATTGTGTGTGTGTGTGTGTGTGTGGAGGGGGTAATGGAGGGTTCATTGTATTGTGTGTGTGTGTGGAGGGGGTAATGGAGGGTTCATTGTATTGTGTGTGTGTGTGTGTGTGTGTGGAGGGGGTAATGGAGGGTTCATTGTATTGTGTGTGTGTGTGTGTGTGTGTGTGTGTGTGGAGGGGGTAATGGAGGGTTCATTGTATTGTGTGTGTGTGTGTGGAGGGGGTAATGGAGGGTTCATTGTATTGTGTGTGTGGGGAGGGGTAATGGAGGGTTCATTGTGTGTGTGTGTGTGTGGAGGGGTAATGGAGGGTTTATTGTGTGTGTGTGTGGGGGGGGGTAATGGGGGTGCATTGTATTGTGTGTGTGTGTGTGTGTGTGTGTGTGTGGGGGGTAATGGGGGTGCATTTTATGGTGTGTGGGGGGAGGGGTAATGGAGGGTGCATTATATTGTGTGTGTGTGTGTGTGTTTTTTGTTTTTGGGGGGGATTACAAAAGAGCAGTTTGGGGGAAATATATAAATTAATAATAATAATAATAATAATAATAAAAAAGGGGCAGTATAGGGGGAAATTATGGAGAGAGGCAATGTGGGGGTATATTATAAAGAGAAGAGTGTGGAGGGGACATTATGGAGAGAAGCTGGGTATGGGGACATTATGGAAACAGGCAGTGTGGGGATATATTAAGGAGAGAGGCAGTGTGGGAGGTATTTTGGATAAGGGCAGTGTAGGGGGATATTTTGTGAAGGAAGCACAGCAATTATTTATTCAGGGGCACAGCATGGGAGATATTTATATTTATGGGGCAATATAATGATACTTTTATTTGTAAAGGTGCTGTGTGGGGAAGTGGTGCTGAAGAATAAAGAGGGAGGGCTTCAGAGACGAGCGGTGGGCACGAAACCTCATCATGGCGTCTATACTGCGTGGAGACAAAAAGGATGGGAACGACTCAGAAGATTTCACCTATAAAGGTACCTGGATGTAGATGATTATTTGTGATATTGCCTGCGTCTTACAGTATTTTGGTTCCTGTATGGTCCTCAGTCTGATAACAACTCCCAGCATCTCCTTACCATTGTTAAGGACAGGCTGGGGGTTGTAGATTCCGGCATCTTCCGAGCCTTCCCATTGATTTGCATTGTAAAATACAGAGCGTTTTCCAAGTGGAAAATACCAGAAGAATGGAGCGGTCACTTCTTTTAATCACTTGGTGGTTTTAGAAACATGAAGTGGGTAAAAGATGCTCAAAAGCCTGAACCTGTGCACAGCGAGTAGATGCAGATGGTCATTCGAGGATTTTTCATAGTAGTTTCCATGGTGGGATCTGCCCCCAAAAAATGTCATTGCACATTCCCTAAGTGGTATGTGTCCAAAATTCTCACCAGTGAAAACGACAGCTTCCCTGATCAACTACCTGTAGAATAGGTCATCAATATTAGTTCAGGGGGATCTGATTTTGTATCCCTGCCCATCAGGTATATGACCGCAGCATTATATGGAGAGCAGCATCCTCTTCATTATCTGTGAGACCCAGCTCTGTAGGGAAAATAGCGGCTTCACCAGGTCCTGCTACTAAGAGCAATAAATAGGCCTGAGCTGTAATACTGGATGCAGCCGTGACTGCATGTTATATGGTCGTGTTACACAATCTACAAGTGCACAAAAATATTACACATTCAACACGCGAAAAGTGGGCCTGTGTACCCCCAAATGCCAGGGCTGAATTTTAGTCCCAGTCCAGCCCTGATCTCCAGCTATCCCGTATTCCAGCATTCACCTTGGCTGGGACTATTTATGTTCTTGGGATACTGTAGGCCACTCCCCTGGTTATCTGTTGCACAGTGCCAGGATGCGCCGTAATAAGGATTTTTTACATAGATGCTGGAATTCCATGTATCTACACTAGTCATAAGTTCAGCTGGACCAGCACCGTATCCACTGATCAGATAGTCTCATCGGCACATAAATCTTACTTGGTGGAATAGACTGAACAAAGCTACTCCAAAAAGTTCTCCTATATATGTGTACAAATTTTTCTCTCACACAATTACATAGGATCCGTATATTTTTGGTTATGACATATTACACTAATAATACCCCTGATGAACCTCCTGTATAGGAGGGGAAACGCGTGGGGTAATTTTTTACATTTTAAATTGTCTTGGACTCATTAAAGGAGTTGTCCGACATAAACTCCAAAAAAAAATGTCAAGCTAATCTGTGCTGTGTTGTCATATAAATCACCCCTACATTATTTTTTTTTTTGTTTGTTTTCTAACTTTTGTTCCTCTTGAATTATCCCTTTATTCTCTGCAGACACTTTATTTACCTGCAGCTCAACCATACATGATATCTTCCTGTGCCAAACCTCACAGTCAGAGCTGGCACCGCCCGACCTCACTGTCCAGCCCCGCCCTCTGCACACTTATTGGCTGTCATTATTCTGCCCCAGCACCTGATAGATAAATTAATACAGTACTATGTAACGAAGACTATACAAAGCCCCTAATGTGAGTCTGTAGGATATATGCACACATGCACTCACCCACATACACTCACCCAGAGTTATATAATATATATAATCCTCCTCATGGAATGTCTCCTCTGCCCCCACAGCACCCCCCTTCCCCCGCTCTGTCTCTCACCCGTGCACTGTCTTCTCTCTCCCTGCTCTTTTTTCACTGCCCCCCCCCCTCACCCATGCATTATCGTCTCCTCTGTGCTGTGATGAGTGCAGCCTGCTTACAGATAGGTGATGCAGAGCTCAGTGCTGTTGTTCGCTGGTGTCAGGTGACGTTCCTGCTCTCTGCTCCTGGCTGTATTCAGAAGCCAGGAGTGCCGGAGGCTGCATTCATCACAGTGTGAGGAGAGAGCGCACGGGGGAAGGGGGACACAATTACCCGGGCACCATACATCACAATGAGCTGTAGCAAACTGTGCTGACAGTGTCCTAGACAGAGAGGGCAACCCTGTTTGTCTAGGACCCGGGCACATACATGGCACAGGGAGCAGGGGAGAGTACAGAATGTGGGGAGGGGCGGGGAAGGATGAGAAGGGCGAGGGGCTGCATTGCACTGTACCTGGTCGGCTGCAGGGTGGCAAAATGACGGGGACCTGGAGGTGTTTTTGAGGGATTAATAAAGTGGTGAAAGAGGGGTTGTTTTTTTTTGTCTTTCATTACAAATAAAGGATTTTTTGGATATGTGTATTTATTTTCTTTAACTTACAGGTTAATCATGGAAGGTAATTCGGGGAGACACCTGCCATGATTAACCTAGGACTTAGTGGCAGCTATGGGCTGCTGCCATTAACTCCTTATTACCCCGATTGCCTCCACACCAGGGCAATTCGGGATGAGCCGGGTAGAGGGACTGTCGCATCTAATGGATGCGGCAATTCCGGGCGGCTGCTGGCTGATATTGCTAGGCTGGGGGGCTCCCCATCCTGAGAATACCAGCCTTCAGCCGTGTGGCTTTACCCCAGCTGGTATCCAAATTGGGAGGGACTGTACGTCGTTTTTTTTTTTTTTTTTAAATTACTTATTTATTTTTTTTAACTGCTCGATATAGACACGCCCACCAGCAGCTGTGATTTGTTGCAGTGAGACAGCTGTCACTCAGCGTGGGGGGGAGTGTCTGACTGCAACCAATCATAGGCGCTGGTGGGCGGAGGAAGCAGGGAATACGTGATGGATTAATGAGCGGCCGGCATTTTCAAAATACAAGAAGCCGCCACAGTGTGAACGCCGTTTAGCGCTGCGCCCGTGATCGGGGATCGGTGAGTATGAGAGGGTGGCAGGGAGAGACCGACATGGACAGAGAGAGAGAGACCAACCGACAGACCAACCAACAGAGAGAGAGAGACCGAAAGACCTGCCTTTATTATGTCAAAAACACATGCAGATCGCTAGTAAAAAGCAAGTGAAACGCATTCTTTCTTGAAAAATATGCGTTTAGACATTTCTCATTGACTTCAATGTTATTACAACGCTGCCAAAATGGCAAAAACAATTGACATGTTGCTTCTTCAAACGCAGGGATTTTGACAAATTTTCCGCAACTAAAATGCAGCGTTTGTAAATGCATCGTGCGCACAAGAAAGCCCTATTTTCCATAGACTTTGCCTGGAAATCAAAACGCATGCAATTTTGCATTAAAACGCTGCAGCTCAAAACGCTGCTGAAACGCATGAAAAAAAGCAAAGTGCGCACATAGCCTTTGGTTACTCTGATCTTTTTTCGGTGATTTATTTATTTTTTTAGTTTAGAATTCCACAGTGCCCAGCGTCAATGGAAAGAATCCTACCCTGGTAGCTGCTGGGGCTCAGGACGGGTTAGTGTTTTCCCCCTATACCATATACTGACCCCTTAATTGTCCTTAAATACTTTTAGGCCAAAAAAGTGGTAGCAAAGACAAAAAATAGGGAATATGATTTGTGCAATAAGATCTTATGAAAGGAAGTTCTGTCAGTTATGCATAGAGAAGACAGTAGTTGAAGAGTCCCCATCAATGTTTCAGGAAATCAGGTCCTTTACGGGAACCTGTCAGGTGCAATATGCACACAAAACCACAAGCAGTTCTGGGTACATATTGCTAATCTCTGCCTACCTGTCCCTGTCTCTAGTAGTATGCCTTAAAAGATCTTTGAAAAAAGTATTTCTAAAGATCCTATATGATATGCTACTGAGAGCAGGGACTAGTCACAAGAGTGTTAGTTCCTGTGCTTATTCCGCTCTCTTAGCATGGTAGCACGACCACAGAGGTGTGCTAACATGGTATTCAATGCTCACTGCCCAACATCATTGGCGGTGACGCACGTACCTGTGTCCGTTGCAGCACCTCAGGACGCTGGGCATAGGGTCAGTGCGCATGATCAGAAGTCACCGCACTTCCGGTCATGCGCACTACACCAGTTTGAAGCCGTAACGCGTACATTCAGCTTCATAGTGCGCATGACCGGAAGTCCAGGAATCATGCTCACTGAGCCAAAATCCAGTATCTGGCATGATGGCAGCAGAGGTGACCATGCTTCTGATACTGCTCATTTATTAGCATGTTAGAGCATGCCCACAGGGGTGTGTTTACATGCTGAGGGAGTCGACTAGCCAAGGGAACTAAAGCCCACTTTACACGTTGCAATTAGTTGTACAATCGCATTTGCGATGTGACACGCCCAGGTTGCATACGGGATCTATGAGATTTCACGTTGGTCGTTAATTTGCTGTCACACGAGCGTTAGTAGTCTATGTTAAATTGGTCAATTTTGTGTGCGATCCTTTAGATCATGTGTTCCGTGACGTATGCATTGGGCACCTTTTTTTTTTTTTTTTTTATTGACTTGCCAAGCGTGTGTAAGGGATGCGTTTTTACCATGTCATCTGCCATTCAGCTCTGCTACATGGCCGCTAACAGCAGACACAGACAGCCATGTAGCAGAGCTGAATGGCAGATGACAGCAGACACAGACAGAGCCGCACTGTCAGAATGAACTCGGGTGAACTTCACCCGACTTCATTGTCATGCTGCGGCTCTGTCTGTGTCGCGCCCTGATTAGCGGTCACCTGTGAAGGACTCACCGGTGACCGCTAATCTCCTAAGTTACTGAAGTTAGCAGCCCTCTCTCATACTCACCAATCCCCGATCTCCGGCGCTGCACGGCATTCACACTGCTCCGGCGGCTTTTACTGTTTTGAAAAAGCCGGCCGCCCATTAAACAATCTGGTATTCCCTGCTTTCCACGCCCACCGGCGCCTATGATTGGTTACAGTGAGACACGCCCCCCACGCTGAGTGACAGGTGTCACACTGCACCCAATCACAGCAGCCGGTGGGCGTGTCTATACTGTGTATTGAAATAAATAATTAAATAATTAAAAAAAAACGGCGCGCGGTCCCCCCAATTTTAAAACCAGCCAGATAAAGCCATACGGCTGCAGGCTGGTATTCTCAGGATGGGGAGCTCCACGTTATGGGGAGCCCCCCAGCCTAACAATATCAGCCAACAGCCGCCCAGAATTGCCGCATACATTATATGCGACAGTTCTGGGACAGTACCCGGCTCTTCCCGATTTGCCCTGGTGCGTTGGCAAATCGGGGTAATAAGGAGTTATTGGCAGCCCATAGCTGCCAATAAGTCCTAGATTAATCATGTCAGGCGTCTATGAGACACCCTCCATGATTAATCTGTAAGTGACAGTAAAAAAACACACACACATGAAAAAATCCTTTATTAGAAATAAAAAACACAAACACATTCCCTCATTACCAATTTATTAACCCCCGACAAAGCCTCCATGTCCGGCGTACTCCACAGTCCTCCAGCGTCGCGTCCAGCTCTGCTGCATGGAGGTGACAGGAGCAGCAGCAGACACCGCCGCTCCGGTCACCTCCACGCAGGTAATGAAGACAGCCGGCGATCAGCTGAGCTGTCACTGAGGTTACCCGCTGTCACTGGATCCATCGGTGGATGCAGCGGTGGCCGCGGGTAACCTCAGTTACACCTCAGCTGATCGCCGGCTGTCTTCATTACCTGCGTGGAGGTGACCGGAGCGGCGGTGTCTTCTGCTGCTCCTGTCACCTCCATGCAGCAGAGCTGGACGCGACGCTGGAGGACTGTGGAGTACGCCGGACATGGAGGGTTTGTCGGGGGTTAATAAATTGGTAATGAGGGAATGTGTTTGTGTTTTTTATTTCTAATAAAGGATTTTTTCATGTGTGTGTGTTTTTTTACTGTCACTTACAGATTAATCATGGAAGGTGTCTCATAGACGCCTGACATGATTAATCTAGGACTTATTGGCAGCTATGGGCTGCCAATAACTCCTTATTACCCCGATTTGCCAACGCACCAGGGCAAATCGGGAAGAGCCGGGTACTGTCCCAGAACTGTCGCATATAATGTATGCGGCAATTCTGGGCGGCTGTTGGCTGATATTGTTAGGCTGGGGGGCTCCCCATAACGTGGAGCTCCCCATCCTGAGAATACCAGCCTTCAGCCGTATGGCTTTATCTGGCTGGTTTTAAAATTGGGGGGAACCACACGCCGTTTTTTTTAATTATTTAATTATTTATTTCAATACACAGTATAGACACGCCCACCGGCTGCTGTGATTGGGTGCAGTGTGACAGCTGTCACTCAGAGTGGGGGCGTGTCTCACTGTAACCAATCATAGGCGCCGGTGGGCGGGGAAAGCAGCGAATACGAAATTGTTTAATGGGCGGCCGGCTTTTTCAAAACCGTAAAAGCCGCCGGAGCAGTGTGAATGCCGTGCAGCGTCGGGGATCGGGGATCGGTGAGTATATGAGAGAGGGGGATAGACTGACATGGACAGAGAGTGAGGGACAGAGATAGTGACCGACTGACAGAGATTAGTGAATGACAGACATTGTGAGGCGCTTCAGAACGCAGCTTTTCAGCTGCGCTCTGAAGCAGACCTTTTATAAGCTGCGGTGCAGAGCGCACACCTGCGCTCATAGCATCAGACACCGAAATCGTATGAGGGATGTCACACGTTACAATTCACTAGGTTCGTGCAACAAAACGCACAATTCTAGAGAATGATACGATGTGTTTGCGATCAACGGTTTTGCGTTCAATCCTGATCGCAAGTAGCTGTCACACGCAGATACCTCACAAACGATGCCGGATGTGCGTCACTTACAACTTGACCCCAACGACGGATTGTGAGATATATTGAAGCGTGTGTAGCGGGCTTTACAAACTTGTGACTAGTCGCTGGCCTCATTAGCATATAATGAAGGACCTTTTAGAAAGGTTCCCTTTAATCAAGGAAGAGGTAGGCGGCTGGGCCATATTGAAAAACCTGACCTTAAACGAAATAATTAAATATCCTCGCTACCCCCCTTCTTTTAAATAACAGGTTAAAAATAAGGTGAAAAGGGAGATGCGCCTTGTATGAGTCCCCCAGTAAACACCAGTCACCATCTGAGGATAGCTTTCAGGAAGATGGAGAGAAACCGGGAGAATTGGATTGCACATTGGAGTCATCATCATCTCATGGGCAATATGATCGGTGATACTTTCCAGCAGAAGACACCTGGGAGACTCCTGAAAGCCACCATGAGGTTAGAATCTCCTAAAGAACAGCGTTCCTTGCTGGATGCCATGTTTGGTAATCTGGAGGAACGCGCACACGGAATTTCCGTTGCATAAAAATCTGCTAATCCTAATAAATAAGGAGTAAAAAAAAGCTGGTCAAGAAAGTGTTGGTTCCCCAGATATTTAAAAAGGAAGTCCCCATTTGCTGATGAATTCTGACACACATGGGAGAAATAGCCAAAAATAGATGCAGATATAGCTAAAATCTCAAATAATGTAGCACTTCCTTTTGATAAAAAAAGTTTGTTTAACAGAACTTCCTTTTGAGGACTTAGGTTTGCTAAAGGATCCTCTAGACAAGAAGGCAGATACCTTCCTTAAAGGGTCCTGGGAAGCTGCAGCGAGCTCCTTGAAGCCTAACATTGCAGTCACTTGTACGGCAAGATATCTGGTAACGTGGCTTCAGGAGTTGGAAATACAAATAAAGGGCAGTGGTCCTAGAACGCAATTTTTAGAGGCCCTGCCCACTATCCAGAAGGCAGCAAGCTTCCTGGCTAACTCCTCGGTGGATGGTGAGATTAGCTGTTCGCGCTTGCACTCTTTCTAATTCTCGTTGACAAGCATTGTAGTTAAAGAACTTGAGAGCGGATTTCCAATCCAAAATGAAACTATGCTCAGTTCCATGCCAGGCTATCTGTTTTGATCAGCTCTAGATGAGGTCTTAGGCGGGCTTTGCACACTGCGACATCGCAGCCCGATGCTGCGATGCCGAGTGCGATAGTGCCCGCCCCCGTCGCAGCAGCGATATGTGGTGATAGCTGGCGTAGCGAAAATTATCGCTACGCCAGCTTCACACACACACTCACCTGCCGTGCGACGTCCCTGTGGCCGGCGGCCCGCCTCCTTGTTAAGGGGGCGGGTCGTGCGGCGTCACTGCGACGTCACACGGCAGGCGGCCAATCAGAGCGGAGGGGCGGAGATGAGCAGGATGTAAACATCCCGCCCACCTCCGTCCTTCTCATTGCAGCCGGCGGCAGGTAAGGTGATATTCCTCGCTCCTGCGGCTTTACACACAGCGATGTGTGCGGCCGCAGGAACGAGGAACTACATCGTACCTGTCGCTCCCCCGGCATTATGGAAATGTCGGAGGCTGCAGCGATGATACGATGACGACGATTTTGCGCTCGTTCATCGTATCATCTAGGATTTACACACTACGACATCGCAAGTGACGCCGGATGTGCGTCACTTTCGATTTGACCCCACCGACATCGCACCTGCGATGTCGTAGTGTGCAAAGCCCGCCTTAGAGAAAGCATCAGATAATAAGAAAAGTCTTCCTCCCCTTTTGGGTCTAGGTTTAAGAGTTCCTTTTGGGCCTCAGGGAGAAGAGGGGAAGAAAAGGCCAGAAGAAGAGCAACACGGCCGCACTCTTGGGAAAGAGAGAGGGCGTAGGCCAAAGGATTTCTATTTAACAAACCCTCCAGTAAGGTTTCGGGTGGAGGGAACATTAAAACTATTTTATCTTTAGTGGGCTGCTCTTCTGGCCTCCGAATGGGTGTTCAAAACCTTATCCCACGGTCTCAGACTAACTTTCTCCTTCCTACCACCACAACGAGTAATAAATTCCCAAGTAGCTCAAAAAAATCTACAGCAGGAAGTTCTATTACTAAGGAACAGGTGTTGACCAAGATGCCAGAGTCTGAGGTCAGAACCAGTTACTACAGCAACCTATTCCTAATAAGAAAAAACAAAAAACCTGACAGTTGGTTCAGAACCATATTCAGTCTAAGATCTCTGAATTGTTGCTTAAAAGTAGAGAAATTCAAGATGGAGACCCTAAAGTCAGCAGTAAGACTACTGTTCTCCTGTTGCTACATGGTGGTGATTGATTTAATGCATGCATGCTATCACGTCCCAATCCACGAAGACCATCAAAAATATCTCAGACTGGCGGTAAAGATTCATGGGAAACTGACTCATCTCCAGTATCAATGCCTCCCATTTGGCATTTCATTAGCCCCAAGGGTATTCACCAAGGTCGTAGCGGAGATTACATCCTACATAAGGAAAAGAGACATCTTGATAATCCCATACCTAGACGGCTTTTTGATAGCTACCGAACAGTCTCTCTCTTCCCCACTATCAGCCAGGTCATCTCAGTACTGAAAGGCCTGGGGTGGCTGATAAACAAGGTAAAATCAAGAAAGGACACGGCTCAGCTTCAGATCTTTTTGGGTATTTGTCTAGACTCGGTCCAGCAATATCGTATTCTACCACCAGAAAAACTACTTAAAATAAAACGGAAGATCCTAACAGACCGGAGGCAGCAGAGAACATCAGTGAGACAGGCGATGTCCTTGTTAAAATCCATACAAATCACTCAAAAGACCATTTCAAGCAATAAATACAAAACCTTTATTTGAACCTGATTAAAAAAACATAGACCCAAAGGACAAAATTACAATTAAAAAGGTGTGATAAAAGGATCTGCCATGATTAGTAAAGCATGATGATCAACATGACATCCAATGTTCATACAGTATTCTATTTTTACACTGGTTCTCATATATTAATAATAATTATGTCTTATATGAGAGCTGATTGTATGTTTAAATCAGAGACTGTGCAATCTAAAGATCCCATATATCAGAGAAATTATGCATGTACATTCATTGTGCTGTATGACTAGAACACCAGTTAGTATTGATGAAACTCTGTTTTGGACATGACCAATATGCAGGAGATGCAGTTTTAAAGGTACATTACCTATATCAGGGCAGACCCACACACCACTCCAACGATCGTTTCTTGTTAGCTTCGTCAGGGAGTGATGTGAGGGAGTGCCGGATTGCTTTATATGGTTCCCACACAGCTGTATCCAATAATTAGAACCAGCATTTTCTTACCGGACGCTGCTGAACGCGGACGCGAGGCATCCTCCACCCAGTCCCGAGGCGGGGCCACGTCACCAGGGGCAACTTAATCGCCGCCGATGACATGGCCGCAGCACGAGGCCAGGGAGAGGGAAGCCACGCATGCGCGCCGCAGCGTCAGTGCCCGTCCTACTGTGGATAATGGGACCAGCGCCATGTTTTTGTAGACCAAGGTTGAATGAAAAAAGGCTTCCCTAATATGGCGGCTGCCGTACATATAGATATAAGAAAATGAATTAGTATCATAGCATTATTTAATATATAGAGTTTATGATCAATCGCTATAAGTATCCTGGCTAGGTGAACATATGATTGACAATGTTGCATCATATATGCATTTAAAATAAAAGTAACTGACAACTGATTCAGTACGTGAAAACTGCATTTATGTCTCCAAGTTGAGATCATATGTTTCCATTTGATATAAGCAAATTCTTTATCAAGTGAAGCCATGATGTTCGATATGAACTGTGATTATACAAAGCACTTGCACTTTGTACTCCCTCATTTAAAAACAAGATAGGGATACAAGGTAATTCAAAGGATGAGGATATCCTATATAATGCATATCTCAATGTATTATATTGCAATGCAAGTCGAGAGAAAACAACATAAGTGGAGGTCAGATCTCCATATATTCCTTGAGAGCTCATGATTCCTTTAAGGAAAACGTGATAAAGACTATTTGGAAATTCACTTCTAATACTCGAACAAGGGGGGCAGTATATAATGCTGAGCCTACTTGCCCAAATCAGAGGGAAAAATAGATTCATAATAAAGCCTGACTAGTTAGATCCAAAATTTTCCACGGGGTCTTACATCCTACCAAAGGAGAAACCAGAGATATTCACATCACCAGAGAGGCCATAGAAGACCCGCCTATAACAATGTTTCAGAGAGAGGGGGCACAAGAGTGTCGATTCTCTTTCTACATGGCATAGGCCAAAATAGATTTAGTACAGGTATTGTCATGGTGGAACCCGATCCATGAACTTCTAAGAGGCCTTCCATCCCATACCAAGAGAGGCATATAGATATTCACATCACCAAAGGTCATAGGAGACCCACCTATAGCAATGTTACAGAGAGGGGCAGCACAAAGGTGCTGCTCCACTTTGTACATGGCATAGGTCAAATAGATTATATATTGTAGACAAAAGTTTATAGAAATTTCTGTCGGAGGGTATACTCATAGATCTACCGGGGGAAAGACTATAGAACACTTACATCAAGCAGACATCCATAGGATAAGGTTAAGGGGAGGAACATAAAGGTGTTCGCATCACCAGAGAGGCCATAGAAAACGCACCTATAACAATGTTTTAGAGAGGAGCGGCACAGGGGTCCTGCTTCCCTTTGTACATGGTATAGGCAAAATAAATTTAGTGCAAGTATTATTATGGTGGAGCCTGATCCATGAACTTCTACAAGGCCCTACATCCCATATCAAGAGAAGCATAGAGATATCCACATCACCCAAGGTCATAAAAGACCCACATATAACAATTTTACAAAGAGGAGCAGCACAAAGGTGCTGCTCCCCTTTGTACATGGCTTAGGTACAATAGATTGTATATTGTAAACAGAGGTTTACCAAAATTTCCTGTCGGGAGGTGTACCAGGGGAAAGAATATAGAACACCAACATCAAACAGACATCCATAGGATGAATTTAAAGGAAGACCTATCCGCAATGGTCCCATTGTCCACAGCATGACGGGCACTGACGCTGCGGCGCGCAAGCGTGGCTTCCCTCCCCCTGGGTATATGAGAACCAGTATAAAAAAAGAATATTGTATGAACATTGGATGTCATGTTGATCATCATGCTTTACTAATCATGGCAGATCCTTTTATCACACCTTTTTAATTTTAATCTTGTCCTTTGTGTCTATGTTTATTTAATCATGTTCTAATAAAGATTTTGTATTTATTGCTTGATATGGTCTTTTGAGTGATTTGTATGGATTTTGATGAGTTTGCACTCAGAGACCACATTATATATATATATATATATATATATATATATCTATATCTCTTTTTGATTATAGATTCTCTCCTTGCGAACTAAGATGTCCTTGTTAGGCTCTCTGGCAACTCCCCTCATTGCCATTCAGTGGGCACAGTTCCACACGGGAGTTCTTCAGTGGCAGGTTTTATCCATGCAGGCGGCAGAGCTAGGCTTGGACATATATTCCAACTTTCTGCAAAATTCCAAAGTTTAGTAAATTGGTGGTTGGACGAACAGAACCTGAGGACAGGAGTGCCAGCTCAGATGGCTGGGAAGCCCATCTGCAGGGCCAGTACTTTCAAGGGGGTCGGGAGTTGGCCTTCAGAGACAGCTTCTCAATTCTGAAAGAAATGGCTGCAGTGACGAAAGCGGTGTACGTATCCTTAGAGAAGGTCATGGAAAGATGTAGTTATTTTCTCGGACAACAGCACAGTCATGGCCTATCTAAACCACCAGGGGGGCACCAGGTCAAGGTCCCTAATAGAATACACAGAAAAAATATTCAAGATGGTAGAAAGGAGCCTGCTGCCTGCTATGACCACTTGAAAACTCAGACAATATCGTGGTAGACTACTTTATCTGTCATATGCTGAGACAGGGCGAATAGACCTTGACCCAGAAGATTTTCAGACAGATCTGCCTTGTTGGGGGAAGTCCAGAAATAGATTTGTTTTCAACCCAGGATGATCATCAACTGGCAAGATTCTTTTCTCTAGATCCAAGAGGAGGCCCGGATAGAGTGGATGAGCTCCTGCAGAGATGGGACTTCCAGCTAGCATCTGTGTTTCTGCCCTTTCCTCTGATTCTGCTAGTATTGAGGAAAATTCGGAGAGAGAAAGCCAGAGTCATCATGATTGCCCCATTCTGGCCAAGAAGTGCCTGATTCACATGGCTGAGAACATTGTCCGTATTGGACCCCTGGATACTGCCGGACATACACAATCTACTTTCACAAGGCCTGATCCTCCATCTTCAGGTGCAGGGACTACACCTAACAGCATGAAAGAACTTGAGAGGGGCCTCCTAGCAGCCAAGGGATTCTCACAGAATCTAATTTCTAGACCTCTCCTGAGTAGGAAAGAGGTAACTTCTGTCAAATATGCAACGATATGGAACAAGTTCCTGGAGTTCAGAGCGCAGCTTATCCAATCAACTGCAGTAGGTCCCTCTATCAGAGGTATTAGAATTACTTCAGAAATTGTTACAAAGAGGCTTCTCTACCAGCATACTGAAAGTACAGGTTGCTGCCCTTAGTGCACTCTTTGATAAAATGATCGCTGACCATCCATGGGTGTGCAGATTCATCAGGGCTTCCTTTGCTTCTAGACCGTTAGCTGGCCCCTGGAATCTAAATTTAGTCCTGAGAGCCCTCACAAGGGCTCCTTTTACGCCAGTTTGATCATCCACCACCATGGCCCTTATCCTAAAGGTGGTGCTATTGGTGGCGTTAACATCAGCCAGGCGTATTTGTGAGTTACAAACCATTTCTTATTAAACCTCCTTTCACTACTATTCTAGAGGATAATATAATTGAAAAACCTGGCCCAGCCTTTTTGCCCAAAGTAAACTCCAAATTTCATAGAGGCCAGGAAACAATATTGCTGTCCTTCTGCGACAACCCTATATCCCAAGGGGAGTGGGTTTTCCATTCCCTGGATGTCAGGAGAAGTGTCCTGAAATATCTAGAAATAACAGAGTCCTGGAAAAAAATCATCCACCATGTTTGGTGGATCAGATAGGGGCAAAGTGGCCACCAGGTCCACTATCACTAGGTGGGTGAGTGAGGCCATTAGTTTAACCTACTGTGCTTCAGGACAGGCCCCCCTCAAGTGATTTAGGGCTCATTCCACTAGGGCTATATCTACCTCCTGGGCAGAAAGGGTTAACACTTCAGTGGAACAAATCTGTAAGGCTGCAGTTTAGTCGTCACCCTCTACCTTTTTCAAGCACTATCGATTAGATTTGGTGCTTTTGAATCTTTCCTGTGGGAGGAAGGTGCTCTCCGCAGTGGTCCCAACCTAGAGGTTTCTTCTATTTTACTCTCTCATGCACCTTACCGGTAAGTAAGTATGTTTCTTACATGGAATCTTTATGATGTTACATTGTCATCTTCTCCCCATTCAGGTCCATACAATATCAGATCCTCTCAGATGTTCTTTATAAGAGAATTTTCCTGATTGACCCATCAAGGATGAATAGGGACAAGATGGCAGAGGAGATATTATACCTCACTCTAGAGATCCTCTTCCGGATTACTGGAGAGGTGAGAGATTCTGATGACGTCACATTACATCATTCTAATGTATGGGAATAACACATGGACAGAACTGGAGAGGTGAAGTCTAGAACTGAGGGGGCCCGTTGAAATTCGGGTTTGGTGGCTTCAGCCGGACTTTCGCTCCAGTTCAGTTCGGGACCCGGACTTAACTTGAACTCCATTGGAAGTCACTGATTGGAAAGTTCTGCTTTCTGCCAACATGCAGCCAGCCATAAATAGAGCACTTCTGAGGAAGGGAGGGCGTTTTTTTTTTTTTCTTTTGTACAGACTTGATCTGTCAATTCTGATTTTATCCCCTGTGCAAGCCATTCAAACACTGCAAGCTGCACACACTGGGCCAAGCACCGAGTGTACTCGAGCACAGTGATGCTCGTTGAAGTAGTTACTATACGTAAAGCATCTGAACTCATAATTCGAACACTGGGGTTTTTTTTTATCAAGTATTTTTTCATTTTGAACATCGAACTTTACTGTTTAGGTCCACTCATCTCTAGTGAAGACTCTGAAAATCTCTGTAGTTGAAACTTTTTAATTTCTCTCTCTATAACCAGGAATACTCAGTCATGAAGAAGACGTCTAGTGACTGCTGTCAGTCCTCTGTACCTGAAGGATGTGGAAGACCCCTGAGCCCAATCACGGGGCTGCCACCTCACCCCCTGATACATGAGGACATCAATGACCAGAAGATCCTAGAACTCGCCTACAAAATGATTGAGCTGCTCACTGGAAAGGTGACACTGCTGGGACATTATACAGTACTGCTATGACAGGATAGGGGGATGATGGTATCATTGTATGTGTCAGGTTCCTATAAGGTGTCAGGATGTCACAGTCTACTTCTCCATGGAGGAATGGAAGTATTTAGAAGGGCACAAAGATCTATACAAGGACGTCATGATGGATTTTCCCCAGCCCCTCACATCACCAGGTAATACTCAGGGCTAAATACACATGGCCTATAATTATCTATATGTAAAGAATGAATTCAGTCCTTGTATGTATTTCCTCTAGTTCTATCCAGTGAGAGAACAACACCAGAGAGATGTCCTCTCCTCCCTGAGGACTGTAAACAAGAAAATCTCAATGTTCCTCTAGATCATCAGGTAGATGGAGCAAAGGTGTCATGAAATCTCCCCTATGATAAGTAGACGGCTGTGAAGGTCTTGTGTTCAGTCTTATTTTATCCACTAGTGTTATACACTGAATAGCCAATAGTACAGTCATATGAAAAAGTTTGGGCAACCCTATTAATGTTAACCTTTTTTTCTTTATAACAATTTGGGTTTTTGCAACAGCTATTTCAGTTTCATATATCTAATAACTGATGGACTGAGTAATATTTCTGGATTGAAATGAGGTTTATTGTACTAACAGAAAATGTGCAATCCGCATTTAAACAAAATTTGACCGGTGCAAAAGTATGGGCACCCTTATCAATTTCTTGATTTGAACACTCCTAACTACTTTTTACTGACTTACTAAAGCACTAAATTGGTTTTGTAACCTCATTGAGCTTTGAACTTCATAGGCAGGTGTATCCAATCATGAGAAAAGGTATTTAAGGTGGCCACTTGCAAGTTGTTCTCCTATTTGAATCTCCTATGAAGAGTGGCATCATGGGCTCCTCAAAACAACTCTCAAATGATCTGAAAACCAAAGATTATTCAACATAGTTGTTCAGGGGAAGGATACAAAAAGTTGTCTCAGAGATTTAAACTGTCAGTTTCCACTGTGAGGAACATAATAAGGAAATGGAAGAACACGGGTACAGTTCTTGTTAAGCCCAGAAGTGGCAGGCCAAGAAAAATATCAGAAAGGCAGAGAAGAAGAATGGTGAGAACAGTCAAGGACAATCCACAGACCACCTCCAATGACCTGCAGCATCATCTTGCTGCAGATGGTGTCAATGTGCATCGATCAACAATACAGGGCACGTTGCACAAGGAGAAGCTGTATGGGAGAGTGATGCGAAAGAAGCCGTTTCTGCAAGCACGCCACAAACCGAGTCGCCTGAGGTATGCAAAAGCACATTTGGACAAGCCAGTTACATTTTGGAAGAAGATCATGTGGACTGATGAAACAAAGATTGAGTTGTTTGGTCATACAAAAAAGGCGTTATGCATGGAGGCAAAAAAACATGGCATTCCAAGAAAAGCACTTGCTACCCACAGTAAAATTTGGTGGAGGGTTCATCATGCTTTGGGGCTGTGTGGCCAATGCCGGCACCAGGAATCTTGTTAAAGTTGAGGGTCGCATGGATTCAACTCAGTATCAGCAGATTCTTGACAATAATGTGCAAGAATCAGTAACGAAATTGAAGTTACGCAGGGGATGGATATTTCAGCAAGACAATGATCCAACACACCGCTCCAAATCTACTCAGGCATTCATGCAGAGGAACAATTACAATGTTCTGGAATGGCCATCCCAGTCCACAGACCTGAATATCATTGAAAATCTGTGGGATGATTTAAAGCGTGCTGTCCATGCTCGGCGACCATCAAATTTAACTGAACTAGAATTATTTTGTAAACAGGAATGGTCAAATATACCTTCATCCAGGATCCAGGAACTCATTAAAAGCTACAGGAAGCGACTAGAAGGTGTTATTTTTGCAAAAGGAGGATCTACAAAATATTAATGTCACTTTTATGTTGAGGTGCCCATACTTTTGCACCGGTCAAATTTTGTTTAAATACGGATTGCACATTTTCTGTAAGTACAATAAACCTCATTTCAATCCAGAAATATTACTCAGTCCATCAGTTATTAGATATATGAAACTGAAATAGCTGTTGCAAAAACCCAAATTGTTATAAAGAAAAAAGATTAACATTAATAGGGGTGCCCAAACTTTTTCATATGACTGTATTAGTGATATTGGTCTTTTTCCTGAAGTTACTTTGAAATTGAAAAGAAAATCCAGTGATCAGTTTTCGTGGATCACTTCCAGTGTGAATCTATATTAGAATAGAAATACTGAGTCATTTGATCGACTTTGAACATTTAGTACACGCAATGGTGTTGAGATTATACTGCGAATATTGTGATAGAGGTGAAACATGCAGAAAAGTGGGTCCTATGAATATAATGATCTCATCAGAGAAAGGTGTGACAGGAGGTCATCCATAACAATCCTGAAGTATAGTTGGTGCTCAGTCTTGAACTGCAGCTGAATATAATGCTAATGATACATCTAAATGGTCTGAACGAACAACTCTTCAGCTCAAGAGCTTACCTAGGACTTGTCGGCAATCAACTTCATCTGTTCAGGGCAGACATTCACCTATGACAGAACAATGCTCGATGTTACACTGGTCGAATAGTCATGAATTTCTATCCGAAATATGATAAGCTTTTCTTCCATGGGCTTCGAAATTTTCAGATCTTAGTCCTATAGAGCATCTCCAAGATGAGGTAGATCGGGCTGTTCACAGCAGGTCAGTACCTGCATCTTATTTGTGCCAACTGTTAAAATCTGTCCTGTCCTCAAGGACAGAATAATCAATAGAGACTGGAACTGATGACATAGAATTGCTATAGTTCTGAAGACAAAGGTGAATGTATGCGCTACTAGATGGTGTCTGTAATAATGTGGCCATTCAGTGTATTGTTTATACTTGGTGGAGATGACAGGATAAAGCTGATCATAGACATTAGATCTTGTCTGGATCTTCTCACAATTTTCTGGTTATGGAGACTGCTGGTTACAATTAGGAGGCGACAGGTTGGATTATGCAGGAGACCTGCAGCTCTGTGATATCTACTGCTGTCAGTTTTAATCGTTTTGTGAATTTTTGATCTTGTCTGTTTTTCTACATCATTTCTTACGATTCCTCCATCTCTCTGTGACTTTTACAATATTTGATCAGGGTGAAGATCTGACCCATATTAATACTACAGAGACATATGTGGTAGATGATGAATGGTGTAAAGAGGAGATTCTTACAGATAACCGCACAGGTGAGTAGTGACCACTAAATGCAGAGAAGTCACAGATTTTACTCAGTCACTGGTTGTAGATTTATGGGCCCAATTCATTGAGACTGGTGGTGTACATGTCACTCTTAATATATGGGGCCGCTGGTATAAGATGCACCTAATTCATTTAAATGCAAATGTCAGGGTTGAAGAACATTTCTAGAGTGAGTTATGCAACTAGTGTGGTGAATTTTCATGAATCGCAGAAGTGGGCAGAGCCATACCCCGTGTTGCCCAAGTGTCATCCATTTACCGGGCGGGGATTAGAGTAAAAATGCCAAAAGTCACAATATATTTACATAACTTTAGAGTTTTGCCGGAATTCTAGCATAAAGCCTTAATGAATTTGCGCCATTCTGTTGTATTTTGTAGGGTATGTTCCACAGAATGTTGATCTGTGATTGAATTGGCAGAAACATTTGACGTGTAAATTACATGTCATATTGCTAAATAATGTTGTGGGTTTTTTCCACAAAAAAAAATCATTAAAAAAAAATCTAAGGCTTCTTAGGAGACCATCCCCTTCCCTATATACGTAATGGGATATCATTGTATTGCAGTATACAGAACTATTGATCATGTAATCACAGGTTCAAATCTCTTAACTCTTTCACCACATTGGACATATTGGTACGTTCTTTTTTGTAGTGACTTTCCACACCTCGACGCAGGGCCGGATTAAGGTTGGTGGGGGCCCCTGGGCAGAAAATCTGGTGGGGGGCCCCATAAACGTTAACATTTTTAGCCATAACAGTAGAGCACGAACTGTAGCATTTAGATATAAATTCAATGAACATTTATCTTACCCTGTTCTGCCACATTCAGATATACAGTACTACAATACAGATACAGTCCAGGATAACTCACAGCCGTCACTTATACACAGTACAATACAGATACAGTCCAGGATAACTCACAGCAGTCACTTATACACACAGTACAATACAGACACAGTCCAGGATCACTCACAGTCGTCACTTATACACACAGTACAATACAGACACAGTCCAGGATCACTCACAGTCGTCACTTATACACACAGTACAATACAGATACAGTCCAGGATCACTCACAGCCGTCATTTATACACACAGTACAATACAGATACAGTCCAGGATCACTCACAGCCGTCACTTATACACACAGTACAATACAGATACAGTCCAGGATTACTCACAGCCGTCACTTATACACACAGTACAATACAGATACAGTCCAGGATCACTCACAGCCGTCACTTATACACACAGTACAATACAGACACAGTCCAGGATCACTCACAGTCGTCACTTATACACACAGTACAATACAGATACAGTCCAGGATCACTCACAGCCGTCATTTATACACACAGTACAATACAGATACAGTCCAGGATCACTCACAGCTGTCACTTATACACACAGTACAATACAGACACAGTCCAGGATCACTCACAGCTGTCACTTATACACACAGTACAATACAGATACAGTCCAGGATCACTCACAGCTGTCACTTATACACACAGTACATTACAGACACAGTCCAGGATCACTCACAGCTGTCACTTATACACACAGTACAATACAGATACAGTCTAGGATCACTCACAGCTGTCACTTATACACACAGTACAATACAGATACAGTCCAGGATAACTCACAGCCGTCACTTATACACACAGTACAATACAGATACAGTCCAGGATTACTCACAGCCGTCACTTATACACACAGTACAATACAGATACAGTCCAGGATCACTCACAGCTGTCACTTATACACACAGTACAATACAGACACAGTCCAGGATCACTCACAGCTGTCACTTATACACACAGTACAATACAGATACAGTCCAGGATCACTCACAGCTGTCACTTATACACACAGTACATTACAGACACAGTCCAGGATCACTCACAGCTGTCACTTATACACACAGTACAATACAGATACAGTCTAGGATCACTCACAGCTGTCACTTATACACACAGTACAATACAGATACAGTCTAGGATCACTCACAGCTGTCACTTATACACACAGTACAATACAGATACAGTCCAGGATAACTCACAGCCGTCACTTATACACAGAAAGTAGAGTTACTCACATATTTTTTTTATTCATCCCAATGTTAAGGCAGCCAGGGCCAGCTCCAGGTTTTTGTGGTCCCCGGTTGAGTCTGAGTGGGCCCCATCCACATGTAGACACGCACATACACATACAGGCATACGTACATATACATATTTGAAGACAAATTCACAAAAATACATTTAAACAGACAAATATATGCACAGTCATATACACTGACAAACATGTAGACACAGACGCATTATAGGTGTTAATATGGAGAAGTCACAAGCAGCATCACTCACCTCCCCCGCTTGTTTCCGTCCAGCTCCTCCAGGACATCTGGCTGTGTTGCATGATGACCATCACTAACAGACATGACTGCACACCGTGCGCACTGACAGCACTGCTGTATATACATCACAAGAGGGGCTGGGGCCTTCAATATATACATTACAGGAGGGGCAGGGGGCATAGACTTTACTGGGGGGGGGGCATAGATGTTACTGGAGTGGCAAACAGCTCTGGTGGCGTACACATTACTGGGGTGGGTGGCTTAGTGCTCTGGGTGACCCATATAGTTCTGGGGTGCCGCACAGACTGCTCTAATTCATATATACACACACACACACAGCTCTGCTTCACACACACACACACACACACACACACACAGCTCTGCTTCACACACACAGCTCTGCTTCACACACACACACACACACAGCTTTGCTTCACACACACAGCTTTGCTTCACACACACAGCTTTGCTTCACACACACAGCTTTGCTTCACACACACACAGCTTTGCTTCACACACACAGCTCTACTTCACACACACAGCTCTGCTTCACACACATACACACACACACACACAGCTCTGCTTCACACACACAGCTCTGCTTCACACACACATACAGCTCTGCTTCACACACACAGCACTGCTTCACACACACACACACACACACACACACACACACACAGCACTGCTTCTCACACACACACACAGCTCTGCTTCACACACACACACAGCTCTGCTTCACACGCACACACACACAGCTCTGCTTCACACGCACACACAGCTCTGCTTCACACATCTCTGCTTCACAAACACACAAGCTCTGCTTCACACCACACATCTTTCTTCAGCTCTGCTTCACACACACACACACTCAGAGCTCTGCTTCACACACACACACACACACACAGCTCTGCTTCACACACACATACACACACACACACACACACACACACAGCTCTGCTTCACACCACACATCTTTCTTCAGCTCTGCTTCACACACACACACACTCAGAGCTCTGCTTCACACACACACACACACACACAGCTCTGCTTCACACACACATACACACACACACACACAGCTCTGCTTCACACCACACATCTTTCTTCAGCTCTGCTTCACACACACACATATACACACACACACACACACACACACACACACACAGCTCTGCTTCACACACACACACAGCTCTGCTTCACACACACAGCTCTGCTTCACACCACACCTCTTTCTTCAGCTCTGCTTCTCACACACACACACACACACACACACACACACACACACACACACACACACACACACAGCTCTGCTTCACACACACAGCTCTGCTTCACACACACACACACACACAGCTCTGCATCACACCACACACCTTTCTTCAGCTCTGCCCTTACCTGCTCTGGTGCCATCCTCCTGCTGCTCCGGTGTATGCCGCCGTCCTCCTGCTGCTATTCCGGTGCCGCGGCCATCCTCCTGCTCCGGTGAGTCTCCTCTCCTGGCTGCGGCGTCGGTCTTCTCCTCCGCGGCCGCGGCGTCGGTCTTCTCCTCCGCGGCGTCCTGCTGTGACGTCCGCGGCATCCTGCTGTGACTTCCGCAGCATTGGACGCCGCAGCAGAGCAGGGAGCAGGCACACCTCTGACCCCGGAAGTGCAGGCGCTGGTACTTCCGGGGTCAATCAGCATCCTGAGCCCGCAGTTTGCTTTTGCGTCTTAGAGACGCAGATACAAATAAACGTAGGTGCTCTCCCCCCCCCCCCCCCCCCCCCCCCTCCCGGAAAACACAGCTGATTTATTAGACTGTCTTTACGGAGGGGGAAAGGGTGTGAAGAAAAAAAAAGAATTGCTGAGGGGTGGCAAGTATGGCCCTGGTGGTGGGGGCCACCTTGGAAGCTCTTTTGGTGAGGGCCCTGGGGCTGAAGCCCCGCCTGCCCCGCCTATAATCCGGCCCTGCCTGGACGTACTGGTATGTCTTGGTGATTGTGCGTGTGCAGGAGTTGTGCCCACACAGTCACCACCGGAAGCACAACTGACAGCTGAGGTCCTGTTGCTGAAGAAAGGCCAGACAGAAAACAGAGTAACTCTGCCTCCTCATCATAGTGAATGGATCTGTCAGGGGTTCTATATGTCACATTTTACAAACATTTGGATGAAATCTCTGATGTAAGCGTTCAGCGTAGAGCCCAAGATAAATGAGAATCTCGCCTTAGTGATCCACAATGTTATGTATCCCAAAATTCCAGTACTGTACAATCGCATATGGGATATTGTCACATTGCCGATAAATTGTGTAATAAATTTATGGGGCCATTTATACAGTGGGTATGGAAAGTATTCAGACCCCTTTAAATTTTTCACTCTAAAGCGGGCTTTACACGATGCGACATTGCTAGCGATGTCGCGAGCGATAGCACCCTCCCCACGTCGGTGGCACGTCACGGGGTGATCGTTGCCGTAGCGAACAATATCGCTACGGCAGCATCACACGCAATTACCCGTTCACCGACGACGCTGTGGCCGCCGAACAATCGCTCCTTTAATGGGAGGTTCGTTCGGCGTCACAGCGGCGTCACTAAGCGGCTGCCCAATAGAAGCGGAGGGGCGGAGATGAGCGGCCGGAACATCCCGCCCACCTCCTTCCTTCCTCATTGCCGGTGGCCGCAGGTACGATGTTGTTCCTCGTTCCTGCGGTGTCACACATAGCGATGTGTGCTGCCGCAGGAATGAAAAACAACCTGCATTCCAAACGAGGAACATTTTTTTAAAAATGAACGACGTGTACACGACGAATGATTTGACACCTTTTTGCGATCGTTACTGATTGCAAAAAGGTGTCACACACAACGACATCGCTAACGAGGCCGGATGTGCGTCACCAACACCGTGACCCCAACGATATCTCGTTAGTGATATCGTTGTGTGTAAATGGGCCTTTAGTTTCATTGCAGCTATTTGGTAAATTCAAAACATTTTCATTTTTTTTCTCATTAGTATACACTCTGCACCAAATCTTGACAGAAAAAAACAGAAAAGTAAAAAATTTTGCACATTTTTTAAACAAGAAAAACTGAAATCTCACATAATCATAAGTATTCAGACCCTTTGCTCAGTATTGAGTAGAAGCACCCTTTTGAGCTAGTACAGCCATGAGTCTTCTTCGGAATGATGCAACAAGTTTTTCACACCTGGATTTGGGGATCCTCTGCCATTTTTTTTTTTCTTGCAGATCCTCTCCAGTTCCGTGAGGTTGGATGGTGAATGTTGGTGGACAGCCGTGTTCAGGTCTCTCTAGAGATGCCCAATTGGGTTTAGGTCAGGGCTCTGGCTGGGCCAGTCAAGGATGGTCACAGAGTTGTTTTGAAGCCACTCTTTTATTATTTTAGTTGTGTGCTTAGGGTCATTGTCTTGTTGGAAGGTGAACCAAGCCTGAGGTCCAGAGCACTCTGGAAGAGGTTTTCTTTCAGGATATCTATGTACTTGGCCGCATTCATCTTTCCTTCATTGTAACCAGTCGTCCTGACACCTCCATAGCATGATGCTGCCACCACCATGTTTCCCTGTTGGGATTGTATTGGACAGGTGATGAGCAGTACCTGGTCTTATCCACACATACCGTTTAGAATTATCACCAGAGAGTTCTATCTTCGTCTCATCAGACCAGAGAATCTTATTTCTCATAGTCTGAGTCCTTGATGTGTTTTTTTTTGGCAAACTCTATGCGGGCTTTCATATATGTTGCACTGAGGAGAGGCTTTTGTCGGGCCACTCTTCCATAAAGGCCTGACTGGTGGAGGGTTGCAGTGATAGTTGACTTTGTGGAACTTTCTCCCATCTCCCTACTGCATCTCTGGAGCTCGGTCACAGTGATCTTGGGGTTCTCCTTCACCTCTCACCATGTGCACATGATTTTATTTTTTTAACCTTTTTTCATGCAGATTTTAATCAATACTGCAAGGAAAACCGCGTACCAGCAACATTTATGAGATTCCCGACTTGCTGTGCTCACTCTGCTTCTTTTTTCCTTGCAGAATTTGTTGCAGAAAAAAGAAGCAGCATGTCAATTCTTTCTGCTTTATTTCCTGTGGTTCTATAATCCACTGCACTGCTTTATCACTACAGTGAATTATATCTGTCAGTGTTCGCCTCACATACCATGAATACAGCATAGTCTGTGAGACTATCTGTAGCTCAGTGACCCGGGGTCGTAATAATGACAACCCAGGGTTGCAGTGGCAGCGATTGGGTCCCAGTGATCGCATTACAGGGCCCGGATTGGCAGAGAGAGGTAAGGGCCATTTCACACATCCAGCATTTCACCGGATTGCCGGATCCGTCACACTCCAGTACAGTGTTAATACTGTACAATGGAATCGCGGCAAGCTTTGGTCACATGACAGCATGTGACCGGAGGTTGCCGCGATGCCATTGTACTGTATTACACTGTACTGGAGTGTGACGGATCCGGCAATCCGGTGACACTGCCCTATGTGATCCCTGTCCCTGCCTCTTAAATGCTGTGATTGCATTGATCGCAGCATTCAGGGGGTTAAACCGCCGGGAGCAGCACAGGCACCGCTCCCGGCAATGACAGCCGGGTCCCGGCTGTAACATCAGTCGGAGAACCGGTGGCGATCGCGTGGGTACAGCGCAGGAGCCTCCGTGATCGCCATGACTTAAAAAAAAAAGCAAGAAAAAAGTGCATGTGAAAAATACACGCAAACGCAATAAAAAATGCATGTTTTTTTTCTGCAGATAGGAGCCTTACGGCATATCCTATCCAACAGCCGCATGAAGCCATAGATGACTCTAAAGGGATCTTTACATGGGAGCGATATCGGTAACGATATCGCTATCGTGTGTACCCGCCCCCTCATTTGTGCGACACGGGCATATCGCCCGTCGCACACAAAATCGCGCTCCCCCGTCACACGGCTTACCTGCCCTGCGACGTCGCTCTGGCCGGCGATCCGCCTCCTTTCTAAGGGGGCGGTTTGTTCGGCGGCACAGCAACGTCACACGGCAGCCGTCCAATAGAAGCGGAGGGGCGGAGATGAGTGGGACGTAAACATCCCGCCCACCTTCTTCCTTCCGCATAGCCGGTGGAGGCAGGTAAGGAGATGTTCCTCGCTCCTGCGGTGTCACACACAGCGATGTGTGCTGCCGCAGGAACGAGGAACAACATCGCTAATGAGAGGTGACCGATTTTTGGTTTTAGGACAACCTCTCCACGGCAAACTATTTTTTTCCACTTTTGCGATCGTTTTAGATTGCACATGAGTGTCACACGCTGCGATATCGTTAATGACGCCGGATGTGCGTCACTAACGACGTGACCCCGACGAGAAAACATTGATATCGTAGCGTGTAAAGCCCGCTTTAGTGTGGCCCAGCACAGATTTCCACTGGACCACAGTGCTAAAATGCATAGTGGACATCCGGCTTAGTTTTTCAACTTCCAGCCCTTAAATGTTATTTTTTACAAGCAGCGTTCTTTACTTACAGGGAATCTGTCACCAGGTTTTGGCTACTTCATCTGAAAGTATATATATATATATATATATATATATATATATATATATATATATATATATATATATATATATATATATATATATATATATATATATATATATATATATATATATATATATATATATATATATATATATATATATATATATATATATATATATATATATATATATATATATATATATATATATATATATATATATATATATATATATATATATATATATATATATATACACACACACACAGAGGCCCTGATTCCAGCAATGTATCACTTACTGGTCTGCAGGCTGTTAATTTGATAAAATCACTGTTTTCTCTGCGGCAGATCTTGCAGTTATTTGAATGTTGAGCGCTGTATATCACTGCCCACATCCCTCATTGACAGCTTTGACTATACACAGGTTATAGAAGGAGAACCGATTTAGTAAAAAAGTATAACAAATTGTATTATTAAAAATGAATGCCAACTGGCAGAGAACCTAAAAAAAGGGGCATCACATGTATAAATATTGAAAAGGTAGGGACAGGTATCAATGCACAGGTATTGAGATACTAGAGCTGGTGGTGGAAAAGTTTAAATATACAAAACCATATCAGATTAACACACAGTTGTTTGCAGTAATATCTATGGCATATATGCAGTAACTAGCCCTCAGGTATCTTTTTAATAAAAAAGAGGATAATAGTGGACACATATATTGCTAGCCATAGAAGATGTTAAAAGCAGAACCATATGCATAGTTGACAGTATTCACATTAGTATGTTCAATAATGGTGGCTGTGGTATGCAATGTAAATAGATGTTATAAAGTTGCACATACACAGCACAGAAAATCATTAGTATGGCCTGTTGTGCAAAGGTAACTACAGCAGATATGTATGGAACCACCTAAATAGGGGTAGGATATTTAAAACAGAGAAAGGTTTTTTTACCTGGACACGAGAGGACCTGTGCTCACATGTGACGCAAGCCCCGACGCGCATGTTTCGGCGTCACCTTCGTCGAGGCCCCCTGAGGGGCAACAGAGTCTCACCCTTCCGCTGGCTCACCAGGGATTTAGAATGTCCGTGCCTCAGAGCTTCCAGGGCTACTTACTCCAATCCAGCAGCACCCCGCTTTTGGCGGGCACCCACTGAGAATGGAATGATGCCAAATTTAGGAAGCTGGCTGAGGTCTGCAAAGTCTGTAGTCAGATGACTGGATTGTCCCAAGCTGGATTCCTTCCTTAGGTAGTCCTTGATATCTCAGCCGAATCCTTGCATTCAATTCTGAAGTCCATGTAGTATTGTAATCCAGGTTCAGTTATGGCTTGCCAATCGGATCCGCAGGTCCTAGATTGGTATCATGTAGCAGAGTCTCCCTGGGCAATGGACAGTCCTCCTTCTTATACCCCTAAGCTCTCCATTCAGACCATTGGGGTCTTCACGATTGGTGGATAAGACTGGGCTCTTATTGGCTAGATCTCAAGCCGCATATAGATTATCTCAGTAATAATGGTCAATGGCAGAGACAGCTAAGTTAAATTGCATCCAGCAAACACATTGTAATACAATGGGTATCTGGCCTTCAGTGGCCAAAACAATTACATGAGTCAACAAAAACTTCAATACTAAACTCCCAAGAGTCTTGTAGAACAATGAGGGATTATCCCCCATCTATAAACAAACTGTCTTCATGTCTGGCTGAATTTTAAGAAAGTTAACCCATGCTAGGCACTGAGATTCCATGTCGTCACATTCCTCCCCCTTCTTAATATTAGCCACACAGGATAGGCTTCTGATCATCCTTCTCCACCTGTCGAGAAAGCCCATCCGCGTTTCCATGGTTCTTGCCCTGTTTATGGGAGATGGAAAAATTATAGGATTGTATCGCCAGACTCCACCTGAGCAAGCGTCCGTTGTCCCCGGCAGTGTGATTTAGCCAACTCAAGGGATTGTGGTAAGTGAGGACTGTGAACTCACTGCCATAGAGGTAGGGCTGCAATTTTTTCAGGTCCCAGACTATAGCCAGGCATTCTTTTTCTATGGTAATAATAATAATAATCTTTATTTCTATAGCGCCAACATATTCCACAGTGCTTTACAATTCAGAAGGATCATATACAAACAAGTAACAGTTAATAATACAATATTTAAAGGGAAAAAAGACAACCCTGCTCGTGAGAGCTTACAATCTACAGTGAGATGGGGAGGGGGGGGGGACAAGATACAAGTGCTTATTTACAATGACAATCCAGCCATCTCAAGAAAATGGGGGATATTATTCTACTATAGGATACTATGGTGGCGTAAGCCCTCTCTCGGTCCAACAGTTTCCAGGAGAGGTAAGCTATCGGATGTTCCTCACCGTTATCCCCCACTTGGTTAACTACAGCTCATAGTCCTGAGTCCGATGTGTCTGTTTGGACGATGAACCTGCGACGGAAGTCAAGAGCAGCCAGGACTAGGCTCTGGGCCAGCCGGTCTTTCAACTGGAGGAACGCAGTTTCACATTCTGGGGTCCAAATAAGGTTACGGGACTCCATGCTTCTCCCACAGGGTCTGAATCAGTTCACTTTGGAACTGTGCCCTCTGGTCAGTCAATACTTCCTGTGGAAACCCTACCCGGCTAAAGATGTCCAGTAGAGCTTGAGCCACGTGCTCTGCATCAATGGAGGTTAAGGCAACGGCTTCTGGGTAACGGGTGGCAAAGTCTACCAGGGTGAGGATGAATCTTTTTCCACTGGGGATGGCTAAGGGACCTACTATATCAATGGCAACTCTCTCTAGAACGGTTCTCCTATCAAGGGCATCGGTTGAAGTGGGGCACGACATGGGGCTCCCCCCATACGCTGACACACTGGGCAAGAGGCTCTGTATTTTTGCACTTCTTGAGTGACCTTTGGCCAGAAAAAACTACGCAACAGGCGGGCCCGAGTCTTCTTGGTCCCCATGTTCCCAGTTGTAGGAACATCATGAACTAAACGCAATAGTTGGGGTCGGTATTGCTGGGGTACCACAAGCTGATGTACACGGGTCCAGGGTTTTTCTGGGCAGGATGCGGGCTCCTCCCGATATAAAGAGACCTTTTTCCCATCTATACTCCTCCCCCTGATTTCCTCCCCCAGGTTGGGCGGCCGCACTACGGATAAGCTCTAGGGTGGGGTCTGTCAGTTGGGCTTCCCTGAATTCTTTACGATCTATGTCCCCCCCAGTCAATGGCCACAGTTGGGTCTGATGTACTCACATTTGTTGGCTCTGATGAGGAGGCTGAAGATTGAGGAGGAGGGTTCTCCTCTGATGGGTTGGAAGAAAGACCTGCACCAGATTGGTGATTGACTTGGCTGCGGGTGATGGCGGTGACAAACTGGCTGGATAGTCCTTGTCCTAGGTCCTTTCCCAAAATAACAGGGGTGGGGAGGCCGTCCATGAGCCCCACTTCAATCTCCCCTTGGTCAGTTCCCCAGTCCAACTGCACTCATTCCAGAGGGATGTTGGAGCACTGGCCCCCAGGAAGGGTGATGGTCACTTGGCGGCCAGGTAAATGATGTTCTGTGGGAACAATATCTGGGCTGACTAGGGTGATGGAAGATCCAGTGTCTCGAAGTCCCTGAGCTTGTATATCGCTGACCTTGACCATCTGGATATGGGGATGGAGGTTGGCTGGTGTACGGTGTCCAGCCTGCCGTAGGGTGCGAACTGGGTAAACCACTTCCTCAGCTATTGGTGTTTCTCAGGAGTAGCATTCCTCAGGTCTCGTTGGTTCATCTCGGCATAAGTTGACTGGTTGGACTGGCAGACGGGCTCCAGGCATGGGGCCCCGGCTTTGAAGACACTCTTTGGCCATGTGTCCAAGGCGCCCACACGTATAACAGCGCCGTGGGTTAGACAAGTCATCAGCCCTGTTGGTAAACCTTTGTCTTGTTGGGGCTTCTGTGGGGTAATGAGTTAGTCCAGCACGGTAGTCTGGGGGTCACTTGGATCCATGGTTGAGGGACCTCCTCGGATCGGTGGGCCTATTGGGCCTCCAGCTGGGTCGGTTGGCTGTAAATTCATCAGCCAATTGCGCTGCCTGCTCTGGGGTTTCGCGCTTCCTGTCAGCTACCCATTCTTGGATTTCCGGGTCCATCCTCTCCAGCAGCTGTTCGAGCACCATCACATCCTGGAGGGCAGCAGCAGAGTGGGCAGCCCGACCATCGAACCAGCGGTTACAGTGTCGTCGGAGTTGACTGCCAAATTTGACGTACGAGACACCCTGGCGAGACATAGTCCAGAACTTAGTGCGATATATCTCGGGTGTTAAGGTAAAAAGGGCCAACAAAGTGTCCTTAATAATTCCGTAGTCCAAGCAGTCATTTTCCTTTTCATGTTTTTGTTTTGTTTTCTACTCTCCGTCAAGTTAATTTGAATCATTTGCCTTGCAATTGATCACAGATGTGTTGGTAATGGTCTCCTTGTGTATAAATGTTACATTTTGTCACAATGCTTGAGGCTACGACTAAGGGTATGTGCACACGTTGCGTTCTCTGCAGTGCGGAAAAGGACGCACCCTCTGGAAGACTAGACAATTGTAAACACCATTTGTCAAAAAAAATATGCATCCAAAACGCATGCATTTTGAATGCGTTTTACATGCATTTTTGACAGTACGGACCCACGGCAATTCAGCTCTGCTATGCTACCGCTGACAGCAGACAGAGTCGCGCGATGAGAATGAACTTGGATGAACTTCACCCGACTTCATTGTCATACCGTGGCTGTGTGGCTGTGTGTCTGTGTCACATCCTGAATAGCGGTCACCCGTGAAGAACTCACCGGTGACCAAAAATCCCCTGAGTGACTGAAGTGAGCAGCGCGATCAGCGGTGCCTTCACTCAGGTTAGCCGAGGCCAGCTGGAGTCCTCCACCTGAGACCGCAACTCACCTGTGACGTCATCGCTGAACGCGCAGCTCACTTCAGTCATTCGGGCAACTTGCTGTCAGAGTTGGAGGATAGTTGGAGGATCCAGCGGTGGCCGCGGGTAACCTGAGTGACGTCATCGCTGATCGCGCGACTCACTTCAGTTGCTGCGTGGAGCTGACAGAGAGTGGTCATGGTCTGTTGCCGCTCCTGTCAGCTTCATGTAGCAGAGCTGGATGCGTCGCGGGACCTAGTGTGGATTACCTCGGACCTGGATGGGTGTTTCGGGATTAATAAAGTGGTGAAACATTTTTGTTTTCCTCAAACTTAAAGGTCATATGATCAACTTGTAAATTTCCAGCTAGAAGCCTTTTTTGCAATATCACATTGATCTGTAAATGGTATAAATAATCTATACCTTGGGTGAATAAACAGAAAACTGATCATGCTCACTTGAATACAGGTCTTTTCTCCGAGCGCTCGATATTGACGTAGGCAAAGAGGCCTATGTCAACAGGACCTCACTGGTGATCCCATAAGCTGACTTTTGTGACAAAACAGAACAGCTACAAGTGTTTTGTTTGTTTTTTTGTTTGCTTTTTGTCTTTTATTCCAAGTAAAGGATTTTTTCGGGTGTATGTGTTTATTTTCTTTAACTTACAGGTTAATCATGGAAGGAATCTCGGGGAGACGCCTGCCATGATTAACCTAGGACTTAGTGGCAGCTATAAGCTGCCATTAACTCCTTATTACCCCCATTACCACCGCACCAGGGCAGTTTGGGATGTCGCATGTAATGGATGCGGAAATTCCGGGCGACTGCTGGCTGATATTGTTAGGCTGGGGGGCTCCCCATAACGTGGAGTTCCCCATCCTGAGAATACCTGCCTTCAGCCATGTGGATTTACCTTGGCTGGTATAGAAATATGAAAACGGTCCCTACATGCAAGTTTCAGTATACGCCTTCATCCCCGGAAGAAGGCGTATACCGAAACGTGCATGTAGGGACTGTTCCAGCGCTATCACCAACACGAGGTATTCACTGCTGTTTATTTTGTGTTTATTTCAAATTAATAATTTTTTTGTTGGGATCCTTCTTACTCCGCTCTGACAGTGATGGCAGGCTTTGTACTGCCCTGACTCTTAGACCATTTTGGTTTTCATATTTCTACATTGTCACTGTCAGAGGTCCTTTTGGATTGATGAGAATCCCTACACCAACCATTATCCTATGTTGCAGTTCTCGTGTTTTGGTCTGTTGGCGCCACCTGCTCACCACTGTTTATAACATCTGTATTTGTTATTTTTAATATATACATTTGATATACATGCTATATAGTATATACTGTACAATGGTATTTTATACAGTACATATGTACAGAAAGTTACCAGCGGGTCAGAGCGCAGTGAAAGGATGAAACCGGAAGTGTGCATGGTGAGTATTTGCTCTTATTGCAAAGAATTGCTCTTAAACCAAATTTTTAAATGGCTTTGCTTGTCTTGCAAAATGCTCTCAAACCAAGTTACTCTTAATCCAAGGTTCTAATGTATATTACATGGGTTTTCTTATCGTAAAAACTACAACTACACTTTAAGTGTTGAATATTTTCACACAAACACTTCCTCCAGTTGTTTGTTTGTCCTATAGTTATATATATATATATATATGTGTGTGTGTATATATATATGTGTGTATATATATATATATATATATATATATATATATATATAATTTGCCATCACTGTCTTAATTAGCTCATAATCCAACTTTTACTACAATATGAATAGGCATATACAATGTATATATATATATTTATATAACATCAGGAGTGTGTTATTGAAAAATAATATATATTT